>NW_027361806.1:7547500-8250000 GCF_039654945.1 Dendrobates tinctorius
GTGCTCCCGGGGGGCGGAGCTCTGCATGCTGTGCTCCTTGGGGGTGGTGGAGCTCTGGATGCTGTGCTCCTTGGGGGCGGAGCTTAATCTAACTGACACTGTGTGGCCACGGCAGCAGTTTGTCTCTTGTACAGACCGCTGCTGTAAGAGACTCCCGCTGCTCGGAGGGTCCTCGGGCATCATTTGGCACATTTTCTGGTGGGTGTAATAATGTTGTCGTTTTGCATTGTTCTATCCCTGTACTGGAAAAAAAAAACAAAAAAAAACAAAGGGGACAGTTTCCTTATGATCGACTGAGTATTTGATTGTGGGCAGTGGGGGGGTCCAGATCCCAATGAAAGGGAGCAGCTGCTTTGTCAGGGGTTGGACCCTCGCTCATTACACATTTAGTCGGTGTATGGCCCCCTGGAGTACCTGCGCCCCCTAAGGGGGAGACTTATTCTTACAGTATATTATATTGGCCCTTTCATGGCTCCTCTTAGCCCTGAGTCCTATACTGGCAGATTTGAAGTGGTTGGCCCAAAATAGGAAGTTATCCATCCACCGGATTGGAAATAACTTGCTGATAGTTGGCAACGGCCGCTCCTTGTATTACCTATAGGGCTGCCGGATGTGGCTGTGTGCTGTAGTCTCTCTCTGGACATCCCATAGACATCGAATGGAGCATTAGGGTGTGCGCACACGTTGTGGATTCTGCTGCGGATCCGCTGCAGTTTCTGCTGCGTTGTACAGCACCATTTAAGTCTATGCAAAATGAAAAACGCAGTGCAGACGTTGCAGATTTTTCCGCGGTTTTAAATCCGCAGCATGTCACTTCTTTGTGCTGATTCCGCAGCGATTTGGCACCTGCTCCATGACAGGTGTCAAACCGCAAGGGAAAACCGCAGGCTAATCCGCAGATAAACATATTATATGGGCTGATCATCCAAATGAGTGCGTGACCTGAATATTACTGGGGCCCAATGAAAACCTGTATTGGGGTCCCCACTTACCATGCCACTTGTAAGGCTATGTGCACACATGTGGAATTCCCGTGAAAAACTAAAACTAGCATTTTGCAAGCGTAATTAGCTTGCAGAATGCTAGCGTTTTCCAAGCGATCTGTAGCATCGCTTGGAAAATTGACAGGTTCGTCACACACAAGCATAGTGCTTGACAAGAGTGACCAGCTTTTTACTATTGATGCTGCCTATGCGGCATCAATAGTAAAAGAATGTTAAAAATAATTAAAAAAAAAAAAATATATTGTTGTTCTCACCTTCCGACGGCCCCCGATCTGCTCTGCCGCGCTTCCGGCATCTTCTGGTCCCAGTAATGCGTTGCGCGAAGGACCTGCGATGACGTCATGCTCGCAAGAGCGCGACGTCATCGCTGTCATTCGCGCAAAGCATTACTGGGACCGGAAGATGCCGGCAGCGTGGTGAGAGGCGGGAAGGACACCGGTGGCCGTCGGAAGGTGAGAATAGCAATATTTTTTATTCTATTTTTTACAGGATTATGGTATCCAGGGCCTGGAGGACAGTCTCCCCTCCTCCAGACACTGGGTACCATCCGCACATGAAGCGCTCACTTGCATAAAATGAGTGTTTCAATGCAATCCTATGGGTGCGGAATCCCCGCGATTCCGCAAAAAGAATGAGCATGCTGCGGATTTTTACGTTATGCGATTCAGCTGCGGAAGAATCCGCAGCATTAGCACAGCATTGCGGAATCCCATAAGATTGCATGGGATGCGGGTTTTTGCGGCGATTCCGCACGGAAAACGCAAAAAACTCTACGTGTGAACACAGCCTAATATTGGTATCTTGTTAGCATCCTTTGGGCTCCAAATTATTGTTGGAGCTGCCTCTGTGCGACATCCCCGCCTGCTTCCCCCTCCTCTATAGCTCCACCCTGCCTGCTACCCCCCCTCTATAGCTGCACCCACCAGCGTCCCCCGCCTTTATAGCTCCACCCCGCCTGCTTCCCCCCTCTATAGCTGCACCCTGCCAGCATCTCCCCCTCTATAGCTGCACCCACCAGCATCCCCCGCCTTTATAGCTCCACCCCGCCTGCTTCCCCCCCTCCATAGCTGCACCCTGCCAGCATCTCCCCCCTCTATAGCTGCACCCTGCCAGCATCTCCCCCCTCTATAGCTGCACCCTGCCAGCATCTCCCCCCTCTATAGCTGCACCCTGCCAGCATCTCCCCCCTCTATAGCTGCACCCTGCCAGCATCTCCCCCCTCTATAGCTGCACCCTGCCAGCATCTCCCCCCTCTATAGCTGCACCCCGCCTGCGTCCTCCCCCCCCCCCCCCCCCCTATAGCTGCACCCTGCCTGGTTCCCCCCCCCTATAGCTGCACCCTGCCTGGTTCCCCCCCCCTATAGCTGCACCCTGCCTGGTTCCCCCTCTATAGCTGCACCCTGCCTTCGTCCCCCCCCTCTATATCTGCACCCAGCCTGCGTCCCCCCCTCTATAGCTGCACCCGGCCTGCGTCCCCCCCCCCCCTCTATAGCTGCACACCCCTGCATCCCCCCCCCCCCCCATAGCTGAACCCTTCCCGGGTTCCCCCTCTATAGCTGCACCCTGTCTGCACCCCCCTCTATAGCTGCACCCGTCCCCCCCCCCCCCTCTATAGCTGCACACCCCTGCGTCCCCCCCCCCTCTATAGCTGAACCCTTCCCGGGTTCCCCCTCTATAGCTGCACCCTGTCTGCATCCCCCCTACAACTGCACCCGGCCTGCGTCCCCCCCCTCTATAGCTGCACCCTGCCTGGTTCCCCCCCATAGCTGCACCCGGCCTCCGTTTCCCCCCCCCCCCCCCCCCATAGCTGCACCCTGCCTGGTTCCCCCTCTATAGCTGCACCCTGCCTGGTTCCCCCTCTATAGCTGCACCCTGCCTGGTTCCCCCTCTATAGCTGCACCCTGCCTGGTTCCCCCCCCTATAGCTGCACACTGCCATCATTTCATAAATTACTACGAGATCATCATTGTGAAATCTGTTCTCTGCTGAGCCGATGACTGAGCAAACTCTGCGACCTGCAGACGTCACTTTGTAGCTAGAAAGTATCTAGAATCTGTGCTAAAGGGCGGCAGCGTCCAGGGACAGCTGGGTGCAACATTTCCAGGTGTGGGTGACTTCCTGGTCTCGCCCCGCTCGTGTCCTAGTCCCGGCTGAGCAGGGTGGAGAGTAGAGACATCCCCTCCAGCCCTGGGGACGGCGTGGGCAGCCTTGCACAGACAAGTCCGGATATCAGGTCTGGTCACCAACGTGAATATCTAAAGCGGATAATTACAGCGAGAGTGGAAACCTCCCCGACTTGTTTCTCCCTCCTCCCAGTAGTAAGGGCCGGAATCTCCCGAAATGCAACAATCGCCAATATTATGGAATTGTATATCAAGCAATTTCCTAATCTCATGTGACACGGCCCCTCTGGACATTCCAGGGACCCTTCACTCTGTGCTACAGGAACTGTTCCCTTTAGGCTGGGATCAGACGTGGATTTTCCATATATAAAATCCTCAGCATTTTGCGGAATGGATGAGCTTTAATGTAATCCCCTCCTCCTGCTGCAGTTTGCTTTTTTTTAGTGGATTTTATTTTGAGTTTTTTTTTAATCTGCAGCATCTCAAAATCTGTTGTAGAAATTCACTTTTTTTTGTGCAGACTTTTCCTATTCAGTTCATTGATTGTAAATTCGGAGGGTAAATCAAGTTTCAATTTTGAATGCATTGTTGCAACAACAAAAAAAACCACACAAAAAGTGAACAAGTGCAGAACATAGATTTTAGTTACAAATCCGCTTGTAAAATCCGCACCAAATGCCGAATATGAGAGCATCCCCTCAAAGGGTTTCTCCTTTTATTCCACACCGGGAGCTGATGACAGGACGCATGATTCCTGCCACATGTCCTGACATGCGCCAACGGACTTATCGTCATCCTCACCTCCAGTGTGGAAGTGATCGGCAAAGGAGGAACCCTTCAAGAATCGGTTCAGACGTGGTGAATTGGCTGCGGCTTTGCGGTGCAGATTCCACTGCTGCATTTTTCCAAGACTTTGTGCAAAACTCTGAGCTGTGAGAAGGATGTCCAGTCTCTGCGTGCAAGTAAGAACGGTCTCTCCCTGAATGACAGCAAGCAGAGATCTTTAAAAAAACGGTGAGCACTTCACACACAAGTATATGTCAGCTGCAAAATGTCTCTCGTGATCGCGCTCAGCCGTCCGTACAGTCCGGTGTCATCCCATATCCTGTTTCTCAGGGGCTCGGTGTCCTCGTGTGACCCCCGGCCTTGTCTCTGTTCATTTGGGATGATTGGCATCCCGCTGGCCCGTGGTTCTCTGCAGTGTCTCATCCATGCGACGGCTGCTTGTCACAGATCAGGGGAACATTCACATCACCTCACCCGTCACTCGCACATGAGGAGACCAAGAAACTTGGGGGCAAAGTGCAGCTATAAGGGCGCCCTGTGCATGGCTGGTAATTTGGGGTGCTTCCAATATTGCAGATTACCAGGGGTGTATTAGCACTCTTAATAATGAAGCTTCAGCTCCTGAACGAGTGGTAAAAATGCCAATAAATGGGAAAGGTTCTCATGGGCACGTGCCGAACGGCACCTGTCACCCTGTCAGTGTTTCATCCAAAAATGGATGAAAACCATTGTAACTTTTTTTTTTTTTTGGATATGAGAATAAAAAACCTCGACTGGTAGATTTTTAAAACTTTAGGATCATATCATGGGGAGCGCGCGCCGCTCCTCTGTCTCCCTGCGGGGATGGGGAGCGCGTGCCGCTCCTCTGTCTCCCTGCGGGGATGGGGAGCGCGTGCCGCTCCTCTGTCTCCCTGCGGGGATGGGGAGCGCGCCCCGCTCCTCTGTCTCCCTGCGGGGATGGGGAGCGCGCCCCGCTCCTCTGTCTCCCTGCGGGGATGGGGAGCGCGCCCCGCTCCTCTGTCTCCCTGCGGGGATGGGGAGCGCGCCCCGCTCCTCTGTCTCCCTGCGGGGATGGGGAGCGCGCCCCGCTCCTCTGTCTCCCTGCGGGGATGGGGAGCGCGCCCCGCTCCTCTGTCTCCCTGCGGGGATGGGGAGCGCGCCCCGCTCCTCTGTCTCCCTGCGGGGATGGGGAGCGCGCCCCGCTCCTCTGTCTCCTTGCTTGCTCGGTTTGATGCGCTTCTGAATGATTGACAGTTTGAACCGCTGGCGCAGCATCGGAGGAGCGCATGGACGTTATAACTGACCAGGTCCAACCAGCTTCAGAGCAGTGCTTGCGAGCCATCGCTCCTTGCCTAGGAGAGTCTGACCACCTTTGATAGATAGCCGGAAACCTAAGCAATGAACTATAGAATTACCAATCCATCTTTTCTTAAGAGAATTTTGGATTTTTAATGGTAAGTTGAACTGTAATTTTTACAATCATTTTGCAACGAAATAGGAGTTTTCTCATCACGATAGATTTAGGCCTCAATTTTATCTTTCTGTACTTGCTATTTTATAAACCTGTCATCTATACTCTGTCTACAATTTGCACCAATAAGTCAATCTAGAGAAGCAGAGCTGCAGTGTAAAGAATGAGGGTGAAATAAATTTATATCCTCGCGTACAAGTTGAAACTTTCTTTCAAACAAGGTTGGCCTTAACTATGAGACTGTGTAATTTTTGTAGAAGTTGGAGGAACGCAGAAAGCTGAGTGAAATCCAAAACAGGGGTGCCCAGAGGTCTTCGTATCCTTTTTTTTTGGCTGACACATCTTATTTCTCGTGCATCAGCAGTGCTCTAGAGGCATTAAAGGGAATTACTTTTCATCTACTTTTTTGGCCTTTGATGACTGATTTGGCCACGTGTGTCATATTGAGTGATGTCACCACGACCGGGAGATGTCAGTAATTTGTCTCGGAAGTCCAAAGACCGGCTAGCCTGCCTCAAGGGAGAATGCAGGGGCTCGAATCTGCTGTCTGTCCCTTAGCTCTAATTATTATTATTATTATTATTATTGATGATGATGGATGGTTGATGGATGATCGGCCATCAAGTCTGTTTTTACTCCTGGTGACCGTGGGACCAGATGTTCCTCCAGAATGTGCGGTCTTTTCCGTTTTCAGAGACCCCCCCCCCCCCATAACATAGTTTAGTGACCGTCTTTAGGATTAATTCAGACGACACACTGGCTTTATAAATGCTGCAGATGGGGTGAGAAACAATGGCGGGGGACTCCTCCTAGATGAGGGAAGCGACGAGCGCCGATTCTGGAGGAGTTGTGATGGGTTCATTAGGTTGGAGGTGAAACCTAAATTTTGCACGTCTGAACATTTTGTCGTCACCCTGATATAATTTTATTTTTTTTCCCCTGCTTTGATCCACTAAATAAACCTAGTTTTTTTTTTTTTTTTTTTCGTTTTCTCAGGTTGTGAGTAGCCGTGAAGATGGAGGTTCTCTCAGAATGGGGGCAGCGCTATCAAGAATTCATGAAGGGAGCAGGTATGCTACACCACTCGCCACCACGTGGTCTTTAAGGGTCTTGGTATCAGAAAGCTGGATCAGTATGGCCGCCATTATACCTCCTGAATGGCAGGTCACTCCAGTCATGCAGCGTTGATTACCGCCCTTCTTGCTGCATAGCTACACTCGGCTTTTTTTGGATCCCGATCAGCCAATTTTTGTATTTTACCCGAACCATCCTGAAAACCTTTATCTCCTCGTTTGCTCATGGTTACTATTTTGAAGTGTTGTGTGCAGAGGAGATGCAAATCCCACGAAGCGATGTGGATACAGAATTATACAAATGATGTGATCTTGGCACCGATCACCGGTCCGCTCGGCTGAGTCTCTCCCCAGATTGTCAGCGAAACGCGTGGGTTATTACGATAATCTCTAATTATGGCTCTTCTCGTAGACCGGCATAGATGTCGGGAGAGCCAGTAATTAGCTCTTCCGCATTGTCTTAATATATTCTCGTATCGCTGCACCGAAGTTCAGTGCTTTCTTCTGCAATTTAACCCTTCATGCATTATCCGTAATCGTCTTGTCTTTCCTCAGACCCCAGAATAGGACATTACCCCCTCATGCACTCCCCGTTCCTGCCTGGGGCCATCCTGCTGGGCTACGTCTACTTCGTCCTTTCTCTAGGGCCTAGATTAATGGCCAATCGGAAGCCCTTTGACCTCAAGCCATTGATGGTGGTCTATAATTTCAGTCTGGTAGCCCTGTCTGCTTACATTGTGTACGAGGTGAGTTGGGAGTGGAGGTTGTGACGATCTGGGTCGGCCTCAGAATAACTCTGTATTTTTCTTTTATAGTTTACTTCTGCTTGCTGTTAGTGAATAGAGACATTCAGGACCGTGGCAAATTGTTTTCCAGGAATGCGAACCCTCACCCATGGCCTTTTGGATATCGGCAGCATTCCATTCACTAACAGCAAGCAGCGAGATGGAGAACTGTAAAAGTTGCAGAAGCCGCCAGTGCATAAAGATTAAACCCTGGGTTTGGTCCCTGGCGGAGATTAGACCTCTCCACCAGGAAAATGATAACTTATTACAGAAGATGTGACACAACGCCGACCTCGTCATTATTAAGATAAAATTTACAGCGGCCATAAAGCGATAACTGCGCCCGGCTTGAAACGGTCCTTTGCATTGATACAACTCTGTTGTCTGTCTTTGGCGCAGTTCCTCATGTCGGGCTGGTTGACCGGATACACCTGGCGTTGTGACCCCGTGGACACCTCTGATTCACCAATGGCTCTGCGGGTGAGTGCGTCGTGTGTGCTCTGCCCGGCATAGTGCCAGTTATTGATGATCTGCGGTCGGAGAACGTCAGAAAATCCATAGTCATGTGGTAACCCTAATTACGCCCTCACCCTCCTCCGGAGACTGTACCACCTGCCGCCACCTGCTGAACTTTGCACTATAAACACAGGGAGATGTTTGCCCTTATCGCCCTTTATCTCTAACCATGGTAACTGGTACCAGGACGCCCCACGCCCGGTCTCCGAAGGAGCCATAAATCACACACTGTAAACAATGAGGGACATTTACTGCACAAAACTTAATATTTGCAGCATTTCTTTGGTCTAAGTTGTGTGACGCCAGCCATTTGGTGCCACAACATCTCCCCCCAATGTCTTCATCAACCTCTCTAGGATGCTCACCGAGATCTCCTAAGGGGCTGCCATGTTTAATGAAAGATGCATCTGGTACAGACAGATATCGCATCTACTTTTCAGAAGCTTTTTTTTTTCTTTTAGTCTGGGAAAAATTGCACACAAGAGGCCAAGTACAAAATGCAAAGTTAAAAAGGTCATTTGAATCTCTTAAGGTCAATTTCGTAAGTGGGGTAAAGTTAGACCATCATCTTTCCTACAGCTACTCCGACTCAATAGGGTGTCCATACACGAGAGGTGGCCTCAATAGGGTGTCCATACACGAGAGGTGGCCTCAATAGGGTGTCCATACACGAGAGGTGGCCTCAATAGGGTGTCCATACACGAGAGGTGGCCTCAATAGGGTGTCCATACACGAGAGGTGGCCTCAATAGGGTGTCCATACACGAGTGGTGGCCTCAATAGGGTGTCCATACACGAGTGGTGGCCTCAATAGGGTGTCCATACACGAGTGGTGGCCTCAATAGGGTGTCCATACACGAGTGGTGGCCTCAATAGGGTGTCCATACACGAGTGGTGGCCTCAATAGGGTGTCCATACACTTGAGACTGCTGTCGATCCGCTGACTGATCTCTCCTGACTTTCCCACACATAGGAAACTTTAGCCAAGGGTTCGCATTCTCACATGTCTGCTCCCTCCTCACATCACTGTCCGTGGCTTATCTTCTCCAAGAACAAAAGGATTGCAAGGCCTCCATACATGTCAGATATTCAGCCGATCACACTCAAAACATCAGGTCCGGCCTACATTGTGTGTATGGGGTCTGTAAAGCTCACCATGCACATTAGATGGTTGGCTCTCCCATACACGAGTGTTTCTGTGTTCTCTATGAGAGGTCTGCCAATAGACCCGTCAGGCAACGGCTTGTATCCGGGAGGACAAAGCAATCGTCAGTCCAAATTCAGACCTGCTGGATTGATATTTCCCACTACATTAAATTTTCCTTGCCCCCATTCACATTAGGATGTTGGCTGGACCTGTTGATGTTGGCGGATTCGGCCAACATTAGTCTAACGAGTATGAAGGACTTTAAGCAACTTTCCAGTACAACTTTACATGGCAGAAGTACATGAAGTGTATATGGTTTCCTGTTCTGGCATCATTGGTGCTAATCCTGTCGGAGGCAATGGACTTCAGGTCTGTGAAAATGACACTCTTAACACTGAAATGGAAAAATAGGGCACCCGGGCCCAGATTCAGAAGAGATTTTTGCAACTTTTTTACACCAGTCTTTCCAAGCTTTGACAAAGTGGGCAGAGCTTGACGGGGCATGACTAAGTCTACCCGCTAAATTCCTCATAAATTGCATCACAAAAGTGGAGGAAATTACACAAGGAACATACATTAGAAACTGGTTGGAGTTACACTTCTGTTGGGAGGCACAACAGATGCAAGATCTTCATTAAGAGGCGAGTGACTCTTCGTAAGTTTTGCCTGTCTTCCTCCCAGGGCTGTGGAGTCGGTAAGCCAAACCTGCAACTCCGACTCCTCAATTTCTCTTACACCGACTCCGACTCCAACTCCGACTCCGACTCCCACACATATTGCTTATATTTAAGTGAAAAATTTATTGTAGTACAATGTGAACCTCAGACATTTAATCATTTTTATGATCCCATAATCAAGATATTTAGATAGAACAGAATATATATTGGTGTACTACCCGGTTTTCATTCTTTTTGGTACAGATACGATATGGATAGACAGATATGGATAAATGGATAGATAGAGCAGATTTCTAATCTGCTTTTGCTATTGAAAACATTATCTATGAGCTCAAAAACCTTTCAGGTGATGCGGTTTTTTAAAAAGATGATCAGCTTTTGCAGCTGAAAAACGTATCCTCAAAAAACACAGGAAAAACGCTGTGTGTGAATGTAGCCTTAGATCAGGAATAGAACAGCCATTTATAGGGCATTTCATAACTTTCCCAAACTCCTATGAAAAAATATTCAGCACATCCTGCATTGAATTACTGTACCCAATTTATTATATATTTTAGGAGTCGGAGTCGGTCCATTTTATACCGACTCCGACTCCACCAAAATGAGCACCGACTCCACGACTCCGACTCCGACTCCACAGCCCTGCTTCCTCCGGCACATCTTTCATTAAGACTGGAGTTCAAAATGTTGGTCCTAATGAATTGGAGCCCAAGTATGTCGGCTATACATTCCACATTATAGTCAAATTTTCATTGTGGAATTAAGAATTGTTTTAAACTGAAGACTTGAATAATGTAGGCCGGACCGGTTACTATCGTTTTTTGGAAAAAATATATATGTGGTCAATTTTAGGAGCGCTATGGCTAATGGAGCACACTGCAATGGATTAGTGGTAAACAAACCTTTTATTAGACCACCGCGTTTCGGCAGCGGACTGCTACCTTCCTCAGGTTACTATCGACTCCCTTCCATTTCATTGGGGCTGTCAGGCAACAATTGCTAGGGGCAGCCTGTAACAGACTGTTCGGTAAGACCGGCTGCGTCCAATGGCGTGAGATTCATTTAATCTTCCCTTTTTTCTTCTCCTTAGATGGTCCGGGTGGCGTGGCTCTTTCTTTTCTCCAAGTTTATTGAACTGCTTGATACGGTAAGTACCGCAGTACATCAGATACAAAATGTGTCCTACAAAAGATAGATGAGACGCCTTTTGTTCCTTGGTATGAAGGTCGGAGGACATAGCTACAACAATGACCGCCTGTCTGGGCATACGGCGAATGTTTGACGCAGGGGAGCACAGGGATGGCCATAGGTTGCAGGTCCCTGAGCTAGGAATATTAATGATGGGTTTTGTGGTTGTACTGCAGGTTGTAGAACTATAATAGATATTTGATGTGTTAGTCAGATACTTTCTTGGTCCAGAACAGATTTTTCTCTGGTCCATCACTCATCAGTCTTAACCTGCTTAAATCTGCTCCTCTCTTTGTCCTCTAGGCTATTTGCACACGTTGCGGATTTTTAGCGTTTTTGCCGTGTTTTTTCTCCTCAAACGCTGCATGAACACTAAAATTCCGCAACCCATTGAATTCAATAGCATTCCGCACGTGCTGTGCTAATGCTGTGTATTTTTCCGCGTCGGAATCACATCGTGGAAAAATACGCAGCATGCCCATTCTTTTTGCGGAATCGCGGGGATTCCGCACACATTGGAATGCATTGTTCCGCTTACTTTCTGCATGTGGCTGTGCAAACCATGCGCAAAGTGAGCAGAAAATGTGTGGATGGTACCCAGGGTCTGGAGGACAGGAGACTCTCCTCCAGGCCCTGGGGTACCATATCCCAGTTTAAAAAAAAAAAAAAATCGTGATATTCTCACCTTCCGGCGTCCCCCGCAGCCTTCCCGCCTGTCAGCCACGCTTCCGGCATCTTCGGGTCCCAGTGATGCCTTGCGACAATGACTTGTGATGAGGTAGCGGTCTCACAAGATGCTACATCATCTGGGGTCATTGTCGCAAGGCATCACTGGGAACGGGATTTGCCGGGAGCATCGCTGAGACCTGGGAACGCTGCAGGGGCCGCCGGAAGGTGAGAATATCACGATTTTTTTATTTTAATTATTTTTAACATCCTATCTTTTACTACTGATGCTGCATAGGCGGCCTCAAAAGTAAAAAGTTGGTCACACTCGTCAAACACTATGTTTGATAAGTGTGATCAACCTGTCAATCAGTTCTCCAAGCGATGCTACAAATCACTTGGAAAACGCTAGCATTCTGCAAGCTAATTACACTTGCAAAATGCTACTTTTTCGTGGGAAATACGCATGCGGCAGGGAGTTGCAGAATAACACATAACCCAATTCCTCCCTGTAAGGCTATGTAGAAATGGTGGATTCTTACACTGCAGATTTTGGTTCAGAAACTTGTTAGGCTGGGGTCACACTGCGTTATGGCAGTTTGTTAACACTGCCATTAACCCCCATTATCGAGTGCATCGCTAATGCATGCCATAATAGGCATGCGCTAGCGATGTGCCTTCATTCTATGATGGAGCCTCCGGCGCGGGCTGCAGCGTCTGAGGCTCCTTCACCGCTGGCGCAGATGGAGCATCTGCGCTAGCGGTATAGCATAACGAGATCGCGTTATGCTATAGCGTTAACGCAGCCCGTCAACGCTATACATTGAACGGGCTGTCTTAACGCAGTATGAACCTGGCCTTAGTGAAAATTTGTTCCATTTATGTGGGGTTTGTTTAGCTCAATGGCAGAATTTTTTTTTTTTTTTTAAGAATTATCTGCATCAAATCCGCAGCTTGTGAATTTATCTGGGGCCATGGCAGACCTTTTCTCTTTTGTTCTTGACTCCACATTGTTTGTGCCTCTTGTCTCCTTGTGCCGCAGGTTTTCTTTGTTGTGAGGAAGAAGAACAGTCAGATCACATTCCTGCACATCTTCCATCACTCCGTCCTGCCCTGCAGCTGGTGGTGGGGGGTAAAGTTCGGTCCAGGTAAGGACTCCAGACGTCCATCTCCATCTTGACTGAGTCCATCTTTGGTTTCTTTTGACCGATTCCTTTTTCACCAGGTGGTATGGGATCCTTCCATGCCATGATCAACTCCCTGGTCCATGTCATCATGTATTTCTACTATGGGCTGTCTGCTGCTGGACCGCGCTTCCAGAAATTTCTGTGGTGGAAGAAACACATGACAGCCATTCAGCTGGTAAGGACGTTGACATTTCTTGGATGATATAACCACAACATAAATCTTTCATATCCTCAGAAACGTACAAGTCACCCTCTTCTGTCCTGTCTCCCAGCTCCAGTTCGTTTTGGTCTCCATCCACATTACTCAGTATTACTTCATGTCCTCCTGCGACTACCAGTTCCCCATCTTCATCCACCTCATCTGGATCTACGGCACCGTCTTCTTCATCCTGTTCTCTAATTTCTGGTACCAGGCCTACACCAAAGGACGACGTCTCCCCAAAAGTAGCAGCAGCAGCATCTCCTCCAACGGAGCCGTGCACCAGAACGGCAAGTCTAAGAATGGCAAAGCCAAAAAGGAAAACTAAACCTCCGCCACAAGACCGACTTCTGAGTTCTCCCGAAACCTGTTTCGGGTGGAAATGTGGGAAGATGATATCTCCATTTTTTTTTTTTTTTTTCTTAATTATTTTTCTTAAACCAATAAAACCAGCTTTGTGATGGCCAGTAGAAACTGCCAAACTGGTTTCCAACTTCATCTGGGGGCTTACACCAGCCAAAAAACAAAGTGCCTAAAGAGACTGTATGAAGTGAGTGTGTCTGACTCCCTCCATCCACCCCCATCATCCAGCGTCTCGGCGAGCTCCCTGTCCTCCAGCATCCAGCTGCTCTCCAGAGAGAGTATAAAAACAAAAAAAAAAAAAAGTCCAGCTCGTTCCAAAAATCCCGTCTTTCTTTACTCTGTACTGTAGTCCCGCATCGATCTCCAAGAATCTGGATTCCTTTGCATCACATTCCAGTACATTGCCTCACTTAGGGGTGCAGGTTGGGGGGGGGGGGGGAGCTCCTTAACTCCAGTCTCCCAACTTCACCCCCCATATATATATTTTTTTATTGCACTGGGTTTTACTGTTCACAGACCTCTGTACCCAGCTTGCTAAAGGTGCAGGAATCCTGAAATACTTGAATATCGGGACGTTTGTGTCTTTTTAGCTTTCTAGGTCTTTATTTTTTTTATTTTTTTTTTGAAGGAGATGACAGTATTTGTGTGGTTTTTGTTTTGTACGTTTTTAGGCGGAATTTATATTAACTTCCCTGATTTGAAGAAGGAAGGGGTGTTATCTGCTCACACTCTCTACCCTTTAATTCACCCCTATGTCCTGTCCACACTGTCCTGTCCATACTGTTCTATCCAAACGCGTTTCACTGATTTCCAAGTATACATAGTAATACTGTTGTCTCTTCCTCGGGGGGCTGCTTGTAACTAGCAAAAACCCTTTAGCAGATGGTTCACTATAATCACTTTTGTATATTAAGAAAAATTGTGCAGGCCTACCCTATAGAGAAATTAGAAAGGGGGAGGACTAGCGCCCTACTGAACATGTGATGCTGGCGGCCTGGGCAGGAGAGGCTGCGCCAGGCTGGGACCACCTTATAACTTATCTGCACGTCTGCCAGAATATTTATCAGTTTTGTGTAATGCTATTAATAAAAGACTTATTGCACATTGTTTAATTCCAAAGCTAAAGCTCTTGTAGATAATACCGTATACGTGGTGGATCCTCTCGGGCGGTTATATACTATGCAGAGAAAAAGGCTATTTCTTTTTTTTTTTTTTTTTTTTTGACCCTTGGATGAAAAAAAAAGAACGCTCTCCATCTGATTTTTATACAACCTCCATGGTGCCAGAGCAGAAAAGTGTACAAAGCCTTAAAGGAAAAGTAGTAAAAAAAACCCAAACAAATTAAATGCTTGATACATATATGAACTCATATCATTCTGGGGTTGTAGGAGAATGGACTGTACCCTGCAGTTTTCTGGCTGTCGTAACCTGCAGTTTTCTGGCTGTCGTAAACCTGCAGGGAGTTGTAGTTGCACAACAGTTGGGGAGCCGCAGACTACTCGCCTAGGTCTTGTATACCTGATTGATCGGCTCAGTTCTGTCGGTGCAGATGGCCAATGCACCCTTTTAAAGGGAGGTAACACGGCCGTAGCAGAGACGGTAAGCCGGGGTCTTCCTGTTGGCTGTGGTGTGGCCATAGCTGCTTGCACTGATCATGTTTCTCCCGCCAGAAGGAAAATTGTCCCATCCTGTATATACCCTTCTCAACTTTGAGAGGTAACAAAATAAAGTTTGTTTTTTTTCTTCCTGAGCCTGGTACATTTGTCTTTGAAATATCTTATGTACAATTTGTAAGAAAAAAAAAATATTTGCAAGTATATAACTTCAATTGCTGCAGAATGCTGGGAAGGAAATACGGAGGTTTTATTGATGATTGTTCTTGGACACACAACCTTTACTGAATCCCCCTTCTAGGCACAGATCTAACACGAA
The DNA here is from genome assembly GCF_039654945.1 of Dendrobates tinctorius. Taxonomy (NCBI): domain Eukaryota; kingdom Metazoa; phylum Chordata; class Amphibia; order Anura; family Dendrobatidae; genus Dendrobates; species Dendrobates tinctorius. The sequence goes on from NW_027361806.1 coordinate 7,562,617, forward strand.
GAGCAAAATCCACTGATACACTTCAAAATACTTTTGGCATATGGCCATTTAATCACTCAGACCCACAAGAATAACTATGGACACTCCAAAGATCATATTTCCTACATAACAAAACGGAGTACGAGTCCACCAAAGATGGTAAAAACAATATGTCTTTATTAGTTTAATTTAAACAATGATCATCATACACAAATTAATAGACAACGCACATACAAAAACTCGTGTGAATAGAACACAGCCACTGTAGTACCAGAATGGGCTATCCAGAAATACTCTAAATAAATCACATTAGGGATATTATGATGTCCAATTAATTAAAGTGCATAGTGCTAGCTAGATATTCCACAAAAAGTCACAACTGGTATCAATCATAAGTGCCTCAGACATCAACTAACAGTAATCGGTATCAAAGAGTACTATAAAAATCAGGGAATATCCCTTTAAGAGTTACTAGACTCACCCATATAAATCTGTCAGTGCGTGTCCTGTGCCAGCCCTGACGCGCGTTTCGCGTGGGCTTCTTCCTTTGGAGCTACAGCATGTAGAGGGCAAGATGGAGTCAAAACAAGAGTTAATATCTGTTAGGTGGAATCGTAGCATAATTGGATCTTTCAAAAACAGCAATGATGTCAAGCATACTCCAAAGCTTAATATTAGACGATAAACCCACAATTAGAACCAGAATGCGGCTGCTGCTGAGGAATCGTAGACTGTTAAGTTGGAAGGGATTTCAAGGGTCCTCATATCCAACCCCCTGCTCAAGGCAGGATTCACTAAACCATCTCAAATGTCTGTCCGGCCTCTGTTAGAAGACTTCCATGGAAGGAGAACTCACCACCTCTCGCGGCAGCCTGGTCCACTCGTTGATCACCCTGTCAAAAGTTTATTCTAATATCTAATTCTCCGTTTCAGTTTTATTCCGTTGCTTCTTGTGTTTCTATGTGCAAATGAGAATAAGGATGATCCCTCTACACCAGACATGGGCAAAGTGCGGCCCGTGGGCCACATCCGGTCCTCTGGCTGCTCCAGTCCGGCTTGTGGACCGAGACAGCTGAGCGACTGAAAAAGAGGCCCAGGGGCCGCAACGTGCCCGCACACTCACTGTCTCCCATCTGCACTGACTTAATTGGTGGAGGAGGGACCTCCGGCCCCTTCCTCCACTGATTACAGTGTGAAACGGCTGATGCGATGACATAATTTCATCGCATCAGCAGTGTACTGCGGAGAGTCAGTGCACCAGGAACAGAAGCAGAGCACCAGGGGAACGGGACCAAGGTGAGTAGGTGGTGGTCTTTCTTTTTTTCATAAGTATGGGATGTTTGGCTGGACATGGGAAGGCTATGGGGGTCTCATGCTGGACATGTGGAGGCTATGGGGATCTCATGCTGGACTTGGGGAGGCTATGGGGGGGTCATGCAGTATATAGGAAGGCTGTTTGGTGCTCATGCTGTATAGGGAGAGGCTGTTTGGGGGGGTCTTACAGTATATAGGGGCTGTGGAGGGCTCATACGATATATAGAAGGGGCTAAATTGGGGTTCAAATGATATATAGGGGGATGTCAGCATACTTAAGTCTTTTCAATATTAAGTGATGCAATGAATATAATTATCAATAACATTAATATAGTGATATTAATATTGAGCAAAATAAATTTCAGCCTATTGGTTTGGCCCTCCATCATGTGACCCCTTGGGAAAATGAATTGCCCACCCATTCTACACTGTGACATCCCTTCAGATATTTGTAGAGTTATTAAATCTCTTCTCCTTTTTTGCAAGTTAAACATTCCCAGATCCGTTAACTGTTCCTCATAAGACATACTCTGCAGTCTGTTCCCCATCCTGGTCGGTTCTCTGAACCTTGTCCAGTTTTTCAATGTGTTTTTTTTTTTTTTTTGTACTATGTGGTGCCCAGAACTGGACATGGTATTCCAGATGAGTCCTGATCAAGGAGGGGGGATAATTACTTCACATGATTTAGACTCTATGCTTCTCTTAACATATCCTAGAACTGTGGTGCTTGCCTTTTTTTTGATGCTGCATCACACTGTTGACTCATGTGCAGTCTGTGATCTATTAGTATCCCAAGTCCTTTTCACACATGCTGTTGCTTAGTTCTATTCCTCCCATTCTGCAGATGTAATTTTCGTTTTTCTTGCCCAGATGTAGAATCTTGCATTTCTCCCTGTTAAATACCATTCTATTAGTCACTGCCCATTGTTCAAGCTTATCTAGATCCTTCAGAATCCTGTCTTCTCTAGTGTTAGCTATGCCTCCTAGCTTTGCATCATTGCAAATTTGATTTACCTTCAGTTCCCTTATCTAGATCATTTATAAAAAATATGGATCAACACTGGGGCCAGGATAGAGCCTTGTGGTACCCACTTGAAACACTTCCTATTGGATGTGCAACCATTTATTACAACACTTTGAGTATGATCACTGAGCCAGTTATGAATCCACCTAACTGTAGCCTTTAGAAGGAAATTATATTAGTCTGGCATGAATTGTTTGCTACAAACCCATGCTGACTCTTGTTAATTACTGTATTCTTATCCAAGTACTTACATACATGCTGTTTAATAATTTTTTTTAAACATCTTTCCTGGTATAGAAGTAAGGCTCACTGGCCTGTAATTTCCTGGCTCCATCTTCTTTCCTTTTTTGAAGATTGGAGCAGGGCAAACGTGTTCCCTACCTTCTGGGACGTTTCCTGTTCTCCAGGATTTGTTAAAGATTCTGGCTAGTGGTTCTGCAATTTCCTCTTAACTTTTTCAATACCCTATGATGTAATTTATCTGGATGGGGGATTTAAATTCTTGTAAATTAGCTAAGTGTTCCCTCCCCATCTCTCTGTTGATAGTGTGGATTCTTATTCCTTCGATGGCACCGTGAATATCAATTGATGTTACAATTGCTTGCTTAGAGAACACAGATGCAGAATAGGAATTTAAAAGGTCAGCCTTCTCAACATAATTTTTGACTATTTCACCCTGTAAACATCCTATAGCATCTTTGACTTTTCTTTTGGCATAGCCTCAAAATCCTTTTTACTGCTTTTGGTCTGCAAGCCTCACTTCATTACTGGCTATAGCTTTTGCCCTGCAAACAGGATTATATTCTTTTTTAGACATTACCCCCCTCTCTTTCCATTTAATACACATTTCCATTTATAAAAGGGATTAAATCCCGTGTTCATCCACCCTGTTCTCGTTAAATGCTTCCTTTTCCAGATTGTGCAGTGAGAATTTAACAAAATCTCCCAGCCTTCTTGGCCATTTCTGTCCTTTAGAACATCCAACCATTCCTACTCTCTGTCCATTAAAATTGGCCTTTCTAAAATCCAACCTTAAAGTCCTCGCTGGTCTTTCTCCAAAATTTGAGGATAGCATGATCGCTGCCTTCTAAATTCCCAGCAAACTTTACTTCAACCATTTCCTCCCTGTTGGTAAGAATTAGATCTAAGATTGCAGATCTTCTTGTTTTCTACCTTTTGAAAGATAAAGTCAGCGAGAGACTCTAAGGCTGTGTGCACACGATGCAGATTTGAAGCGGATCCGCAGCGGATTTTACCGCGCAGAAACGTTGCATATCCGCATTGTGATGTACAGTAGCCTTAAAATCAATTTAAAAAAAAAAAAAAAAAAAAAAACCCGCTGTGCAGACGCTGCGGATTTTTCCGCGGTACAAAATCCGCAGCATGTTCCTTCTTTTGTGCGGTTTTCCATCTCCCATCACCAAATCCGCAGGGGGAGAACCGCATGAAAACCGTAGGAAAAATGGAAGAAATCCACAGGAAACATGCAGGTCATTTGACCTGCGGATTTCTTCCATTCTGCGCGGAAAAATCCGCAGGGCCAAAAAGTCCGTCTGCACTCAGCCTAAGAATTTTCTGGGCCCATTACTTTTGCTTAAGAGATTCCCAATAAATACCTGGATAGTTAAAGTCACCATGTCATACTTTTTTCTTGAGAACACAGACATCTGATGTAAAGAGTTCATCCATATCTTCAGTCTGGCCCGAATGTCCTCAAACCCTGCCAGGAGCTGGTGTCACATTTGTAATCGGTCGTAGCAGCTCTACTCGGAGTGGTGAATGCTTCAGAGACAGCAGTAACAACTAAGAGTGGCAGGTCGTGGCAAAATTTAGACAAACCACCTTTTTCCTATTAGTTGTGTTGAGCCAGTTATTTTGCAATAAACAAGAACAAACCACACAATCTTAGTACAGTTGACCAATAAACCTGATGTGACAGTGGAGGAGGTGGTGTTGGATCATCGTGATTGCTTCTGTTTATATATTACTAGCTGAAGAGCTCGGCGTTACCCGGGCATAGTAGTAACTAACTGTAGTTAGAACAAATAATTATATTGCACATAAGTTGTCGCTTATGTCATCTCCTGTATATACCTATATGTCATCTGCCCCTGTATATAGTATATACCTGTGTCATCTCCAGATTCCCTCCCGTCTGTGCGCAGTGTCCCCGCAGCATGGATCATTTCAGTGCGGCAGCGGCACCGCCTGAGTAATACCATTTAGTTAGAAATTGTGAAGCACTAAGTTAGAGCGGCATTATCTGTATAAGTTTAACGTGAACCTGGCATTGTCAGGTTGGCGCTGTTACACTGTAAAAAAAAAAATTATTCCTGGGTTGGAGAAATCTGTCATTTTTTTAATCTATGTTTGAATTTTTAAGTTAATGAGATTCTTCATGCCAGACAAAGAAGTTCCTGATTCTGGGCTCCCCCTGCTGTCTGTGGCAGAGGGTGGTCTGTGTCAGCATGGTGACACAATTTCCAGCTCTACAGAAGTATTAGGCTAAGTGCACACGTACTTTTTTGCCCTGCGGATTTTTCCACGCAGAATTGAAGAAATCCGCACGTCAAATGACCCTGCATTTTTCCTGCGGATTTTTTTTTGCGGTTTTCCCCTGCGGATTTGGAGAATGGAGCAGGTGGAAAACTGCACAAAAGTGACATGCTGCATATTTTGAACCACAAGAAAACCGCGTGGAAAAATCCGCAGCGTCTGCACAGTTTTTTTCGATTGATTAACATGCTACTGTACATCACAATGCGGATATGCAGCGTTTCTGCGCGGTAAAACCTGCATCATGTGCACATGGCCTTATAACACCATAGAAATGATACGAATAGGCCTCAGTTACCACGACTGTCTACAAGAAAAACTGTTGCTCATATCAACCAATCACAGCTCAGCATTCATCTTTTTCATAGCTCTGGTAAAATGAAAGATACTGAGTGACTGGTTGCTGTGGGCAACACAGGCAGTATAACCTGTTGTGGTCAAGGTGTGCCAATGAAATAGATATTATATATTAGATAATTATACAGGGCTGTGTGTGGAGTTAGCGTGGCTTGATGCACAGATATACTCCTGCTCTGAATTAGTGCAATAGCACTTCTAGTGGTCACACCATGAAACTTACAGCCTGGACTAATTAAATAAAAATGAACAAGTCCACAAAAATTTGCATACACGATCTGATTTAAATATGACATTTGCAGTGTTAACCCTTAGAGTTGCAGGTGGAAGCTTTTCGATCTTGAGCATAAAATGAATTTAGCAATGGTGGATGATTGACACCAACATTTCATTCAAGTCAGAGCACTGCATAGACCTGTTATCCAGTGAGGTGCCCATCCATGCATGACCTCTTCAGCTGAGCATGCAGGATGGCAGAGGGTCTGGTACCATGTATGGGGTCTTCAGTGCATAGACAGGTGTCACCCCCAGCTCTGTGCCCCCTAATAAGCATGCACAGCATCATTTTGTACACCTTTATTACAGTGATGGGAGCAGCTTTATACACACAGTTCTGTGCCAGACATAAGAAACCCTCAGTGAACGTGTACAGACCGCAAGGTAAGACAGGAAACAGGTCGAGTGATTGTAAGAGGATGTGGGGTGAAAATAGTGAAGTGCAACAGCGTGCACACTTCACGGCAATACCCAGAACACAACTATTAATATCAGGTCCGGCACAGCACACAATGAATCGAGATCATGTCATTGTCAGTTTCTGTACATTATAAAAGCCAAATTTAATCATTGCACATCAGTCAGAGCATTCACCCCAATATCACAGGTTAAAAGTCTATAAACCCACAACCACCCTAGAAATGCATTTACAAGTCATAGTACAAAGCAATGTTTTATTCCAAGATACAAATGTACATAAAGTGTTAAAAAAAGTATCCCCAGAGGCAGCAGTGATCAGCGGATGCTCTGGTGGATGATGCTCTTGCTGCTTCTAGCCTTCTCCTTTTCCTTCTTGGTGACAGGATCCACTTCAAAGCATTTCCACAGTCGGAGGGTCTCGTCTGCTGCAGCGGAGGCCACGGTGCTGCCGTCCGGACTCATGGCCAGGCTGAGGACTCTGGAGTTGTGCCCTGATTGAGGAAAGCACCAAAGCTGGACTGCAACCCAAGTAACTACAGGCAGATTTTCGAGAGCGTGTGGCACTTACCTTTCAGTTCTGTTACTCGAATCATTGTGGGATATTTCCAGAGGACGAGTTGATTCTGAGCAAATCCATGGCCAGAGATTAATTCCTTGTAATTCGTGGACCAGAGGATCGAACAGACCTGGAGGACAGACATCAGACTTAGAGTCAGCTGACAAGCCCTTTGTGGTCACTATGGAAAAGAAGTCATCCTTACCTGTGAGTGGGTGTCCACTGAGTTCAAGCAGGTTCCTGAGCAAACATTCCAGATTCTGATATGTCTGTCACTCGTCCCACCACCAGTCGCAAGGACATTAGACTGCCAGGGGCACCAGGACACCGCCTACGGGGGAGAGGAAAACCAAAAAACCCACTAACATTACAAGTAGCATTCACTATTCAGATTTTTGCACATATTAAATTTGGCAGACATGTCCCCAAATAAGTACCAACGTGAAAAACTATGCTGGATCTAGAATTCCTAGGCAGCTCAAAGAATGAGCCAAGATTTTAGATTTAAAAATCATAAGACAGCGAGTGCAGGTCTGGGGTTTATAGAATGTTAGAGTTGGAATGAACCCCCCAGGGTCAGTGTCCAACCCCCTTCCTCAATGTAGGAGTCAATAAACCATCTCAGACAGATCTCTGTCCAGCCTGTTTAAAGACTTCCATTGAAGGAGAACTTACCACCTCCAGTGGCAGCCCATTCCGCTCACTGATCAACCTCACTGTTAAATTTTTGGAGGGGGGTATACATACATCACATATCCAGTATCTGCCTCCACTGGAAGAATATAGGGATTTTTGTGTAGTCACCGTAAAATCCTTTTCTCCGAGCCAATCATTGGGGGACACAGACCGTGGGTGTTATGCTGCTGGCCACTATTAGGACACTAAGTAAACCAGAAAAAAGTTAGCTCCTCCCCTGCAGTATACACCGTCTCGCTGGCTGAGATTCTCCAGTTAAATGAAAAAAAGCAGTAGGAGCATAAACAGTTAACCATAACAATATCAATGCCTAAGGATGCTCCAGTGAGCCAATAGGCTAAAAAGGGTGGGTGCTGTGTCCCCCAATGATTGGCTCAGCAAAAAGGATTTTATGGTGATTACACAAAAATCCCTATTTCTCCTACGCCTCATTGGGGGACACAGAACGTGGGATGTCCTAAAGCAGTCACTGGGTGGGGAGCATACATATGCTAATACCCCATGTACCACTGAGTGAACACCGTGGTACTGCCGATTGCAGGCAGCGTCTGCCGAGAGCTGCATCCGCAGAAGCCTGAGAATGAATTAGGCAATGTTTGTAAAGGTACGCAAGCTGGACCATGTCGCAGCCTTGCGGGGAGGCCTGAGAATGAATTTGGTAACTTTTTGTAAAAGTATGCAGACTGGACGAAGTCGCAGCCTTGCAGACCTGTTCTGCTAAGGCCTGGTGCCGAAAGATCGAAGAGGCGCTCACTGACCAGGTAGAGCGCGCCTTAATCCCCACTGGGACAGGCGCGTTCCTGACATGGTACGATACCTGAATCGCCAAGCGAATCAACCTGGCTAGACCCTTCCTATGCCCGTCTGGAAGTATGAACAGGGCATCTGACTTGTGGAAAGGAGCCATCCGCATGATGTACAGTCTCAGCATCCTAACCACATCCAGCGTGTGGAGGGCCTTCTCAATGCGATGGACTGGCGCCGGAACAAAGGGAAGGCAAAACAATTTCCCCGTTGATATGGCAAGGAGAGGACCTTGTCCAGGAAGGACGGGAACGTCCTGAGAACCACCTTTCCCCGATGAAAATTCAGAAACGGAGAACGGCAGGAAAGGGCTGCCAATTCCGAAACTCATCTGATTGACGTAGTTGCCACTAGAGACCACCTTCCAAGAGAGGACAGCAGTGACATCCTTCAGCAGCGCGAAAAGGAACCTCCTGAAAGGCCCCGAGAACCGGGTTAAGGCCCCATGAGTCAAATGGTCTTCTATAAGGAGACGCCATATGGGAAACTCCCTGAAATGAACGTTTTGAGCTGAAGCTTGGTAGCAATTTGTTGGAAAAGCACTGACAAGGCCGAAATTTTGACACTGAGTGAGCCAAGCACAAGGCCTGATATTTATCCGCATTGAAGGAATTCCAATATGGCCAGAATGGAAAATACCAGAGGTGATTGACCATGAAGCTTGCACTACAAACAAAAGGAAGGTTGTCTAGGTGCGGTGATAGATGCGCATGGACACAGGCTTCCTGGTACTAATCATGGTGGAAATCACATCATGAGGGAAACCAGGGTGGTAAAATCAGGCCCTGCAAGAGTAGATACATATGATATGGAAGTCACCAGGAGACGTCGGCAACTAGTTGTATTAGTTCTGCATACCATGCTCAGCCAGTCTGGCGCGACTAGGATCACTGGCACTACCTTTGCTCTGATCCTCTTGATGACCCTCGGAAACAAGAGAAGGGGGCACAAGGATCGCGCGATCAGAAAATGAACCGAGGAACCCTGTTTAGTCTTGAGGCCATGAGATCCACATCCAGAGTCTTCCGACAATGACAAATCTGCTGAAAGTTCTGGATGAAGAGACCACCTCCCTGAGGCAATGCCTTGGTGACTGAGAAAATCTATCTTCTAATTTTCCAAGCCCGGGATGTGGCTTGCTGAGATGGGCAAATGGTTGGTCTTGGCCCTATGAAAGATGAAACTTACTTCGTGCATGGCCATCCTGCCCCGAAAACCTCCGACTGTTGATATACGCTACAGCCGTGGCGTTGTCGGAACTGGAAGTGTTCCTCGTGAGTTGCAAAACGCATGAACTACTTGAGACGGGCAGATCAGAATGTGAAGGCAAGCGTTCTTGACGTCGATGGATGCTAGGAACTGTCCCTTTTCCATGTAAGTGACAACTGATCGGAGAGTTTCCATTTGGAATCGCCGTACTGTGACATGGTGATTAACAATTGAGATCCAGAGATGGGTCACATGGACCCATCCTCTTTTAGAACCACAAAAGGACTGAATAAAATCTCCTGAACCCTTCGTGAAGGGGGACCGGAATGATGACTCCATCCCTTTGAAGAGCCTAAACAGTCCGAAGGAAGGCTCTTGTCTTTCTCTTTGAGGAAGAGGAAAGGAAAACTCAAGTTGGGGGGGGGGGGGGGGGAGGGAAAGTATTAAGTTACGTACCGGTAACGGTATTTTTCGGAGGCCCATGACAGCACCACGAGAGAGGGGATCCGCCCTATAGGAACAGGAAACCTACAGATACAAAAGGGTGGCACCTCTCCCACGCATCAGTTGGATTACAGAGCTTGAGAGGCTACCATGGTCAGTACACAACATATGATATATACAAACCTATCTACCCTATTTAACAGAATTATTTCATACCATCTCCCACATAAGGTGATTCTATGAACAATCTTCTAAGGAGTGCACCCCTATATGTGAACAAGGGAGGGAACTAAGGGTGCTGTCATGGGCCTCCGAAAAATACCGTTACCGGTACGTAACTTAATACTTTATTTGGACTCCCATGACAGCACCACGAGAGGATTACAGATGTAAACTAACTTAGGGAGGGACTACAGCCTGCAGCACCCTTAGCCCGAAGGTGAGGTCTGAGGAGGCACCCATGTCTAACCGATAGTGGTTAAAAAAGGTGGAAGGAGATGACCAGGTGGCCGCCTTACATATTTGATCAATTGATACTCCAGATCTCTCCGCCCAGGATGATGCCATGGCCCGAGTGGAATGTGCCCTCAGGTTCTGTGGAGCCGGACCGCCACCTGCTGTGTAGGCAAGAGAGATAGCCTCCCTAATCCACCTTGCTAATGTGCGTTTTGATACTCTGTATCCTTTCCTGGAACCTTGGAAGGATAGGAATAATGCGTTCTTCTTCCAAGGATCCGTGGCTGCTAAATATGTCAGTAAGCATCTTCTAATATCTAACGCCTGGAGTTTCTGCTCCTTAGGGTTGGTTGGGTTAGGGAGGAAGGAAGGCAGAACTATCTCCTGTGTCCTGTGGAATTGTGTTGCTACCTTGGGAAGGTATTCTGGATCTGGCCTTAGGATTACTCTATCCTGTAAGAACTCTGTGTAAGGAGGCAATCTGGAAAGTGCCTGTATATCGCTCACCCTACGTGCAGATGTTATTGCTACCAGGAATGCTGTCTTAAGAGATATAATCTTTAGTGAGGCGGAATCTAAAGGTTCAAACGGACTTTCTGTCATGGCTGTAAGGACTAAGTTTAAGTCCCACGGTACGCATCTGTCTTTGTGTATAGGTCTCGATCTGGCCGCTGCTCTGATGAACCTTGCTACCCAATAATCTTTTGCAATATCAGCTGCAAACAGGGCCCCTAAGGCTGAAACTTGTACTTTTAGCGTACTTGTGGAGAGACCCAATTCGAAACCTTTCTGGAGAAATTCCAGAATATGTTTCGTGGGAATTCCATCTCTGATGTCAAAGTGAAAGGTGGATAGGAAGCGTTTCCAGGTCCTAGCATAAATATTAGTGGTGGTTAATTTTCTGCTTCTTAGGAGGGTGTCAATTAAGTTCTTGGAGAACCCTCTATTTTTTAATAGTGACCTTTCAAATACCACGCCGTCAAATGAAGTCCCGCTACTTGTGGGTGGCTGACTGGCCCCTGGTAGAGGAGATCCGGAAGGTTCGGCAGTACCCAGGGATCGCCTACCGACATGGTCCTCAACCACGCGAACCAGGTCCTCCTGGGCCAAAAGGGGGCAATCAGTATGACTCTTGCCTGATCCTCTCTGATCTTCCTGACTACCAGGGGAAGAAGATTCAATGGTGGGAAGGTGTATGCCAGAGAAAAGTCCCATCTTATCAGTAGGGCATCCACCGCCAGGGGATTTTCCCTGGGGTTCAGAGAGCAGAACAATCTTTCTTTTCTGTTTTTTCTGGTGGCAAAGAGGTCTACCTCTGGCTGGCCCCATCTGCAGACAATCTGGCGGTAAATATCTTTGTTCAAAGCCCATTCTCCTTGTCTTAGAGCCTTGCGGCTTAAAAAGTCTGCTCTTACATTGTCCTTTCCGCTGATGTGGAGCGCGGTCAAAGATAGACAATTTCTCTCTGCTATCTGGAGGAGCCGTTCTGTTATCTGCATCAGAGCGCTGGAGCGGGTTCCACCTTGGTGGTTGACATATGCTACCGCTACCTGGTTGTCCGAGTGTATCCTCACATGATGGCCCTGCAGGTAGATAATGAGTTTCTTGACTGCCTGCTCTATCGCCAATAGTTCTCTGGTTGGATGAGATTTCAGAATTAGAATCCCACTGGCCCTGTACCACTATGTCCCCCATATGGGCTCCCCAACCAAAGGAACTTGCGTCTGTGGTTATAATACGGGTTATCTGTGTTATCCAGGGCACCCCTGACGCTAGGTTCTCGCTCTGAAGCCACCATCTCAGTGATGTAACAGTTGAGGGGCTTAGACACATCCGACCTTGTAAGGAGCCTCCAAGGGCCCTGCTATTAATCAAGACGTCGTTTTGAAGGGTTCTGGTATGGAACTGTGCCCACCTTACTGCTGGGATGCATGAAGTTAGAGAACCTAACAGGGACATGGCCTGTCTGAGGGTCATAGATGGATTATCCATTGCCCGAAGAACCTGCTCCTGTATCTTTTGTAATTTATCTAGTGGTAGCAGGCACCGCCGAGTGTCTGAATTTAGTATCAACCCTAAAAATTTCTGTATTTTTAAGGGCTGGAGTCGGGATTTCTCATAGTTTAAAATCCATCCCAGGTTTTCTAACCTGGATCTAGCTTTTTCTATCTGGGATTTACAATGACCCACCAATTTTCCTACAATCAAGAAATCGTCTAAATATGGAATGATTAAGACGTCAACCTCTCGTAAGTGAGCCATAACTTCGGCCACTAACTTTGTAAAAACCCTGGGTGCTGCTGAGAGACCAAAGGGAAGGGCTCTATACTGAAAATGACGTACTGTGCCCTCTACTGAAACTGCCACCCTCAGGAACTGCTGGAAGTCTGTATGGATAGGTACATGATAGTACGCGTCTTTCAAATCTATGACTGCCATAAAACCACCTTTAAACAATATTTTTATTGTTGTATTAATGGACTCCATTTTGAATTTATGATTAATCAAAAACTCGTTAAGGGAACGAAGGTTTATAATCGTTCTGAATGTGTTATCAGGTTTCTGGATTAGAAACAGGGGAGAGTAGAACCCTCTTCCTCTTTCAGCCTCTGGAACCTCTACCAGAACATTTTTCTGACATAGGCTCAAGACTTCCGCTTCTAAAGCAGCTTGTTCGAGATGAGAAGATCTTAAAGGGGTTAGTTTAAAGGTATCCCGCGGGATCTGGGTAAATTCCAACCTAAGCCCGGTGGATATTACCTTGCGCGCCCAGTCACTATTCGTAATCTGTGACCATGCCGGGAAGAAGGATGACAGTCTACCCCCTACGGGAACCGCTAGTCATTGATTTGGTTTCTTTTGATCTCTCGACGAGCATGTAAACATAGCCCGTACCTAGTCTCCTTCTGTCTTCCCATCTGGGTCGATCTCTAACAGGCGAAGAGTTGCGCCTTCTCCCCCTACCAAATGGGCGACGGTAGGACACTGATGAAAGGTTTGGGAACCTTTTGTCGTCCCCCGCCTTTTCAAGCAGCTCATCTAGGACAGTTCCAAACAAATATTCGCCCTCACATGGAATCACACAGAGCTTTGCTCTGGACTGGATGTCTCCCTGCCAGCACTTTAGCCACAGGGCTCTTCGAGCTGCGTTAGAGAGACCTGCTGCTCTGGCGGCCATTCTCACTGCATCCGCTGAGGCATCTGCCAGGAAGGCTGCTCCCTCTTGGATGGTCGGTAGGGCCCCAAGAATTGTCTGTCTTGATGTACCCTGTTTTAGTTGTGACTCCAACTGGTCCAACCAGACCATCATGGACCTGGCCGTGCACGTTGAAGCCACTGCTGGTCTTAAGGAACCGGCCGCCATCTCCCAGGTGTTTTTCAGGAAAGTATCAGCTTTCCTGTCTAAGGGATCTTTAAGGGATCCCATGTCCTCAAAGGGGAGCGAGGATTTTTTTGATGCCTTTGCAATGGCAGCGTCTAATTTGGGGGCTCTGTCCCAAGAACTTACTGCCGGATCGTCGAAGGGGTATCTCCTTTTGAGGGCTGGTGGTAGCGACCCTCTTTTGTCCGGTTTTTTCCACTCTCTGTGGATCAGATCCTGTATCTTTTGGTTTAACGTAAAGACTCTCCGCTTCCTCTGTTCCAGCCCACCGAACATGACATCCTGCATGGATAAATGGGGCTTAGGCTCCTCTACCTCCATTGTCCCTCTGACTGCTTTGACCAGCTTGTCTACCCGGTCAAGAGGCAGACAAAATCGCCCCGAGTCCTCTTCTCCTAAGGAGGACGAGGGAGATGAAGCCTGGGAGTCTCTGCTTTTTCTCCACTCTACCGAGGAATCAGACTCCGCCGGGACCTCGCCCCTTAGACTTTGAGGCTGAGACAAGGACTTTAGGGTTTCCCTCATTTCTACCCTGACAATGTCTCTCAAACTCACCGCTACTGCAGGCGACTCTTCTGCCACCGTCTGCTGAATACAGGGGGGGCACAATCTTTTGAGGCACGCGTCCAGTAATGGGCATGCACAGAGTGCGCATTCCCCATGCTTATTTTTATTTGTAGCTTTTTTTCCCTAGAAAAAGAAAAACACAGAAGGGGGGTCCAGTCACTGAGTGAACTTTCACGAAGATCACTCACCAGTGCCACAATCAAGTACCGGAGAACGAGGGGGATTTCTTTCAGTCGATGCTCCTGTCTGCCTGGAGGAGCTCTTACGAGTGGACTGGTCACTTCGTCCCGCATTACTGTCACGGGACCCTTTCTTTTTCTGTTTGACCTGCCGACGGTCATCCAGGGGCGGCAGTGATGTTTGCCGCTGCTGCCCTTGCTTCTGCCGCTGCTGCTCTCGATCGCTTTCCATTACCACTGCTGCTGCACACTGCTGCATGTAGTAATGTGGCCAAGGCAAGGAACCCTGCCCGGGTCCCGCCTAAATACCCCTCCTCCGGTCAGCAGTATCCATGCCGCGCCCCTCCCCCCCCTTAACGGAGCTCCCTACCCCAGCTGGCGCCCGACCCCGCGCCATCGGTGTTTCCGATGGGCGCCGCCATCTTGGGATCGCCGCGCATGCGCAGTAGCGCGCTGACCCGGAAGTGCCTCCTCCGCCCGCCCCCTGACATCACCGCTACCCCGGAAACGCCGGAAGCCCCGCGGGACGCCCGGTCGCAGCGCCCGGTCGCAGCCCCCTGCACAGCGCTGCCGGAGCTGGGAATCCCCGGGGGGGGGTATACTTACCGGCGGCGGCTTAATTCCGGAGACGGACATCCTCCGGACGCCGCTCCCTGCTGTCCACGCCACCGCCGTGACACCCATCCTGGGCCACCGTGGCGCCTTCCAGGAAATCCGAAACAGGCCGAGGTAGGAGACCCCCTCGCTACCGGTGTTGGCTGGCCGGCCTGGGATCCAATTCTTCTGTAGGATCCCGTCCCCTCAGGAACAGGAAACCAACTGATGCGTGGGAGAGGTGCCGCCCTTTTGTATCTGTAGGTTTCCTGTTCCTATAGGGCGGATCCCCTCTCTCGTGGTGCTGTCATGGGAGTCCGAATAAATTGTATATTATATCAAAAGAATACCAGCTTCCTGACTGATTTGTCATTAGGTAGATCTGAGATCTGGTTCCCCTAGATCCAGAAGCCCTAGGCCTGGGTTTTCAAGAACGGTTAGATCTGTATGAGATCTGAGAGCCTCTGTCTCCGCACAGGGACAGACCTGATCCGAAAGAGAAGGTAGAGGAGGACCAACTGGAATAGAGAGAAAAATCGAGGCTGTTGGAGCAAAAACATCTTTGTTGAGGAAGAAATTTACTTGTGTTCTCCCTGGTAGTATCAGAAATGAGCTGGTCCAGTCTTCAAAAAGATGACCCGATTGAAAAGGGGGGGGAGAAGTCAAACTTTTAGATGTGGCATCCGCCCACCAGCCACGGAGCCCTGGGGCTCTTCTAATGGAGATCGCATTAGCGGCAGTATGAGCCGCGCAATTGGCGGCCTGAAAAGAAGAGTCTACTACAAAGTTCGCTGCGTGAATCATCTGGCTGGTGACAGAGGTTGTCTCCGGAGGAAGATTGGTGCCCTGGAAGGCAGTAATCAGGACTAGAGTTGAGCGACTTTGGTCGGATCGGGTTTCGTGAAACCCGAATGAAACAAAATAAGTTTCAGATGAAACTCGTCCGACTAGAGCAAAAAAAGTCGGAGTTTCGTCCGACTTTTATTTCCCATTGACTTGCATTGGGGTCGGGTTTCGGACGAAACTCCGACTTTGTTTTGCTCTAGTCGGACGAGTTTCATCTGAAACTTATTTTGTTTCATTCGGGTTTCACGAAACCCGATCCGACCAAAGTCGCTCAACTCTAATCAGGACTTCTGCCCAAGCGGCCTTGCCTTAGGTGACCTAAATTGCGGTGAAGGATGGAACAAACGGCGCTCCTGAAGCTTCCAAAAAAACTGAACGGGCAAGTTAGTCAATTTGATGATCGGAGGGGTTTCTGACCAAGGAACCCTCAGATAGGAGAGTTGTGGGAGCAAGACGCGGTACAGGAGGGTCCACCGGAGGGATCTGTAACCGATACTTCATTGGGTCTGGATCAAAAGGGTATTTAGCCAGAGTAAACTTTTGCCCAGTGAACCACTTATGGCTGATCCCTATGATACTGGACAGCTGGTAAATAACCAGCGCGCACACGCTTATTCCTTAAATGAGGAGTGCTGGAGCGGGAATATTTTCCTCATTCAACCTCCGAATCCTATTGACTGATTCTATAAGAGAATCAAGCGACTCTTGATCAGTTGGGGGATTCGGAGGGGCTGACGTGACAGATACAAAATCAGAATTATGCTCGCTGTGAATCTTAGGAGAGGGCGAGCGAGAGACAGGAGTCGCTGACACCGAGGTGCGAACGCGACTAGGGGGACACGCCATGAGCCCGCTTTGGCAGAGACAGTCCTCCCGGAGGGGGAATATAGCCTTGGTCAGAGCCTCCACCGACCATGACAGGGGCGCAGCCCACTCGTGGGTACCAGACGCAGAAGGCCCGTCAGCAGCGGCTGCGAGGGGCGTTGGAGCGCAGGTCGGGGCGCAGGCCGGGTCGCGGTCCGTGCGTAACGGACTAGCTTTAGCACTGGAGAGTCATGCTCGCTGTGGTAAGGCCGACTTGCAGGTAGTACACATGGTAGAAAAGCGCAGTGTGCTTTTTAGTGGCCCGTTTAGCCTCCTGTGAGTGAGGCATATCACTCCAGAAAGGGTTAACAGCAGAGTCTGACTGCAGCTGCAGGGAATGTGCTGGGAAGGGGTTAAGCTCTAATCTGAGGGCAGATGCAGCTTACCCACGGTCCTGTGTTATGTCCCCTGGGAAGAAAACGGTGGTCCTGTGGCATCACCTGGAATTCGGCTGCTCCTGAAAGGGTTAACAGCATCAGAAGTAACAGACATGGCCCCCGAGAGGAATTGCGCATCTCGTTTGGAATGAGGCGCCAAGAGGAGGGGGCGGTGACGATAGCACGGGCGGCGCTATTCAAATTGCAGCCTAGTAGGCCGGAAAAGCCGGGGACTAAATTTTTGGCCTACCCGCGGTAGGCCTGGGGAGGCGGCAGCGCCCTCGAGGGCGGGGCTATTTAAATTGCGGACTAGCAGGTCAAAAGAGCCGGGGGTTAAATTTCTGGCCTCCCCACAGTGAGCGCCGGGGGGGGGCAGCGTTCCACAACAGGATCTTTCAGTCTCATCCTCCAGGTGATGTAGCAGAGCTGGAGGAGGTTTTACAGGGGGGTATTGCTCAATCGATCCACCCTCTGGGTAGGGGGGGGGGGGGGGGGGGAACAGAGCTCTGGGGCTGATTCAGGGCATCCGAAAAAGCGCTGTTCAGGTCTGCTCCATGCACTCCTATGCTACGTCCTGTTTCGCTTGCCCTCGTATCCGTGGAGTACCAACCATAAAGGGAACCATCAGAGGAATCAGCCCCATTCGTTGCAGGAAAGTGTACGTGAAGTGTTACTCCACGTGCTTGCCTGTTGGTTTGGGGGAGAGCGGGCTGTAGAAAGGAACCGTCGCGCCCTTCAATCCGTTAAATAAAAATTTACAGAAAATTAAAAAAATAAAATAAAAACGGTGGGGTCTGAAGCAAACTCAAGTGCCTCCTATAGACCAAGTAAGAACTGGAGAATCTCAGCCAGCGAGAGTGTGTATACTGCAGGGGAGGAGGAGCTAACTTTTTTCTGGTTTACTCAGTGTCCTCCTAGTGGCCAGCAGCATAACACCCACGGTCTGTGTCCCCCAATGAGGCGTAGGAGAAAGTGCAGCTCTGGGATAGAATACAGGACAACACTCGATTAGCACAAAACATTGTAAGCATCTTTTCACCTTACCTTGACAGCACCTTGGTGTTGGGTGAAGGTTTGTACTGGTGTGAACTCCCCAGAGTCTCCTTGGACACAGGACCAGATATTTACCAGGTTGTCATTTGCCCCACTGGCTAAATAGCGGCCATCGGGAGACCACTTCAAGCCGCAGACCTCTTGCGTGTGACCAGTCAGAGTGGCCACATGATGCTGAGCAACTCTGACATCATGGTGATGGATGTGTCCCGTCCTGGAACCACTAATAGCCCAAAAAATAAATAGCCAGATTGAGTGGAAGGCAATACTAGTCCCTTTCAGGTTAAAAGTTCCCACAATGAGTTTTTGAAGCTGCGCAATTTTGCTGTTCCAAAAAAGTTGCATCTTAGATTATGTGCACATGTTAAGCATTTGCAACAGACATTTCAGACCAATAAATTTTTAGGAGAAAAATTACAGCATAAATAAGTGAGTTATATATTAAAAAAAAACAAACACTGCTAAAACATTAAAAGCATTAACCCGATGGTAGATCTGAAACTGCATCAAATTCACAAGACAAATAATCAGTGTGCATGAGAGTTCAGATTTCTATGCAGATGCCACGCTTGGGTCAGGAGAGCTGCTGGCCAGGTCATGCAATGCGATAGTAGTCCATGTTATATGGCCATCTGACTGCACACTAAAGGCCTTGTCACACACCGCAAGATTGCGGATTTTGTGATGCATCAGTGATCTCGCCAGCACTCTCACTGTGTGTGGCATGCATCAGCGACCAGCCTCCCAGTCGGGTATCGCTGATTGGCCCAGTACATTCGTGCACATTTTTTGATAGTCTCCCGCTGCCAGCATGCATCTCTGCATGTGGTAGCAGGAGAGCAACAATCAGCGAGCTCCCAGCGCTGTAAGCAGACATCCAAGGTAAATGTTGGGTAACTAAGCACATGACGCTTAGTTACCCGCTGTGTACCTTGGATATCTGCATGCTGGCGCTTGGAGCTGGTATCCAAGGTACACAGTGGGTAATGAAGTGCCGCACGCTTAGTTACCCGATATTTACCTTGGATACCAGCATCCAACGCAAGCATGCAGGTATCCAAGGTACACAGCGGGTAAGTGCCACGCTCGCTTAGTTACCCGATATTTACCTTGGATACCAGCGCCCTTGCTGGTCCTGATTGCTGGTGAAATCTGCCCTTTTGCCAGCTCACGAGCAATCCTGACAAGGTCGTATCGTTGTCGGGATCGCTGGTGCATTGTTGTGTGATGGGGGCCTTAAAAAGCTGTGTTTTTAATGTGTTTAAAAAAAAAAAAAAAAAAAAAAAAAAAAAAAGCCAGCCTGACGTGCAGAGGTTCTGTGACAAAAACCCACCACTCCTCATAGAAGCGTAGCTTTAGATCATAACGGTCTAATATGTGAAGGTTATGAGACATCAGGTCTTCTCTATACAGGGCACAATAAGGCAGGGTTCACACTTGTGATTTGTTCGCTGCATTTGTAGTCATGCAGGTTTCTACAGTTTAGTCACATTCATTTCACACACTACACTCCTGACATTTAATCGTAGAGCACATTTCCTCTTGGGTCAGTTTTGATCACTACTGTAGTCCACGAATGTGAAATGTCAGCATTATACTACAGATTTATTATTTCTTTTCACCACACTGGCTCAGAAACGTACAAGTTTAGTATTTGGCCACAAGTTGTGACGGTCTCCACACTCGCACAGGCCTTTACAGTTCTGCCCATAAATGCTCTAATAGACTGAGGGTTGTGATGGACTGTTGCCCTCAATCCGTTTTTGAACTTCTACTTGGGGTCATTGCTTATTAAGAAGACTCCTTTGTGCAAAAGTTTTAACCCCACCATCTTGACCAAACTTTCCTTCCTCATAACGCCTTCTATTTTGTGCACCGATCCTTCCTGCAGCAAAGCACCAACAAGAAGCAACATCCCTGTATTAGTTTTTTGCCTTGGAAGACTCCCCTTTGAACATATTCATCCTCGTTACAAACGGAGGACAAGAGTTTTTGTTTTTTTCTTCATTATATCAGATGACATTTCTCCAGAAAGTAACATTTGTTGCCATGCGAGTTGAAGACAGTAACCTGGCTTCTTATGGCAGCGTTCGAGCCGTGGCTTCTTCCTTGTTCAATGGCCTGTCTGGTCATGTCAACACAAGTTTTTTTTTTTTTTACTATTGATGCATTACTGGTATAACCTGTTCCCTCCAGCATCTCACAAGTTTCTGTTCATCTCTAAGTGATCGATTGCATCTCCTTCTCAATCAGTATGATGGCCATGGGGGTCACGTTGTGCTAATATTTGCAGATCATATACACGTGGTACAGTCAGAAGTTTGGCAGTGGATCCCAGTGATGTACCCTCATGGTGGAGGCCAACAATTTTTTTTTTTTTCTGATGTCTTGTCGACTTATAATTTTCCCATGATAGCAAACAATTGGGCCTTGGAGAGAAGCCTTCAATGCTGCCACATACCAGTGAACTAACTCGCACTATTTAGTGTAACTTAATAAACCATTAGGTCAAACTCAGACGTCCATGAAACACCACCAAGTACAGCCCGGCAGCCGTGGAACAGCAAACACATAAGGCTGTCGAGTTTGTGAGTTTGTAAGTACGGTACATCATGGTACAGTTTCACCAACATCTCAATTCAGCCTTCGTGTTTTATAGGATTTTTAGAGTGAAGGACAAAGTTAAACTTTGTATGTAAACACTTGACCTACTGGAACTATGGATGAAGCAGTTGGAAAAAAAAAAATATTGGAAAAATTGCTTGAATCACACTCATGTGACCCCAGCCTTAGGCCGGTTTCACATTTGCGTTTCAGGGTGCAGCAACAGCCTGCGCACGGCCGCCGCTAAGCCCCACCCCCTGCCGTGCCTCCGCCGGTAGCTCCGCCTATCGGCGCATGACGCTGCATGCTTCCCCTATCTTTATCACTGGGGACGCAGGCCGTGCGCAGTATGCGTTTGGCGGCGCATGCGTCCTTTTGACGGTGCGCCGAGCACAACCAAATTGCAACAGGTTGCGTTTGGCGTACCGTCAAAAGGACGCATGCGCTGCCAAACGCATACTGCGCATGGCCTGCGTCCCCAGTGATAAAGATAGGGGACGCAGGACGCATGCAGCGTCATGCGCCGATAGGCAGAGCTACCGGCGGCCGTGCGCAGGCCATCGCTGCGCCCTGAAACGCAAATGTGAAATCGGCCTTAGGCAGGGATCACACATGCGAGAAACACAGCCGAGTCTCGCATGTTAATACCAGGCACCGACACCAGCACTTAGATGGGAGCATGCAGCCACATAGCAATACATGCAGCCGCAAGCTTCACTCCCAAGTGCCGGGGCAGTGCCTGACTAGTCCCGTGTTTGAGACTCTTAAATGAGGCTCCACGGACTTTATTTGCATATTGGTACTAACACGCGAGACTTGGCTGTGTTTCTTGCATGTGTGATCCTGGCCTTAGAGAAAGTATGAAAAGAGGAGAACAGCAGTCACTCCTTGCTACTTTCCCATCAGTACAGCCTTGGACAAAACACTTCATTAAGGCCAGGATCACACATGCAAGAAACTTGGACGAGTCTCGCATGTTAATACCCAGCACTTGCCGCCAGCACTCGAATCGGAGCATGCGGCCGCATAGCATACATGCGACTGCACGCGCCGCTCCCGGCAGCAGTGCTGGATGTTAACATGCGAGACTCATCCAAGTTTCTTGCATGTGTGATCCCAGCCTAAAAAGGAAGACTTGTCACTATTTGGAGAGTTCTGTATTCCTTTATCTAGTTGGTAAAAATAGCAAGAGTATTTATAACAAGTGTATAAAGAAATACGGACACCAAAATGGTGAAGATGGAGTTTATGATAACAGCTGCAAACCCAGAACTCTGTTCTTTAGTTTTTTTACTTTAGCAAGTTGGTCAATTCTCAAGGTTGTTGAGCTGGAATCTTGAGGGGATAATAGAAAGTTTTAATGCCAGTCACCCAAGCTCATAACAAACTACACAAGTGCATTTAGAGAGAATAAAGCAAGAGCCAAGCCTCACCTGGACAGGATGTGGTTGTTCCAGCTGAGCGAACCGACGCGGGATGAGTGGCTGACCATATTCCGTAGGCGTTTCTGCTGCTGAACATCCCAGAGCTGGAAAGTATGAGAAGATATATAAGAAAACATTCAGAAAGCCATAAAGCTAGCAATAAGCAATGGCCATGAACTCACCTGCACTTCAGCATTGCTGGTCCCTACTGCAAGATAATTGCCCTCCTTGATCCAAGAGACGGACGATATGTACTCCTCAGAGTTCTCCATCTGGAGAAGCAGAATGATGTCTCCACTCAGGTAGTTCCAGAGGTAAACAGAGTCATTCAGCGCTACAGCCAGCAGATTCTGCGAGCTCCAGTCAATTAGGTTTAAATCTGGAGTGAAGTTAAAGGGTTTAGATGTGTGGCCCAATCTTACATATACATAAGTACATTATTTTGAATGGTAGTAAAAGGAGTAACAAAAAAGTTATTGATCCTTTCAACTTCTACACACTAGAGGGAGCAGCTGCTGACCTTTGCCATGATAACCAAGTTTAGGGCTAGTTCACATTAGGGCTGCAGCAGATGAGAGCAGGAGCTGCTCCAGGTGTTGGATGTCTCCTCCTCTCATTCTGGACGTTAGAAAAAAGGATGAGAGAATGAAGTTTAGGGTCACACAGCGTCGCCATTTTGTTGGCAACTTCGGAATGATGCAAAGATGTGACTCACTGCTGAGAATAGGCAGCAATGCTGATCCTGTCAAACGGTGCAGAACTGCTCATTGGACTTTACAAAGAGCTGAACGAAGCAGTCACTGTGGCTGCATCACACATTAGATTAGCTAAACGGCCATGTGGACTAACACGAAGGAATAGCTGCATGGCTGAGTGCACAGTATCATATGCTGACAGTTACTGTGATCTGAGCACAGCAGTCTTGTCATTGCATCTGCTGTGCTTAGATTAGGCCTGTTTCACACATCCGTTTTTTGGCATCCGCCAAAGTGTGAAAAACGGATCCGTTTCCATTTTGCCACAAACAGATGCTACCGGATCCGTTTTTCTGGACGGATCCGCTTTAGCCACTAATGCAAGTCTATGGGAAAAAAAAACGGATCTGCCAAAAAAGATGGCGGATCCGTTTTTTTTCAAAACAGCGGATTTTGACAGATGTCTAAAAACGGATGTGTGATACAGGCCTTATGGGAATTTTTGGTGCGCATGGGTCCGGCCACCAGAGCTGCAGTGGCGATTTTGTCTGGTGACTTGTACTAGCCGTTGGATCAAGTCACCACCACAGCGCTGGTGCAGCTTTGCAGATGCAGCAGTAAAGCCTCAGACAGCACAGATGTCTGAATGAGGCTTTACATGGATTTGGCTCTGCTCAATGGTCTAAGCACAGCAGCATAACAATTTAATCACTATGCTTTGAGCACTAGCAGCGACAGTGGTGGTGAGCACAGGTCAGGCAGGCTGACAAAGTATTAGTTACACAAGGCTACTGACTTTGCTTCACCGCTAGAGTTACCATGGCAGCCTCTCTTACCGAAGGACTACAGATTGGAGTACAATGCCAGGATGCCCTACCTGTGCTCACTGCTACAATAATGGTGCTCCTGTCACCAATGAACAATGTGTAAGCAGAAACAGGCGAATACTGTAGCTCAGCACTGGGCTACAATAAAATGGTGTCTTGTTTTAGAGATGTTAACTAGACAGCCCAGGAGGAGTTAGTTCACAGATGAGGCAGCCACACAATGGAAAATGCAGTGGGACACAGTCTCCTATGGCTGCAGTATGCCAGTATCGTGGTCCAACACCTACACAGCAGCAAAAAAAGGCAGCACCCAGTGGCTTCAGAAAAAAAAAAAAAATTTAAACGGTAAATGTCTCAAAAGTGATACATCACGATTTATTAACACTAAAATAAAGATTGGTGCATTCGTTCACAGGCCTCATCAGGTCAGATGGCTGCAGTACTACTTACAGTAATCATTCCTGATCTCTGGAGCATCAAGGACTCTGTCAGGCATGGAGGGGATGTATCTGCTGGGCTTTTTGCTGGATCCAGGGGTTGTTTTTTGACTGTACAGAACCTTCAAGTTGTTCTGGTAACCTGGAATGGAGAGGTGCAATAAAATAAGCCAAGATGTAAAGAAACAGCCCGAGTTGAAAGGAGTTTCCCCTACTGCGTCATCCACAGTTCCCCTGATCTGGCTCCTGCACAAGCATAGTACACTGTCCTGCTTGGGGTGTAGTGGCGATCATTGACTTCTCCTGGCACATGACAGGGTGTCGTACGCTTACACAGGAACATGATCGGGGACACAGCGTGGATGACTGATCCAACTCACCTACACACAGCAGGGTAGGAGGAGGCAATGAGCAAAAGTCAGAAACCTTGTGGACTGGAGCACACCACACAGGGAGGATTATAAAATTATAAATATTTTTTTGGGATATGCAGAGGCGGGTTAAGGACTTCTATACAGGTTGCTAAACTGGATAGCGGCATTTAAAGGTGGTGGACTTAGTTTATATTGGGAAAAGCAGGCAACAGGTTCCTTTTAAAGGCAATCCACTGCAGAGAATCTAAAGAGTAGTGTTTGCTTTATCTTCTTTAATTACAATTAGCCCATAAAGATACAGTTTTGAATTAGGATAAAGGGGTTTTCCTGCCAGAGATCTCACAAACCTTCAGGAGCATTGAGTGACTTGCCACCAAGACGCAAGATTTTGGCATCTTCCATGTCAAATCCATTCAGGTTGACCGCCCAGGCCTTCTGCTGCTCCTGTTTAACACACAAGGTAGAAAAATGGGTGAGGGGTGAGGCTAACACCACAAATTGGTGCCAAGCCCTCACGACAAAACCCATTCCCTAAATATTTTGATATGTGGAGAGTTGTATTAAAATACTAATCAATCATTGGTTTCCAGAGCCGCTTTTCTTCTGAGCTCAGCGACTTCAATTCTGACTCAATGGATAATACAGGGGTGTGTATGAAGGGGAAGTTACCTTTACAATGCAAGTCCCCCCATTTATGTCATCCCCTAGTGATCAGCCATACAGATATACTGTCAGCACAGTGAAGGGGGGGGGGGGGTGTCAGAGGTCACGCTACATATTTTTCAGAGGAGTAAGGATACTCCTCCCAATATTTTTGAGGAGTATTTGTCACCACGGAGGAGTACGCAATTTGTATGAATTAAAATAGGTTAGTGAGCCCCTCTCCTCCTCCTCCCTGCAGTATACTGCGCCCCTCTCCCATCTGTTCCTATCTCTGCTGGTTGTGTGAGTGCTCTTATCGTCGCTGCCAGTTCTGGCGCTGCGTCAGTCAAAATCTTAGCAAATCCCATACCTGCTGCTGAGCAACTCATCTCTATGTCCCTCCAGCATATGTTCTTTCCCGTGGCAGCTAATGAGTCCCCCACTGTATCCACCAAGTTTCTGGCTGCTCCTGCAGCCGCTGATAAAATTATTGTCTCCTTTATGCTCCTATCTGCTCCTGCAGCCACATTTGAATTAACCGCCACTCCTCTTGTTCCTCTGACTGCTCCCGCAGCCACTAAAGAGACGACCGCTGCTTCCCTTATGCTCTCAGCTGGTCCAGCAGACACTTTTAAATTTGCCGCCACTTGTCCCGACTTCCCAGCCACTGAAGAAAGCACCGCTTCCTCCCCCATGCACCCAGCCGCTCCCACGTCCATTTTTAATTTACCACTGCTTTCTCCGGTCTTCTGGCTGCTCCCGCAGCCGCTGAAGACACCGCTGCCTCCTCTGGATTCCCAGCAGCTCCCGCATCCACCGACAGACTCACCGCCGCCTCCCCTGTATATCCGACCTCCTCTGCAGCCGCTGACAAAATCACCGCCGCCTCCCCCGGGTTTCTGGCCGCTCCCGCAGCTGCTGTCAGACTCACCGCCGCTTCCCCTAAACACCAGACCTCCTCTGCAGCCTCGGATATCTTCATCGCCGCTTCTCCCAGTCTTCTGGTCGCTCCTACAGTCGCTGAAGCGGCATCTCTCGCCGCAGTCACAGAGCTGGGAACCGCTGCGTCCTCCTGCTCCCGCCGGCTCCAGTCTGAACCCTGCCGCTTTCTCCGCTGCCACTGTAGCTTAGAACGATGCGTCCCGTGGACGTATCTTACTAATCTGAAGGCATTTTTTCGCCTGCCTGTGCGTCATAGACGCCCAGACAGGCGTTAATGCGACCTCTGGGGGGTGTTATAACCCCATATCATTCTGGGGTCTGCATTATTAGCTTATACCAATTCATTGATGTAGTGGGGTTTAATATAGCATTTAAAAGGGGTGTTGTACAAAAAAAAAAAAAAGCAGCAGATGTAATAATCACCTTTTTAGTAGGGGACTGGTCTGTTGGCTCATTCTCCTTACTGAGCAGGAAGCTGGCCACATCCATCTGCATGGCACTGCGGTTGGGAATAAACCGATCGCCTCCAGCTCGTGACGGCGTACCCTGCAGCTTCCCCTGAGATTTGCCTGGAGAGACAATTTGATGTTACAGTAAGCAAACACTTCCCAGAAGTAGCTCTGTGCAGAAAGTGAACAAGCAGGGAGTGACGGGCGATTTCAGATAGTAAAGATCACAAACATCTGTTAGAGAATTGCATACGGAACAGCTTCCTAACATTCACGAGGGGGTGCCCAGTATCAGTGCCGTACCTGGTGTCTTTGATGGAGTCTTGCTGGAGCTGTGGGATCTGTTTGCTGCCTTCATAGGAGACAAGATACTGGAATTCACCGATGTGTTTGCTGATGAGCAGGCTCCCTCCTTCGCCTTGCGCTGCCATCGTGCCAGCGGAGCGTTGGTGATTGGCGTGTCCAGCTTTAGAATGCTGTTCAGGTCGTTCTCAAACACGAACTGTGCCATAAGGGTCTAATCTGCAGGACAGGAGAGAAATCATTAATGGGGATGAAGGTTAGTGACAAAAAGGACCAGTGTATCCAATACTTGGGAGAACCCCCTCTAGATTATCTGACCTGGGGTGATGTACATGTGATTGTGTATCAGGCTGGCTACAGATTCAAGGAGGCGGCTCTCAGGGCTCCTGTCCTGCCGCCAGATTACAGATGTGGTCGCTGCACCTAGTCCTAATCCATTCACTCCAAATCTAGTATGTTACAATTGAGCGACGACAGACTGATTAGATCAGACTGCTCCTTTAGAGGGACCCCCCCAAATGCCTCCTTAACTATACAGTGCCATAGGGGGATTTAGGACATCACTCTATATAGGGGCTGTTACTGAAAGAAAAAAATCTTGAGATTACATCTTAATTTCTATGAGGGGTTTCAGTGCAACCTTGGGGTGGTCAATGCATCTATATACCTCCTCATTCCACATCTTGAAGACCCTTCTGATGGACAGTGCTCGCTTCCTAGAGAGCGGACAGCGTCCCCTGTACGTGCATGTATTGACACTAGCTGAGCCTGCGGCCATGTATGCACACACTGCACCCAGAAACAGAGCGGCTCCAGGGAGGAAGCAAGCACTGCCCATCACAATCTCCACGCCAAGGCTGCACTGAAGACCCTTCATTTACATAAGCATTAAGACTTCTATTTTCCAGGCACCGAGATAACGCGGAGCCTCCAGACAATCTAAGGCCCCTATAACACTGTATAGTTTCCTTAAGGCTGTGTGTACACGTTCATTTTTTTTTTTTTTACACGTTTTTGCCGCTTTTTTTCCGCAGCAGAAACGCTATTAAAACGTATCCCATGCAATCCTATGGGACTCCGCAGTTGCTGCGGATTTTACAGCTGCAGAATCACATAGTGGTAAAATCCTCAGCATGCCCATTATTCATGTGGAATCGCGGCAACTCCGCCACCATAGGACTGCATTGAAACTCTCACTTCACGCATGTGGCTATGCGTAAAGTGAGCGCTTCATGTTCGGATGGTACGCAGGGTCCGGAGGAGAGGAGACTGTCCTCCATGCCCTGGGTACCATATTCCTGTAAAAGATAGAATTAAAATAAAAAATAGTGATATACTCACCGAATCACCTGAGATGACGTAGCGGTCTTGCGTGTCATCATCTGGGGTGATTCTCGCAATGCATCCCTGGGACCAGAATGTACCGGGAGCGCCGCTGAGATCGGGGGCCGTCGGAACTTAGGCGAGAATAACTTTTTTTTTACATCCTATCTTTGTATTGATGCGGCATAAGCAGCATCAATAGTAAAGTGTTGGTCACACTTGTCAAGCGCTATGCTCGTGTGTCACCAACCTGTCAATCACATTCCAAGCGATGCTTCAAATCGCTTGGAAAAGCGCAAGCTACAAACGCTTGCAAAAGGCTTGTGTTTTGTGGGAAAAGCATGCGAATTCCGCATGAGTTTTACCCGCGGCAGGGAGTTGTGGAAATGCTGCGGACATTTCTGCAACATGGGCACTTAGCCTAAGGGTGTGTGCAGACGATCAGTAAACGCTGCAGGTTGGACGCTGAGTACTTGTGCAACAAACAACCCGCAGCACAGATGTTACAAGAAATCCCACGCCCCCTATGTGTGCACGGACGCCCGCAGATCACCAGCGGAGACGGACACATCTGTTAGTGAATCTGCCTGTGTCAGCAAACGTGCTGCATCCAGAAGCCCCCAGCATTAGGCGTGTGGGGTCCAGGCCATGTGAAGACCCTCTAGCACCGCAGCCCCCAGGATAAGGAGGGGAGGCCGCATCAAAGCCCACCCAGCTTCTATCTCCACAGGGCAGGTAACATTGTACATTCCAAACACCACTAGAACAGCAGGGGCCACCATAGAGGGGCCCCCAGAATAACTGGCCCCAAGTCTGCAGGGCTCAGACTGGCTGCCAAGCCCTGGGGCCACAGAGGCCATGAATGAGGGAAGGAGGGCGGACACCTCCATTACCAGCAGCGGCCTCTTATTATGGGGCTCCACAGCGTTATACCCGGGGCTACCGGCCATGGCAGCGGACACAACCTGCCGCAGCCCAGCACTCACCTCCCGCACAGCGCGACCACAGCCACAAAGTGAGCAGCTAGTAACGGCCACACGCCGGACGCAGCTTATTTTAAAACCCCGCCGCCGCGCCTCCTGATTGGTCGCTCAACGCTGAGTAACTCCATGGCAACCACCTGCCAAAAAAAAAAAAAAAAAGTTACAGGAAGTACCGAATCATTGCGTTCTGATTGGACGAAGCGCACCAAGTGACAGGAGGGGATTTGTTGCAAGCGACCAAACTGGCGTGACGTCACCGGAAGTAACCAGACCGCCATGTTTGTTGAGGGTGAGCACTTGCCAGGGCCCAGGAGAAGGGCTGCCTGACTGTGTGTATGGTCGGTGGTCGTCACGGTGGGCATGATTGAAAGTGTATGGAGTTTTCCAGCCAGTAGGTTCTTAGAAGTTCTTAAACCTTGGAAGTAAATTAATTCTGGGTGACTTTTAGCGGAGATATTTTTTTTTTACCTCACGTAGACGTGACTGAGTGAAGCCACATTGAGGCTCTGTGCCCACGTTGCGTTTTTTAAGCGTTTCCGCAGCGCTTTTAGACAAGCGTTTCTGCTGCGGAAACGCTTAAGAAAAGCATCTAATGTGATAGAATGGAAAACGTACATGTGCTAATGGTGCGTTATTTTCCGCTGCGGAAACGCTAAGCAGAAAAAAACGCCGCATGTTCATTAATTGTGCGGAATCGCATGCGAGTCCGCATGCATACACTGTAAATGCAAAAACGCATAGGAAAACGCATGTCAAAACACTTGAGGCTGTGTGCCCACGTTGCGATTTTTAAGCGTTTTTGCCGCGATTTTCGGCGCGAAAACGTTTAAAAATCGTGTATAGAGCGACCCCCCATGCATTCCTATGGCATTCCGCACATGCTGTGCTAATGCTGCGCTTTTTTCCGCAGCGGAATCGCATCACGGAAAAAATCGCAGCATGGTCATTCTTTGTGCGGAATCGCAAAGAATTGCCGCGATTCCGCACCCATAGGAATGCATGAGAATCGCTGACTTCCCGCATTTGGCTATGCCCACCATGCGGGAAGTTAAGCGTCTCATGTGCGGTTGGTACCCACGGTGTGGAGGAGAGGAGACTGTCCTCCAGCCCCTGGGTACCATACCCCTGTAAAAAAAAGAATAAAAAATCGGTGTATATTTACCTTCCGACGTCCCGCACTGCATTCCCGGCCTAAGCGTACCCAGTAATGCCTTGCGGCAAGGTCCTGTGATGACGTAGTCTCACGTGACTCTAGCGGTCTCGTGAGATCGCTATAGTAACGCGAGACCAACGTCATCACAGCTTTCGCAAGGCATTACTGGGAACGCTGAGGCCCGGGGATGGCAGCGCGGGACACCGGAAGGTAAATATACCCCGATTTTTATTTTTTTATCATTTTTAACATTTTATCTTTTACTATTGATGCCGCATAGGCAGCCTCAATAGTAAAAAGCTGCTCACACTTGTCAAACACTATGTTTGACGAGTGTGACCAACCTGTCAATCACTTTCCAAGCGATGCTTCAAATCACTTGGAAAGTGCTTGAGAAAATCGCGAACAGAATCGCGGTGAAATCGCGATTTCTGGGAAGGAGTCCGGTTTTCATTGTGCGTTTTAAAACGCTACGTGGGCCCATAGCCTGACAATCGCGTCAAAAACGCATGTCAAAAAGCGCATGCGTTTTCCTTGGCAAGGGCATGCGTTTCTGCTCAGGAAAAAAACGCTTGAAAAACGCTACGTGGGCACATAGCCTAAAAGGCGGGTTCATTTCTACAGCAGAAACGCATCAAATAAGGAGGAAAAAGCACAATAATCAGAGAAAAAAACAGTAGGGTGTGAACACGGCCTCAGCGTTACATTTTTGTTACTTTTAATGGAGATATAAAATCATGGCGTTTACCGATGACCGCAAATAATCTGCTCACAGTATTATACGGGTTTTTACAAATACAGAGATAACAAATATCCATATACAGTGGGGAAAATAAGTATTTGTTACGCTGCCGATTTTGCAAGTTTTCCCACCTACAAAGAAAGGAGAGGTCTGTAATATTTATCGTAGGTACGCTACACCTGTGAGAGACAGAATCTGACAATAAAAAACAGAAAATCACATTGTATGATTTTTAAATAATTAAATTGCATTTTATTGCATGAAATAAGTATTTGATCACCGACCAACCAACAAGAATCCTGGCTCTCACAGACCTGTTTTTCTTTATGAAGCCTCCTACTCTGCATTCATTACCTGTATTAATTGCACCTGATTGAACTTCTTACCTGTATAGTAGACACCTGTCCATACACTCAATCACACTCCAACCTCTCCACCATGGCCAACACCAAAGAGCTGTCTAACGACACCAGGGAGAAAATTGTAGAACTGCCCAAGGCTGGGTTGGGCTACAGGACATTAGGAAAGCAGCTTGATGAGAAGGCAACAACTGTTGGCACAATTATTAGAAAATGGAAGAAACACAAGTTGATTGTCAATCTTCCTCGGTCTGGGGCTGCATTCTGAGAAAGGTCAGGAATCAGCCCAGAACTATACAGGAGGACCTGGACAATTACCCGAAGAGAGATGGCACCACAGTCTGAAACATTACCGTTAGTGTCACGATTCCTCCGCTCAGTGAGTGATTGCTATGCTGTCTGATGGAAACTGTGTTTTACTGAAGTGTCAGTGCTTTGCTCGACAGCTCAGCTGCCTAATCTGTGACTGGGAGGTGTGGGACTTTCTCCAGGTATTCAGTGTTTTGTAGATTTCCCAAGCT
Source organism: Dendrobates tinctorius (assembly GCF_039654945.1). Lineage (NCBI taxonomy): Eukaryota > Metazoa > Chordata > Amphibia > Anura > Dendrobatidae > Dendrobates > Dendrobates tinctorius. The sequence goes on from NW_027361806.1 coordinate 7,594,348, forward strand.
ATTTAACTGAGCTTTCTGTCCTTGAACCCTGCCAGATGTAGTTTGTGCTTCTTGGTGAGTGTTAGCCTAAAGGCCCCGTCTCACTAAGCAATCTCGGTAGCGAGATCGCTGCTGAGTCACAACTTCTGTGATATAACAGCGATCTCACCAGCGAGATTGCTGTGTGTGACAGCGATCAGCGAGCGGCCCCCCTGCCGGTATCGCTGATCGCTGGAAGAAACCTCTGGACATTTCTTTGGTCGCTGGTCTCCCGCTGGCCAGCACGCATCGCTGCGTGTGACAGGCGGGAGACCAGCGATCAGGTGTAAAAAATAATTAAAAAAATAAAAAATATAGTTATTCTCACCTTCCGACGTCGCGTTCAGCCATCCTGCCTCTCTCCACGCTCCGGTCCCAGTGATCCTTTGCACGAATGACCGCGAGACTTTGTTATCCCGCGAGACCGTGACGTCTCGCGGTCATTCTCGCAAAGGATCACTGGGACCGGAGCGTGGAGAGAGGCGGGATGGCTGAACGCGACATCGGAAGGTGAGAATAATATTTTTTATTTTGATTCTATTTTTTACAGGATGGCCAGCGATGCCGGGTGCTCGGCATCGCTGTGCTGATCGCTGGTGAAGCTGTCTGTGTGACAGCTCACCAGCGATCACATAGCGATTTACCAGCGATCCTGACACCTTCATATCGGTGTCGGGATCGCTGGTAAGTCGCTTAGTGTGACGGGGCCTTAAGGGCAGAGACAGACTGACGTATTTCTCATGCGAGAATCACATCGTAAACCTCGTACTGGCTGTTGGCTCTCTTGACCTGAGCTTGACCGCTGCATAGTAATCCATCATGCTGTCTTGCTCAGAGGTGTCGGGCCAGTCCATGCAGTGCGTTGCAATTCTCACACAAGTTATACAGCCGTCTGACTCAGCCCTAATTCTGTACTTCTGAGTTCTGATCTGTTGCCAAACCCTTTGTACTGTGTTCTGACTATCCTTTTGTCTTGTCCTTTGGCTTTGATCCGCTATCTCTTGTTATTGACCCCGGACTGTAACCCGACCTATGCCTTTGTCTTTTCCCCTGGTTATCTACTCGCTCTCTTGGTGTTGACCCCGATACGACTGACTTTTGTGTCTCACGGTCTTTCCATGAGTAGTGACTAGTCACAGTTAGTAGCACCAGTGGCGTAGCGGGGGGGGGGGGGGCGGTCTGCCCCAGGCGGCACGTGTGTGGGGACGGCGCGGCAGCAGCAGCAATTCCTCTCCTCTGTTGCAGAAGCGCGGAGCCTGGACTCACTGACTGTACATTTCCACCTTTCTATGACTGTCGTACGATTTCTGGTTTGTTTCTGTCTCTGGAGATTCTCTTACATCTGTCCACGACGTCCACCAGGCACGCAACAGTAAAGTCCACTCTGTGCATGTGTCAGCACAGCAGCGGCTCTGCTTTCCTAGGTTTTCTGTCTCGTCCTGGCACCGTAGCAACTGCAGAGGCTCCGCCCTATTGATGCTCCCGGGAGGAGGAAAGAATATGGCGGTGCTGCTGCCCCGGCTGGGAGCGAGAGGAAAAGGGTAGGTCAGTACTGCATGGGGTGAGGTGGGATACTGGGGAGGATGGTATGGGGCGACTTGTGGGAGAGGCTGCTGGGTGCACCGCGGCCATTACCGGAGAATGCACCACCAACATCTGTACGGGAGAAGCCACAGACAGCTGTCACATGCCACATAGACATCACACCACAGGTGTCCTAATACAATAATCATCCCCCATATAAGTGTTCTCGTACATCCCCCCCCATATACGTGTCCTCGTACATCTCCCCATATACGTTTCCTCGTACATCCCCCATATACGTGTCCTCGTACATCCCCCCACATATACGTGTCCTCGTACATCCCCCATATCCATATATACTTGTCCTTGTATGTCCTCCTATACGTGTCCTCGTACATCCCCTCATATACGTGTCCTCGTACATCTCCCCATATACGTGTCCTCGTACATCCCCCCATATATACGTGTCCTCGTACATCCCCCATATCCATATATACGTGTCCTCGTACATCCCCCATATCCATATATACGTGTCCTACGTGTCCTCGTACATCCCCCCATATACGTGTCCTCGTGCATCTCCCCATATATGTGTCCTCGTACATCTCCCCCCCATATACGTGTCCTTGTCTATTTCCCCCCCATATATGTGTCCTCATACATCCCCCCATATGCGTGTCCTCAGTGGCGTAGCGTGGCGGGGGGCGGTCCGCCCCTGGTGCCACAAACAGTTGCTACGCCACTGAGTAGCACACTACGCCGTCATGGATTAAAATCCTGCAGGGCATTCAAGGTCCTTTTTCTCATGCCAGCACATGTCCCGGCCAGTTTTAAATTTGCCAGTGAGCTTCTGGATGATCCAGAGGAGGCACAGGAGGAGGTAATGTGATCAGATGAGACCAAAATAGAACTTTTTGGTATCAACTCCACTCGCCGTGTTTGGAGGAAGAAGAAGGATGACTACAATCCCAAGAACACCTTCTCAACCGTGAAGAATAATGGAGGAACCATCATACTTTGGGGGTGCTTTTCTGCAAAGGGGATAGGACAACTGCACCTTATTGAAGGGAGGATAGATGGTGTAAGGTATCACGAGATTTTGGCCAGCAACCTCCTTCCCTCAGTAAGAGCATTGGAGATGGGTCGTAACTGGTTCTTCCAGCATGACACTGACCGAAAACACACAGTCCGGACAACTAAGGAGTGGCTCTGTAAAGGCAAGCCCGGACGCCTGCCCCAAAGGGGCTACAGGGAGAGCGCACATGACTAAGGAGGGATGCTAGGCCTGAAGGTTAGTGAAGGGTTAAGGTGTAGTGCTTTTGTGTTTGTGGGGAAGGTGTGGGGTGGAGCTATGGGGCTTATGGTGCAATGTGAGTTGGCAGGGAGTGGTCAGTTGTGGGATGGAGCTATGGGGCTTATGGTGCAATGTGAGTTGGCAGGGAGTGGTCAGTTGTGGGATGGATATATAGGGCAGAACTGTGGGGGGATGGTCATTCCTTACCTTGCAGACGTCCGGAATCGTCAGCCCCTCACATCTGGGACTTCAGCTTGAATCTTTGGATCCAGAAGATGGAATACCTCGTGGCATAGATGAAGAGGATGATGGAGCAGCACGGCCAGCAGTGGATGAAGGAACAGCTGCAGCGATGGTCCGGTGATGGCGACGGCGGAGAAGATGGGACCCCTCTGCCTCCGAAGCGGCAGCGACGATCACGGCCTCCTGAGCACCTCAGCCCGGAGTTAAGTTTGCAGCGGAGGTTGAGCCCCATTAGCAGACCTGTTGCAGAAGACATCGCGGGGCCGGAGCCAGAAGTCGAGAAGCAGGCAGCCAGACAGCGGGGCGGTGAGTGACGTGGCTGGCCTCCCCTCCAGTTCGGATCGCGGCACACAGTGGTGACGCGCACGTCGCGGCCACGTTACCCGGCATGGTCACCTGACCCGGCGCGGTCATCGGCATCGGTGGACGGCGGTGACGTGACGCGGCAAGGAGCCCGGTGGCGAGGTGGTGTGTGACGTCACCGGCCTCATTTCCTTTCTCGCGGTGCTGGAGGGAAGCGGGCGGTGGCACGGTCATGTGGCCACCCTTCAGCATCCAAGGGCCACAGGTCATGTGGTCCGGTGTCGCGTTCCCCCGGCGTTGGGTGCCAGATTCAGGAGGTGTTGCCTGCGACTGGAGCGCCAACCTCCCCCCCCCCGTTTGAGGCTCCGAGCCGGTGACTTTTTGCCAAGCGTTCCCGGACGGACAGTCGGTCTGGGCGCTGGCGCTGCGGCCCAGGAGGGCTGCAGTCGGCGTAGATCCATGGAGAGGATCGCAGTTGCGGTGCTCGACGCGGAGGACACGTGACGGCTGTTCCGTGGGGTCCCGCGGAGTCAGCCTAGTAAGTAAGGCTCACTTAAACCTTTATTAATGTCTAGATTATATTGGTTGGGAAGGGTGTTGCTACGTATGGTTTCGCACTAGGGTAGTAGTTGGATTGTCATTGGGTTTCGGAACGATGCACAGCTGGTCCATGTGGCCAGCATTCGAATCTGTGAGGGAATGGTTGCTTTTGGTCCAGGAGGCCGTTTTGTGCACTTCATGAGTGTTGGGTGGTTTTATTTTCATGCTAGTTTGTTTTCATGATAGTGGGTATATCTATAGTAAGTAAGGCTCACTAAGGCGCAATTAAACCTTTATTAATGTCTAGATTATATTGGTTGGGAAGGGTGTTGCTACGTATGGTTTCGGGTGCACTAGGGTCGTAGTGTGTTTGTCTGGGGGTTCGGAAAGATGCGCGGCTGGTCCATGTGGACAGCGTTCGAATCTGTGAGGGAATGGTTGCTTTGTGGTCCAGGAGGCTGTTTTGTGCACTTCATGAGTGTTGGGAGGTTTTTTTTTTTTTGTTTTTTTTTTTTTTATTTTCATGCTAGTTTGCTTTTATGATAGTGGGTATATCTATATGTGACGACATCATTTTATTTTGGTTGGTATAATTGTGCTTGCATTCTCTGGGTGTTTGTGTATGACTGGTGGTGATTCCATGGCGGTTTGTAATTCAGGTGGTGATACGGATATTGGCAGAGCGGTGGTGGATAGCCATATCCATGCCGGTTTTATGGTTTATTATTATAGGCATGGGGTCTTTTGGCTGGAGGATTATCGCCGCGCCTAGCATTTGATAAGGGTTTGATGGTAGTTCACTGATGTGGTGAGCAGTTTTATCGCCGCGCCTAGTATTTGATAAGGGTTTGATGGCAGTTCACTGACGTGGTGAGCAGTTTGGGGAGTGCACCGGGCGGCTTAATCTTTCACGTTACAGTGGGGTGTGTGCTATTGCTGGTCAGAGGTGAGGGTGTAGGTGGTCGAGTTTTCATTACGGTGTGTTTTATTTATATGCCTCGGTCCGGGTTCGGTTCTCCAATAGGGGCTTTGAGTGTACTAAGGGTTTTCATGTTCACTAGGGGCATTATGGTTTGTTGCGGCAGACGTTCAGGAGAGGTCGAGATGCTTGGGACGGCAGATCTTTTGGGAACCTGCCTTTCTGGCAACAATGGATGACATTTCCCCCGGGGGGGCTTGGAGTTGACCTTTTACCGGATTTGTTTTCCTGGTTAATTTCTTGGGGTACATAGATATTGCGTGGAGCTGGGGTTTTATGGTTGGTCAATGTCTGGTTGTTGAGGTCCGTGGTTTGGTTTCTGTGTGGTAGTCGGGGATTATCTGGTATTAGGGATGGTGGAGTGCTTATTTTCTGTTCATGGTCCAACCTGGGACTACTAGGGATTATCTGGTATTAGGGAAGGTGGTGTGCTTATTTTCTGTTCATGGTCCAACCCTTGACTACTTAGGGTTTCTTCATGCTCAGGGCGTATTTGCGGTTATCATGTGTTTGGATAAGTCAACGTGTTTGATTCACCTGGGGCCCTATGTCTAAGTCAGGTTAGGTTAACGAGTACATCGTGTCAGGTCGGGGGTCGTTATTAGGTTCCCGTGTATATCGCGCTGCTGTTTTGGGGGTTGAGTTTGGTTATTGAATACGTGGGTCTACGAGCCACTGGGGGCTTTTGCATGATCTGCAGTCATATGGCGTTCTTACGGTAATTTGCTGGTCGTGGCTGCCCAGGGGCAGTTTTAACAACTTTTGTACGTAAGGACTGGTGGGTTCTCACTGCGGTTCTTTAGGGTTGCCGATTGAGCTTTTGGCAGACTGTATCTGGTGGTATTTGTTACAGCCATTGATGGCAGCTACGTAGGAGTTTATTATACAGAGTGGGTAGTTTTCGTTACGATGGGCTAGGAGGTTTATTGTGGGTGCAGCTGGTACTGCTTTGCCTTCTGGGTATACAGCTCTCCTTAGAGTCTTTTCTTTTTGGGTGCCCCCGGACGGGGGGCTAGGGTGAAGTGTTGCGCAAGGATGATGCAACATTTGAGTTGGGTAACCCAGCTGCGGGGGAGGTGTACTTTAGGTAGTGGGTGAGCAGGTTGCAACTATAACATTACTTTCATTAATGTCGGGCTGGTGGTACGCCGTGGCAGGGGAAGCTAGTGCGATGTGCATTGACTTTTAATGATTCTAAGGACCTGTAATCGTCTGGGGCGGTGCTCCGTTTGAGGGTGTTTTTTGTGGTGCTTTAAGGCTGAGTGGTGGACAAGCATCGGGCACTGGTGAGTGCAATGTTTTGACGGATGGCCCAGGTTTATGGTGTCTGGGGTCTTCGGGAGACGTGATGTGTGTCTGAGTTTTCCTGGACTTCAGGTAGTGTGGAGTCGCTTTTCTTTCTTTTTGTGAGTAGTGTCGAGTCCGCAGTTCAGCGGGGAATGGGTGCGGAGTACATCTCACTTTTGGTAAGAGGGTGGCAACAGTAGTGTTGTGATTCTGGGTTCGAAGTGCACGGGTGATGCACACAATTAATTCGTTTCCGGGTCGTGGTGATTCCGGGGTGGATTGGTTTAGGTTTTCGAGTTGGGTGGATATTTTAAGATCGATGCTATCACGCAGGGTTGACGGGACCAACAGCGTTTTGGTACTGCACGTGTGTGGTGGAGACTTGGTCGCTGGGGCGTCAAGGGGTTTGATCTGAGACATCGGGCCTGAATGCTGTGGTTCATTTCTTCCTGCCTGGGAGCCATGCTCGTGTTGTTGTTCATGACTACATAGTGGGTTTTACTGGGCACGTTTTTCAAGAATCTGTCAAGAAGCCCGGCTAGCTCAGTCGGTAGAGCATGAGACTCTTAATCTCAGGGTCGTGGGTTCGAGCCCCACTTTGGGCGCTTGCTTCTTACCTCCTTTTGGAGGTTGGGGAACCAGTGTAGGTTCTTTTGTTACGTCAATAATTGTTGGCTTTGATTATTATCAGGTGGAGTGCAATTTTCTGCCTGGGAGCCGTGCTCGTGTTGTTGTTCATAGGGGCTCCTGTTTGGAATGACTACATAGTGGGTTTTACTGGGTACATTTTCAAGAATTTATCGGAGGTTTGGGGAACCAATGTAGGTTCTTTTGTTCACGGCAATAATGGTTGGCTTTGATTAATTATTAGGTGAAGTGCAATTTTCGGAGGCGCCTGCAATGTTGCGGTCTCAACGAGGCAGAGGCGGCGGCTCAGGTTGGGGACTGGTCGCGCAGGCGGTGCATAGGATTGGACGATGCGGTTGGCTAGTTGCAGGTCTTAGGTGTGGCTGACCTTGTTGTACTGGTGGTTTGGTGTAGGTAGGCATTGTGAGATCTAATGCGGATAAGTTGTGATCGATTGGTCTTGGTACAGAAGCATTGGTTACTCAAGCCGCAGAGTCGGCTCGGGTTGGGTTTTTTGGTGGTGGTACTCGCACGTACAAGGTGTCATACGTGCTCGCGGTGGCGGAAAGGAGGGGGGTATTTGAAGTCGGTGGATTGCACAAAGAGCGGGGGGTGAACCCAGTGCAGGAGCGGGTTACCCCTGGTGGTGCAATGGTATACTTGGTTAAGGTGGGTCTCAGCTGTGCTGTGTCACAGCGGGACATGTTAACGTGGGACCCTGCTGTGCTGGGTCACAGCGGGGCATGTTAACGTGGGTCCCTGCTGGGCTGGGTCCCAGCAGGACATTGGTTGGGCAACACTCGGCTGGGTGTCCTCGAGCCGGTGTGGTGCGGCTGAGGGCATGTGGTGGAGCTGGTGTTGCAATCATGTACAATGGACTCTTCATTTACCCCCCCTCCTTTTGCTGGTGGTTATGTTTATGGAATATTTCTACGTTTATGGATAAAATGTTATTGCTTGTTTGGTGTTAATAAACGGGGCTGCTGTGTCCTTTTACATCCAATGTCACGCAGTCGTGTCTTATTTAAGTTAAGAAGGGGTAAGTGTGGGTTTTGGGATGGGTCATTACAGTGAAGCCGTCAGTCAGACTTTCCTAAGTCAAGGCAAGCCCGGACGCCTGCCCCAAAGGGGCTACAGGGAGAGTGCACATGACTAAGGAGGGATGCTAGGCCTGAAGGTTAGTGAAGGGTTAAGGTGTAGTGCTTTTGTGTTTGTGGGGAAGGTGTGGGGTGGAGCTATGGGGCTTATGGTGCAAAGTGAGTTGACAGGGAGTGGTCAGTTGTGGGATGGAGCTATGGGGCTTATGGTGCAATGTGAGTTGGCAGGGAGTGGTCAGTTGTGGGATGGATATATAGGGCAGAACTGTGGGGGGATGGTCATTCCTTACCTTGCAGACGTCCGGAATCGTCCCGCCCTCCCGCCCTAATTTTAGGATCTTCTGGAGATCGACATGGTGAAGAGAAGAAGAGGTTTGACGTTGTCGCAGCAGTCGGCGGAAAGGAGGGGGGTATTTGAAGTCGGTGGATTGCACAAAGAGCGGGGGGGTGAACCCAGTGCAGGAGCGGGTTACCCCTGGTGGTGCAATGGTATACTTGGTTAAGGTGGGTCCCAGCTGTGCTGGGTCACAGCGGGGCATGTTAACGTGGGTCCCTGCTGGGCTGGGTCCCAGCAGGACATTGGTTGGGCAACACTCGGCTGGGTGTCCTCGAGCCGGTGTGGTGCGGCTGAGGGCATGTGGTGGAGCTGGTGTTGCAATCATGTACAATGGACTCTTCATTTACCCCCCCTCCTTTTGCTGGTGGTTATGTTTATGGAATATTTCTACGTTTATGGATAAAATGTTATTGCTTGTTTGGTGTTAATAAACGGGGCTGCTGTGGCCTTTTACATCCAATGTCACGCAGTCGTGTCTTGTTTAAGTTAAGAAGGGGTAAGTGTGGATTTTGGGATGGGTCATTACAGTGAAGCCGTCAGTCAGACTTTCCTAAGTCAAGCATTTCAAGGTCCTGCAGTGGCCTAGCCAGTCTCCAGAGCTGAACCCAATAGAAAATCTTTGGAGGGAGCTGAAACTCAATGTTGCCCAGCGACAGCCCCGAAACCTGAAAGATCTGGAGAAGATCTGTATGGAGGAGGGGGCCAAAATCCCTGCTGCACTGTGTGCGACCATGGTCAAGAGCCACAGGAAACATTTGACCTCTGTTATTGCAAACAAAGGTTTCTGTATCAAATATTAAGTTCTGGTTTTCTATTGTAACAAATACTTATTTCAAATAATAAAATGCAATTTCATTATTTAAAAATCATACAATGTGATTTTCTGTGTTTTTTTTAAATTTCTAGATTCTGTCTTTCACATTTGAAGTGTACCTACGATAAAAAATTACAGACCTCTCCAGTCTTGTAGGTGAGAAAACTTGCAAAACCGTCAGGGTATCAAATACTATTTCCCCCACTATTTCTATATTATTATTTTTATTTTTTTCATAAAGAGCATTAAAAATGTCATTGTTAATTCACATTTACGTCATTTGAAATATGGTAAGGTTTCATTTCTAGAGGTTAGGACCATTCCGAATAGGGTCACCGTGGATGCGGTGGGATGGCTTTTTTCGTTTCGTTTTTTTAATCAAAATTTTGTTAATTCAGTACCCTATGTTATTTTCATGCGCTCTTGCTTTCTATTTATTAACAGCAGGGTATTTGCTCACGCTGTTTTTATCTTAGGCTTTGTCTGTTTAGTGGCCAGTGTGAACATGCGCCTACATGTTGCATGCATACCAACTTATATTCCAGTTCCTTTCTTTAGGTTTTAGTCATTTTAGAGAATGAAAATAAGTCTCTGACTTATATTTTACCCTTAGTGTATATGCTTATAGGCATCATTTTTGATGCAGAAGAATATTTAGGAGAAAGCCAGAGGTGTTTTTCCTAGCGTCTTTTATGATATTTTTTGGACGTCTTTTGCCGCCGGCTTCTGTGTTTTCCTGTCCATATAACATTATGCATGTCACTTTATTTAACTTCTTTACATTTTTTTATGTTTTTTTTAATCCGCTTTTTCAGATGGGTTCCCGGCAGAATCTGCATCAAAAAGACTTTATGTGCACATACCCTAAAAGGAGCATTTCTGGGAGTAGCTTCTGTTTGAAAAATTCATCATCGATCCGTCATAAATCTCCATGTAAACGTAACCTGATAGTGCCACTCATTCCCCTTTTAGTAGTAGTGCTGCTGTGACTGACCGTTCCATTTAGGGAGACCCCAGCTTGGATTTCGGAGTTACCTAAGTGTCACCTGCAAAAACCCCTGCAAAAATGACCATAATGCACAGCAATGTAAACACAACATTGCTATGCACATGTTCCATCTTTTGCTACTTATTTTAGCCGCTTCAGGGTTTGGTAATGTGTTCATAGTTTAAATCTTAGAAAAAAGATGCAACAAGGCCGCCAGCAATTTCCTGAAGTGGCTTCGCTTAGGGAAACCTCGGCAGATATGCTGTCAGAAATAAGATGCTGTGTGCACATGCGCTAATACATGTGAATTTATGACACTTTGTAATCAATCCGGTGAATTAAAAGTGCCGTCTTGTATCAGTTTGTTAATTTTTTCCTGTCTATTGGATTTCTGTATTTGTTCACAAATCTCCTCAGTCTCCCCAATGACTGTCTAGTCTGAAACATTACATTCAATACAGGGAGAGGCTTTTGCAGCCACAGCTTTCCCCTTCCTCGGTGTCTGAGAGCGCATGCTGTGAGAGGGGAGAGGGAGCAGCTAAAGGAGACATCTCATTGACTCATAGCACTCAGCACAGCTTGGATATCTCACCAAGAGCCGTCAACTCAGCAGGCTTTGTATCAGAAGTAATATGCAGAAAACAGAAGGAAAAAAAAAAGGGTTTGTCCTTTGAAAACATGTTATTATGAGAGTCGGGCCGAATCCATTCACAAAACCCACTGCAGTCTACGGTGCTGCCCGAATAAGCCGAGCACAGCGCTCAGATGCTCCATAGGAAATGAATGGAGTGCAATTTGAACTTGCGTACTACATCTCCATTGTAAGTGAGATAAAAGTGCCTGTTTGTACCAATCGGTGCAGGTCCCAACTACTCCTCTGACTCTCCCATCTTTCCCCCCTCTGCGTCTGAGCTCTGTCATGTCTCAGCACAGAGGGCGTGATTATGTCACTACAGTGCGCCCTCTGTGCTGAGTAGTGTAGAGGGTCAAAAGATGCTAAGGAAACCTAGTGGGGAGAGGTATTTGTTTATTTTTTATGTATAAAGCAGTATAGGAGGCACATTATACTGAATGGAGCAATATATGGGACCCATTATACCGTATGGAGAACTATGTGGTGCCCATAATACTGTATGGTAGACTATGTGGTATCTATGATAGTGTATGCGAACTATAGGGGCCCATTATACTTTATGGAGCACTATATGGGGCACATTATACTGTATTATATAGGACCTGTTATACTGTATGGAGGACTATATGGGACACATTATATTCTATGGTGCACTATATAGGACCCATTTTACTGTATGGATGACTTTGTGAATATTGTATGGGGGACTGTGGTGCCCATAATACTGTATGGAGGACTGTGTGGTACCTATAATACTGTATGGAGGACAATAAGGACTATATAGGTGGAAAATGACTTTGTATGGACTGTAAAGCTGTGAGATATGCTGTTCTGTGGCCCCACCAAATATTAAGGTTTTTTGTTTGTTTTTTTTATGGGGGGGGGGGGGGGGGCGGCAAATAAAACTTCTGCTCTGAGGCCCCATGATTTCTATGTATACTCCTGGTTAAAATACCAACCCTTGGACAGGTGTGGTGCTGTGTCTACATGAAAGTATGCACTTATGCCGCACTCGGCTTTCCTGACCTGTATTGACCAGCCCCATAGGCATATATGAGTGTCTTGTATCAGGAGAGCCACCACTTGTCCACACACTGAGGTCCGTACTCAAACCGTGAATGTTGAAGTTGGGGAGACCAGTCTTAAAATGTGTTTTTATTGTCAGCTAAATAATTTTCACATATATTTTATGTTTCAGTGCCTCATCATTTTTAATATCTCTGCTTGCGGCAGCCAGTAAGAGAACATTCCTGCTTTCGTTCTGAAGTTTAACTATTAATCAGGATCCTGCATGAGGTTTATTATGACAATTACATATTTTTTTTCAATAGTTTATTAAAAAATAATATATCTTACAGCCTTTATTTTTAGTCAAACATTGACATAAAATGCAATATAAATATGTTGTGTATAAAAAAAAAAGCATCCAAACGGCAAATCTGGTTCTGTGGACATCTAGAGTTGGAGGCAGAGGACGTGCAGCGGCGTATACGGTACGTCAGCTCAGAGGGCGGTCTTCCCCAGGGATTAGTTGGGAATCATAGCAACTAGAACCCAAACAAATAATAAAAAGTAAAAAATATATATATTATCAGTGATGTCACGCATTCTTGATTACAGTGTATACTAATACCCCATAACTAGCGCAAAACCTCCACCAGTTATACCTGTTATGTACACAATAATGATAGTTATAACTTAATATAAAGGTAAACTTAAAAGGATTGATTAGTACCATACTATTAGTGCGCTACCCGTGGGATAGGTCATCAATATGCAATCGGTGGAAGAGGAGCTGTGTCAGTAATCCCACTTATGTCTATACATATATGTGGCTCATCTCTGGACAGTCAGTGTGGGAGTAGGAGCAATACAGCAGGGCTGACAGTGCTATGGGAAGAAGAGACCTCATAAAAGGGTTTGTAATGTGACACAGCTAAACTCATCTGTGCTGCTCCTACCTCCACATGGACCTTATCTGAAAGGTGTGAGTCATCAGTGCTCTAATATCCAAACAATTTCTAATCATGCAGGAGGTGAGACCAGGAGATCAGAGCTGTATCCTTACATCTCATACACCGAGAAACCTAAGCTATGATGGGGGCGTGTTCTTTTTTCAGCTGTGGTTGTTGCCTGCTTATGATTGGGCAACTCGTACAGGGAGAAGTACATGCCTCCAGTGGAAAAATATCTGATAACTTTTGTTGAGTCTAAGTGAGTGTTAAATAAGTAGGTGCAAAATACTTTCATAGCTAATATTTCTGCAACGGACAGGTGAAATGTAAAAAAAAGAAAAAAGAGTTTTACTTCACTTTGCAGCCACCATTACATTCCATATCCATGTCTAAATGAAAAATTTGGTGAAAGGTCCTCTTTAATTATATTTGTTTTTTTTTTTAGTTTTAAAAAATATTTATTAATTTATTTTTACTTTATTATTTAGTCCTTGTAGAGCATGTGAATCTACAATCTACGAGCATTTGATCACTTGTACCATATACTGCAATGCTACAGTGTTGCAGAATATAATAATAATCATGATCTCTTGGGCTTCCTAAGCGTACACAGATGGCGGTGATGGGGACTACCAGCTGCTCTAGCAATTCATTGTAGTTGTAATAGGACAACCCCTTGGGGGTTTTTGTTTGTTTTTAGATAATAACGGATGTCCCCTTTAAAAATGAAGAAATTTTCCTGAGGCAAGTTGTACCCTCCTGTCACTTGTCTCTCTACTAACATTTTTTTTACTCACCATTCCTCCAGCTGTCTGTGATCTCTTCACACGTTCAAGTCCCCACTGATATTCATTATGGAGTTGAAAAAGTTGCTATGCGAAGCCTGTAGGATGGAGGGAGGGAACAGTATGTCACCAAAGAAAGTAGTGAAAATCCTGTACCGAGGAAATTTTCACCCAATACTAAATTTTGGAACCATCTCCCTTGGCAGTTGGACTTCCTCTAACTGTTGGAGAATATTTGGTAGTATAGTTTGTGTAACAATTAGAGGAATACTGCATGAGTGATTCGAGTGAAAAAAAAAAGCTGTGTAAACCAGCAGGGAATGCCTGCGTCGCAGCTAGCTGGAAGTGGGGGTTAGCAGCACTCGCTATATTTGGTGCTCTAACCAAGGACCTTAGAGAGAGGGCCACGAAAGAGAATAGAAGAAAGTTCAAGCCTCTGCTTCAAGGGAGACCAACCTACATGTAGTCAAAAGAAACAGAATTGCCACCATGGAGGTGAACAATGGGACTTGTTCCTGTGAGTGAAGAGTGCATCAGCCAACAGAATAATTGGCCTCCCATGAGGGACGAAGAAGTAGCCACACGTTGTTTGTTGCGCCTGCTCTGTCTCCTGTGTACTCTGAATTAATTCTGCCATCCTCTTGTTGAGAAATAATTTCTTCCACCAAGGAATATTGTGCTCAATATCTAACGGAGCACAACAACACCCAACCACATAAGCCTTTAGAATAGATTTCCTAGAGCCTGGAAACCCTGCTTTGAACAACGCAGGCAGAAATATTAAAATAATTGCTGCCACTCAGTGGTGTTGCAGCTGTTTGACCCTCCAAAGGCAAAGAATGGTAGTAACCTGGCAATGCAGAAAATGTAGGACCGGAAATGCAGCAGCTGGGTCCCCGGACGGATTGACCACAGGTGGATCATCCCTAATGCAACTACGGTATATTAGTGCAGTAAAACTTACAATTTAAGACTGCTTTTGCAATTTTTTTTTTTTTTTATAAATATGTTCATTGTTGGGTTTATGTACTGTAATAAGATACGCACCAAGCAGATGACTGCAGGGATGAGGACCAAGGCTGCCACCATCAAGCCAATAAGTACACTGGCGTACACAGGGATCGCCCCAACTATAACACAAAACAAAAAGTTTATTAGCAAAGTTGTGCAGGATATGATGTACTTACTAAAGGGGTGTGACAGGTACTGGCGCTCGGGGGCCCATTGGTTCTCCTTACATCTCGGTCCTAAGTCCTCCATTTCTTCTAAGGGAAGTACTCTCCTGTACTTCTAAAACTGGAGCAGCAGTGCACATGCTTTACCACTGCTCCAAAGAAGCTTCTCACAGTGGAGTACGGACCCTTGTTTTAGTGATCGGGGGGAGGTACAGTAAACATCCCTGATGATCAATACGGTAATGTGCAATTTCACTCTCTGCTCTTTTATGGTAAAAACATAACATTCTTTGCACGGTGTAAGGCAGCAGTAGTACCGTACGCATTGAAGAGGCAGTGACCCACAAAGTTCAAACTCAAAAGTCCCTTTAATGTGTTTCCTCACAGCATTAAAGTCCAATTCACACAAGTGCAAATAATATTAGTGTTCAGTTCACACCAGTCAATAGCACTTCATAGTACACGGCTTTGTATCACAGTTCCTACTAAACATGCCGGACTTCGCCTTGTCCAGGTTCCATGGGCGACCACGCCGTGCCAATGTCTCTCACTTACAGCCTCCTTTAGTCTGCAGTCACAACACACGCTAGTCCATCTCTGACTACTTCCCGTGGGTGTCCTGCATCGCTGTATCACAGTCTCTCCTCACAGCCATACACAGACCTTGACGTGCTCCTGTCTGCAGCTGTGACACATGCCAGTCCTTCCTTCAGGCACAGGACAGTCTACCTCCGGGCACAAGACCTGTTCACATCCATGACCAGTCATCGTGTACGGCAACACCACTGTGTACGCTGTGGGTTGCCAGGCCTCTCTGTGGCCCTGACACACCTGAGACTCTCTAAGCACTCACCCTTTCCTGCAGGGTTTTTAACATAGCAACCTAAGGCTTCCAGACACATGGAAAACCTGGGTCCGGATTGGAACAGACTGCAACACTATCATACTGCATCCAGAGCAGGTTTTCCGTACCTCTGCCTTGGACACTTACATGTCCAAGACTAAGGCTACTTTCACACTTGCGTTTTTTTTGCGCTGCGTGCGCAGTGCAAACGCACATAAAAAGTGAATCATGCGTTTGTATGCTTTCTTTGTGTTTTTGCGCATGTTTGTTTTTTAACCCCTTCACCCCCAAGGGTGGTTTGCACGTTCATGACCGGGCCAATTTTTACAATTCTGACCACTGTACCTTTATGAGGTCATAACTCTGGAACGCTTCCATGGATCCCGGTGATTCTGACATTGTTTTATCGTGACATATTGTACTTCATGTTAGTGGTAAAATTTCATTCAAATAACTTGCGTTTATTTGTGAGAAAAATGGAAATTTGGCGAAAATTTTGAAAATTTCGCAATTTTCCAACTTTGAATTTTTATGCCCTTAAATCACAGATATATGGCACCCAAAAAACTTGATAACTAACATTTCCCATATGTTTACTTTACATCAGCACAATTTTGTAACCAAAATTTTTTTTTGTTAGGAAGTTATAAGGGTTAAAAGTTGACCAGCGATTTCTCATTTTTACAACACCATTTTATTTTTACGGACCACATCACATTTGAAGCCACTTTGAGGGGTCTATATGATAGATAATACCCAAAAGTGACACCATTCTAAAAACTGCACCCCTTAAGGTGCTCAAAACCACATTCAAGAAGTTTATTAACCCTTTAGGTGCGTCACAGGAATTTTTTTGAATATTTAAAAAAAAATGAACATCTAACTTTTTTTCACAAAAAAAATACTTCAGGTTCAATTTTTTTTATTTTACCAAGGGTAACAGGAGAAATTGGACTGCAAAAGTTATTGTGCAATTTGTTCTGAGTACGCTGATACCTGATATGTGGGGGGGAGCAACTGTTTCGGCGCATGGCAGAGCTCAGAATGGAAGGAGCGCCGTTTGACTTTTTCAATGCAAAATTGTCTGGAATTCAGATCGGACGCCATGTCACGTTTGGAGAGTCCCTGATGTACCTAAACAGTGGAAACCCCCTACAAGTGACCCCATTTTGGAAACTAGACCCCCAAAGGAACTTATCTAGATATGTGGTGAGAACTTTGAACCCACAAGGGCTTTACAGAAGTTTATAACGGACAGCGGTACAATTAAAAAATCATATTTTTTCCACAAAAATGATCTTTTCACCCCAATTTTTATTTTCCCAAGGGTAACAAGACCCTAAAAGTTATTGTGCAATTTGTCCTGAGTACGCTGATACCCCACATGTGGGGGTAAACCACTATTTGGGCGCATGGCAGAGCTCGGAAGGGAAGCAGCGCCATTTGACGTTTTTGGCTGGAATTGAGATCGGATATCATGTCGCGATTGGAAAACCCCTGATGTACCAAAACAGTGGAAACTGTTGTGAGTTCATTTTCCCCTTCGTCACTGAGGTCTGGTGAACTCCCTATTCTGGTAAAGGAAGGTAATGAGCCTGATTATCAGGCACCTGAGTCTGAGGATGACTGGCTGAGTGGAGTCACGGACTGGATATAAGGCTGTCGACGCCCTTCTGCCCTGCGGGTGATTTCTCTGTGGACTTCTAGGACACCAGTCTGATTCCTGCTCCTCTAAAGCTAAGTTTTCTGTTTTGCCTGTTAGCTTTTTGTTTTGTTTTTTGTTTTCCTTGCTTTTCAGTATTCTGCCATTCCCTGCTAGGGGGGAGCTGAATCTCCTTTTGCCTGTAGCTCTGTCTTCAGTATATTCCTGAGTACTGACATAGCTTTTTGAAGCCTAGCGTCTTCAGGGCCTTTTTTTACTGTCAGTCTGTTGGCTCTTATTTTCATAGGGTTTTTCACGGATTGCAGACAGCAGCCTTCCTGTCCTTTTCTATCTAGTTAGCTTGGGCCCCTCTTTGCTCTGTCTATCTTTCTGTCTGTGTTAGTATTTTCATCTTGCTTCACCGTCATTATATGTTGGGGGCTGCCTATTGCTTTGGGGTCTGCTCTGGGGCAGTTTAGATTTCCCCTTTCTTTCTTTAGGCCTATTTAATTCTCCGGCTGTGATCGAGGGGTCTAGGGCATCGTAGGAACCCCCCACGGCTACTGCTAGTTGTGTTGACAGGTTCAGGGGTCTGCAATCCGATAGCTGCCAACTTCTCTGGTTTTCTGGACTTAGCTAGCATTTCTGTTTTTGCCTCCTACGGTGACTCATTCATAACAGGAAACCCCACACAAATGACACCATTTTGGAAACTAGACCCCCTAAGGAACTTATCTAGATGTGTGGTGAGAACTTTGAACCCCCAAGGGCTTCACAGAAGTTTATAACATAAAGCCGTACAATTAAAAAATCATATTTTTTCCACAAAAATGATCGTTTCACCCTCAATTCTTATTTTTCCAAGGGTAACAGGACCCTAAAAGTTATTGTGCAATTTGTCCTGAGTACGCTGATACCCCACATGTGGGGGTAAACCACTATTTGGGCGCATGGCAGAGCTCGGAAGGGAAGCAGCGCCATTTGACGTTTTTGGCTGGAATTGAGATCGGACACCATGTCGCGATTGGAAAACCCCTGATGTACCAAAACAGTGGAAACCCCCCACAAATGACACCATTTTGGAAACTAGACCCCCTAAGGAACTTATCTAGATGTGTGGTGAGAACTTTGAACCCCCAAGGGCTTCACAGAAGTTTATAACATAAAGCCGTACAATTAAAAAATCATATTTTTTCCACAAAAAATGATCTTTTCACCCTCAATTCTTATGTTTCCAAGGGTAACAGGACCCTAAAAGTTATTGTGCAATTTGTCCTGAGTACGCTGATACCCCACATGTGGGGGTAAACCACTATTTGGGCGCATGGCAGAGCTCGGAAGGGAAGCAGCGCCATTAGACGTTTTTGGCTGGAATTGAGATCGGACACCATGTCGCGATTGGAAAACCCCTGATGTACCTAAACAGTGGAAACCCCCCACAAATGACCCCATTTTGAAAACTAGACCCCCTAAGGAACTTATCTAGATGTGTGGTGAGCACTTTGAACCCCCAAGGGCTTCACAGAAGTTTATAATGCCCGGGCATGAAAATAAAAAAATCGTATTTTTTTCCACAAACATGATCAATTAGTCCCCAAATTTTTCATTTTCTCAAGGGTAACAGGAGAAATTGGACCCCAAAAGTTGTTGTCCAATTTGTCATGAGTACGCTGACACCCCATATGTGGGAGAAAACTACTGTATGGACACACGTCGGGGCTCAGAAGGGAAGCAGTGACGTTTTGGAATGCAGACTTTGATGGAATGGTCTGCGGGTGTCATGTGCGTTTGGAGACCCCTGATGTACCTAAACTATTGAAACTCCCCACAAGTGACCCCATATTGGACACTAGACCCCCCACGGAACTTATCTAGATGTGTGGTGAGCACTTTAAACTCCCAAGTGCTTCACAGAAGTTTATAACGCTCGGACGTGAAAATAAAAAAATCATTTTTTTCCACAAAAATGATATTTTTGCCCCCAATTTTTTATTTTCCTAAGGGTAACAGGAGAAATTGAACCCCAAAAATTGTTTTGCAATTTGTCCTGAGTAGGCTGATACCCTACATGTGGGGATAAAACACTGTTTGGGCGCATGTCAGAGCTTGGAAGGGAAGGAGCACCATTTGACTTTTTCAACTCAGAATTGGCTGGAATTGAAATCAGACGCCATGTTGCATTTGGAGAGCCCCTGATGTGCCCAAACAGTGGAAACCCCCAATTCTAACTCCAACCCGAACCCCAACACACCCCTAACCCTAATCTCAGCCCTAACCCTAGCCCTAACCCTAACCCTAATGGAAAAATGGAAATAAATACATTTTTTTTATTTTATTATTTTTCCCTAACTAAGGGGGTGATAACGGGGGGGTTTGATTTACTATTTATGGCGGTTTTTATTTTTGGCAGCTGTCGCACGCTAAAAGACGCTTTTTATTGTAAAAATAGTTTTTGCATCACCACATATTGAGAGCTATAATTTTTCCGTATTTTGACCCACTGAGTCATGTGAGGTCTTATTTTTTGCGGGACGAGTTGACGTTTTTATTGGTACCATTTTCGGGCACGTGACATTTTTTGATCGCTTTTTATTCCGATTTTTGGGACGCAGAATGAACAAAAACCAGCGTTTCATGAATTTCTTTTGGGGGGGGGGTGCGTTTACACCGTTCCGCGTGCTGTAAAATTGATAAAGCGGTTTTATTCTTCGGTTCAGTACGGTTACAGCGATACCTCATTTAGGTCTTTTTTTATGTTTTGTTGGTTTTATGCAATGAAATCTATTTTATATAAAAAATAATTATTTTTGCATCGCTTTATTCTGCGAGCTATAACTTTTTTATTTTTTCGCTGATGATGCTGTGTGGTGGCTCGTTTTTTGCGGGACAAGATGACGTTTTCAGCGGTACCATGGATATTTATATGCGTGTTTTTGATCGCGTGTTATTATACTTTTTGTTTGGCGATATGATAATAAATCATTATTTTTTGCTTCGTTTTTTATTTTTATTTTTTAAGGGGTTCGCTAAAGGGGTTAACTAATGGGACAGTTTTATAGGGCGGGTCGTTACGGACGCGGCGATACCTAATATGTGTACTTTTATTGTTTTGTTTTTTTTATTTTCAAAAAATGGATTTATTTGGGGGAATATTTTTTTTTTTTGTAATTTATTTGTTGATTTTTTTTAAATTATTTTAACACTTTTTTTTATTTTTTTTTTACTTTATTAAATAGTCCCAGGTGGGACAGCACTGTCCTGTGACAGATCGCTGATCTGTCACATCACAGATCACTGTGACAGGTCAGCAATCTGTCACAGGCAGTGCACAAGGCTTCCTCATGCCTGCGCTTTGCAGGCACTGAGGAAGCCAGCTTCCTGCAGGCCCCCCAAAGGCCCCCGTTGCCATCTTGGATTCGGGGGCCTGCAGGAAAGGAGCCCCCGGCAGCAGCGCTGCACATTGCGCTGCCGTGGGGGGCTCAGGGAAGCACGGAGGGAGCCCCCTCCCTGCCGATGCTTCCCTTTAACCCCCGGTACACCGCGATCATGTTTGATCGCGGAGTGCAAGGGGTTAACGTGTCGGGGGCGGTCCGTGACCGCCCCTGACACATTGTGCCGGGTGTCAGCTGTGATATCAGCTGACACCCGGCCGCGATCAGCGGCGCTCACCTAGTGGGCGCCGCTGTTCGCGGTAGACGTACTATCCCGTCCATGGGCATAGGGGCCCGGGTCCCATGGACGGGATAGTACGTCGGATGTCAGGAAGGGGTTAAAAAAACGCATACTTTTTTTGCGCTGACGTGCGCTCCCATAGACTATAATGTGTTTTTGGGTGAATTTTGTGTGCCCGGGCGCACACTACAAAAAAACGCATGTGCATACAAACGCATACAAACGCATGTCTATGCGCACCCATGTTAAGCATAGGAAAAAAAAACGCATGCGTTTTTTGTGCAAAAACACAGTGCAAAAAAACGCAAGTGTGAAACCAGCCTTATACTTACTTTGATTATCAGTCTGCATTGCAGTCACAGCTACGCCCGTGACTGCCATGCACACCTATGGCCTTCATACACCTCCGTGCATATCCTGGGGAGACTACACAGCGACCCCTACCTGTGACATCAGTCACTACTTCACCCTTGCAAACCCAGCTACGCCTGTGACCGCAATGCATTCCCATAGCCTCAATACGCCTCAGTGTGTATCCTGGGGAGAACATACAGCGCCCCCTAGCTGTAACAGGGGTCACTGCCTCACAACGGTGATTCAGCATATTTGGAGTCTCCAGTGCTGCTCCAGTCCTCTTCGGGGGTCACCTGACAACTATTTTGACATGCCAACGTACACTATGCTCTAAAAGTCACTTTTACAATATAAGTCTATGGAGTGTCCGATCAAAGCTTCATACTCTTACATTGTAAAAGCAATTTCCGCCAAGTCGGATTAATCATCACGTGATCTTGAAGAGGACCAGAGAGGTGCTGGAAACCCGAGAAGATGGTGATTGGCGAGAATGTTACGGGGCTGACACTACATATCCATTCACACAGGATTAGGGAATAGAAAGTTTGTGGGGCGCTTCTTTAAAGACTGTAAGGAGACACTAGTGAAAGGTCTGGCCGTACCTGCTGTGGCTGCTGTTGTCAGTGTTTCTGTAGGTGTAGAAGCGAAAGGAAAAAAAACAGAGTTTTATTACCAGGCTGTTGGTTTCCATAGATTGCCATCTATATACCCATAGCCATATACTGGATGTTGAGGTCACTTTTACATTGTTAAAGAGCTTAAAGGGGCTGGATACAGGAGACCTCAGAGCATCGTACACATCTTTTTAGGGCAATTGGAAGCTTTTGATTACTTTCAATTCACAGTGAATCAATTCCCTTGCAAATTGAATCACCCAGATAAATTCTCAATACTGGCACATAAAATGTATAAAGATTTGCTCATCACTACAAATGTATATGGATATTACACATATAGAGAGGGATAAAATAGGTGTATGAACAGACTTCTAGAAACAGGAAACCTGCTCTTACTTACAGTATGTATCTTACCATAGAGTTACTGTATCTATTGGCTTCATGTAGATGGTTATTGTGATGTGTATATTATCATCCAGCCTCAGCAGTGCCCTCTTTTAAAGGGAACCGACACCTAAAAATAACACTATTAACCTGTATATATGAGGTTAATCTGCAGGTTAATAGCGCTGTGAACCTGCCCGGCGCCAGCACTTAAACCCCCATTGCCGGGAGGAAATGATGTTTATTATTCCCGGCAGTGTTCCGCTCTCAGTCACGGAGTCTGCGCCGGCACGGTTTCCGTCACCGCTCGGTGTATATAAAGCAGCGGATGTAACAACGCTCCCGGCACTGACTGACAGCTGGGTCTAATGCTGAGCTGCGTCCTTGTGTACAAAACTATATTATGGACACAAGGACCGCTGACCTGAAAAATGTTATTACCTGCAGAGGAGGAGAAGTCATCAATGAAACAGTAGTGGACGGCTTCTTTAATTTTTGTCTCTTTGTTGTCAATAAGGATTGTTTTAATATTTCATTTTTGGTCCTGTGCTGGGTTCTTCTAGATGTTATTTCCAGCTGACCTATTGACTAGTCCATAATTTATGCTATTACCCTCTCTTGTAGGTTTTAATAGACTACATGGCGGAAGGTTTACTACTCCTCTAGTGATAATCTCCTGATAAAACAGTGATATTCTCAAAACTACAGCAAGCAGCCCGGTAAGTGATACGTCACTGCCTCTACATCATGCTGCTCTCAGATTAGGTGACAAAAACCTGGTGACGGATTCCCTTTAACCTTGAATACATGTAGAATTAAAATAAAAAATACTGTAGATAAAGACATCAAATACAGTATATACAAATACATAGCTAACAACAAATTCAGTATTTACAAATAAATAACAAATTCAATCTAAAATAAATAAAAAAATCATAAACAGAAAAATGAAGAAATGATCTGTTATAAAGATGAAACTAACTAATACAAAAAAATGCAAACATTCAACAACCAAACAACACACACGGCCACATGTAAATATCCATAATTGTTGAAACTAACAAATCTAAAAATCAAAAATAGAAATTAGAATAGGAGCTCAGGAATGATTCAACCCCTGATATCTCACCTGCAGAGGAGGTGTTGTCAGGAAGAAACAACTGCAGATCTTCCATCATTTCTGCATTCTTTTTTACCGCCTCTAAAAATGTAGTCTGCAGCTCGTCACTAGAAGGCGCCACTGAGCTATTTGGAAACACAGCTATATTTTCTGTCTTCACCGAGCCTTTGCTGGGGGAGAGAGACAACTTTTGTCACTGATTACTCATATACTCGCCTTCCTAAGATCACTCATTCACTGATAGTAAATCAGCAAAACCCAAACTGGTGACCCGATAACCAAGACCCAAAAAATGACCATTGTTATCATTCATAACTTACCTGAATCCAGTTATTTCCACTGATTGACAGGAAGGATAAATTATTCTTATCGCCATGAATACCTGTAAGTAAGATATAACGGAAGATATCAGTAATATCAGACCACAGAATGCAGAATGTCAGCCATAAATCATAGATGGTATTCTGCCCCTGATTTAGCTTTGTGATATAAAAGTGCAATAATAGTTGTAGACTCACCAGCTCTTCAAGCCTTTTCCTTAGCTCGATATAATAGGGATCAGTTGCATTTAAAAGTCTTTCATCAAACTTCATATTCATAATTGTGAAGGAGAACCCTACATAAGTTAGGGAGGGAGTCTCACCAGTTACAGGAGCAGCAGTGGTGATTCCTGGAGTTATGGGAGCCGCAGATGTTTTTAGTGTTCCTGTAGTTATCTGGGGAGCATTTGTCAGTGTTCCTTTTGTGATAGGCGTAGCAGTTGTCTGTGTGTCTCTAGTCATAGGAGAAGATGATGCCACTATTTCTCTAGGTATGGCAAAAGCAGCGGAGAGTTTATGTGTATTTTGTGGATCAGCAGTTATCATCGTCCCTGTAGACATAGGAGCAGCAGATGTCTGTGTCTCTGGAGTTATAGGAGCCGCAGTTGACAGTCTTTCTGTAATTCCTTGACCTGCAATTAATGTCAGCGTTTCTGCAGTTGTAGAAGTAACAGTTGTCAGTGTTTGTATAGATATAGGATCAGATGTTGTTGATGTTTCTGTAGTTATAGGATAAATTGATGTTGTTAGTGGTCCTGTACTTATGGGAGCAGCAGTTGTCAACGTTTCTGTAGATATGGGAGCAGCAGTTGTCACGGTGTCTTTATTTATGGGAATAGCAGTTGTAACAGTTTTTGTAGTTGTTGCAGCACTATGTGTCAGTGTTTCTGAAGTAATGGGTGTAACAGTTGTCACTGTTTCTCTAGTTATAGGAGTAGCAGTTGTCTGTGTGTCTCTAGTCATAGGAGAAGATGATGCCACTATTTCTCTAGGTATGGAAAAAGCAGCGGAGAGTTTATGTGTATTTTGTGGACCCAAAGTTGTCAGCGTCCCTGTAGATATAGGACCGGCAGTTGTCATTGTCTCTGTAGATCTAATAGCCGCAGTTGTTACTGTTTCTGTAGATACAGGAGCAGCAGTTGTCAGTGTTTCTCTAGTTTTAGGAATGGTTGTCAGCATCCCTGTAGACATAGGAGCAGCAGATGTCAGTGTCTCTGTAGTTATAGGAGCCGCAGTTGTTAGTCTTTCTGTAATTCCTTGACCTGCAATTAATGTCAGTGTTTCTGCAGTTGTAGATGCAACAGTTGTCAGTGTTTGTTGAGATATAGGATCAGATGTTGATGTTTCTGTACTTATAGGATAAATTGTTGTTATTGCTCCTGTATTTATGGGAGCAGCAGTTGTCACTGTTTCTGTAGATGTGGGAGGAGCAGTTGTCACTGTTTCTGTAGTTGTGGGATCAGCAGTTGTCAGTGTTTCTGTAGTTGTGGGATCAGCAGTTGTCACTGTTCCTGTAGTTGTGGGAGCAGCAGTTGTCACTGTTTCCGTAATTGTGGGAGCAGAAGTTGTCACTGTTTGTGTAGTTGTGGGAGCAGCAGTTGTCACTGTTTGTGTAGTTGTGGGAGCAGCAGTTGTCACTGTTTCTGTAGTTGTGGGATCAGCAGTTGTCACTGTTTCTGTAGTTGTGGGATCAGCAGTTGTCACTGTTTCTGTAATTGTGGGAGCAGCAGTTGTCACTGTTCCTGTGGTTGTGGGAGCAGCAATTGTCACTGTTTCCGTAATTGTGGGAGCAGAAGTTGTCACTGTTTGTGTAGTTGTGGGAGCAGCAGTTGTCACTGTTTCTGTAGTTGTGGGAGCAGAAGTTGTCACTGTTTCTGTAGTTGTGGGAGCAGCAGTTGTCACTGTTCCTGTGGTTGTGGGAGCAGCAGTTGTCACTGTTTCCGTAATTGTGGGATCAGCAGTTGTCACCGTTTCTGTAGGTTTGATACCAGCACTTGCCATTGCTTTTGTACTTACGGGAGCTGCAGTTGTGGGAGCAGCAGTTGTCAGTGTTTCTGTAGTTGTGGGATCAGCAGTTGTCAGTGTTTCTGTAGTTGTGGGAGCAGCAGTTGTCACTGTTTCTGTAGTTATGGAAGCAGCAGTTGTCAGTGTTTCTGTATTTGTGGGAGCAGCAGTTGTCACTGTTTCTGTAGTTATGGAAGCAGCAGTTGTCAGTGTTTCTGTATTTGTGGGAGCAGCAGTTGTCACTGTTTCTGTAGTTCTGGGAGCAGCAGTTATCACTGTTTCTGTATTTGTGGAAGCAGCAGTTTTCAGTGTTTCTGTAGTATCATGAGCAGTAGTTGTCATTGCTTCTGTTTTTAGTGGAATAGCTGTTTTCACTACTTCTGTAGTTAATGCAGTAGCAGTTGTCAGTTTTTCTGTAATAATGGGATTAGTGGTTGTCAGTGTTTCTACAGTTATTGGAGCAGCACTTGTCACTATTTCTGGAGTTATTGGAGCCACTGTTTTCACTGTTTCTGCAGTTATTTGGACCATAGTATTCTCACTTTTTCTAGTTATTAGAGCAGCATTTGTCATTGTTTCTGTAGTTATGGGAACAGCATTTGTCCTTGTTTCTGTAGTTATGGCAGTAGAAATTGTCATTGTTTTTCCAGTTCTTAAAGCAGCAGTTGTTCCTGCTTCTTCAGTTATGGGAGCTGCTGTTGTCACAGCTTTTTTATTATTATTATGAGCAGCAGTTGTGACTGGTTCTACAGTTATGGGAGCAATAGTTGGCACTGCTTCTTTAATTATGGGAACAGCAACTTTCCCTGTTCTTGTTGGTATGGAAACAGCAGTTGCCATTGTTTCTGTTGTATTGAGAGCAGCAGCAGATAACACTGGTTCTGTCATGTTGGGAGCAGCAGTTGTCAATATTTCCGCACCTATAGGAACAGCTGTTTTCACTACTTCTGTAGTTATTATAGTTGCAGATGTTGTCACTGCTTCTGTAGTTATGGCAGCAGCAGTTTTCACTGTTTCTTTTGTTACGGGAGCAACAGTTGTCACTGTATCTGTAGTTATGGGTGCAGCATTTGTCACTGTTTCTGTAGTTATAGGTGCAGCAGTTGTCAATGCTTCCGTACTTATGGGAGCAGCAATTTTCAGTTTTTCTGTAGTCGTCACTGTTTCTTTTATGGGAGCCGAGGTTGTTATTATTTCTGTAGTCATGTGAGCAGTAGTTGTCACTGTTTCTGACAATATGGGAGTAACTGTTTCTTTAGTTGTAGGAGCAGCAGTGGTCATTGTTTTTCCAGTAATTGAAGTGCCAGTTATCACTGTTTTTGAACTTATGGGAGCCGCAGTTTTCACAGTTGCTCTACTTGTTGGCGCTGCAGTTGTTACGTTTCTAATTGTTACAGGAGCAGCAGTTATCACTGTTTCTGCAGTTGTGGGAGCAGCAGTTGTCAGTGTTTCTATAGTTGTGGGAGCAGCAGTTGTCACTGTTTCTGTAGTTGTGGGAGCAGCAGTTGTCACTGTTTCTGTAGTTGTGGGAGCAGCAGTTGTCCCTGTTTCTGTAGTTGTGGGAGCAGCAGTTGTAACGGTTTCTGTAGTTGTGGGATCAGCAGTTGTCACTGTTTCTGTAGTTGTGGGAGCAGCAGTTGTCCCTGTTTCTGTAGTTGTGGGATCAGCCGTTGTCACTATTTCTGTAATTGTGGGATCAGCAGTTGTCACTGTTTCTGTAGTTGTGGGAGCAGCAGTTGTCAGTGTTTCTATAGTTGTGGGAGCAGCAGTTGTCACTGTTTCTGCAGGTGTGGGAGCAGCAGTTGTCACTGTTTCTGTAGTTGTGGGAGCAGCAGTTGTCACTGTTTCTGTAGTTGTGGGAGCAGCAGTTGTCCCTGTTTCTGTAGTTGTGGGATCAGCCGTTGTCACTATTTCTGTAATTGTGGGATCAGCAGTTGTCACTGTTTCTGTAGTTGTGGGAGCAGCAGTTGTCCCTGTTTCTGTAGTTGTGGGATCAGCCGTTGTCACTATTTCTGTAATTGTGGGAGCAGCAGTTGTCACTGTTTCTGTAGTTGTGTGATCAGCAGTTGTCAATGTTTCTGTAGTTTTAGGATCAGCAGTTGTCACTGTTTCTGTAGTTGTGCGATCAGCAGTTGTCACTGTTTCTGTAGTTGTGGGTGCAGCAGTTGTCACTGTTTCTGTGGTTGTGAGATGAGCAGTTGTCACTGTTTCTGTAGTTGTGGGAGCAGCAGTTGTCAGTGTTTCTATAGTTGTGGGAGCAGCAGTTGTCACTGTTTCTGTAGTTGTGGGATCAGCAGTTGTCACTGTTTCTGTAGTTGTGGGAGCAGCAGTTGTCACTGTTTCTGTAGTTGTGGGAGCAGCAGTTGTCCCTGTTTCTGTAGTTGTGGGATCAGCCGTTGTCACTATTTCTGTAATTGTGGGATCAGCAGTTGTCACTGTTTCTGTAGTTGTGGGAGCAGCAGTTGTCCCTGTTTCTGTAGTTGTGGGATCAGCCGTTGTCACTATTTCTGTAATTGTGGGAGCAGCAGTTGTCACTGTTTCTGTAGTTGTGTGATCAGCAGTTGTCAATGTTTCTGTAGTTTTAGGATCAGCAGTTGTCACTGTTTCTGTAGTTGTGCGATCAGCAGTTGTCACTGTTTCTGTAGTTGTGGGTGCAGCAGTTGTCACTGTTTCTGTGGTTGTGAGATGAGCAGTTGTCACTGTTTCTGTAGTTG
The DNA here is from genome assembly GCF_039654945.1 of Dendrobates tinctorius. NCBI lineage: Eukaryota > Metazoa > Chordata > Amphibia > Anura > Dendrobatidae > Dendrobates > Dendrobates tinctorius. The sequence goes on from NW_027361806.1 coordinate 7,622,619, forward strand.
TGGGAGCAGCAGTTCTTCCTGTTTCTGTAGTTTTGGGATCAGCAGTTGTCACTGTTTCTGCAATTGTGGGAGCAGCAGTTGTCACTGTTTCTGTAGTTGTGCGATCAGCAGTTGTCACTGTTTCTGTAGTTGTGGGAGCAGCAGTTGTCACTGTTTCTGTAGTTGTGGGAGCAGCAGTTGTCACTGTTTCTGTAGTTGTGCGATCAGCAGTTGTCACTGTTTCTGTAGTTGTGGGAGCAGCAGTTGTCACTGTTTCTGTATTTGTGCGATCAGCAGTTGTCAATGTTTCTGTAGTTGTGGGAGCAGCAGTTGTCACTATTTCTGTAGTTGTGGGAGCAGCAGTTGTCCCTGTTTCTGTAGTTGTGGGAGCAGCAGTTGTCACTGTTTCTGTAGTTGTGCGATCAGCAGTTGTCACTGTTTCTGTAGTTGTGGGAGCAGCAGTTGGCATTGTTTCTGTAGTTGTGGGAGCAGCAGTAGTCAATGTTTCTGTAGTTGTGGGAGCAGCAGTTGTCACTATTTCTGTAGTTGTGGGAGCAGCAGTTGTCCTTGTTTCTGTAGTTGTGGGAGCAGCAGTTGTCAATGTTTCTGTAGTTGTGGGAGCAGCAGTTGTCACTGTTTCTGTAGTTGTGGGAGCAGCAGTTGTCACTGTTTCTGTAGTTGTGGGATCAGCCGTTGTCACTGTTTCTGTAATTGTGGGAGCAGCAGTTGTCAATGTTTCTGTAGTTTTAGGCTCAGCAGTTGTCACTGTTTCTGTAGTTGTGGGAGCAGCAGTTGTCAATGTTTCTGTAGTTTTAGGATCAGCAGTTGTCACTGTTTCTGTAGTTGTGGGTGCAGCAGTTGTCACTGTTTCTGTGGTTGTGAGATGAGCAGTTGTCACTGTTTCTGTAGTTGTGCGATCAGCAGTTGTCAATGTTTCTGTAGTTGTGGGTGCAGCAGTTGTCACTGTTTCTGTGGTTGTGAGATGAGCAGTTGTCACTGTTTCTGTAGTTGTGAGAGCAGCAGTTCTTCCTGTTTCTGTAGTTTTGGGATCAGCAGTTGTCACTGTTTCTGCAATTGTGGGAGCAGCAGTTGTCACTGTTTCTGCAATTGTGGGAGCAGCAGTTGTCACTGTTTCTGTAGTTGTGGGAGCAGCAGTTGTCAGTGTTTCTGTAGTTGTGGGAGCAGCAGTTGTCACTGTTTCTGCAATTGTGGGAGCAGCAGTTGTCCCTGTTTCTGTAATAATGGGAGCAGCAGTTGTCACTGTTTTTGTAGTTATAGGAGCAGCAGTTGTTGTCGCTCTCTCTCTAGGTATGGGAGCATCAGCAAATGCTGTCAATGTTTGTGCAGTTATAGGAACATTAGATGTTGTCACTGTTTCTTTAATTATGGAAGCAGCAGTTGGCACTATTTCTGTTGTATTGGGAGCAAAAGTTGTCAGTGTTTCTTTAGTTTCAGGAATAGTAGTTGTCACTGAATTTTTACTATTGGGAGCAACAGTTGTCACTGTTTCTGTAGTTATGGGGGCTGCAATTTCCACTGTTTTTGTAGTTAAGGGAATGGTATTTGTAACTGCTTTTGTAATTTTGGCACCAATACTTGTCATACTTTCTATACTTATAGGAACAGCTGTTTTAACTTCTTCTGTAGTTATGACAGCTGCAGATGTTGTCATTGTTTCTGTAGGTTTGACACCAACACTTGCCATTGTTTTTGTACTTACAGGAGCTGCAGTTGTGGGAGCAGCAGTTGTCACTGTTTCTGTAGTTGTGGGAGCAGCAGTTGTCACTGTTTTTGTAGTTATAGGAACAGCAGTTGTTGTCGCACTCTCTCTTGGTATGGGAGCATCAGCAAATGCTGTCAATGTTTGTGCAGTTATGGGAACATGAGATGTTTTCACTGTTTCTGTAGTTATGGGCGCTGAAATTTCCACTGTTTTCGTAGTTAAGGGAATTGTATTTGTAACTGATTTTGTAATTATGGCACCAATACTTGTCATACTTTCTATACTTATAGGAACAGCTGTTTTAACTTCTTCTGTAGTTATGACAGCTGCAGATGTTGTCACTGTTTCTGTAGGTTTGACACCAGCACTTGCCATTGTTTTTGCACTTACAGGAGCTGAAGTTGTGGGAGCAGCAGTTGTCACTGTTTCTGTAGTTGTGGGAGCAGCAGTTGTCACTGTTTCTGTAGTTGTGGGAGCAGCAGTTGTCACTGTTTCTGTAGTTGTGGGAGCAGCAGTTGTCACTGTTTCTGTAGTTGTGCGATCGGCAGTTGTCACTGTTTCTGGAGTTGTGGGAGCAGCAGTTGTCACTGTTTCTGGAGTTGTGGGAGCAGCAGTTGTCACTGTTTCTGTAGTTGTGCGATCAGCAGTTGTCAATGTTTCTGTAGTTGTGGGAGCAGCAGTTGTCACTGTTTCTGTAGTTGTGCGATCAGCAGTTGTCACTGTTTCTGTAGTTGTGGGAGCAGCAGTTGTTCCTGTTTCTGTAGTTGTGGGATCAGCCGTTGTCACTGTTTCTGTAATTGTGGGAGCAGCAGTTGTCACTGTTTCTGTTTTTGTGGGAGCAGCAGTTGTCAATGTTTCTGTAGTTTTAGGATCAGCAGTTGTCACTGTTTCTGTAGTTGTGGGTGCAGCAGTTGTCACTGTTTCTGTGGTTGTGAGATGAGCAGTTGTCACTGTTTCTGTAGTTTTAGGATCAGCAGTTGTCACTGTTTCTGCAATTGTGGGAGCAGCAGTTGTCACTGTTTCTGTAGTTGAGGGAGCAGCAGTTGTCACTGTTTCTGTAGTTGTGGGAGCAGCAGTTGTCCCTGTTTCTGTAATAATGGGAGCAGCAGTTGTCACTGTTTTTGTAGTTATAGGAGCAGCAGTTGTTGTCGCTCTCTCTCTAGGTATGGGAGCATCAGCAAATGCTGTCAATGTTTGTGCAGTTATAGGAACATTAGATGTTGTCACTGTTTCTTTAATTATGGAAGCAGCAGTTGTCACTATTTCTGTTGTATTGGGAGCAAAAGTTGTCAGTGTTTCTTCAGTTTCAGGAATAGTAGTTGTCACTGAATTTTTACTATTGGGAGCAACAGTTGTCACTGTTTCTGTAGTTATGGGGGCTGCAATTTCCACTGTTTTTGTAGTTAAGGGAATGGTATTTGTCACTGCTTTTGTAATTTGGGCACCAATACTTGTCATAGTTTCTATACTTATAGGAACAGCTGTTTTAACTTCTGTAGTTATGACAGCTGCAGATGTTGTCATCGTTTCTGTAGGTTTGACACCAACACTTGCCATTGTTTTTGTACTTACAGGAGCAGCAGTTGTGGGAGCAGCAGTTGTCACTGTTTCTGTAGTTGTGGGAGCAGCAGTTGCCACTATTTCTGTTGTTGTGGGAGCAGCAGTTGTCACTGTTTCCGTAATTGTGGGAGCAGCAGTTGTCCCTGTTTCTTTAGCAATGGGAGCAGCAGTTGTCACTGTTTTTGTAGTTATAGGAGCAGCAGTTGTTGTCGCACTCTCTCTTGGTATGGGAGCATCAGCAAATGCTGTCAATGTTTGTGCAGTTATGGGAACATGAGATGTTGTCACTGTTTCTGTAGTTATGGGCGCTGAAATTTCCACTGTTTTCGTAGTTAAGGGAATTGTATTTGTAACTGCTTTTGTAATTTTGGCACCAATACTTGTCATACTTTCTATACTTATAGGAACAGCTGTTTTAACTTCTTCTGTAGTTATGACAGCTGCAGATGTTGTCACTGTTTCTGCAGGTTTGACACCAGCACTTGCCGTTGTTTTTGCACTTACAGGAGCTGTAGTTGTGGGAGCAGCAGTTGTCACTGTTTCTGTAGTTGTGGGAGCAGCAGTTGTCACTGTTTCTGTAGTTGTGGGAGCAGCAGTTCTTCCTGTTTCTGTAGTTTTGGGATCAGCAGTTGTCACTGTTTCTGCAATTGTGGGAGCAGCAGTTGTCACTGTTTCTGTAGTTGTGCGATCAGCAGTTGTCACTGTTTCTGTAGTTGTGGGAGCAGCAGTTGTCACTGTTTCTGTAGTTGTGGGAGCAGCAGTTGTCACTGTTTCTGTAGTTGTGCGATCAGCAGTTGTCACTGTTTCTGTAGTTGTGGGAGCAGCAGTTGTCACTGTTTCTGTATTTGTGCGATCAGCAGTTGTCAATGTTTCTGTAGTTGTGGGAGCAGCAGTTGTCACTATTTCTGTAGTTGTGGGAGCAGCAGTTGTCCCTGTTTCTGTAGTTGTGGGAGCAGCAGTTGTCACTGTTTCTGTAGTTGTGCGATCAGCAGTTGTCACTGTTTCTGTAGTTGTGGGAGCAGCAGTTGGCATTGTTTCTGTAGTTGTGGGAGCAGCAGTAGTCAATGTTTCTGTAGTTGTGGGAGCAGCAGTTGTCACTATTTCTGTAGTTGTGGGAGCAGCAGTTGTCCTTGTTTCTGTAGTTGTGGGAGCAGCAGTTGTCAATGTTTCTGTAGTTGTGGGAGCAGCAGTTGTCACTGTTTCTGTAGTTGTGGGAGCAGCAGTTGTCACTGTTTCTGTAGTTGTGGGATCAGCCGTTGTCACTGTTTCTGTAATTGTGGGAGCAGCAGTTGTCAATGTTTCTGTAGTTTTAGGCTCAGCAGTTGTCACTGTTTCTGTAGTTGTGGGAGCAGCAGTTGTCAATGTTTCTGTAGTTTTAGGATCAGCAGTTGTCACTGTTTCTGTAGTTGTGGGTGCAGCAGTTGTCACTGTTTCTGTGGTTGTGAGATGAGCAGTTGTCACTGTTTCTGTAGTTGTGCGATCAGCAGTTGTCAATGTTTCTGTAGTTGTGGGTGCAGCAGTTGTCACTGTTTCTGTGGTTGTGAGATGAGCAGTTGTCACTGTTTCTGTAGTTGTGAGAGCAGCAGTTCTTCCTGTTTCTGTAGTTTTGGGATCAGCAGTTGTCACTGTTTCTGCAATTGTGGGAGCAGCAGTTGTCACTGTTTCTGCAATTGTGGGAGCAGCAGTTGTCACTGTTTCTGTAGTTGTGGGAGCAGCAGTTGTCAGTGTTTCTGTAGTTGTGGGAGCAGCAGTTGTCACTGTTTCTGCAATTGTGGGAGCAGCAGTTGTCCCTGTTTCTGTAATAATGGGAGCAGCAGTTGTCACTGTTTTTGTAGTTATAGGAGCAGCAGTTGTTGTCGCTCTCTCTCTAGGTATGGGAGCATCAGCAAATGCTGTCAATGTTTGTGCAGTTATAGGAACATTAGATGTTGTCACTGTTTCTTTAATTATGGAAGCAGCAGTTGGCACTATTTCTGTTGTATTGGGAGCAAAAGTTGTCAGTGTTTCTTTAGTTTCAGGAATAGTAGTTGTCACTGAATTTTTACTATTGGGAGCAACAGTTGTCACTGTTTCTGTAGTTATGGGGGCTGCAATTTCCACTGTTTTTGTAGTTAAGGGAATGGTATTTGTAACTGCTTTTGTAATTTTGGCACCAATACTTGTCATACTTTCTATACTTATAGGAACAGCTGTTTTAACTTCTTCTGTAGTTATGACAGCTGCAGATGTTGTCATTGTTTCTGTAGGTTTGACACCAACACTTGCCATTGTTTTTGTACTTACAGGAGCTGCAGTTGTGGGAGCAGCAGTTGTCACTGTTTCTGTAGTTGTGGGAGCAGCAGTTGTCACTGTTTTTGTAGTTATAGGAACAGCAGTTGTTGTCGCACTCTCTCTTGGTATGGGAGCATCAGCAAATGCTGTCAATGTTTGTGCAGTTATGGGAACATGAGATGTTTTCACTGTTTCTGTAGTTATGGGCGCTGAAATTTCCACTGTTTTCGTAGTTAAGGGAATTGTATTTGTAACTGATTTTGTAATTATGGCACCAATACTTGTCATACTTTCTATACTTATAGGAACAGCTGTTTTAACTTCTTCTGTAGTTATGACAGCTGCAGATGTTGTCACTGTTTCTGTAGGTTTGACACCAGCACTTGCCATTGTTTTTGCACTTACAGGAGCTGAAGTTGTGGGAGCAGCAGTTGTCACTGTTTCTGTAGTTGTGGGAGCAGCAGTTGTCACTGTTTCTGTAGTTGTGGGAGCAGCAGTTGTCACTGTTTCTGTAGTTGTGGGAGCAGCAGTTGTCACTGTTTCTGTAGTTGTGCGATCGGCAGTTGTCACTGTTTCTGGAGTTGTGGGAGCAGCAGTTGTCACTGTTTCTGGAGTTGTGGGAGCAGCAGTTGTCACTGTTTCTGTAGTTGTGCGATCAGCAGTTGTCAATGTTTCTGTAGTTGTGGGAGCAGCAGTTGTCACTGTTTCTGTAGTTGTGCGATCAGCAGTTGTCACTGTTTCTGTAGTTGTGGGAGCAGCAGTTGTTCCTGTTTCTGTAGTTGTGGGATCAGCCGTTGTCACTGTTTCTGTAATTGTGGGAGCAGCAGTTGTCACTGTTTCTGTTTTTGTGGGAGCAGCAGTTGTCAATGTTTCTGTAGTTTTAGGATCAGCAGTTGTCACTGTTTCTGTAGTTGTGGGTGCAGCAGTTGTCACTGTTTCTGTGGTTGTGAGATGAGCAGTTGTCACTGTTTCTGTAGTTTTAGGATCAGCAGTTGTCACTGTTTCTGCAATTGTGGGAGCAGCAGTTGTCACTGTTTCTGTAGTTGAGGGAGCAGCAGTTGTCACTGTTTCTGTAGTTGTGGGAGCAGCAGTTGTCCCTGTTTCTGTAATAATGGGAGCAGCAGTTGTCACTGTTTTTGTAGTTATAGGAGCAGCAGTTGTTGTCGCTCTCTCTCTAGGTATGGGAGCATCAGCAAATGCTGTCAATGTTTGTGCAGTTATAGGAACATTAGATGTTGTCACTGTTTCTTTAATTATGGAAGCAGCAGTTGTCACTATTTCTGTTGTATTGGGAGCAAAAGTTGTCAGTGTTTCTTCAGTTTCAGGAATAGTAGTTGTCACTGAATTTTTACTATTGGGAGCAACAGTTGTCACTGTTTCTGTAGTTATGGGGGCTGCAATTTCCACTGTTTTTGTAGTTAAGGGAATGGTATTTGTCACTGCTTTTGTAATTTGGGCACCAATACTTGTCATAGTTTCTATACTTATAGGAACAGCTGTTTTAACTTCTGTAGTTATGACAGCTGCAGATGTTGTCATCGTTTCTGTAGGTTTGACACCAACACTTGCCATTGTTTTTGTACTTACAGGAGCAGCAGTTGTGGGAGCAGCAGTTGTCACTGTTTCTGTAGTTGTGGGAGCAGCAGTTGCCACTATTTCTGTTGTTGTGGGAGCAGCAGTTGTCACTGTTTCCGTAATTGTGGGAGCAGCAGTTGTCCCTGTTTCTTTAGCAATGGGAGCAGCAGTTGTCACTGTTTTTGTAGTTATAGGAGCAGCAGTTGTTGTCGCACTCTCTCTTGGTATGGGAGCATCAGCAAATGCTGTCAATGTTTGTGCAGTTATGGGAACATGAGATGTTGTCACTGTTTCTGTAGTTATGGGCGCTGAAATTTCCACTGTTTTCGTAGTTAAGGGAATTGTATTTGTAACTGCTTTTGTAATTTTGGCACCAATACTTGTCATACTTTCTATACTTATAGGAACAGCTGTTTTAACTTCTTCTGTAGTTATGACAGCTGCAGATGTTGTCACTGTTTCTGCAGGTTTGACACCAGCACTTGCCGTTGTTTTTGCACTTACAGGAGCTGTAGTTGTGGGAGCAGCAGTTGTCACTGTTTCTGTAGTTGTGGGAGCAGCAGTTGTCACTGTTTCTGTAGTTGTGGGAGCAGCAGTTGTCACTGTTTCTGTAGTTGTGGGAGCAGCAGTTGTCACTGTTTCTGTAGTTGTGGGAGCAGCAGTTGTCACTGTTTCTGTAGTTGTGGAAGCAGCAGTTGTCACTGTTTCTGTAATTGTGGGAGCAGCAGTTGTCACTGTTTCTGTAGTTGTGGGAGCAGCAGTTGTCACTGTTTCTGTAGTTGTGGGAGCAGCAGTTGTCACTGTTTCTGTAGTTGTGGGAGCAGCAGTTGTCACTGTTTCTGTAGTTGTGGGAGCAGCAGTTGTCACTGTTTCTGTAGTTGTGGGAGCAGCAGTTGTCACTGTTTCTGTAATTGTGGGAGCAGCAGTTGTCACTGTTTCTGTAGTTGTGGAAGCAGCAGTTGTAACTGTTTCTGTAATTGTGGGAGCAGCAGTTGTCACTGTTTCTGTAGTTGTGGGAGCAGCAGTTGTCACTGTTTCTGTAGTTGTGGAAGCAGCAGTTGTCACTGTTTCTGTAGTTGTGGGAGCAGCAGTTGTCACTGTTTCTGTAGTTGTGGGAGCAGCAGTTGTCCCTGTTTCTGTAGTTGTGGGATCAGCCGTTGTCACTATTTCTGTAATTGTGGGAGCAGTAGTTGTCACTGTTTCTGTAGTTGTGTGATCAGCAGTTGTCAATGTTTCTGTAGTTTTAGGATCAGCAGTTGTCACTGTTTCTGTAGTTGTGGGTGCAGCAGTTGTCACTGTTTCTGTGGTTGTGAGATGAGCAGTTGTCACTGTTTCTGTAGTTGTGGGAGCAGCAGTTGTCACTGTTTCTGTAGTTGTGGGAGCAGTAGTTGTCAGTGTTTCTGTAATTGTGGGAGCAGCAGTTGTCACTGTTTCTGTATTTGTGGGAGCAGCAGTTGTCAGTGTTTCTGTAATTGTGGGAGCAGCAGTTGTCACTGTTTCTGTAGCTGTGGGAGCAGTAGTTTTCACTGTTTCTGTAGTTGTGGGAGCAGTAGTTGTCACTGTTTCTGTAGTTGTGGGAGCAGCAGTTGTCAGTGTTTCTGTAATTGTGGGAGCAGCAGTTGTCACTGTTTCTGTATTTGTGGGAGCAGCAGTTGTCAGTGTTTCTGTAATTGTGGGAGCAGCAGTTGTCACTGTTTCTGTAGCTGTGGGAGCAACAGTTGTCACTGTTTCTGTAATTGTGGGAGCAGAAGTTGTCCTTGTTTCTGTAATAATGGGAGCAGCAGTTGTCACTGTTTTTGTAGTTATAGGAGCAGCAGTTGCTGTCGCTCTCTCTATAGGTATGGGAGCATCAGCAAATGCTGTCAATGTTTGTGCAGTTATGGGAACATGAGATGTTTTCACTGTTTCTTTAATTATCATGGTTTCTGTAGTTGTAGGAGCAGCAGTTGTCAGTGTTTCTGTATTTGTGGGAGCAGCAGTTGTCCCTGTTTCTGTAGTTGTGCGATCAGCTGTTGTCACTGTTTCTGTAGTTGTGCGATCAGCAGTTATCACTGTTTCTGCAGTTGTGGGAGCAGCAGTTGTCAGTGTTTCTGTATTTGTGGAAGCAGCAGTTGTCAATGTTTCTGTATTTGTGGGAGCAGCAGTTGTCACTGTTTCTGTATTTGTGGGATCAGCAGTTGTCAATGTTTCTGCAATTGTGGGAGAAGCAGTTGTCAATGTTTCTGCAGTTGTGGGAGCAGCAGTTGTCAGTGTTTCTGTATTTGTGGGAGCAGCAGTTGTCAATGTTTCTGTATTTGTGGGAGCAGCAGTTGTCACTGTTTCTGTATTTGTGGGATCAGCAGTTGTCAATGTTTCTGCAGTTGTGGGAGAAGCAGTTGTCAATGTTTCTGCAGTTGTGGGAGCAGCAGTTGTCAGTGTTTCTGCAGTTGTGGGAGCAGCAGTTGTCACTGTTTCTGCAGTTGTGGGAGCAGCAGTTGTCAGTGTTTCTGTATTTGTGGGAGCAGCAGTTGTCAATGTTTCTGTATTTGTGGGAGCAGCAGTTGTCACTGTTTCTGTAGTTGTGCGATCAGCAGTTATCACTGTTTCTGCAGTTGGGGAAGCAGCAGTTGTCAATGTTTCTGTATTTGTGGGAGCAGCAGTTGTCAGTGTTTCTGTATTTGTGGGATCAGCAGTTGTCAATGTTTCTGCAATTGTGGAAGCAGCAGTTGTCAATGTTTCTGCAGTTGTGGGAGCAGCAGTTGTCAGTGTTTCTGTATTTGTGGGAGCAGCAGTTGTCACTGTTTCTGTAGTTATGGAAGCAGCAGTTGTCAGTGTTTCTGTATTTGTGGGAGCAGCAGTTGTCACTGTTTCTGTAGTTCTGGGAGCAGCAGTTATCACTGTTTCTGTATTTGTGGAAGCAGCAGTTTTCAGTGTTTCTGTAGTATCATGAGCAGTAGTTGTCATTGCTTCTGTTTTTAGTGGAATAGCAGTTTTCACTACTTCTGTAGTTAATGCAGTAGCAGTTGTCAGTTTTTCTGTAATAATGGGATTAGTGGTTGTCAGTGTTTCTACAGTTATTGGAGCAGCACTTGTCACTATTTCTGGAGTTATTGGAGCCACTGTTGTCACTGTTTCTGCAGTTATTTGGACCATAGTATTCTCACTTTTTCTAGTTATTAGAGCAGCATTTGTCATTGTTTCTGTAGTTATGGGAACAGCATTTGTCCTTGTTTCTGTAGTTATGGCAGTAGAAATTGTCATTGTTTTTCCAGTTCTTAAAGCAGCAGTTGTTCCTGCTTCTTCAGTTATGGGAGCTGCTGTTGTCACAGCTTTTTTATTATTATGAGCAGCAGTTGTGACTGGTTCTACAGTTATGGGAGCAATAGTTGGCACTGCTTCTTTAATTATGGGAACAGCAACTTTCCCTGTTCTTGTTGGTATGGAAACAGCAGTTGCCATTGTTTCTGTTGTATTGAGAGCAGCAGCAGATAACACTGGTTCTGTCATGTTGGGAGCAGCAGTTGTCAATATTTCCGCACCTATAGGAACAGCTGTTTTCACTACTTCTGTAGGTATTATAGTTGCAGATGTTGTCACTGCTTCTGTAGTTATGGCAGCAGCAGTTTTCACTGTTTCTTTTGTTACGGGAGCAACAGTTGTCACTGTATCTGTAGTTATGGGTGCAGCATTTGTCACTGTTTCTGTAGTTATAGGTGCAGCAGTTGTCAATGCTTCCGTACTTATGGGAGCAGCAATTTTCAGTTTTTCTGTAGTCGTCACTGTTTCTTTTATGGGAGCCGCGGTTGTTATTATTTCTGTAGTCATGTGAGCAGTAGTTGTCACTGTTTCTGACAATATGGGAGTAACTGTTTCTTTAGTTGTAGGAGCAGCAGTGGTCATTGTTTTTCCAGTAATTGAAGTGCCAGTTATCACTGTTTTTGAACTTATGGGAGCCGCAGTTTTCACAGTTGCTCTACTTGTTGGCGCTGCAGTTGTTACGTTTCTAATTGTTACAGGAGCAGCAGTTATCACTGTTTCTGCAGTTGTGGGAGCAGCAGTTGTCAGTGTTTCTATAGTTGTGGGAGCAGCAGTTGTCACTGTTTCTGTAGTTGTGGGAGCAGCAGTTGTCACTGTTTCTGTAGTTGTGGGAGCAGCAGTTGTCAGTGTTTCTATAGTTGTGTGAGCAGCAGTTGTCACTGTTTCTGCAGGTGTGGGAGCAGCAGTTGTAACGGTTTCTGTAGTTGTGGGATCAGCAGTTGTCACTGTTTCTGTAGTTGTGGGAGCAGCAGTTGTCCCTGTTTCTGTAGTTGTGGGAGCAGCAGTTGTCACTGTTTCTGTATTTGTGGGATCAGCAGTTGTCAATGTTTCTGCAGTTGTGGGAGAAGCAGTTGTCAATGTTTCTGCAGTTGTGGGAGCAGCAGTTGTCAGTGTTTCTGCAGTTGTGGGAGCAGCAGTTGTCACTGTTTCTGCAGTTGTGGGAGCAGCAGTTGTCAGTGTTTCTGTATTTGTGGGAGCAGCAGTTGTCAATGTTTCTGTATTTGTGGGAGCAGCAGTTGTCACTGTTTCTGTAGTTGTGCGATCAGCAGTTATCACTGTTTCTGCAGTTGGGGAAGCAGCAGTTGTCAATGTTTCTGTATTTGTGGGAGCAGCAGTTGTCAGTGTTTCTGTATTTGTGGGATCAGCAGTTGTCAATGTTTCTGCAATTGTGGAAGCAGCAGTTGTCAATGTTTCTGCAGTTGTGGGAGCAGCAGTTGTCAGTGTTTCTGTATTTGTGGGAGCAGCAGTTGTCACTGTTTCTGTAGTTATGGAAGCAGCAGTTGTCAGTGTTTCTGTATTTGTGGGAGCAGCAGTTGTCACTGTTTCTGTAGTTCTGGGAGCAGCAGTTATCACTGTTTCTGTATTTGTGGAAGCAGCAGTTTTCAGTGTTTCTGTAGTATCATGAGCAGTAGTTGTCATTGCTTCTGTTTTTAGTGGAATAGCAGTTTTCACTACTTCTGTAGTTAATGCAGTAGCAGTTGTCAGTTTTTCTGTAATAATGGGATTAGTGGTTGTCAGTGTTTCTACAGTTATTGGAGCAGCACTTGTCACTATTTCTGGAGTTATTGGAGCCACTGTTGTCACTGTTTCTGCAGTTATTTGGACCATAGTATTCTCACTTTTTCTAGTTATTAGAGCAGCATTTGTCATTGTTTCTGTAGTTATGGGAACAGCATTTGTCCTTGTTTCTGTAGTTATGGCAGTAGAAATTGTCATTGTTTTTCCAGTTCTTAAAGCAGCAGTTGTTCCTGCTTCTTCAGTTATGGGAGCTGCTGTTGTCACAGCTTTTTTATTATTATGAGCAGCAGTTGTGACTGGTTCTACAGTTATGGGAGCAATAGTTGGCACTGCTTCTTTAATTATGGGAACAGCAACTTTCCCTGTTCTTGTTGGTATGGAAACAGCAGTTGCCATTGTTTCTGTTGTATTGAGAGCAGCAGCAGATAACACTGGTTCTGTCATGTTGGGAGCAGCAGTTGTCAATATTTCCGCACCTATAGGAACAGCTGTTTTCACTACTTCTGTAGGTATTATAGTTGCAGATGTTGTCACTGCTTCTGTAGTTATGGCAGCAGCAGTTTTCACTGTTTCTTTTGTTACGGGAGCAACAGTTGTCACTGTATCTGTAGTTATGGGTGCAGCATTTGTCACTGTTTCTGTAGTTATAGGTGCAGCAGTTGTCAATGCTTCCGTACTTATGGGAGCAGCAATTTTCAGTTTTTCTGTAGTCGTCACTGTTTCTTTTATGGGAGCCGCGGTTGTTATTATTTCTGTAGTCATGTGAGCAGTAGTTGTCACTGTTTCTGACAATATGGGAGTAACTGTTTCTTTAGTTGTAGGAGCAGCAGTGGTCATTGTTTTTCCAGTAATTGAAGTGCCAGTTATCACTGTTTTTGAACTTATGGGAGCCGCAGTTTTCACAGTTGCTCTACTTGTTGGCGCTGCAGTTGTTACGTTTCTAATTGTTACAGGAGCAGCAGTTATCACTGTTTCTGCAGTTGTGGGAGCAGCAGTTGTCAGTGTTTCTATAGTTGTGGGAGCAGCAGTTGTCACTGTTTCTGTAGTTGTGGGAGCAGCAGTTGTCACTGTTTCTGTAGTTGTGGGAGCAGCAGTTGTCAGTGTTTCTATAGTTGTGTGAGCAGCAGTTGTCACTGTTTCTGCAGGTGTGGGAGCAGCAGTTGTAACGGTTTCTGTAGTTGTGGGATCAGCAGTTGTCACTGTTTCTGTAGTTGTGGGAGCAGCAGTTGTCCCTGTTTCTGTAGTTGTGGGATCAGCAGTTGTCACTGTTTCTGTAATTGTGGGATCAGCAGTTGTCACTGTTTCTGTAGTTGTGGGAGCAGCAGTTGTCCCTGTTTCTGTAGTTGTGGGATCAGCCGTTGTCACTATTTCTGTAATTGTGGGATCAGCAGTTGTCACTGTTTCTGTAGTTGTGGGAGCAGCAGTTGTCCCTGTTTCTGTAGTTGTGGGATCAGCCGTTGTCACTATTTCTGTAATTGTGGGAGCAGCAGTTGTCACTGTTTCTGTAGTTGTGTGATCAGCAGTTGTCAATGTTTCTGTAGTTTTAGGATCAGCAGTTGTCACTGTTTCTGTAGTTGTGGGTGCAGCAGTTGTCACTGTTTCTGTGGTTGTGAGATGAGCAGTTGTCACTGTTTCTGTAGTTGTGGGAGCAGCAGTTCTTCCTGTTTCTGTAGTTTTGGGATCAGCAGTTGTCACTGTTTCTGCAATTGTGGGAGCAGCAGTTGTCACTGTTTCTGTAGTTGTGCGATCAGCAGTTGTCACTGTTTCTGTAGTTGTGGGAGCAGCAGTTGTCACTGTTTCTGTAGTTGTGGGAGCAGCAGTTGTCACTGTTTCTGTAGTTGTGCGATCAGCAGTTGTCACTGTTTCTGTAGTTGTGGGAGCAGCAGTTGTCACTGTTTCTGTAGTTGTGCGATCAGCAGTTGTCAATGTTTCTGTAGTTGTGGGAGCAGCAGTTGTCACTATTTCTGTAGTTGTGGGAGCAGCAGTTGTCCCTGTTTCTGTAGTTGTGGGAGCAGCAGTTGTCACTGTTTCTGTAGTTGTGCGATCAGCAGTTGTCACTGTTTCTGTAGTTGTGGGAGCAGCAGTTGTCACTGTTTCTGTAGTTGTGGGAGCAGCAGTTGTCAATGTTTCTGTAGTTGTGGGAGCAGCAGTTGTCACTATTTCTGTAGTTGTGGGAGCAGCAGTTGTCCCTGTTTCTGTAGTTGTGGGAGCAGCAGTTGTCAATGTTTCTGTAGTTGTGGGAGCAGCAGTTGTCCCTGTTTCTGTAGTTGTGGGAGCAGCAGTTGTCACTGTTTCTGTAATTGTGGGAGCAGCAGTTGTCACTGTTTCTGTAGTTGTGGGAGCAGCAGTTGTCACTGTTTCTGTAGTTGTGGGAGCAGCAGTTGTCACTGTTTCTGTAGTTGTGCGATCAGCAGTTGTCAATGTTTCTGTAGTTGTGGGAGCAGCAGTTGTCACTGTTTCTGTAGTTGTGGGAGCAGCAGTTGTCACTGTTTCTGTAGTTGTGGGAGCAGCAGTTGTCACTGTTTCTGTAGTTGTGGGATCAGCCGTTGTCACTGTTTCTGTAATTGTGGGAGCAGCAGTTGTCAATGTTTCTGTAGTTTTAGGCTCAGCAGTTGTCACTGTTTCTGTAGTTGTGGGAGCAGCAGTTGTCAATGTTTCTGTAGTTTTAGGATCAGCAGTTGTCACTGTTTCTGTAGTTGTGGGTGCAGCAGTTGTCACTGTTTCTGTGGTTGTGAGATGAGCAGTTGTCACTGTTTCTGTAGTTGTGCGATCAGCAGTTGTCAATGTTTCTGTAGTTGTGGGTGCAGCAGTTGTCACTGTTTCTGTGGTTGTGAGATGAGCAGTTGTCACTGTTTCTGTAGTTGTGAGAGCAGCAGTTCTTCCTGTTTCTGTAGTTTTGGGATCAGCAGTTGTCACTGTTTCTGCAATTGTGGGAGCAGCAGTTGTCACTGTTTCTGTAGTTGTGGGAGCAGCAGTTGTCAGTGTTTCTGTAGTTGTGGGAGCAGCAGTTGTCACTGTTTCTGTAGTTGTGGGAGCAGCAGTTGTCCCTGTTTCTGTAATAATGGGAGCAGCAGTTGTCACTGTTTTTGTAGTTATAGGAGCAGCAGTTGTTGTCGCTCTCTCTCTAGGTATGGGAGCATCAGCAAATGCTGTCAATGTTTGTGCAGTTATAGGAACATTAGATGTTGTCACTGTTTCTTTAATTATGGAAGCAGCAGTTGTCACTATTTCTGTTGTATTGGGAGCAAAAGTTGTCAGTGTTTCTTCAGTTTCAGGAATAGTAGTTGTCACTGAATTTTTACTATTGGGAGCAACAGTTGTCACTGTTTCTGTAGTTATGGGGGCTGCAATTTCCACTGTTTTTGTAGTTAAGGGAATGGTATTTGTAACTGCTTTTGTAATTTTGGCACCAATACTTGTCATACTTTCTATACTTATAGGAACAGCTGTTTTAACTTCTTCTGTAGTTATGACAGCTGCAGATGTTGTCATTGTTTCTGTAGGTTTGACACCAACACTTGCCATTGTTTTTGTACTTACAGGAGCTGCAGTTGTGGGAGCAGCAGTTGTCACTGTTTCTGTAGTTGTGGGAGCAGCAGTTGTCACTGTTTTTGTAGTTATAGGAACAGCAGTTGTTGTCGCACTCTCTCTTGGTATGGGAGCATCAGCAAATGCTGTCAATGTTTGTGCAGTTATGGGAACATGAGATGTTTTCACTGTTTCTGTAGTTATGGGCGCTGAAATTTCCACTGTTTTCGTAGTTAAGGGAATTGTATTTGTAACTGCTTTTGTAATTATGGCACCAATACTTGTCATACTTTCTATACTTATAGGAACAGCTGTTTTAACTTCTTCTGTAGTTATGACAGCTGCAGATGTTGTCACTGTTTCTGTAGGTTTGACACCAGCACTTGCCATTGTTTTTGCACTTACAGGAGCTGAAGTTGTGGGAGCAGCAGTTGTCACTGTTTCTGTAGTTGTGGGAGCAGCAGTTGTCACTGTTTCTGTAGTTGTGGGAGCAGCAGTTGTCACTGTTTCTGTAGTTGTGGGAGCAGCAGTTGTCACTGTTTCTGTAGTTGTGCGATCGGCAGTTGTCACTGTTTCTGGAGTTGTGGGAGCAGCAGTTGTCACTGTTTCTGTAGTTGTGCGATCAGCAGTTGTCAATGTTTCTGTAGTTGTGGGAGCAGCAGTTGTCACTGTTTCTGTAGTTGTGCGATCAGCAGTTGTCACTGTTTCTGTAGTTGTGCGATCAGCAGTTGTCACTGTTTCTGTAGTTGTGGGAGCAGCAGTTGTTCCTCTTTCTGTAGTTGTGGGATCAGCCGTTGTCACTGTTTCTGTAATTGTGGGAGCAGCAGTTGTCACTGTTTCTGTTTTTGTGGGAGCAGCAGTTGTCAATGTTTCTGTAGTTTTAGGATCAGCAGTTGTCACTGTTTCTGTAGTTGTGGGTGCAGCAGTTGTCACTGTTTCTGTGGTTGTGAGATGAGCAGTTGTCACTGTTTCTGTAGTTTTAGGATCAGCAGTTGTCACTGTTTCTGCAATTGTGGGAGCAGCAGTTGTCACTGTTTCTGTAGTTGTGGGAGCAGCAGTTGTCACTGTTTCTGTAGTTGTGGGAGCAGCAGTTGTCCCTGTTTCTGTAATAATGGGAGCAGCAGTTGTCACTGTTTTTGTAGTTATAGGAGCAGCAGTTGTTGTCGCTCTCTCTCTAGGTATGGGAGCATCAGCAAATGCTGTCAATGTTTGTGCAGTTATAGGAACATTAGATGTTGTCACTGTTTCTTTAATTATGGAAGCAGCAGTTGTCACTATTTCTGTTGTATTGGGAGCAAAAGTTGTCAGTGTTTCTTCAGTTTCAGGAATAGTAGTTGTCACTGAATTTTTACTATTGGGAGCAACAGTTGTCACTGTTTCTGTAGTTATGGGGGCTGCAATTTCCACTGTTTTTGTAGTTAAGGGAATGGTATTTGTCACTGCTTTTGTAATTTGGGCACCAATACTTGTCATAGTTTCTATACTTATAGGAACAGCTGTTTTAACTTCTGTAGTTATGACAGCTGCAGATGTTGTCATCGTTTCTGTAGGTTTGACACCAACACTTGCCATTGTTTTTGTACTTACAGGAGCAGCAGTTGTGGGAGCAGCAGTTGTCACTGTTTCTGTAGTTGTGGGAGCAGCAGTTGCCACTATTTCTGTTGTTGTGGGAGCAGCAGTTGTCACTGTTTCCGTAATTGTGGGAGCAGCAGTTGTCCCTGTTTCTTTAGCAATGGGAGCAGCAGTTGTCACTGTTTTTGTAGTTATAGGAACAGCAGTTGTTGTCGCACTCTCTCTTGGTATGGGAGCATCAGCAAATGCTGTCAATGTTTGTGCAGTTATGGGAACATGAGATGTTGTCACTGTTTCTGTAGTTATGGGCGCTGAAATTTCCACTGTTTTCGTAGTTAAGGGAATTGTATTTGTAACTGCTTTTGTAATTTTGGCACCAATACTTGTCATACTTTCTATACTTATAGGAACAGCTGTTTTAACTTCTTCTGTAGTTATGACAGCTGCAGATGTTGTCACTGTTTCTGCAGGTTTGACACCAGCACTTGCCATTGTTTTTGCATTTACAGGAGCTGTAGTTGTGGGAGCAGCAGTTGTCACTGTTTCTGTAATTGTGGGAGCAGCAGTTGTCACTGTTTCTGTAGTTGTGGAAGCAGCAGTTGTCACTGTTTCTGTAATTGCGGGAGCAGCAGTTGTCACTGTTTCTGTAGTTGTGGGAGCAGCAGTTGTCACTGTTTCTGTAGTTGTGGAAGCAGCAGTTGTCACTGTTTCTGTAATTGTGGGAGCAGCAGTTGTCACTGTTTCTGTAGTTGTGGGAGCAGCAGTTGTCACTGTTTCTGTAGTTGTGGGAGCAGCAGTTGTCACTGTTTCTGTAATTGTGGGAGCAGCAGTTGTCACTGTTTCTGTAGTTGTGGAAGCAGCAGTTGTCACTGTTTCTGTAATTGTGGGAGCAGCAGTTGTCACTGTTTCTGTAGTTGTGGGAGCAGCAGTTGTCACTGTTTCTGTAGTTGTGGGAGCAGCAGTTGTCACTGTTTCTGTAGTTGTGGGAGCAGCAGTTGTCACTGTTTCTGTAGTTGTGGGAGCAGCAGTTGTCACTGTTTCTGTAGTTGTGGGAGCAGCAGTTGTCACTGTTTCTGTAGTTGTGGGAGCAGCAGTTGTCACTGTTTCTGTAGTTGTGGGAGCAGCAGTTGTCACTGTTTCTGTAGTTGTGGAAGCAGCAGTTGTCACTGTTTCTGTAGTTGTTGGAGGAGCAGTTGTCACTGTTTCTGTAGTTGTGGGAGCAGCAGTTGTCACTGTTTCTGTAGTTGTGGAAGCAGCAGTTGTCACTGTTTCTGTAGTTGTGGGAGCAGCAGTTGTCACTGTTTCTGTAGTTGTGGGAGCAGCAGTTGTCACTCTTTCTGTAGTTGTGGGATCAGCAGTTGTCCCTGTTTCTGTAGTTGTGGGAGCAGCAGTTTTCACTGTTTCTGTAATTGTGAGAGCAGCAGTTGTCACTGTTTCTGCAGTTGTGGGAGCAGCAGTTGTCACTGTTTCTGCAGTTGTGGGAGCAGCAGTTTTCAGTGTTTCTGTAGTATCATGTGCAGTAGTTGTCATTGCTTCTGTTTTAATTGGAATAGCTGTTTTCACTACTTCTGTAGTTAATGCAGCAGTTTTCAGTTTTTCTGTAATATTGGGATTAGTGGTTGTCAGTGTTTCTACTGTTATTAGAGCAGCACTTGTCACTATTTCTGGAGCAGTAGTTGCTACTGTTTTTGACGTTGAAGGAGCCACAGTTGTTATCTCTCTTTTTGTAGTTACAGCAGTTTTCACTGTTTCTGGAGTTATTGGAACAGCTGTTTTCACTGCTTCTCTAGCTATGATAGCAGCATTTGTCACTATTTTTGTACTCTTGGGAGCAATGTTTGACACTGCTTGTGTAGCTTTCGGAGAGGATGTTTTCACTGTTTC
This sequence comes from Dendrobates tinctorius, assembly GCF_039654945.1. Taxonomy (NCBI): domain Eukaryota; kingdom Metazoa; phylum Chordata; class Amphibia; order Anura; family Dendrobatidae; genus Dendrobates; species Dendrobates tinctorius. The sequence continues at coordinate 7,641,745 of NW_027361806.1, forward strand.
TGTAGTTACTGGAGTAGCATTTGTTTTCTCTCTGCCTTTAGTTATGGGAGCATCAGCAGATGTTGTCACTGCTTCTGTTGTTATGGCAGCAGCAATTGTTACTATTTCTTTTGTTGTAGGAGCAATAGTCACTGTTTCCTTTGCTAAAGGTGCAGCAGTTGTCACTGTTTCTTTTGTTGGAGGAGCAGCAGTTGTTCTCCCTCTTTCTTTAGTTATGGCATCAGCAGTTGTCACTGTTTCTGGAGTTACTGGAACAGCTGTTGTCACTGTTTCTGGAGTTACTGGAACAGCAGTTGTCACTGTTTCTGGAGTTACTGGAACAGCTGTTGTCACTGTCTCTGGAATTATTGGAACAGCTGTTGTCACTGTTACCTTTGTTACAGGAGCAGCAGTTGTCACAGTTTCTTTTGTTACAGGAGTAGCAATTGTCACTGTTTCTGGAGTTAGTGGAGCAGCAGTTGTCACCACTTCTGTAGCTAGTAGAGAAGCAGTTTTTACTGTCTCTGTAGCTATGAGAGCAGTAGCAGGTATCATTGTTTCTTTAGTTTCAAGGCCAGTAGTTATCACTGTTTTTGTAATATTGGGAGCAGCAGTTGTATCTAGTTTTTTAGTTATGGGAATACCAGTTGTGATTGTTTTTGTAATTATGGAAGCTGAATTTGTAACTACTTCTTTAGTTTTGGCACTAGCACTCGTCATTGTTTCTGTAGATTTGGGAGGAGCAGTTTTCACTGATTCTGTAATTTTGCCAGCAGCAGATGTTGTCACTGCTTCCATATTTATGACAGCAGAAGTTGTCAGTGTTTCTGTAGTAATGGGAGCAGCAGTTCTCAGCGTTTTTCTACTTACTGGAGCTGCAGTTGTTACCAGTTCTGTTTTTATGAAAGTAGCGGTTGTCACTATTTTTGAACTATTGGGAACACTGGTTGTCGCCTCTTCTGTAGCTATTGGAGGAATAATTTTTACAGTTTCTGTAGTTGTGGGAGCAGCACTTGTCACTGTTTCTTTAGTTACGGGAGTAGTAGTTGTCACTGTTTCTGCAGTTATGGGATCATCAGATGTTGTCACTGCTTCTGTGGTTTTGGCACCAGTACTTGTTGCCATTATTCCTGTAGTTGTGAGAGCAGCACTTATTCTCTCTCTTTCTGTAATTATGGGAACAGCAGATGTTGTCTCTGTTTCTTTAAGTATGAAAGCAGCAGATGTCAATATTTCTGTAGTTATGGGAGCAGCAGTTGTCACTGCTTCTATAGTTGTGGGAGCAGCAGTTTTCATTGTTTCTGTAATAATGGGAGCAGCAGTTGTCACTGTTTCTTTTGTTACTGGAGTAGCAATTGTTATTGGATTTGTAGTTATGAGAGAAGCAGCTGTCACTGTTTTTCTAGTTATTGAAGCAACTGTATCTGCAGTTATAGGAGCCGCAGTGTTCACAGTTTTTCTAGTTATTGGACCTGTAGTTGTTACTGTTTTAGTTGTTATGGGATCCGCAGTTGTTATCTCTTTTTCTGTAGTTACAGCAATTGTCACTGTTTCTGGAGTTATTGGAACAGCTGTTTTCATTGCTTCTCTAGCTATGACAGCAGCAGCAGCATTGGGAGCAATGGTTGACACTGGTTCTCTAGTTATGGGAGCAGAAGTTGTTGTCTCTCTTCCTTTCGTTATGCAAGCAGCAGCAGTTGTTGTCAATATTTCCATTGTATTGGGAGCAGCAATTTTCACTGTTTTTGTAATTGTTTTTGTAGTTTTGGCACCAACATTTGCCATAGTTTCAATATTTATGGGAACAGCTGTTTTCACCACTTCTGTAGTTATGACACATTCAGCAGTTGTCACTGTTTCTTTTGTTGGAGGAGCAGTAGTTGTCACTGTTTCTTTTGTTGGAGGAGCAGCAGTTGTCACTGTTTCTTTTGTTGGAGGAGCAGCAGTTGTCACTGTGTCTTCTGTTGTAGGAGCAGCAGTTGTCACTGTTTCTTTTGTTGTAGGAGCAGCAGTTGTCACTGTGTCTTTTGTTGTAGGCGCAGCAGTTGTTCTCCCTCTTTCTTTAGTTATGGCATCAGCAGTTGAAACTGTTTGTTTAGTAGTGGGAACAGCAGTTGTCACTGTTTCTGTAGTTATTGGATCAGCTCTTGTCACTGCTTCTGTAGCTAGTAGAGACGCATTTGTGACTGTTTCTTTAGTTTCATGGGCAGTAGTTGTCACTGTTTTTGTAATATTGGGAGCAGCAGTTGTATCTGGTTTTGTAGTTGTGGGAATACCAGTTGTGCTTGTTTTTGTAGTTATGGGAGCAAAATTTGTAACTACTTCTATAGTTTTAGCACCAGCATTTGTCATTGTTTCTGTCCTTATGGGAGGAGCAGTTTTCACTCTTTCTGTAATCTTTCCAGCTGCAGATATTGTCACTGTTTCTGTAGTTGTGACTACAGCAGTTGTAACTGCTTCTGTAGTTTTGGCACCAGCACTTGTTATAGTCTCTATACTTATGGGAACAGCAGTTGTCACTTTTTCCGCAGTTATGGGAAGAGCTGTTTTCACTATTTCTGTGGTTATAGCAGTATCAGTATTTGTCACTGTTTCTGTTCCTATTGGAAAAGTATTTTTTACTGTATCTGTAGTTATGGGAACAACAGATGTCACTGTTTCTGTTGTATTAGGAGCAGCGGTTGTGCCAGTTTTTGTAGTTATGGGAACAGCAAATGTCACTTTTTCTTTTGTTTCGGGAGCAGCAGTTGTCACTGGTTTTGTAGTTATGGGGACAGCAGTTTTCTCTGTCTTTGTGGTTATTGGATCAGCACTTGTAACTGTTTCTATAGTTTTGGAAAAAGCACTTGTTGTCCTAGTTTCTGGACTTTGGGGAACAGCAGTTGTTGTCTCTCTTTCTGTAGTAATGGAAGCAGCAGCAGAAGTTGTCACTGCTTCTGTAGTTATGGGAGCAGCAGATATAATTGCTTCTGTAATTTTGGCACCAGCACTTGTCATTGTTTCTGTAGTTATGGGAACAGCCGTTTTCATTGTTTCTGTAGTAATGGGAGCAGCGGTTGTCATTGTTATAACTTCTGTAGTTTTGGCACCAGTTCTTATTGTTGTTTCATTACTTGTGGGAACAGCTGGTGTCACTGCTACTCTTGTTATGGCAGCGGCAGTTGTCGCTGGTTTTATATTTATGGCAGCAGTAGTTGTCTCTCTTTCTGTACTTATGGGAACAGCTGTTACATTTGTTCCTGTAGTTATTTCAGTTGGAGTTGTCGGTGTTTCAGGAGCTGTGGGTGCTGCTGTTTTCATTGTCTCTGTAGATATAAAATTGCATGTAAACATTCTGAATATTAACTATTGAATTATAGCATAAACCCATTAAAAGGAAACTATCACTAGATTCATGCTGCCCAAACCACGAGCGACACTTATCAGAGCCTTTGTGCACGATTGCAGCCAAATATATTTTTTCTCTAAACCAAATTTGTGTGTCAGCAAAAACATAAGTCAGTGATTATAAGAGGGATCTGATTAGTCCTTTGTGCCGACCTCTTCCTGGTTCAGTTTTTTTTAACAAGTCTCTCCCTATGTACACACACGAGAGAGACCTTTCAAGCTACTGGAGCATGGCACCGAGAAGCCAGACACGGCCTACATGGTGCTAATCAGGTTTCTCGCTATTGTCCTTGGCTGGCTTTTCAGACTATGTGTTTGCTATGTACTCTGAGGGCAGCATAATGTAGGGCAAATGAGCCTGATTCCAACTATGTGTTACTTACTGGGCTGTTTGCTGCAGTTTTGATGGAATCCCTGTTTTCTCTGTTGTAGACTTAGCAGTGCGTGGAATGCTGAGCTGTTTATAACCCCGCCCCCTCCCCTGATTGGTAGCTTTCTGTGTACACTGTCAGCAAGATGCCAATCAGTGGTAAGGGCTGGTTACACAGATTAGCCTGACTGCTGTGCACGTGAGACCTAGTCAGGCAATGATAATCTCCTACTGAAAAAAAAGTGATTGTATTGAAAACGCAGCACATATACCCAGTAAATGACACATCCCTGGAATCAGGATCTCTGCACCAACATCATGCTGTTTTCTGACTGGATAGAAAAAAACCTGATGACAAATTTCCTTGATGCTTTACTTGTGGGTGATGCAGAAGTAAGGGAAGGCCAGGACCGTAGTCGTGACCTGTACTCTGGTGGCAGCTGCACCCAGCCCTTCCCCTACATGAAATAATACTATGCTTCTCGGCATACCTGCATCTCCAGATACATCTTCACCCGGGCACTTCCCAGGCCATAACAGTCCCTCTTCTAGGTGACTCACATCAAGGGAGACACAGTCCGAGACAACTTTAACACTTTCATTACTTTGGATTTCGCACGTTACATCCACAGTTGGTACATTATAACATTTGCTTGCTTCCCAATCTTTCCCTTGCTTGCTGTCACTTCTGTGCTCTACACGCCCGGACCGTACTAGACTGCTTCCCAGTTCCTTCCAGGTCTGACCTAACTACAATGACATTTCCTTCAGCATGTTTCACCCCAGAACTGAATTCATCAGTCACTAAGCTTGGTGACCCCCGGTGAAGCATCTGTCTGTACCGGACTTGTCGAAGTGCCAACTCCTTTCATCTTCTTAGTCCAGCCAACTTCTGCCCTAAAAGCATTGGCCCGGGTGGTAAGACACCACATCTTCCTTTTCCTGTTCTGACCCACTGCTAAGACCTGCAGCGGCCGTGGGTAACGTGGGCAATAATGACTTAATGTTATGTGACTGCCAAGCTGTCCGGGCCTATAGTCCATGTGGACTCTTGGGCACCCTGGCCCCGTCTGACTAAACCTCCCTTCACCAACCTTACTCCCGGCAGCCCCTCCTACAATTAATCCTCTAAGAACCTACTACCAGGCCCCACTAGTATAACCCCACCTAGTGGCCCGCAACATAATTACAACTACCCAGACTATGGGGAAGCTATATACTAAGAGTGCCCTCTTCTAATGTCCCAATAAATGATGCACTAGCTTTCCCTAACTATACATACACAAATGACATATAATATACACGCACTATTGTCATACAAGAACATGATGCAATATATACAGTTATCATACAATGGTAACACATTTAAGTGGCAATACCATACGTAATGAGCGGTAATACATAATTATACATGTAGAGGTACCGCAGGCAATAATCATAAAAACACATTTGTAAATATTGAGGTCTGGAAGACAATCAGAGGGAAGGGAGGCATAGGAGACATCATATCCTACCCCCTTACACAGTTATTGAGATTTTTGTAGCAGATTGTTCTGTTGATGATCACACAGTTGTGATTTGTGATAAACTTCCTCTACTTGTAGTATTTGTTTGTGTATTTTTAGTAAGGTGAGTTTGTGCTGCTGTATTTGGCAACAATTTTGTGGATGGTGTTGCTCCTGAAGATGTGTTTGCAACAGGAGAAAAATGTATTCTTGTTGCAATTGTTACTTGCACTGCTGTAATTGTGGGTGATTTAGGCTGGGTTCACACGTAGCGTTTTTTTTGCGTTTTCGCGGCGATTTTAAATGTGCAATTTTGCCGCGAAAATGCAAAAAAAACAGCATCCCATGCAATCCTATGGGATTCCGCAATGCTGTGCTAATGCTGCGGATTTTCCCCCGGTGGAATCGCATCGCAGTAAAATACACAGCATGCTCATCAGTTTTGCGGAATCGCGGCGATTCTGCCCACATAGGAATGCATTGTTCTGCTTACTTTCCGCATGTGGCTGTGCCCACCATGCGAAAAGTAAGCAGAACATTTGCGGATGGTACCCACGGTCCAGAGGAGAGGAGACTGTCCTCCGGGCTGTGGGTACCATATCCCTGTAAAAAATAGCCTTCCCGCCTCTCTCCACGCTCTCGGCATCTTCCGGTCCCAGTAATCCTTTGCGAGAATGACCGCGATGACGTTGCGTTCTCGCGGGAGCGCGACGTCTCGCGGTCATTCGCGATGACGTCGCAGGAGCGTGACGTCTCGCGGTCATTTGTGCAAAGGATTACTGGGACTGGAAGATGCTGGGAGCGGGGAGAGATGTGGAAAGGCTGCGCGGGACGCCGGAAGGTGAGAATAACAATATTTTTTATTTTTTTTTAATTATTTTTTACATCCTATCTTTTACTACTGATGCTGCATAGGCAGCATCAGTAGTAAAAAGTTGGTCACACTCGTCAAACACTATGTTTGACGAGTGTGACCAACCTGTCAATCAGTTCTCCAAGCGATGCTACAAATCGCTTGGAAAACGCTAGCATTCTGCAAGCTAATTGTGCTTGCAAATCGCTAGTTTTTCCGCGGGAAAATCGCGGGAATTTAAAATGCGATTTTCCCGCGGAATGGAATTCCGGAATTCTCGCTGTAACTTCCGTGGGAATTCCGCTACGTGTGAACATACTGTATATGTTGATGTTGAAAATTCTGCATCGGATTTTATGGTTTTTGATGATTCTGCAGCCGTTGTCTGTTTTATGTTTGCACTAGTTACTAGTAGGTTTGGTGCTGTATTAGTTGGCAGTGATTTGTTAGTTGATCGTGCTCCCGAAGATGTGTTTGAAGAACCTTCTTTTGATTTCATAGTTGTTTGTGCGTCTAACATTGTGGGTAATGTAGTGGTTGATGGTGAAATTTCTGCAGCAGATTTTATGGATGATGATGATTCAGCCGTTGGCTGTTTGACATTTCCACTAGTTCTAGTGCTTGCTTTTGCTCAGGAGTTGCTGCTCTATGATGTGGTGATTGTAGGTGATTTTGAATATGTGTTTGAATTAGTTGAACCTTTTTTTATTTTAATAGTTTTTGATAGTTTAGTTGTCAGTGATGCTGTTACTAGGATTTCGGGAGCAAATCTTTTGTTTGGTGAAAATTCAGACATTGTTGTTTGTGATACTGTTCTAGTGGTTGTTGTATTTATTTGTAAAATTGTTATAAGATGTGATTGTGCTGCTGTAGTTGGCGATGATTTGGTTGTTGGTGGAATTCCTGATGATATATTTGTGTAAAAAATGAATAATTTTCACTTGTATCAAATTCCGTTGCTGTCGTTTTGATTTATTCAGTTGTTGATGTTTAGATTTTTGCAAAAGTTTTTGTGAATGATGATGATTTATCAGTTGTTTGTTTTAAGCTTCCACTAGCGGTTGTGCTTGTTGTTGCATTTCCTGTAGTAGGTGTTCTTCTTGCTGTAGTTGGTACTGATGTGGTTGTTCGTGGTGCTGCTGGTGAAATATTTGCAACAGTTGAGGAATTTTCATTTGAAACAAATTCTGTTGTGGTTGATTTAATTCTTGATTTTGAGATTTTTGCAGCAGATTTTGTGGTTGGTGTTAATTCATCAGCAGTTGTGTGTTTTATGTTTCCATTAGTTTCTTGAGTATTTTGTGTACTGGGAATTCTGTAGCTGATGTTGAGGTTGGTGATGATTTAGCAGTTGGGGTTGATTCTAGCTTTAATGCTTGCTTCTGTATTTGTTGTTGTTGCTACTGTAGAGGTGAAATATCTACAACAGGTGACAACATTTTCTCTTGTATGAATTCCTGTTGATCTAGCTGTGGTTAATTGAGTGATTGTTGTTGTGATTTCTGTATCAGAATGTTTGGTTGATAATTCAGCAGCAGTTGTCTGGTTTATGTTTCCACTAGTTCACTGTGTATTTGTTGTAGTTTCCGCTTCAGTAGATGTGGTTGTGTGTGATTCAGTTGTTGATGTTGAGATTTCTGTAGCAGAATGTGTCGTTGAGGATGACTCTGCATCAGTAGTCTGTTTTGTGCTTCCGCTAGTTGTGATATTAGCTTGTGTAGTTGTTATACGTGTTGATGTTGTTACAGTTGTCATTAATTTGGTGGTTGGTGGTGCTCCTGAAGATGTGCCTGCATCAGTTTAAGAGCTTTCAAGTGTTGCGGTAATTGTGGGTACTGCAGTAGGGATTTCTGCAGTAGATTTTGTAGCAAATGATGTTTCCATTGTTGTCGTCTGTTTTCCACTAGTTTTAGCACTTGCTTGCGTATCTGTCATAGTGAGTGTTGTAGCTACCATAGTTGACTATGATGTGTTGGTTGGTGTTAATTCTGAATACACATTTGCAAAAGATGAAGAATTTACTCTTGTTAGGCTGTGTGCACACAATGCGTTTTTTTGCAGAATCCCCTCGCGAGCATGATGTCATCTCAGGTCCTTCGTGCGAAGCATTACTGGGACCGGAAGATGCCGGGAGCGTGGCGGACAGGCGGGAAGGCTCCGGCGGCCTTCGGAAGGTGAGAATATCACTATTTTTTTAATTATTTTTAACATCCTATCTTTTACTACTGATACTGCATAGGCAGCATCAATAGTAAAAAGTTGGTCACACTTGTCAAGCGCTATGCTTGACAGGTGTGACCAACTTGTCAATCACAATTCTAAGCGATGCTTGGAATGTGCAAGCATTCCGCAAGAGAAAAACGCTTGTTTTTTGTGTTAAAAACGCATGTGAATTAGCATGCGTTTTACCCGCAGCGGGAGTTGCGGAAATGTTGTGGAAATTTCTGCAGCATTTCTGCAACGTGAGCACATAGCCTTAAAGTTTCTGATACGTTAGTTTTGGTAATGCAGTTGTTGACATTTCTGTAGTAGATCTTGTGTTTAGTTATGATTCTACAGTTTTTGTTTTTGTGATTTCTTCAGTCAACTTTGTGGTTGATGATTATTCGGCAGCAGTTGCCTGTTCTAAGTTTCCACCATTTCTAGTGTTTGCTTGTTTTTTTTTATTACAGCTGTGGTTGTTTTTGCTGCTGTTGGTAATAATTTGGAAGCAGTTGGTGCTCCTAAAGATGTGTTTGCAACAAATAAAGCATTTTGTACTGTTGCAAATGTTATTTGTGCTGTGGTTGGGTGTGACACATATGTTGCTGATGTGAAGATTTCCTGCAGTCTTTTTGTGTTTGTTGATTCAGTGATTGCTGTCTTTGTTGAGTTTCCATTAGTTATATTATTAGCTTGTGCATTTGTAGTAATAGGTGTTTGTGTTGTTGTCGATGATTTCTTGATTACTTGTGTTCTTGAAGATCTGGTATCAACAGTTGCAGAATTTTCTCTTGTGATTGTTTCTTTTGGTGTACTTTTAGGTGGCACAGTTGTTGATGTTGAGATTTCTGTGGCAGATTTTGTGGTTGATGATGGTTCAGTTGTTGTCTCATTTACGTTTCCATTAGTTTTAGTGCTTACTTGTGTGTATGATGTAATAAGTGACTTAGCTGGAGTTGGTGATGATCTTGTAGTTGCTGGTGTTTCTGAAGAGGTATTTACATCATTTAAATAATTAACCTTTGTGATAGTTTCTGTTGATGCAGTTGTGGCTGCTTCAGTTGTTTATGTTGAGATTTCTGCAGCAGATGTTGTGGTTGTTAGTGATTCAGCAGTATTATTATTCCCTTTTAATCTCCTACTAGTTGTAGTGCTCGATTATGTGTTTTCTGTAGTCGGTATTGTTGATGCAGCTCTTTGTGATGATCCGGTGGATAGTTGTGATTCTGAATATGTGATTGTAACAGGTAAAGAATTTTCTCTTGTTATAGGTTCTGATGCTTCAGTTGTGGGTGATGCAGTTGTTTTGATTTTTAAGCAGATATTGTGGTTGATAAAGATTCAGCAGCTGGTCTTTGTGATAAAGTTTTACTAGTTTTAGTATTAGCTTGTGTATTTGTTGTAAAATATGTTTGTGATGTCTATTTTGGTAATGCTTTTGTAGTTCATGATTCTTCTGAACATGTGTTTTCAAAATGTGAAGAATTTCCACTTGCTGAAATAGTTGTTTGTGCTGTTTTAGTTTGGGTGCTGATGAGATTGTCTGATCTGATTTTGTGTTTTGTGTTTCAGCAATTGTCTGTGTTACATTTGCAGTACTTGCTTGTGTACTTGATGTAATAGTTTTCTGTTTTAATGTAGTTCTTGATTATTGATCAGTTTGTGCTGTAATTGCAGGATAAGAATCAGTACAAGATAAGATATGAACTTTTTATACACAGTGACTCCACTATCAGAATAGTGAGTGCAGCTCTGGGGTATAATACAGGATGTAACGCAGGATCAGTAATGTAAGTATGTACACAGTGACTGCACCAGCAGAATAGTGAGTGCAGCTCTGGGGTATAATACAGGATGTAACTCAGGATCAGTAATGTAATGTATGTACACAGTGACTGCACCAGCAGAATAGTGAGTGCAGCTCTGGAGTATAATACAGGATGTAACTCAGGATCAGTAATGTAATGTATGTACACAGTGACTGCACCAGCAGAATAGTGAGTGCAGCTCTGGAGTATAATACAGGATGTAACTCAGGATCAGTAATGTAATGTATGTGCACAGTGACTGCACCAGCAGAATAGTGAGTGCAGCTCTGGAGTTTAGTACAGAATGTAACTCAGGATCAGTAATGTAATGTATGTGCACAGTGACTGCACCAGCAGAATAGTGAGTGCAGCTCTGGAGTATAGTATAGAATGTAACTCAGGATCAGTAATGTAATGTATGTACACAGTGACTGCACCAGCAGAATAGTGAGTGCAGCTCTGGAGTATAGTACAGAATGTAAATCAGGATCAGTAATGTAATTTATGTACACAGTGACTGCACCAGCAGAATAGTGAGTGCAGCTCTGGAGTATAATACAGGATGTAACTCAGGATCAGTAATGTAATGTATGTACACAGTGACTGCACCAGCAGAATAGTGAGTGCAACTCTGGAGTATAGTACAGGATGTAACTCAGGATCAGTAATGTAATGTATGTGCACAGTGACTGCACCAGCAGAATAGTGAGTGCAGCTCTGGAGTATAGTACAGAATGTAACTCAGGATCAGTAATGTAATGATGTATGTACACAGTGACTGCACCAGCAGAATAGTGAGTGCAGCTCTGGAGTATAGTACAGGATGTAACTCAGGATCAGTAATGTAATGTATGTACACAGTGACTGCACCAGCAGAATAGTGAGTGCAACTCTGGAGTATAATACAGGATGTAACTCAGGATCAGTAATGTAATGTATGTGCACAGTGACTGCACCAGCAGAATAGTGAGTGCAACTCTGGAGTATAGTACAGGATGTAACTCAGGATCAGTAATGTAATGTATGTGCACAGTGACTGCACCAGCAGAATAGTGAGTGCAGCTCTGGAGTATAGTACAGAATGTAACTCAGGATCAGTAATGTAATGATGTATGTACACAGTGACTGCACCAGCAGAATAGTGAGTGCAGCTCTGGAGTATAGTACAGGATGTAACTCAGGATCAGTAATGTAATGTATGTACACAGTGACTGCACCAGCAGAATAGTGAGTGCAACTCTGGAGTATAATACAGGATGTAACTCAGGATCAGTAATGTAATGTATGTGCACAGTGACTGCACCAGCAGAATAGTGAGTGCAGCTCTGGAGTATAGTACAGAATGTAACTCAGGATCAGTAATGTAATTTATGTACACAGTGACTGCACCAGCAGAATAGTGAGTACAGCTCTGGGGTATAATACAGGATGTAACTCAGGATCAGTAATGTAATGTATGTACACAGTGACTGCACCAGCAGAATAGTGAGTGCGGCTCTGGAGTATAGTACAGAATGTAACTCAGGATCAGTACAGGATCAGTACTATTATATATGCACATAGTGACGGTACAATAGATTTACTGTTAGGTTTTGTACATTATATATTGTCATTAATGTTCTCACTGTGAGATCTTCAGATTTGCTGCCAGATTACAGTCATGAGCAGACTAATCTCTTAAATTTAAAATCTGTCTTCATATTGGCTTCGCCTTTGATGTATTTACCATATTTCCTTACATCAAGAAATATTTTCATATTAATTAGCCATCAGTCTGTAATTATCTCTGTCTTACCTGCCAAAAGCATAAGACACAGCCATAGCCACAAACATCTGCTCCTGTCCATCTTGAGCCGCGGCCGCAGCCTCGGTCACTCTCTGCAAGCAAAGAAACACGTCCTTCATTATAGTGTATACAAGCGGACATTTTTAATTTATCGTAAAAAAAATCATTGCGGAAAGTAAGAAAAATGGCAAATGTGAAAAATGAAATGATTTATACTTAAGAAATCCATTCTTTGTTTATTAATTCACAAAGTCTCAGCGGCAGATGATTGAGTTATTGATATCTCATATGGTTTGATGCTCTTTTTGTTTATTACAGAGCTCCATATGATATATGATAAATCTTCCAGCAGCCATCGCCGACAGGAGCAAAGAATTCTTTTTGGATGTGAATGGGAGCTGTATAAGTCTGTTTACAAGGAGCTCCCCCTAGTGGTGGCTGCATGCAGATACAATGTTATTTTTTAAGCTCTGGATCAAAAAAACAGATCTCAGCTCTGATCTTTGTTGTCAGGTCTGCAGTGGTGGCGTCATGTCTGGATGTGACTACTATGGCCGTCTACCGTAGCATCACTGAAGAGCCCAGAGATTGTCCGAAAACCATTAAATGGAATAAGCGAGACTTCACTTTTCCTTACCCATAAAAAATAAGAACTGGGGAGCAGCAAAGGGAAAGTACATTATTATTATTAGCCATCATTTTGACGGAAATCAGTCATCTCCATCTATGAATCGTGCATTCCTGGCCGGTCCAAGGAAAAAAATCTCAGCATGCTCGAGTTGCATCTGATATTCAAATGGCGCTCAGCAATTCATGTCTACGGGTCCATGGAAATCATCGGTCTGCACTCGAATGACATCTGAGTGCAGTCCGATTTTCACGGACTGACAGAAAGGAGAATTTTATTTTTATTATTCACATTTGAGAATCGTATCACACTCTGATCAGAGCTTGATCGTGGTATAATTGGCATAATCGAACCAATTTTCCCAGATAAGAAAATAACGGTCATGTTACTCTAGCCTTAGGGTAGGTCATCAATATCAGATCAGTGGGGGTGCGACACCCGGCTCTCCTGATGTTCAGCTGTTCCCGATGCCAACTGCAGCCAGAATTACGCAGCTCCATCATCTGTATTGTGGCTGCGGCCAGGTAGTCACATGAATAGTCGTGGATCTGCAGTAATGTACGTTAGCCTGTGCACATCCCTGTAAATATAATTTGCACCATTTTTTAGGGTTACAGATATAAGCGCAGCTATAGGGGGCACAGATGAAGCGATCGCTCCTCGGCTCCACTGCCAGTGTTATAGACGACTCTTAGTAGTGGGGGCCCTGGTACAGATTCTGTATTGGGGTCCCGGAGCTTCATCTTACACACATGATTGTGACGTCCATACAGCCAGTCATTGTCAGGGAATTAATAGTGTTTAATCTTAAAGGGAACCTATCACCAGGCTTTTCCCATATAAAGTACTGTAATGCGCATGCGCGGGGAAAAAGCAAAGACAGCGCGCGCGTGCGCACTACAATACTTTGCTTTGCCCTCGACAGGGCAGAGCAACGTACGCCTGTGCAGGAGCGCGATGGAGCACACTGTGTGGATGACGCAGGATTTGTCATCTGCATGAAGCAAAAAGGAGGACGGCGATCGCAAGAAGAGAGGAGGCACCGGATCAAGACCAAAGACACCCATCGGACCGCGGCGTATGTGAGTATAATAAAAGGTCTTTTGTTTGTGGGGACACATATACAACATTCTACAATGCTGTATATGAGGGTGTACAGGTGCTGGCCCTACTTTATAGGGGAAAAGACTGGTGACAGGTTCGCTTTAAATAATATGAGGATTCAAACCCCATTGTAAACATGCAGGAAAGTCTCCTCCTGATATCACGCCTTCTCCTCCTGATATCATGCCTTCTCCTCCTGATATCACGCCTTCTCCTCCTGATATCACGCCTTCTCCTCCTGATATCACGCCTTCTCCTCCTGATATCACGCCTTCTCCTCCTGATATCACGCCTTCTCCTCCTGATATCATGCCTTCTCCTCCTGATATCACGCCTTCTCCTCCTGATATCACGCCTTCTCCTCCTGATATCACGCCTTCTCCTCCTGATATCACGCCTTCTCCTCCTGATATCATGCCTTCTCCTCCTGATATCACGCCTTCTCCTCCTGATATCACGCCTTCTCCTCCTGATATCACGCCTTCTCCTCCTGATATCATGCCTTCTCCTCCTGATATCATGCCTTCTCCTCCTGATATCACGCCTTCTCCTCCTGATATCACGCCTTCTCCTCCTGATATCACGCCTTCTCCTCCTGATATCACGCCTTCTCCTCCTGATATCACGCCTTCTCCTCCTGATATCACGCCTTCTCCTCCTGATATCACGCCTTCTCCTCCTGATATCACGCCTTCTCCTCCTGATATCATGCCTTCTCCTCCTGATATCACGCCTTCTCCTCCTGATATCACGCCTTCTCCTCCTGATATCACGCCTTCTCCTCCTGATATCACGCCTTCTCCTCCTGATATCACGCCTTCTCCTCCTGATATCACGCCTTCGCCTCCTGATATCACGCCTTCTCCTCCTGATATCACGCCTTCTCCTCCTGATATCACGCCTTCTCCTCCTGATATCACGCCTTCTTCTCCTGATATCACGCCTTCTCCTCCTGATATCACGCCTTAGCCTTTATCTTTCTCTGATGTTTCTGTAGTCGGTCAGTGAGTCACTTGTGTCTTCTCGATGATCTATATATTGTTTTATTACACACCCTTGTAATAAAGCGAGCAGCCCCTCTGGCGTTACAGCGATTTCCGACTTTTCCAGTACTTTCCTTTATTCTACTTATACAGTAAGTAAAGCATGAAAACATCAGGAGTGACTTCATGTAACTCCAATAATCCGCCTCCCAATACTGCACTCACAGGGTCCTGAAAAACTCAGAAATCGGGTCTTGCTTCACGAGGTCCCAATAATCGTGCATTGTAAACAGGCTGACGATCATCTGCAGAATGGGCAAACCGCTCGATCGATGGGTGAAATGATTCTTAAACTGTCATAAAAATCGTCATTCTCGACAGCACATCGACCTGTGCAAACAGGACATGTGCTGCCGAGAAAAAGAACAATCTATAACTGATTTATTACAGGTTACACTGCTGCCCCGCTGCTTTACTAAAAGTGTGTTTACTGGGAGAATATGATCTTTTTTCCTCTCAGGACCCACCGGCTTTCAGTTATGGGGGCATGCACAGAGCCATTACAGTCACCGCTCACTATACTATAAAAAAGCAGCTGGAAAATCATCCCGGCATTTTGACTAACAGTCAGCTCTGCAGCACCTCTGTGCACACCTCGCTGTCTACACTGTGCATAGGCAGAAAGCTGCCAATCATTGATGGGAGGCATGGTTCAACTACCTGGAATCAGGGTTTCTAGTCCTCTAGTGATAATCTCCAGCTGATAAAATAGTGATTTTATAGAAACTGCACCAAGCAGCCCAATAAGTGACACATCACTGGAATCAGAGTCTCTGTCTCTACATTACGCTGCCCTAAGATTAGGTGGCAAAAACCTGGTACAATTTCCCTTTAAGGGGCCCTCTACATACCAAAATACTTAGCTGGTTTTAGTTCTGTAGTTCTGTAGTTTGAAGTCAGATCTTTCCATTTTGAGTCCCCAAAAGTAATACCCATGTATGCCTCCTATAGATGAGCAAATTGCTTTGAGATAAATCGAATTTGCCTTGAATTTCATTAAAAAAAAAATGCCAGAATCTGATTTTTGTTTTTGCAATTTGATTTGCACAAATCCAGGAAAATGGCGGATGGATGCCTGCCAATTTGCTGGATTCAAAAGGGCTAGGTAGGTCTCACACATGTCTTCTTTGGTCCAGTGACCTCAGTGGTCTTCAATGCGCCAAATTTTACGTCTTTTGGCGTTTTTGTTGTCCCTTGTGCTGACTATGCTGCAATGTAATGACAACACGGGACATCATGGTGTCATAACGTTGTGGCCGGAGACGTTGAAGATGTCGGGTATCGGAAGTTGGTGACGGCGGCCCATCGGAGACTGCTCCGTTGACTGGACTGAAGAAGATGGCCTGACAGTAATGGGGCTGCGTGGCAGGACTGCTAAGAGCCAGGGGATTGTAGCTTTTGGTATTTTTATTATTTTTATTGTGCTGTAGGGTCTGGAGAGCCTTCAGGACTTAATAATGCACATTCGATGCAAATCTAATTTCTAGACCAAATTCAACCCGGCCACTGAATTTCAATTTCAACAGATTCGCTCAAAACCGCACTCTACCTATATTGGTCTAATGTTTGCCTTGTAGGGCCTGTTCATGTCCCTCAATCCACACACATAGGATGATTGGACATACCCTAATACTCCGCTACTAACCCCTACTGGTATGTCCTATGTCCATGAGTCTGTGGGTAGAGCAGGTCCAGGAGCCACAGCCTACCCCATAACCGGCAGGTGCCAGCAGTGTTACACAGCCGTCATCCATTTCTAATAGCTGGTGTTAGTCCCATAAATTCCTCTGCCAATCTATTATAGCGGCATTTAAGGCGTGCAGTCTGGGGGGCACCGTTCCCTGCATCCTTCGTCCAGCCTTGACATTATCGCAGGGTGCCGATATATTGCCATAACAGCAGTTGGCATGCTGTAAGGCCCCCCAATGGCTGCCATGTTGATGTTTCTGTAAAGCTCAGCCATTATTGTATTCCAGAATGTAAAATACTTTTTTTTTCTTCAAGTTTAGGAATTTTTTTTATCGCCTCTCAAAAAAACCCTTATACGGTAATTTTGGTGTCACCGTAATCCTACTGACATGGAGAATCATGTGTGAGGGTTCAGTTTTACCACTCAATGAGCGCCATAAAAACAAATAAAAAAACAAAGGAAGGATTGATTTTCTACATCACTTCGGTGCAGTTGTAATTATTTCCCGCTTTTCAGTCATGTACTGTATATGGTAAAATGAATGATGTCATTCAAAACTGCAGCTCGTCCCACAAAAAAAAAACAAGCACTTCTGCGGATACGTGGAGGTAAAATATAAAAAGTTAGTGCCCTTAAAAGAATGGGAGAGAAAAAAAATGATGACTGCCCGGTCTTGAAAGAGTTAAAGTAAGATCCATAGAGATCCCAATAAAACTGCATGTCCCGGTCACACAACATCAATGATGAGCCAAGAGGAAATAGCAACTGGTAGAAGCCAAATATCATGGAGAATAATGTATCGTAACTGGCAGAATAAATTCAGTTCAGGTTGAGAATAAAATTAATGATTTTTAAATATTTAATTTATTAATCTTTACAGTATTAGTAATTAAAATAATCATGTAGAACAAGACTGAATTGTAGAAATTCCAAAGAAATTGCTAGAATGTAGACGATCTGGGTCGTCTCTTGTTGGGGCTCAGGTCACTTACACAACCTTTTAGTCTATAAAGATGACGATAAACCTCATGACTGTCCCAGAGGAATCTCATAGCGTAAAAAGAGTCCAGATCGCACTGACCCCAATGGACTCTCCTCTGTCTCCTCCTAGCTCCTCTTTCCCCAGCTGACTTCTTTGTCTCTTCCAGACACCTTTGTCCACTCCAAACTTTTTTATTTACCTACTGACTCCACTAATCCCTACCGACTCCTCCTTAAAGGTCCCGTTACATTTAGCGATGCGACAGCGATCGCGACAGCGATACGACCCGGTCAGGATGGCTGGTGAATCACTAAATGGTCGCTAGTGAGCTGCCACACAGGCAGATCTCACCAGCGATGCAGCAGCGGTCGTTACCTGTCAGACGGCAGCGATGATGACGTCTTCTGCCTGCGTCTATGCGTCACTCATCAGCGCCAGCAGGATTCCAGCCAGAAGAAAACGGCCCAGGATGTTCTCGCGTGATCAGCGATATCCAGCAGGGGGCCGGTCGGAGGTAGGTGTCACATGTAGTGAGACCGCTAGCGATATCGCTGTCGCGTCACAAAATCGGTGACGCTTTAGCGATATCGCTATGTGTAAAAGGCCCTTAACGCCTCCATCTTATACAGATTCCCATATACCTCTAATCTCTTGTGACCCCTCAAAATTCACCAACAAGTAAAAGATTTGGGCATTTTTCTGATTTCTTACATCTGTAGTTTGGACATTCCTATACACATGGTCGGTCACTCCTGACAAAATTGCTGCGTTCAACCATTGTTCTCCTAATGTCTATGGCCAGCTTTAGTGTCTATGATTTACTGTACAGTTTGTCTCCAGCCATGGCCCCCCCCAAGACAATGTTTCCCAACAATGGTTTCCAGTTCATTGGATACCCCCAACAGCAAGAGCTGTACCTTTTACAGTAGAAGCGGATCATACCTGTATAGGGGCTAAGCTGTCACCCAGTCCGGGCCAGATATACAATCGTAGAATGCTTCACCTATCCCTACATCAAGGGTTTGGAGGTATTTTTAAGTAACAATGAAGGATTCCTTAGGAGTGAAAGTTTTTTCAAGTCTCCCAAATGGTAATAAGATTGTGAAAAGGTCGGTTTCACCTCCAGTTTTTTGCAACATTCAACTCATCCTTTCCTACAAAATGAAACCTATAAAACTTTACACTCCCAAACAACTTACATGTACTGTGCATTTATGGGATATTGTTTTCATTTTATTGTCAAAAAACCTACATAAATTAACCCCTCCCGACATGGCTAGTTTCCGTTAGTTCGTGTTTGGTTTTTCCTCCCCTTCTTCCATGAGCCATAACTTTTTTTTTATTTCTTCTTGACGAAAAGCTTGTGTTTTTGCAGCATTATCTTTGATTGACATCATCCATTCTCCCATGTGTTGTTTTGAAAAAGGGGGGGAAAAATGCGCCCTTCCACAATTGTTTTCCAGATTTTCTTTTTTAGAAAATTCATTGCGCGTTAAAAATGACAAGAAAATATGATTTTCCATGTCAGAATGATTGCGACTATAACAAACATGTTACACGTACATCCAAAGTGGGTAAAAGATTAATAGATAAAACTTGTAGCGTTTTATGTCATATAATAAGATATTTCAGCTTTTACAATTAGAAACTGCATCATGAGATTTTCTGAACGACACAGGGAAGCCATAGAGTCAGGAATTTAAAAATTCACATCTCTATTAAATACTTTTAGCCACCTGTTATTCCATGTGAGTTTTCATAATAAGCTGAGTACAGGAGGAATAACACTGACTATTCTGACCATTATATGGATTTTACCTTTCATTTTTCACTGGCTTTCTCCTTCTACAGGCGTTAGCTCTAATTTTCAGTTCTCTGTGCTGTTGGGTGGAGTCTAGCTGATATAATGTCTCCCATACACATCACACAAAGTCATGAAGGATTCCTGGTCTCCTGTAACTTTATAGCACATGTTCTGAAGCAGTAGTAGCATGGATGATATTATGCAGCAGTACTGAGCAGTGTAGCTGTGACTCCAGCTCTGGAATGAGATAAACTCTTCCTAGAATACAGCTACATCTCTTTGCTTCTCTCTCTCTCTCTGACCTCTTGGCTTTTCATCTCCATTCTCAAAATAGCCTTAGATAAGCAGCAATATAAACACCAATGAGAAACAGTGTAACAAGTCCGGTGTAAAAATTGAAATAGAAATCTTTATTGTAAACAGATGAGGCACAATAGAGCTAAAAAGTGACACAACAAAAATGGCAATGTATAGTGAGCCACAAATAATAAATATATGGATAAAGTAACCCATTGGCAGTGTGAAAACAAGTATTGTATAGGCAAAAATGATACATGGAAATGCCATCCAAATAAAGGGAACAATCCCTGGCTAGACCATCAAGAGTGGAAATGCTGCCTAGACATTGAGACATAGACGCCCCCTGAGGAAGGAACTTCTCCGAAACGCGCGTTGGGGTACGGCTGTGTATACTGAGCTGCATTTCCCATTATGTATGTGATCCTACTAACTCAATGTCTAGGCAGCATTTCCACTCTTGATGGTCTAGCCAGGGATTGTTCCCTTTATTTGGATGGCATTTCCATGTATCATTTTTGCCTATACAATACTTGTTTTCACACTGCCAATGGGTTACTTTATCCATATATTTATTATTTATTTGTGGCTCACTATACATTGCCATTTTTGTTGTGTCACTTTTTAGCTCTATTGTGCCTCATCTGTTTACAATAAAGATTTCTATTTCAATTTTTACACCGGACTTGTTACACTGTTTCTCATTGGTGTTTATATTGTATATATATATACAGTGTGTCCTGCACTGTCTCATGATGTGCTGGAATCTTGATGGTGGTCACCAGTACATTTAGCGTTAATATGTGGTTGACTAAGTTTTCCAGCTCATTTTGCTACCATTTGTTCTCATTAGATAAGCAGCAGTAAGGTGACCCTTTGAGATGATTTTAGCAGTTTTTTTTTTAAATGGATAATATGTTTAATATATGGGGGGTGGGTAGAAAAAGTGGATCATAAATGGAGAAAGATGCAGCTTTCCCTGCACCTATGATATTAAAAGGAATGGGAAAGAAATCAGTTTATATTTAATAATAAAGGAGTTTTCATATCACAGACATCTAAGGTAATTATGCAACATACCGCCCAACTCTAGGATTCTAGGAAGTTTCTATAAAGCCCCTAGGATTGAATGGAGAGGACACGACACATCATACATGGCCACATCACTCTTCACCAGCCAGGACGATGGTTAAGAGAATAGCCTTTTTGATATAGACATATAATTGTAACCTGCATTAAAAGGCACATTTGTGGCAAAACCATGAATGACTCTTATTGGATTAGCCCCTCAAAAAAAAAAATCCCTATAAAATGTTATAAAAAAAAGTCAATGCATCTTCCATTTTGGCCACTTACCTGTCTGTCTCTTAGAGTCGCCCAGAATAGTCCTCTCTCTTCAGGCACAGCCAATTGACCGACGATAAAGATGGCAGTGACTTTTATAAATGGGGGACGGACCAGGCGGTGACAGATATCAGCAGGCATGGGCAATATGTCCTCCTCCAGTGATAACACCGTGAGCATCGGATCGTGATCTCGCACCTCGGTACATCGTTAATTGTAATTTATATAGGAACGTAATAGAGAAGAATGTAAGGTATGACAGGTGCATTCAGGAACTGTAAAATCAAGGTCATCGTGTCACTGCTTCCTAATATACAGTATATACTGTATATATATAAATCAATTTTATTGCTTTAAAACCTCATATGCATTTTTTAAAATATTTCCATCCTCCAAGTGACTGTTTTTTCCCCTTCACATTGTGTCCTCTTCTGACCTATATTTTCTCTTTTTCTTCCTTTTTTTTTATTTAAAATAGAAAAACTTCCCAAAAACATTTATTACCTATCCACAGTAAGGTTCCTGGGGGTATCCACTAATGGGACCCCCCAGTGATTACCCACGTCCTCTTTCTGAAGGTCTTTAAAGCGAGCATGTGTGACCCCTTCGAACACACTTCCCAAAAGGAACTTTGTTTTATTGACACGTGAGGGTTCCAATGGCAGAATCTCCGCTCTGTTTGTCACCCACCCTTTGAATATAGGATAAATGACTTTTTTTGTGGGAAAATCTATTCAAAAGGTTTTCTGTCTGAACTGATTGAAGATATACATTTTTTTTCAGACTGTAATAATTCATGAATATGTTTAGTCACATTGGCTATTACACCAACAGTCTTCTTCAATGGAAGGGTCTTAAATGTGCTCTCCGGAAGAAAAACACTGCTTATAGTGACGTCATAGAGTGATGTCCCCCACTAAAGCGCCAGAACAGAGAGACACTCTACCGATGCCATTTTGGCAGACTTAAAGGAGTTGTCCACATTTATTTATTTATTTTTTTTGTTACAAAACTTGTCCAATATGGTAGTCAAATTTAAAAAAAAAAGTTTACTCTCGTACCGATACCCCACTGCGCATCCCCCGATTGGGAATCAGATCAGATGCTGAGTAACTTTTTTTATTATTTTTTATGTGGTCATCATGCTGGACATTTTTTTAAGGGGTTGTTAACAACCCATTTAACCCACTCTTGTATTGCATGGAAGACACCATTCATCTGGTTGCAAGATCCCCTGCAAAATCAGCCGGAAATCCTTTATGGTATCTGATGATGAAATACTGCTCTAGGGGAAATGCACCCCTGGCTGTGACTTCCCCTGGCAAAATCAGCTATTTTCTGGGGTGTGGCGACTGGACTGGGTAGTAGATTGCTCCAGGGTTTATAGTGTTTTCTCTTCAATTTATATGCAGAAGTTATTTTCAGGAAGGCTGAACTTGTCAAGGAAGAAGAAGGAATCAAAATTGTTGGGCGAATCATCAATAACCTTAAATACGCAGATGATACAACATTGATAGCAACAAATTATGGATTGTCTAGATGGAAAGCTTGAACATATGAATCCTACTCAACATAAAGAAGACAAAGCTATTGTTAGGAGTCAGGTTCCTGCGTCTGCTCTGCAGGAATCCAGACCCTTACATTCTGCAGTCTCTTGCTCTTTATCTACCGCAGAGGAGATTGCCTTGCAGCAAATCTCTCCAGGGGCTGAGTCTCTGTGTCCTCCTACTGAGCATGCTCATGAGACGGTTTCCCATTGGAGATCGGGAGTCATGTGCTCAGGTCCTGCTCCAGATCTCATTGGTCCATCTCGGAGATCTGGAAGCTCCCAGAAGGTCCCGGCTGCTATAAAAAGCACACATGGCCGTTCCGCCATGCGCTAGTATAGACTATACTGCTGTGTGTGAATGGTGACAGATGTGTGATTCAGGTGACTGACTTATTATGAAACCCCTTCCCTCTAATATTACACATGTGGTTAGGGACTTAGTTCAGTAGTCTGCGCCAGTCTGTGGCAAGCCTTAGGCCACTGTGCACACCGCACCTCTGCGCTAGCGTCCGACATAGCGCCTGCTTTGTAGCTGTGTCGTCCAGCGGCAGTGTCCTGCGCCGCGCTGCAGTTGTAGCCCTTCTTGGCGTTCGCAGTAGCGACGCCGCACACACGGTAGGTCTAGAGGGACGCAGCTCCTCTGTCTTAGTTCCTGCTCCTGTGACCTTATACCGTGTGTGCATTACCTGAGGCCTGTGACTCTAACAGGCTCAGCCTTTTTGTATGTTTTTGTTGCGGCGCCTCTGTGTGTGAACAGAGCCCACTCTGCGCACTTCGGGTGAAGTTGAACCCATGCACATTATATCGCCATATTGCTTGTCTGCCATTACTCAGCAGCGGTTGTAACACCTACTGCACGGTGGACCCCGAGCGGCGAACACACTTTATTATTATTTTTATTTAGTGCGTTCCGCCGTTCCTAACAGCTATTGACTATTGCCGGGTACGACCAGGACACATTTGAGATGAATGGCAACAAAATGGAAGTTGTAAAGACCTTCAGCCTACTTGGATAATAATCATTCAAGATGCAGCGACAACACGGTATGTCAATAGGAGAAAAGCTATGGTCAAATCAACAATAAAGCTACTGGACAAGGTCTTCAAATCGAGGAGCATTTCACTGGCGTCAAAGACACAGCTCTTACATAGTTTGGTCTTTTCAATGATTATATACAAATGGGAAACCTGGACAATAAAGAAACCGGACAGTAGAATCTACGCCTGCGAAATGTGGAGCTGGAGAAGGATGCTACCAATGCCATGGATGGCAGGAAGAACAAACAAATCAATTTTAGAACAAATCAAGCCAGACATGTCACTAGAAGCAAGGATCACCAAACTACGACTTGTCTTCTTTGGACACATCATACGGAGAGAGCGATCATTGTAGAAGGACATTATGGTCAGAAGAATAGAAGGAACAAGTCGAAGCGGAAGACCGGCAATCTAAAGGCTTGATACTTTCAAGATAATGGTGGAGAAGACCCTGGTGGACCTATCTAGGCTTGCACTAGATCAATCTACCTATACAGCGTTCATTCATCAAGTCGCCATGGCTTGAGATTGAGCCAAAGTCCATTAATTAATAATAACTATAGGGTTAAAGAGATTGTCTCTTCATGTTGGAAAACCAAGACTTCGCAACAACAAAAGAAAAATGTAAGATCAGCTCACCCATCCAGGAGTGCACAGGATCTAAATTCCAAAAGAAAACAGTCCACGTGAAAAGGGTGAGTAAATCCAACACTTCAAGTAAAATGCATAAAATTATTCAAGGAATAATTCATCCATAAAAATATAATTCCATAGAAAGTCCACATGAATAAATGGATAAGTAAAATATCCAAGGAGAAAGTCCCAAACGATGAAACATCCTTGGATATGATACTTATCCATTTATTCCTGTGGACTTTCTATAGAATCATATTTTTATCGATGAATTATTAGTTGAATAATGTTATACATTTTACTTGAAGTTCCGGATCAACTCCTCATTTTCACAAAAAAACAAGACTTTCTTAGACCAGCCAGCGTTTGACTGGCTTACAGGCAACCACTAATAAAAAATTTTTTAATTTTTTTTTTTTTTTTCAAAAATTGCCCCTTAGAAACTTTATTTTACATTCAGATACAATAGAGATTCCAAAAGATAAACCTTGTCCATTCTAAAAAGAATTGCATTCAATGTGACCAGCTTCCGTCGTGCGTGCATAACCTCTTACTCATGTAAAAGAAAATGTCTCACTCATATAAAAAGAAAATCTCCACATTAAGCCCTCTAACCTTCCTCATTCATAGCTCGGTTACAATGTTAACAAGCGTTTGTCATCAGCAGCATATTAATAGGAGAAATAAAATCCAAATGGATGGCTATTAGAGAAGAGGTGCTTATTACACCACACCAAGAAGAACGTGTTCTGCCAGATAACTTCTTTCAAGGATTTCACAAGCAAATGATGGGCCAGTAAACAAAATTTACAGCATTTTTTTTCACAATGCTATTTTTCCTAAAGAGCAAAAGATACAGAAGAAATCCAGTCAATTGGTATTTCTCTTAGGACCTTGTGGGGCTGTCACAGCTTTTCTGAACGTTCTATATTCCGGGCTTCCTGATCTAATGCCAGCCTTGCGTGATCGAGTTTTCCTCCAAACCAACCTGTTTGAGTTTATGAGATCATATGGAAGTCATAAAGGCACGGACCCCCCCTTAGTAAGCCAGGATGGAGGGCGGCTCTGCTCTGGGACACGTAAGCTGCTATGTGTTACATGGATCGCCATTCATCTGACTTGTCACCATGTAATAGCACATTTCCCTTTAGTCGCTGGCTGGGGCTTCTGACGTCAGGTGTGTGCCGCATCGGCTCATTTATATAAAAAAGGGTCTGTCTTTGAAGGATCAACCCATTCAAATATTAATTTAAAGGGAATCTTTCAAAATGGTCATCCCCCATCCAACTTTATATATGGTCATTCTATTGTATGCAAAATGAAGTCATCCGTCTATCCTTTATGCTGTGGTCAGCACGGCGGCTCAGTGGTTAGGTCTGTTGTCTTGCAGCGCTGGGGTCCTCGGTTGAAATCTCACCAAGGACAATATCTGCAAGAAGTTTATATGTTCTCCCCATGTTTGCGTGGGTTTCCTCCGGGTTCTCCTGCTATCTCCCACACTCCAAAGACATACTGATAGGGAATGTCGATTGTAAGGCCCAATGGGGACAGTGATGGCACTACTATATATAAGCAATGCATAATAATAATAATACAAATAACAATCCTTTGCTTATGTAATCTGTTGCTCCTTGGCTGAAAAATCACTTTTTTATGTCATATGCAAATTATACTTTAAGTGCTCTAGTCGTGATCAGAGCACTTCTGAAGCCTCTGACTCCATGGTTCTCTTCCCCATCTTCATTTGCTTAACTAACAGCTCAATGGCTAGTAGATAAGTCAGTTAAACAAAGGAAGTGGGAGCTGGACAAGGAAGAGAGCCAGGGGGAGGCAGTGGCTTGGAAAGTGCTCTGACCATGCCCAGAGCACTGAAGACTAATTTTCACTTGTGTAATAATTCACAGGTTGAATTGTTTATTATAGGCAATTGCAAGGCACAAACAAGGAAAAGCGAAGGCTTGTCAAAAGTTAAATTCCTTCTCTCGCCCTTGTGCAATGTGTTCCAATGGTCACACTGCTCTACTCTCCTCCAGAAGGAAGCAAGAAAGTGGTTGAACGAGCAATGTTTCCGAATGTAGGGCTGTCACGATGTAAACATACATCAGGAGGAGAATCCCTGGGTTTATTGGTATTGATATGACTGCTTTTGCCCAGTAATTGTAGCAACTGATTGATATGATAATAATATATGACTTCCATCTATTCTATAAAAATAAATTACAACAAATACGAATTTAAGGACCAGATCATTTATTGTCTGTATTCATCCTGCTTTTTGTTTTGTTTTCATTCGTTATCTCCGATATTGATAATCATTCTTCCGTCAGTTACTTCTAAAACAAAATATTTTCATTTCATAAAATTATGAATAATAAAACACTTGATACATTGTACCATAAACTATAACATTTCTATACATTAATAACACGGTGATTATGAAAAATCAGCGTTTTAGGTGACTTTATTTTCTTTTTGGTACTTTTCACTACTTTCAAAGATCTCTGCTTGATGATGAAACATCTTTATTATCTGTGTCTTTTTCACATGGTATTCATATTTACTGTTAAAATGTGGTATGTACGTTATATCAATTTGTTGCTGTCTTCTCCTTTATACATTTTGAACTTGCACCAACAGTTTGTTATTGGCTTTGTGTTAAACAGATGTCAGTGCACAGCCATGTCACAATTCGGCAGGGTAGAAATGATTTTTAAAAAATGTCACTTGAAAGTAAAAATACCCATTTTTTTAAGTTCCCTTTTGCCGGTTTCAGGCTCAATCAGGTTGTAGAGCGGGTAACAATGTTAAGTTATGTGATGACGGCGTTTGTCTTAAAATTTGATGGCCTGGTTTTACTCCCAAGGGGTCTTATTGCACACTAGCAGTGCGGTTATCTGGTTGCTTCTTTGATCCTTGGATTAGTTAGATCCTTTGCAATCCACATCTTAATTTAAGATATTGAATGGGTTTCAAACATGTGACTTCAATGGGTGAAGAATAGACGGATCTGTAAGACAATTGAAATATTTGCTCAGTGATTGTTTATCAAAGTCCAAATAATATCATAAATGCACACAGTGGCCAAATAAGAAACCATAGAGTGACCAAATAATACCCTAAACAGATAATACCACCACACAAACTCCAAACAATACCACCGTATTTTATTTAAAGGCCTTCAGCTAGATCTCGAGCCAAGGCAACTTGATGGATGAACACTCTGTAGATAGATCGATCTAATGCAAGCCTAGATAGGTCCACCAGGGTCTTCTCCGCCGTTATCTTCATTGTATTAAACCATTGGGTCGCTGGTCGTTCTCTTCAACTTGTTCCTTCTAATCTTCCAACCATGATGTCCTTGTCCAGTGATTTCTCTCTTCGTATGATGTGTCCAAAGTAGGCATGTCGTAGCTTGGTGATCCTTGTTTCGAGTGACATGTCTGGCTTAATTTGTTCCAAAATTGTATCAGCACATTTCAAAGGCGTAGATTCTTCTTCTGTCTTGTTTCTTTATCACCCAGGTTTCGCATCCACATGTTACTACAGAGAAGACCAACTATGTACCGGCCATGTGTTCATCGCCACGGAAGTGTTCCTCGTTTTGAAGACCTCATCCAGTGACTTCATTGTTGATTTGCCCATAGCGATTCTCTTATTAACTTCTGGTGTCATCGCTGCATCTTGAGCTATGAGATCGATATGAGTAGGTTGAAGCCTTTTTGTCGCCGTTCATCTCTAATGAATCCTAGTCATATCTGTCAGTAGTCAATATCTTTGTCTTCTTTGTGTTCATGCTCAAACTGTCCATCTTGACACTCAGTAGTTAGTCCGTCATTCCACCTACGCTTGTTGCCATCAGTGTTGTATCGTTTGCGTATTTAAATTGTTGATCATTCGTCCAGCAATTTTGATTCTTTCTTCTTTTTTGGAAAGTCCAGCCTTCCTGAAAGTAGCTGCTGCATATAAATTGAAGAGAATTGGTACCTTGTCTGACACCTCGCTCTTCGTTGAACCATGCCGTGTCGCCATGTTTCATCCGGAAATACTATTCAGTGGATAAACCATGCAATCACACAGTGCACACATAAAACCACCATACAGCACTTACAAGCTCTTTGCTATGGAGCATGCAAGTGCTGCTCTAAAGCTGGGCAGATCTCTGGATTCAGCTACTTTCAGTGCTTTCCTCAGAGACAAAACTCCCTCCACTTGAAGCATCAAAGAGCTCACAGTTCAGACTAGTAACTCAACTATGTCGCTGGTCAAAACTGTCTATCAGTCAGGAGGGCGCAGACACCTCCCCGGCTAGCAGGAAGCCTGGAGGTAGGGGAGAGGGCAGCATTGAGTCAACCCTTTAGGGTATGTGAATACGTTGTGAATTTGGCTGCTGATTTTCCAGCTGGGATTTTGCTGAATCCGCAGGTAAAACGACCTGCGTTTTACCTGCGAATTTAGTGCAGATTTACTGTGGATTTTCTCCAGATTTTGTGCAGATTTCACCTGCGTTTTTACACCTGCGGATTCCTATAATGGAAGAGGTGTAAAAACGCTGCAGATTCCGCACAAAGAATTGACATGCTGCGGAAAATAAACCGCAGCAAATCTGTGTGGAATTTTCCGCAGCATGTGCACAGCAGATTTGGGTTTACATGGTACTGTACACCGCATGGAAAACTGCTGCGGATCCGCAGGGCCAAATCCGCAACGTGTGCACACACCCTTAAACTTTCCTATCGATCTAAATGCCAACAGCCCTATACACAGTAGTACTTTCAATTTCCTCTCAATTGATATTTCTGGAAACACTACCAGATTTTTTATTTTTTATACTTACTCTCCAATACAGCTGTCTCATGATCCTGTAGAACTATGCAGCAGCACCAACCACACCGGTGAATGCGATCTGCAAAAGAGAAATATTTCTTAGCCATCTCACATAAGAAGTAGTATCTGTTACATCTTATCTTAGGCGCTCACTGAGAGCTACATCGTAGCTGTATAAATCTGTATGTAATCAGCGCTCCCTAGTGGTGGAGAGAGATTAGAGCGCTAAACATTATAGACCACGCTGAATCTTGAGCTAGAAAACTATAGGATCACTTTAAATATTTGATAAAATTTAAGAATGCAGCCATTAATAAATTATTACCCCTAACCATAGTTGTGCAAAATACTGTTAAAGTTTCTTAAAGGTCTGGAAATATTATTAAACGATGCAATAAGGTAATTTCTAGCAGAACATATCTAGCTGATTTGGTGACTTGGCTTCTTGGATATGACAATCATTGGCTTCCAAAGTAGCCAAAAATGTTCATTTTGCTGATCTCCAATCCATACTGAAAATCTGGAACTGCATGAATTTGTTTTTTAATGGTGCTTAAGATAGGACGATAAGCTCAGAAGAACATTTATTGTCCCAATGCTACCAGACTGACATTTTGAACGCGCGTCTTGATGAGGAATTTGCTGGAGTAGAAAGCGCCAAATGCATTCGGATGTGTGCGTGTGTTAATCAGTTTGGTGCATCTTTCAGCTTCCGTGCTCTACAAGAAGTGTTCACGAGTCTGGGAGGGAAGTACATTTTTATCCTAATTTATGCCACTTTTGGAGCGTAAATGACGTTGAATTCCCACACTGTGCTCGGCCACGTAATCTGGGAAAGTTTCAACAAACTTTCCAAAAGTTGGTGGAATAAAAACACCAGAAGTCGTCAATGCTTTGTGCGGGTACATAACTATGAAAAAGTTTGCAACATTTCGAACAGTTCTAGCCCCGAATTAGATCAGAACTGTTTGATGAATTGGACTTTTTTTTTTCCACATTTAGGATTTCTTGGGGATTTTGACCTTGATTCTCAGCATAAAATTCTTTCATACTCCAGTGACATTTTGCATCTCATGTAAGAAGATCGTGTGTTTCATACCCATTTACATGCAGCGTGAAACATGCAGCGTACTGTTTGTTTTCACCAGTGAAAAGATACGGATAAGCCTTATTGAATGACAATGGGTCTAAGCCTTGTATGGATCTGCTGAACGCGTAAATGTGGATTGTGAGGGCCGAAAATTCTATCAAATTGTAACATACTCCACAACTAATGGAGGAATAGTCTTTAATCATAAGATATTGGGATCCTGGAGCGTCTGTACGTCTGATGCATTGTGCACAGTTAGTAGTTTACTTACACAAACGATGACTAACGGACCCACGACCATTACTGCCGCAAACAATCCAATCAAAACCTTGGCATATACAGGAAACGTGATATCTTCAGAAAGTGCTAGAGTAATAATAAAAAGGAGTAAATTAAAGAAAGTCAAGATCAGTACAAGGCATAGACTGTGACTGCACCAGCAGAATAGTGAGTGCAGCTCTGGGGTATTATAATACAGGATGTAACTCAGGATCAGTACAGGATTAGTAATGTATGTACACAGTGACTGCACCAGCAGAATAGTGAGTGCAGCTCTGGAGTATAATACAGGATGTAACTCAGGATCAGTAATGTAATGTATGTACACAGTGACTGCACCAGCAGAATAGTGAGTGCAGCTCTGGGGTATAATACAGGATGTAACTCAGGATCAGTAATGTAATGTGTGTACACAGTGACTGCACCAGCAGAATAGTGAGTGCAGCTCTGGGGTATAATACAGGATGTAACTCAGGATCAGTAATGTAATGTATGTACACAGCGACTGCACCAGCAGAATAGTGAGTGCAGCTCTGGAGTATAATACAGGATGTAACTCAGGATCAGTAATGTAATGTGTGTACACAGTGACTGCACCAGCAGAATAGTGAGTGCAGCTCTGGGGTATAATACAGGATGTAACTCAGGATCAGTACAGGATTAATAATGTATGTACACAGTGACTGCACCAGCAGAATAGTGAGTGCAGCTCTGGAGTATAATACAGGATGTAACTCAGGATCAGTAATGTAATGTATGTACACAGTGACTGCACCAGCAGAATAGTGAGTGCAGCTCTGGGGTATAATACAGGATGTAACTCAGGATCAGTAATGTAATGTGTGTACACAGTGACTGCACCAGCAGAATAGTGAGTGCAGCCCTGGGGTATAATACAGGATGTAACTCAGGATCAGTAATGTAATGTATGTACACAGCGACTGCACCAGCAGAATAGTGAGTGCAGCTCTGGAGTATTATACAGGATGTAACTCAGGATCAGTAATGTAATGTGTGTACACAGTGACTGCACCAGCAGAATAGTGAGTGCAGCTCTGGGGTATAATACAGGATGTAACTCAGGATCAGTACAGGATTAATAATGTATGTACACAGTGACTGCACCAGCAGAATAGTGAGTGCAGCTCTGGAGTATAATACAGGATGTAACTCAGGATCAGTAATGTAATGTATGTACACAGCGACTGCACCAGCAGAATAGTGAGTGCAGCTCTGGAGTATTATACAGGATGTAACTCAGGATCAGTAATGTAATGTGTGTACACAGTGACTGCACCAGCAGAATAGTGAGTGCAGCTCTGGGGTATTATAATACAGGATGTAACTCAGGATCAGTACAGGATTAGTAATGTATGTACACAGTGACTGCACCAGCAGAATAGTGAGTGCAGCTCTGGAGTATAATACAGGATGTAACTCAGGATCAGTAATGTAATGTATGTACACAGTGACTGCACCAGCAGAATAGTGAGTGCAGCTCTGGGGTATAATACAGGATGTAACTCAGGATCAGTAATGTAATGTGTGTACACAGTGACTGCACCAGCAGAATAGTGAGTGCAGCTCTGGGGTATAATACAGGATGTAACTCAGGATCAGTAATGTAATGTATGTACACAGCGACTGCACCAGCAGAATAGTGAGTGCAGCTCTGGAGTATAATACAGGATGTAACTCAGGATCAGTAATGTAATGTGTGTACACAGTGACTGCACCAGCAGAATAGTGAGTGCAGCTCTGGGGTATAATACAGGATGTAACTCAGGATCAGTACAGGATTAATAATGTATGTACACAGTGACTGCACCAGCAGAATAGTGAGTGCAGCTCTGGAGTATAATACAGGATGTAACTCAGGATCAGTAATGTAATGTATGTACACAGTGACTGCACCAGCAGAATAGTGAGTGCAGCTCTGGGGTATAATACAGGATGTAACTCAGGATCAGTAATGTAATGTGTGTACACAGTGACTGCACCAGCAGAATAGTGAGTGCAGCCCTGGGGTATAATACAGGATGTAACTCAGGATCAGTAATGTAATGTATGTACACAGCGACTGCACCAGCAGAATAGTGAGTGCAGCTCTGGAGTATTATACAGGATGTAACTCAGGATCAGTAATGTAATGTGTGTACACAGTGACTGCACCAGCAGAATAGTGAGTGCAGCTCTGGGGTATAATACAGGATGTAACTCAGGATCAGTACAGGATTAATAATGTATGTACACAGTGACTGCACCAGCAGAATAGTGAGTGCAGCTCTGGAGTATAATACAGGATGTAACTCAGGATCAGTAATGTAATGTATGTACACAGTGACTGCACCAGCAGAATAGTGAGTGCAGCTCTGGGGTATAATACAGGATGTAACTCAGGATCAGTAATGTATGTACACAGTGACTGCACCAGCAGAATAGTGAGTGCAGCTCTGGGGTATAATACAGGATGTAACTCAGGATCAGTAATGTAATGTATGTACACAGTGACTGCACCAGCAGAATAGTGAGTGCAGCTCTGGGGTATAATACAGGATGTAACTCAGGATCAGTAATGTAATGTATGTACACAGTGACTGCACCAGCAGAATAGTGAGTGCAGCTCTGGGGTATAATACAGGATGTAACTCAGGATCAGTAATGTAATGCATGTACACAGTGACTGCACCAGCAGAATAATGAGTGCAGCTCT
Organism: Dendrobates tinctorius; assembly: GCF_039654945.1. Taxonomy (NCBI): domain Eukaryota; kingdom Metazoa; phylum Chordata; class Amphibia; order Anura; family Dendrobatidae; genus Dendrobates; species Dendrobates tinctorius. The sequence continues at coordinate 7,674,653 of NW_027361806.1, forward strand.
GGAGTATAATACAGGATGTAACTCAGGATCAGTAATGTAATGTATGTACACAGGACTGCACCAGCAGAATAGAGAGTGCAAACTGGGGTATAATACAGGATGTAACTCAGGATCAGTACAGGATTAGTAATGTATGTACACAGTGACTGCACCAGCAGAATAGTGAGTGCAGCTCTGGGGTATAATACAGGATGTAACTCAGGATCAGTAATGTAATGTGTGTACACAGTGACTGCACCAGCAGAATAGTGAGTGCAGCTCTGGAGTATAATACAGGATGTAACTCAGGATCAGTACAGGATTAGTAATGTATGTACACAGTGACTGTACCAGCAGAATAGTGAGTGCAGCTCTGGAGTATAATACAGGATGTAACTCAGGATCAGTAATGTAATGTATATACACAGTGACTGCACCAGCAGAATAGTGAGTGCTGAGCTCTGGGGTATAATACAGGATGTATCTCAGGATCAATACAGGATCAGTAATGTAATGTATGTACACAGTGACTGCACCAGCAGAATGTGAGTGCAGCTCTGGGGTATAATACAGGATGTAACTCAGGATCTGTAATGTAATGTGTGTACACAGTGACTGCACCAGCAGAATAGTGAGTGCAGCTCTGGGGTATAATACAGGATGTATCTCAGGATCAATACAGCATCAGTAATGTAATGTATGTACACAGTGACTGCATCAGCAGAATAGTGAGTGCAGCTCTGGGGTATAATACAGGATGTAACTCAGGATCAGTACAGGATTAGTAATGTAGTGACTGCACCAGCAGAATAGTGTGTGCAGCTCTGGAGTATAATACATGATGTAACTCATGATCAATGTAAAAAAACTGTATTTAAAAGGGTTGTGATATTGATTTCATATTAATGACCTATGCATGGTAGGGTTCCTAAATATCATAAGTATCCCTGCAGTGGATCCCCACCGATCAACAAGTTATTACGTCTACTGAGGTTATATGATAATAACTTATTTTCACTGGACAACTTACTTCAGCTTACATAACGAGGATGTTGCATAGTGTCAGTGTTACAGTCAGTGGTACATGGTATTATTGTTACATGTATACATTTTATTTTGTTCCTTTGCTTTGATATTGATGACATTTACTAGCAATAGAATCAAAGTTGAGAAACAACCCTTTAATTCTATGTGTAAACTGAACTTTAACCTGGAAATGTCAGTAATCTTATGTAACTAAAGTATGAAAAACGTAAATAAAAAGCTTGGTTTTATAGATCATCTCCTTTTTACAATAATAGTGTAATGATATTTTATCAGGGAGTGGCACCTGCTGCTGCTGCTGCTGCTGTTGTTGTTGTGATTCCTGCTGTTGTTGTTGTGCTTTCTGGTGTTTCGGTTGTTGTTGCTTTACTTCCTGTAGGTGATGTTACACTTGCAGTGCTCCTGGTGCTCACTGAATTTCCACCTGTAACAGTTGTAGTGGAAACATTAGAAATATTCTTCGCAGGTAAAGTGATTCAGTTCTGGTTTGTCTCTGAAATCATTTCCTTCTTCTTCTAAATTCCTTATTATTTCCTTTATGTTGTATAATTAGCATTTTCTATTACTGTATATGCAACTAGATTCCTGTATTAGACTGTGGTCCCACACAGCAGTTATCACCGTGGATGCCGTCATGTGAGACCATCGCTACGTGACACCCCAGTATTACATGCACACAGGCTCATATTGTTATTCCCCCTCCCAGGTGCTTGTTCACACAGGGATGCGCTTATATTCTTATATGGTATACAAGTCTCACTAATACACTTTTGGGTACATGAATACAAAGGTTCTTGATCTATGGAAAAATATTACATGATGTCAGTGTTGTATGAAATATTGTATCATGTCGTTAATCTATTAATGTTATCATAGTTACATCACATGTTTTATATGTTATTTATATTACATAATATCTGTGTTAAGCCGAGTTCACACAAGTGTATGCAAAATCCATCCATTTTATCAATTGTATCCGTATGTAAGTTTTGTACATGAAAAATTTAATAAAGATTAAATACAGGTTCCTATCTATAATTAAGGTGAGTCTGTGAAAAACGCATGGTATACGGATGGTAACCCAAATGTGATTTGTTTTTTATGCACCCACTTATATAAAATGGGAGAGTCTATTCCAGAATACAGATCAAAGTAGAGCAAGCTGCGATCTTTTACATGCAGACCATCAGTCCATGTGTAATAATGTTGAAGCAAGCTAAAAAATTGATTTGCATTTGTCCTCATGCTGTAAGTGTACTGTCAGGTCTACAAAAGGACAACACACAGACATTATAATACAGGAGGTAACTCAGGATCAGTAATGTAATGTATGCACACAGTGACTGCACCAGCAGAATAGTGAGTGCAGCTCTGGAGTATAATACAGGATGTAACTCAGGATCAGTAATGTAATGTATGTACACAGTGACTGCACCAGCAGAATAGTGAGTGCAGCTCTGGGGTATAATACAGGAGGTAACTCAGGATCAGTAATGTAATGTATGCACACAGTGACTGCACCAGCAGAATAGTGAGTGCAGCTCTGGAGTATAATACAGGAGGTAACTCAGGATCAGTAATGTAATGTATGTACACAGTGACTGCACCAGCAGAATAGTGAGTGCAGCTCTGGGGTATAATACAGGAGGTAACTCAGGATCAGTAATGTAATGTATGCACACAGTGACTGCACCAGCAGAATAGTGAGTGCAGCTCTGGAGTATAATACAGGAGGTAACTCAGGATCAGTAATGTAATGTATGCACACAGTGACTGCACCAGCAGAATAGTGAGTGCAGCTCTGGAGTATAATACAGGAGGTAACTCAGGATCAGTAATGTAATGTATGCACACAGTGACTGTACCAGCAGAATAGTGAGTGCAGCTCTGGAGTATAATACAGGATGTAACTCAGGATCAGTAATGTAATGTATGCACACAGTGACTGCACCAGCAGAATAGTGAGTGCAGCTCTGGAGTATAATACAGGAGGTAACTCAGGATCAGTAATGTAATGTATGCACACAGTGACTGCACCAGCAGAATAGTGAGTGCAGCTCTGGAGTATAATACAGGATGTAACTCAGGATCAGTAATGTATGCACACAGTGACTACACCAGCAGAATAGTGAGTGCAGCTCTGGGGTATAATACAGGATGTAACTCAGGATCAGTAATGTAATGTATGTACACAGTGACTGCACCAGCAGAATAGTGAGTGCAGCCAGTGGCGTAGCGTGGGGGGGGGGCGGGGGGGCGGTCCGCCCTAGGCGGCAAGTATGTGGGGGCGGCGCCGCGTGGCAGCAGCAGTTCCTCTTCTCTCCTCTGCCGTGGAAGAAGCGCGGACTCCGCGGAGGCACAGTGCAGGCGCAGCTCAGCCTCAGGCGCTTTCTACCTTGCTCTGCTGAACTCGGACTCGGAGCCCCGGCTGCTGTCCGCTCCTGAGCCGGTGCTGGGCGCACTCAGGTGAACGCCCATCCGCTCCTGGAGCCTGGACGTCGGAGGAGGTGTTGGCCGCGGGTCGGAGCTGCCCGAAGAACACGTGGCTGCTGAGCTGAGGTGACGCAGGAGCAGATCCCGGGACACAGGAGCCGGTGAGTGAGGGGGACGGCGGGAAGCGCTGCCCAGCCTGCCCGGGATATCTGTGAGGGCCCTGAGGGGAGACACTCAGACTGTGACACCTGCTGTGAGGGCCCTGAGGGGAGACACTCAGACTGTGACACCTGCTGTGGGGGCCCTGAGGGGAGACACTCAGACTGTGACACCTGCTGTGAGGGCCCTGAGGGGAGACACTCAGACTGTGACACCTGCTGTGGGGGCCCTGAGGGGAGACACTCAGACTGTGACACCTGCTGTGAGGGCCCTGAGGGGAGACACTCAGACTGTGACACCTGCTGTGAGGGCCCTGAGGGGAGACACTCAGACTGTGACACCTGCTGTGGGGGCCCTGAGGGGAGACACTCAGACTGTGACACCTGCTGTGAGGGCCCTGAGGGGAGACACTCAGACTGTGACACCTGCTGTGAGGGCCCTGAGGGGAGACACTCAGACTGTGACACCTGCTGTGGGGGCCCTGAGGGGAGACACTCAGACTGTGACACCTGCCACACCGGCTGTATTATACACCGGGGTCCATCAACCCCAAATGTTCTGCTTTGTGTGGTCGGATCAGTTACTCATTTTCCTTTTTCTGGTTGCTCCAATGCTGACACTAAGGCCTTGAGTCCTGGAGATTGGCGTCTTCTACTCCAGCTGTAATGTAGTCAGCGCTGGATACAAACGCCTCGAGAGCAGATATCAGCGTCCTAAAAAAATGCCACAACTTTTCAACTGCTCTGGACTCCACCGGTCACGTACGCGGCACGCCTGTCATATTCGCCAGTCATTTATGCCAGTCATGTGCACAATGTATGTACGCCAGTCATATACGCCAGTCATGTAAGCCAGTCAGGTAAGGTAAGCCAGTCATTTACGCAAGTCATGTATGCCAATCATTTATGTCAGTCTTGTAAGCCAGTTATGTAACCCAGTCATGTACGCGAGTCATGTATGCAAGTCATGGAGGGCAGTCATTTACGCCAGTCATGTACGGCACCAGTGAGCCTTTTATAGAAGCTATGTACACCTGTATACACCTCTGGAAGCCACCTATCGAAGCTATATACAAGTATACACCCCTGGGAACACCTATATATGCTATATACCCATATATAAGTCTAGAAATTTAGAAATAATAACAGAAGAGTTAGTAGCAGACTAAAAATTAGATCTTTGAGTGTAGTGTGGGCTCTTCGGATGCTTCCGGATTATCAACGACCAAAGGGGCGGCAAATTTTTCGACCGCCCCGGGCGCCACAAACAGTTGCTACGCCACTGAGTGCAGCTCTGGGGTATAATACAGGATGTAACTCAGGATCAGTAATGTAATGTATGTACACAGTGACTGCACCAGCAGAATAGTGAGTGCAGCCCTGGGGTATAATACAGGATGTAACTCCGGATCATTAATGTAATGTATGTACACAGTGACTGCACCAGCAGAATAATGAGTGCAGCTCTGGTGGATAATACAGGATGTAGCTCAGGATCAGTAATGTAATATATGTATACAGTGACTGCACCAGCAGAATAGTGAGTGCAGCTCTGGGGTATAATACAGGATGTAACTCAGGATTAGTAATGTAATGTATGTACGCAGTGACTGCACCAGCAGAATAATGAGTGCAGCTCTGGAGTTATAATACAGGATGTAACTCCGGATCAGTAATGTAATGTATGTACACAGTGACTGCACCAGCAGAATAATGAGTGCAGCTCTGGTGGATAATACAGGATGTAGCTCAGGATCAGTAATGTAATATATGTATACAGTGACTGCACCAGCAGAATAGTGAGTGCAGCTCTGGGGTATAATACAGGATGTAACTCAGAATTAGTAATGTAATGTATGTACGCAGTGACTGCACCAGCAGAATAATGAGTGCAGCTCTGGAGTTATAATACAGAATGTAACTCAGGATCAGTAATGTAATGTATGTACACAGTGACTGCACCAGCAGAATAATGAGTGCAGCTCTGGAGTATAATACAGAATGTAACTCAGGATGAGCAATGTAATGTATGTACACAGTGAGTGCAAGAGCGGAATATTGAGTGCAGCTCTGAAGTATAATACAGGATGTAACCTAGGATCAGTAATGTATGTACACAGTGACTGCACCAGCAGAATAGTGAGTGCAGCTCTGGAGTATAATACAGGATGTAACTCAGGATCAGTAATGTAATGTATGTACACAGTGACTGCACCAGCAGAATAGTGAGCGCAGCGCTGGAGTATGATACAGGATGTAACTCAGGATCAGTAATGTAATGTATGTACACAGTGACTGCACCAGCAGAATAGTGAGTGCAGCTCTGGGGTATAATACAGGATGTAACTCTGGCTCAGTAATGTAATGTATGTACACAGTGACTGCACCAGCAGAATAATGAGTGCAGCTCTGGAGTATAATAATGCATCTTACTCAGGATCAGTAATGTAATGTATGTACACAGTGACTGCACCAGCAGAATAATGAGTGCAGCTCTGGAGTATAATACAGGATGTAACTCAGGATGAGTAATGTAATGTATGTACACAGTGACTGCACCAGCAGAATAGTGAGTGCAGCCCTGGAGTATAATACAGGATGTAACTCAGGATCAGTAATGTAATGTATGTACACAGTGACTGCACCAGCAGAATAATGAGTGCAGCTCTGGAGTATAATACAGAATGTAACTCAGGATGAGTAATGTAATGTATGTACACAGTGACTGCACCAGCAGAATAGTGAGTGCAGCCCTGGAGTATAATACAGGATGTAACTCAGGGTCAGTACAGGATAAGTGATGTATGTACACATTAAGGCCAAAATATGCTGTATATTAAAGTTTAGAAAGTTGAATAAAATAATACATTGATATCTGTGATCGGATGTCGAGAATTCCAAATTTTTCTTAATTTGACATTGAGCTGCTAAGAGTATACTTGAAATGAAGGTGGCATTACCAGTGTGAGAAATGTAGCTCGGGAGAGCAGAATGTCAGTCATTACATTTCATTAAGTTCTGGAGGCAGATTCTCAGGGAGATCTATGCCCCGCCCATAGATCTTAACAGCTAATTTACATATTAAGACAAACGTGGCTTACTGTGTAATAAAACATCAGATCGCATATATCAAGATATCATTTTATTCCACTTTCTATGACCTACATGCCAATATAGACTGTTTATCAGGGTTGATCCTGCTGACAGATTTGCTTTACTTCTTTATGTGAACTATACATTTGTTTGGGATGAACTTACACTTGAATATGCCCATAATCTGAAGTATTGAAAGTATGTAAAATGTAGATACATATAGTCTCTTTTACAGTTAGAATGTAATTATATATTTTTCAGGGTGTGTCACCTGTTGTTGTTGTGATTCCTGCTGGTGTTGATATGTTTGCTGGTGTTACTGTTGTTGTTGCTACCACGGTTGGTCCGGTTTTCGTTGTTTTACCTTCTGTAGATGATGTTACACTTGCAGTGCTCCTGGTGGTCTCTGAACTTCCGCCAGGAACAGCTGAAGGGGAAACATTAGAATTATTCTTTGTAGATACATTGCTTGTGTTCTGGGTTTGTCTTCCATCTGTGAAATTATCTCAAGAAAATAAATTACTTGTTACTGCTTTCATTTTATGTAATCACAGTTTTCTGTTACATGTGACTATATTTCTGTATTAGACTGGGGTCCTGTATAGCAGTTGTCTCCTTGAAGGGTAAACTGAGGTACGGAATTTAAAGAATCCTTTCATTTTTCGCATTATTTTTTCTTGTAAGAAGACTGTCAGGCTTCTCAGACTTTTGAGTATTCGTCAATTAATTGGAACTGTGAGCAGAGATTGATTGGTAGCACAGGAATGGGAGTCAGTTTACAGTTCCAACACCAGAAGATGTAGTCTGTAGTCAGGACCAGATGTTAGATTTCAGAAACAGTTGATAAACCAGAATCAAAAGCGAAGAGTCCAAACCAGGAGATGGAAAAAAAAGTTTAGAACCAGATTACAAACCAATAGAATTAACCATTGTGAACCAGTCAGGAAGAGAAATACACCCAGGATTACACCAGAATCCAAACCAGGAGACAATTGAGGTCCAGATCACAGAACAATAACAGAACCAAGTTAGAACCAGAGTTAGATCCAGAGTCAGAACTAATAGATGTTATCAGAAGTCAAGAAAAATCTCGGTGCACAGTCAGGCTGTAGATAAGGCACGGAAATAGCTAGAAGAAAACAATGCTTCAGGACACTGCAGACTTAGGCTTCTTTCACACATCCGGCTTTGTGTCTCCGGCGCCATGCGTCGAAAAGCCGTAGGGGCGGATCCGGGATGTGCCGGAGACACCGGATGCCTGTGTGGCCGGATACGGTGGCGCCCACATTTAAAAGAGCAGCATGAGACTCACAGTCTTCGCGCATGCGCTGTGAGAAAACTGGTCCGGCGCTGTAAAAAAACGTTGCAGCGAACGGACCGGTTTTTCTCACAGCGCATGCGCGAAGAATGTGAGTCTCGCGCTGCTTCTTTAAATGTGGGTGCCACCGTATCTGGCCACACAGGCATCCGGTGTCTCCGGCACATCCCGGATCCGCCCCTACGGCTTTTCGACGCACGGCGCCGGAGACACAAAGCCGGATGTATGAAAGAAGCCTTTTGCAGACGCCGAACGGCTACTTCTTGCCGTATCCGGCAAAAACCGGATGCGCCGCATACCCATCCGGCACGGTGCGGCGACAATACACCTCTATGGGACAAAACCGGATCCAGTGCCGGATCCAGTTGTTCCAAATTTCGCCGCATCGTGCCGGATTCAAAAAGCCAGATGTGTGAAAGCAGCCTTAGAGAGGACCTGTCACCGGGTCAGAAGTGGCCAGTTTTTTGCTTAATTTTGAGTATTATTTTTCTCCTTAAAAACCCACCATTGGGTCCCAGAGTTATGGGCCTTTTTATTTAGCTCTAATTTTTCTGGTCAATTAGTATAACCATACAGAACAAAAACATCGTCAAATGTGCACATTTTTAATAGAACAAAAAACAAAGACTCCTCAGGGGAGCAGCAAAAATAAAATAAGTGCAAAGACTGGCCACTAATGACAGTGTTCACCTGCTCACATGTCCTCTTTGAGGAACAGTGATTTTTTTTTTGCGCTTTTGTTTCTTCCCCCTTCTTTTTCCAAGACCCGTAACTTTTATATTTTTTCAAATATATTTTTGGAAGGATGAGTTGTAATTTTTTTATACATTGTACTGAAAAAACTGGGAATTTTTTTTCGAGTGGGATGAAATTATGAGAAAAATGTAATTCCACCCTTGTTTTTTGGGTTTTGTTTTTACCACATTCATTGTACAGTGACAATGAGCTGAAAACACGATTCTCTGGGTCAGTACACTTGCAGCGATTCTAATTAAACGTCTATTTTTTTTTATTTACGTAATGGAAAAAAATTCTGAATATTGTTTTGTATCCGAGATCGGTAACGTTTTTATTTTTTTATTTATGGGACAGAGTGGGGTTTTTCGTTTTTGTGCGTTGATTTGACATTTTTAGTTTTACCAATTTTTCTGTACATTTGATTATTTGATTGTTTATGATTATGTTTTTTAAGGAGGTGAAATCACACAAAAAGGAGCAATTCTGTCATGTAAATTGCTTTTGTTGTTTACGACGTTTACAGATTAGGATAATGAATATTTTGATATCAAATATGTTTATTTTTTATTTTTCCCTTTTTATTTTTGTTTTCTATGTTTTTAAAATGGGGGTGACTTGAACTTTTAGATCTACATTTTTCTTACATTATTTTTTAAATTATCCCTTATGAACATATATAATCAGTCTGCCCTTTTTCATAAAATTAAATCATTCCTTGTTGAGGGCCATTAGTCCAGGCTTTAAATAAGACTAATATTAGATGAAATTAAGACAGAATTTCTCATAAAATAATCATGTATAATAATCTGTAGCCTGTCCCTTCTACCTACTTACACTGATTAGCATCTTCCTTAAACTGTTTTTTTTTTTTTTTATTAGATTTCGACACCTTTAGAGCGTCTTTATATTTTTTTTAAGTTAAATGCATTTTTTGGGGGATAAAATTATTTTTTGCAATTGGGTTTCAATAAATATTTCTAACCATTTGTCACATACCGGCTCTATAGATACAGAAACCGTCTGGCAGCAAAAAGTCATAGTTGTAGATCCATCAGTAAGCTTTTTCTGGTGGTAGTGTTTGTAACTCTTAACTTCATCCACAAAACTACTTTGACCTGATTTAGGACTACACCAAGAGTGAGCCTTGATGTGGATGAGAGTAGCGCACTGCAGCTTGCCGGTTGGTGATCCTTTAGTAGAATGTTTACACACAAGCCGAACCTTCCTCGGCTTCAGATGAGCGCTGAATGATCAGTACTAGATCTGTAATAGATCCCTCAATGAACATCGGCTGCCATTGTTCTCAGAAGAGCGAGTCTGTCTACACAAGAACGATGATATCTTGTGTAGCACAATTCTCCATTTCAATCAATGAATGAGTGTTTCGCTTGTTCGTCGAGTGACTGGCAGCCTGTTTAAAAAGTGCAATTATCATTAACGAGCATTCCTAGGACCTTTGCAAACTCTACCACCGAAACAAGCTCATTGACTAATTTACTTTTTTTGCAGCCAGCAGGGATTTTTACATTTCCAATTATATTAATATTCGCACCTCCCGTAGTCTTCCCAGATGCTGGAGAAACACTTGCTGTGGATTGAGTGTTTCCGGTCACATTTGGTTTAGTAGTCTTTCCTGATTCTGGTCTACCACTTGGGTTAGTAGACACACTACTTGAATCTCTTGTTGTCTCTCCTGATACTGTAGGAACACTTGCCCCAGATGTGGGTTTTGAGCTCCCACTTGGAATGGTAGATGCACTATTGCCTGATGATCTTGCAGTCTCTCGAGTTACTTGAGGGCTACTTGTGCCGGATTGAGTGTTTGTCATCACATTTGGATCAGTAGTCTTCTGTGATCCTGTAACACTACTTGGGTTAATAGATACAGAACTTGTTATCTCTACAGGAACTGAAGCACCACTTGTTCTAGATGGGGTTGTAAAGCTTAGGCCTGGACTAGTAGGTGGACCATGTGTAGATGTTGTAGTCTGCCCAGATGCTGGAGAAGCACTTGCTGTGGATTGAGTGTTTCTGGTCACATTTGGATTAGTGGTCTTTCCTGATTCTGTACTACCACTTGGGTTAGTAGACACACTACTTGAAGCTCTCGTTGTCTCTCCTGAGAGTGTTGGACCAGTTGTCCCAGATGTGGTTGTTGAGCTTACACTAACACTAGTGGAGGACCCACTATCTGGAGATGTTCTTGTGCTCGTCCCAGGTTCCTGAGTAGTTCTTGTTCCGGATGTGGTTGTTATTTCAGACCTAGGAATAGTTGTTGAACCTGTGACTGCAGCTGCGTTAGTTGGAAAATAGGAAGAAGACACGAGTTAAAATTTAATTAACTTGATTAAGTCTATCTGCAGTATATATGTGCTGGTATGTTCACTGTTAGGCAGTACATTTTATATACGGTATATATATATATATATATAAAGCTCTGCTGTACTTTAAAGATGTACAGAAGAATTGCAGTTTTCTGGAATAAAGGAGAATTGCAGACATTGTATTTTCAGCAAAAAATAAAAATAAAATAATATATATTCATCTTTTACATTTTAGACTGTTTAGTCTGCTTGATTATTATTAATGAGCGTTCTTAGGTCCGTTACAAACTCTTCCACCAAAATGAACTATTTGATGTATTACCTTTAACTATTCCTGCAGCCAGCAAGGATTTCTAAGGTTTTACAGTGGGATCATTATACGCACCTCCTGTTGTTTTCCCAGGTGTTGGGGAAGCACTTGCTGTGGATTGATTGTTTCCGGTCACATTTGGATTAGTGGTCTTCCCTGATTCTGTACTACCACTTGGGTTAGTAGACACACTACTTGAATCTCTTGTTGTCTCTTCTGGTAGTGTTGGACCAGTTGCCCCAGATGTGGTTGTTGAGCTTACACTAATGCTAGTGGAGGACCCACTATCTGAAGATGTTCTTGTGCTCGTTCCAGGTTCCTGAGTAGTTCTTGTACCGGATGTGGTTGTTATTTCAGACCTAAAAGTAGTTGTTGAACCAGTGATTGCAGCTGCGTTAGTTGGGAGAAAGGAAGAAGACACATGAGTTATAATTGAACGAAGTTGAGTAACTATTTGCAGTATATATGTGCTGCATTTTATGCTGTTAAGCAATGTTTTTTTTTAAAGCTCTGTTGTACTTTATAGATGTACAGAAGAATTTCAGTGATACGTTTCATGGAGTAAAAGAGGATTAAAGATGTTCCTTTTAGCCTCCGGTTATTGCACCATTGTTAAACATTTGCATTGCTTTTACTATTTTAACTTGTTAATTCCATGAAACCATCCTTTCAATTTCCCTCTATGGAAGGTGTGTCTCATTTGGTTTTACCATTAGATGAATTGGCATTAGACAAGGCTGTTCTAGACCCTGTACTTTGAACAGGTTGACACAAGTCCGGCAAAATTGACGTCCAGAACTTAAGGAATCCTATGATTTTATTTTTGCATTATATTTTTCCTGTAAGAAGTCTCCCACAGAAGTTTGAGTACTATCCGAATGGTTGTAACTGTTAGTAGAGATTGAGTGGTAGCAGCAAGAACCAAAGTCATCCTACAGTTCCAGAACCAGAAGATGTAGTCTGTAGTCAGGACCAGATGTTTGACTTCAGAACAGTGTAAACCCAGAATAAGAAGCAAAACCAGGAGGTTGTATCCAGTGTGGAACAATATTGAAACCCAACAGAATTTATCAGTGTCAAGAAGTGAGGATGAGAAATACACCCAGGAGAGAACCAAAATCCAAACCAGGAAAGAATTTAGGTCGAGATCATGGACAAATAACCGTATAAGAACCACTTAGAACCAGTATTAGATTTGAAGTCAGAACTAGTAGATGTTATCAGAAGTTGATACAGAAAATAACAGGCCCCAAAATGTTGCTGATTAGGGCTTTAGACCACAAAAAGTGTACAAAAAAACCCTAGTTACACAGTTAGGCTCTGCATAAGCCACCGAAAGAACTAGAAGAAAACAATGCTTCAGTATTTTCCAGACTTAGAGACAACTTGTCACTGGGTCAAAAGTTAACAGTTTTTTGCTGCTCCACTGAGTAGCACTGGTTGTTTTTTTTAAAGAATCCATCAATTGTTCCCAGACATATGGGTCTTTTTTTTAGTCTTTACTAAGGGTGCGTTAATTACAGTGTAACTATGCAGAGTGATAAAAATTGGGCGTGCTAAATAAAATAACCCAGATCTCCAGGTCTGAAAATGTTTAAGTTGTTAAAAAGCAGAATACAAAAGGGAGCAGCAAAAATAAAATAAGAGTAAAGGCCCCGTCACACACAGCGATATCGCCAGCGAGATCGCTGATTTTGTGATGCCACAGTGATCTCACCAGCGAGATCGCTGTGTGTGACGGGCATCAGCGACCGGCCCCCCTGCCGGGTATTGCTGATCGTGCTCCATCGTCCTCGGCCGTTTTTTGATCGTTGGTCTCCCACTGGCCAGCACACATCGCTGCGTGTGGCAGCGAGAGACCAGCGATCAGTGACGCTGGACGCTGGTTTCCAATGTAAACATTGGGTATCCAGGAGCCGCGCGGCTCTTAGATAACCGTGGTTTACATTGGAAACCAGCTTGCTCGCTAGTCCTGATGGCGGGAGGGGCTGTCTAACGATGTCCCAGCGATCCCATCCATGTCGGATCATTGGTGGGATCGCTGGGACATCCTTATGTGTAACGGGGCCTTAAAACTGGCCACTTTTGATAATTTTGATCTAATGGCAGGTCCTCTTTATGGTCTATTTACATGGGAAAGTAATTGGTGAACAGATGGACTTAACATTTATTTCTAATCCTTAGCCTATATGAACACGTACATATTCGATCAGCTCTCATTCAAGGACGTAAATCGGCGCTTGTAAGTGGATCTTTAGTCTAGGCTTTAAATATTACTAAACTTAGATGTACGAATTTTGAGCTAAAATCTATTTTTACAATTGTGTTTCATTAAACATTAGTAGTCATTTGGCTCCTACAGGCCCTATACTGTATATCACAGTACACGTCTGGCACAAGAAAATGGTAACTGTGAATCTATCAGTATACTTGTTCTGGTGGTGTTTGTTATCCTTAACTTTTATCTACAGAACTCCGATCTTTGATGTGGATACACGAGCCGCCCCGGAATCAGATGACCACTGAATAATCTGTGATAGATCTGTAATAAATCGCTCAGTGCACATCGGCTGTCACTTGGCAGCATGAAGATATTTTGTGCAGCACAACAATTGTTTCAACTGATGAATGAGGGGTTTGCTTGTTTGTCAGATTATTTGCAGTTCGTGTAGACTGCTCGATTATCGTGAACGAGCGTTCCTAGGATCTTTGCCAACTCTACCACCAAAACAAGCTCACTGATAAACTCACTTTAACTTGTTCTGCAACTAGCAGGGATTTTTAAGTTTACAATTGGATCATTATACGCACCTCCTGTAGTCTTCCCAGATGCTGGAGAAGCACTTACTGTGGATTGAGTATTTCCGGTCACATTTGGATTAGTAGTCTTTACTGATCCTGGACTACTACTTGGGTTAGTAGACACACTACTTGAAGCTCTTGTCGTCTCTCCTGATACTGTAGGAACACTTGCCCCAGATGTGGTTTTTACGCTCTCACTTGGAATGGTAGATGTACTACTACCTGGAGATCGTGTAATCGGCCGAGTTACTAGAGAATGACTTGTGCCGGATTGAGTGTTTACAGTCACATTTGGATCAGTAGTCTTCTGTGATCCAGTAACACTACTTGGGTTAATGGTCACAGAACTTGTTATCTCTTCAGGTACTGAAGCTCCACTTGTTCTAGATGGGGTTGTGAAGCTTAGACCTGGACTAGAAGATGCACCATGTGTAGATGTTGTAGTCTGTCCAGATGATGGAGAAGGACTTGCTGTGGATGGAGTGTTTCCGGTCACATTTGGATTAGTAGTCTTTCCTGATTCTGGACTACTCAGGTTAGTAGACACACTACTTAAAACTCTTGTTGTATCTCTTGGTAGTGTTGGTCCAGTTGCCCCAGATGTGGTTTTTGAGATTACACTAGCACTAGTGGAGGACCCACTATCTGAAGATGTTGTTGTGATCATTCCAGGTTCCTGAGTAGTTCTTGATCCGGGTGTGGTTGTTATTTCAGACCTATGAATAGTTGTTGAACCTGTGACTGCAGCTGCGTTAGTTGGGAGATAGGAAGACACATGAGTTATAATTGAATGAAGTTGAGTAAGTCTATCTGCAGTATATATGTGCTGCGTTTTATGCTGTTACCCAACGGTTTTTGTTTTTTTTAAAGCTCTGGTGAAATTTAAAGATATAAAGAAGAATTGCAGTGATACATTTTCTGTAGTAAAATAGAATTGAAGATGTTCTTTTTAGCTCTTGGTAATTGCAGCATTGTTAGACATTTGGATTGCTGTTACTATTTTAACTTGTTAGTTCCATTAAAACTTCCTACCATTTCCCTCTATTGAAGGTGCGTGTCATTTGGTTTTACTGTTAGAAGAATTGGGGTTAGTAAAGGCTGTTATGACTGGAACATTTTAGACCCTGTATCTTGATCAAATTGGCCAAGGGCCGGCAACATTGAGGTCCAGAATTTAAGGAATCTTTTGATTTTATGTATTTTATCTTTCCTGTAAGAAGCCTCTGCGGCTTCACAAACTTCTGAGTAATCTCCGAATGGTTCTAACTGTTAGTAGAGATTGAGTGGCAGCAACAAGATCCAAAGCCACCTTACAGTTCCAGAATCAGAAGATGTAGTCTGTAGTCAGGACCAGATGTTTGACTTCAGAAACAGTGTAAACCCAGGATAAGAAGCAAAACCAGGAGATTGAATTCAATGTGGAACCAGATTTCGACACAACAGAATTTGTCAACCAGTGAGGTTGAGAAATACACCCAGGAGAGAGCCAGAATCCAAACCAGGAAACAATTGAGGTCCAGATCATAGAGAAAGAACCGTATAAGAACCACTTAGAACCATGATTAGATTCAAAGTCTGAATGAGTAGATGTTATCAGAAGTTGATACAGGAAATAACAGACCCCAAAATGTGGCAGATTAAGGCCTAGTTTCACACTAGCGTTTTTTTGCGCAGCATTTTTGCGCAGTGCAAACGCATACAAAAAACGCATCATGCATTTTGTATGCGTTTGCTGCTTTTTTGCGCATATGTTTTGCCATTTTTTAGCCATTTTTACTGAAAACGCATGCGTTCCCATAGACTGTAATGTGTTTTTTTGCGCATTCCGTGCGCATGCGTTTTTTTGAGACAGGTCGGACGGACCAAAAATGCAAGAAGTTGCGTCCGGCGCGCTTGGGCGTACACTACAAAAAACGCATGCGCACGTAAAACGCTTACGAACGCATGCAAACGCTAGACCATGTGCACCCATGTTAAAGATAGGGGAAAAGGATGCATGCGCATGTATGCGCAAAAACGCAGCGCAAGAAAACACTAGTGTGAAACCAGCCTAGACCACAAAAAGTGTACAAAAAAACCCTAGGTACACAGTTAGGCTACATAAGCCACTGAGAGAACTAGAAGAAAGCAATGCTTCAGTATATTCCAGACTTAGAGACAACTTGTCACCGGGTCAAAAGCTAACAGTTTTTTTATTTTATTTCTGCTGCTCTACTGAGTAGCACTGGTTGTTTTTTTTTTTTTTAAAGAATCCATTAATCGTTCCCAGACATATGGGTCTTTTTTTTTTTTTTGGTCTTTACTAAGGGTGCGTTAATTACAGTGTAACTATGCAGAGTCATAAAAATTGGCCGTACTAAATAAAATGACCCAGGTCTCCAGGTCTGAAAATGTTTAAGTAGTTAAGAAACAGAATACAAAAGGGAGCAGCAAAAATAAAATAAGAGTAAAACTGGCCACTTTTAGTGATTTTGATCTAATAGTAGATCCTGTTTATGGTCTATTTACATGGGAAAATAATTGAACAAATTGACTTAAAGGCCCCATCTCACATAGCGAGATCGCTAGCGAGATTGCCGAAGAGTCACCGATATTGTGACGCAACAGCGACCTCGCCAGCGATCTCGTTATATGTGACACTTGGCAGCGACCAGGCATTGTCGCTGCTTGTGCTCGAATGTCCTGGGCCATTTTTTGATCGCTGGTGTCCCACTGGCCAGTGTGCATCGTGTATTTGACACCGACGAGCGACCTGGTTAGCGACTCAGAAATCATGGACGCAGGCGTGAGTCGTCAGAATCGCTGCTATGTGACAAGGTCCCAACGACCACCGAGGTCGTTATACAGAACGCTGGATCATTGCTGCATCGTTGGGTAAATCTGACTGTTTAGCAGCTCACTAGCGACCATTTAGCGACGTACCAACGATCCTTACCAGGTCGTATCGTTGTCGGGATCGCTGGTGCGTAGCTAAGTGTAACGGTACCCTAATACTTATTTCTAATCCTGAGCCTATATGAACACGTACATATTCGATCAGCTCTCGTTCAAGGATGTAAATCGGCCCCTGTAAGTGGATTTTTATTCCAGGCTTTAAATATGACTAAACTTAGACATATGTATTTTGAGCTAAAATGTATTTTTACAATTGTGTTTCATTAAAGATTAGTAGCCATTTGGCTCCAACAGGCTCTATATCTCACAGTACACGGCTTTCATCAGAATATGGTAACTGTGAATCTATCAGTATACTTGTTCTGGTGGTGATGTTTGTTTCTCTTAACTTTTATCTACCGACCTCCAAGCTTTGATGTGGACACACGAGCCGCCCCAGCTTCAGGTGAGCACTGAATAATCTGTGATAGATCTGTAATAGATCGCTCAGTGCACATCGGCTGCCACTTTTCTTGGCAGCATGAAGATATTTTGTGCAGCACAACAATTAATTCAACTGATGAACGAGGGTTTTTTGCTTGTTCATCAGATTATTTGCAGCTCGTGTAGACTGCTCGATTATCGTGAACGAGCGTTCCTAGGATCTTTGCAAACTCTACCACGAAAACAAGCTCACTGATAAACTCACTTTAGCTCATTCTGCAAATAGGGATTTTTATGCTTACAATTGGATCATTATACGCACCTCCTGTTGTCTTCCCAGATGCTGGAGAAGCAGTTCCTGTGGATTGAGTGTTTACCGTCACATTTGGATTAGTAGTCTTTACAGATCCTGGACTACCACTTGGGTTAGTAGACACACTACTTGGGGCTCTTGTCGTCTCTCCTGATACTGTAGGAACACTTGCCCCAGAAGTGGTTTTTATGCTCCCACTTGGAATGGTAGATGCACTACTACCTGGAGATCTTGTAGTCAGCCGAGTTACTAGAGAATGACTTGTGCCGGATTGAGTGTTTACAGTGACATTTGGATCAGTAGTCTTCTGTGATCCTGTAACACTACTTGGGTTAATAGTCACAGAACTTGTTATCTCTACAGGAACTGAAGCACCACTTGTCCTAGATGGGGTTGTGAAGCTTAGACCTGGACTAGATATTAAAGTCTGCCCAGATGCTGGAGAAACACTTGCTGTGTATTGAGTGTTTCCGGTCACATTTGGATTAGTGGTCTTTCCTGATTCTGTACTACCACTTGGGTTAGTAGACACACTACTTGGAGCTCTTGTTGTCTCTCCTGGTAGTGTTGGTCCAGTTGCCCCAGGTGTTGTTTTTGAGCTTACACTAGCACTAGTGGAGGACCCACTATCTGAAAATGTTCTTGTGCTTGTTCCAGGTTCCTGAGTAGTTCTTGTTCCGGATGTGGTTGTCATTTCAGACCTTGGAATAGCTGTTGAACCAGTGATTGTAGCTGCGTTAGTTGGGAGATAGGAAGAAGACACATGAGTTATAATTGAATGAAGTCGAGTAAGTCTATCTGAAGTATATATGGGCTGCATTTTAGGCTGTTAAGCAATGTTTTGTTTTTGTGTTTAAAGCTCTGCTGAACTTTGATACATTTTCTGGAGTAAAAGAGAATTGAAATTTTTCCTTTTAGCCTCCCATTATTGCTGCATTGTTAGACATTTGCATTTCTGTTATTATGTAAACTTGTTAGATCCATTAAAACGTCTTTCCATTTCCCCCCTATGGAAGCAGCGTCTCATTTGGTTTTACCATTAGATGAATTGGCATTAGAAAAGGCTGTTGGACCCTATACTTTGACCAAGGGCCAGAAAAATTTAGGTCCAGATTTTCAGGAATCCTATGTTTTGTTTTGTTTTGCATTATATTTTTCCTGTAAGAAGACTCCCAGGCTTCACAGACTTCTTCGTAATCTCCGAATGGTTGTAACTGTTAGTAGAGATCGAGTGGAAGCGGCAAGAACCAAACACCTTACAGTTCCAGAATTAGAAGATGTAGTCTGTAGTAAGGACCAGATCTTTGACCTCAGAAACAGTGGAAACCCAGGATAAGAAGCAAAACCAGGAGATTGATGCCAGTGTTGAACCAGATTTTAGAATTACGGTAACCAGTGTGAACCAGTCAGGATGAAAAACACACCCAAGAGAAAACCAGAATTCAAACCAGAAAACAACAGCAGTCCAGATCATAGACAAAGAACAGTATCGGAACCACTTAGAACCAGGATTAGCTCCAAAGTCAGAACTAGTAGATGTTATCAGATGTCAGTATCAGAAGTGGATAAAGGAAATTACAGCACCCAAAATGTGGCTGATTAGGGCTCTAGATCACAAAATATGTTCAAAAAACCCTAGGCCCATAGTTAAGCTCTAAATAAGCCACCAAAAGAGGTAGATGAAACAATGCTTCAGGACATTCCATATTTACAGACAACCTGTCACCTGGTCAAAATATGCCAGTTTCTGCTTTTATGTCATTTCTGCTGCTCCACTAAGTATTTTTTTTTTATAAATGAATCCATCAATCGTTCCCAGTTATATGGTGCTTTTTATTTTTTTTTTTTGTCTTTACGAAGGAGGTATTAATTACAGTGTTACTATGCAGAGCGATAAGATTTGTGCATACTAAATAAAATGATCCAAGTCTCCAGGTCTGAAAATGTTTTAAGTAATTAAAAAAACAGAATACAAAATGGAGCAGCAAGTATAAAATATCAGTAAAACTGGCCACTTGTGACCTGGGGGCAGGTCCTCTTTATGGTTTGTTCACATGGGAAAATATTTGTTGAACAAATGGACTTAACATTATTTCTAACCCTGAGCCTTTATGGACATATACGGTAAATATTCGATCAGCTCTCGCTCAAGGACGTAAATCGGCCACTACAAGTGAATCATTAAAGCTTTAAATATGACTAAACTTTCTGTAGATTTGTGTATTTTGAGCTAAAATGTATTTTTATGATTGTGGCTCCTACAGGCTCTATATATCACAGTATACGGCTGGCAGCAGAAAGTGGTAACTGTGAATCTATCAGTATACGTGTTCTGGTGATGATGTTTGTTACTCTTAACTTTTATCTACCAAACTCGGAGCTTTGATGTGGATACACGAGCCGCCCTGGCTTCAGATGAACACTGAATAATCTGTAATGGATCTGTAATAGATCGCTCAGTGCACATAAGCTGTCTCTTTTCTTGGCGACACATGTCCTATCTACACGAAAACAATAGTCTTTTGTGGAGCACAATAAAATAATTTCAACCGATGAGCGAGGGTTTTGCTCGTTCGTCAGATGATTGGCAGCCTGTTGAGACAGCTTCATTATCGTTAACATGCGTTCTTTGGACCGTTACAAATGCTACCACCAAAAAAGCTCACTGGCAGACTAACGTTAGCTCTTTCTGCAGCCAGCAGAGATTTTTACATTTACAATTAGATCATTATACACACCTCCTGTAGTCTTCCCAGATGCTGGAGAAGCACTTACTGTGGATTGAGTATTTCCGGTCACATTTGGATTAGTAGTCTTTACTGATCCTGGACTACTATTTGGGTTAGTAGACACACTACTTGAAGCTCTTGTCGTCTCTCCTGATACTGTAGGAACACTTGCCCCAGATGTGGTTTTTACGCTCTCACTTGGAATGGTAGATGTACTACTACCTGGAGATCGTGTAATCGGCCGAGTTACTAGAGAATGACTTGTGCCGGATTGAGTGTTTACAGTCACATTTGGATCAGTAGTCTTCTGTGATCCAGTAACACTACTTGGGTTAATAGTCACAGAACTTGTTATCTCTCCAGGTACTGAAGCACCACTTGTCCTAGATGGGGTTGTGAAGCTTAGACCTGGACTAGTAGATGGACCATGTTTAGATGTTATAGTCTGTCCAGATGATGGAGAAACACTTGCTGTGGATTGGGTGTTTCCGGTTACATTTGGATTAGTAGTCTTTCTTGATTCTGAAGTACCACTTCGGGTAGTAGACACACTACTTGTAGCTCTGGTTGTGTCTCCTGGTAGTGTTGGGCCAGTTGCCCCAGATGTGGTTTTTGAGCTTACACTAACACTAGTGGAGGACCCACTGTCTGAAGATGTTCTTGTGATCGTTCCAGGTTCCTGAGTAGTTCTTGTTCCGGATGTGGTTGTTATTTCAGACCTAGGAATAGTTGTTGAACCAGTGATTGCAGCTGCGTTAGTTGGGAGATAGGAAGAAGACACATGAGTTATAATTCACTGAAGTTGAGTAAGTCTATCTGCAGTATATATGTGCTTCATGTTACGCAGTTAAGCAACGTTTTTTTTTTTTAAAGCTCTGCTGTACTTTATAGATGTACAGAAGAATTGCAGTGATACGTTTTCTGGAGTAAAAGAGAATTGAAGTTGTTCCTTTTAGCCTCCGGTTATTGCTGCATTGTTAGACATTTGCATTGTTGTTACTATTTTAACTTGTTAGTTCCATTAAAACTTCCTTCCTTTTTCCTCTATGGAAGATGCGTCTTTGGTTATACCATTAGATAAATGCTGTTATGACTGGAGCATGTTAGACCCTGTACCTTGACCAGATTGACCAAATGCTGGCAAACTTGAGGTACAGAATTTAAGGCATCCATAAATTTTTTTGCATTATATTGTTCCTGTAAGAAGACTCCCTAGCTTCACAGACTTCTGAGTAATGTCCGAATGGTTGTAACTGTTAGTAGAAATTGCATGGCAGCAACAGGAACCAAAGTCACCCTACAGTTCCAGAACCAGAAGATGTAGTCTGTAGTCAGGACCAGATGTTTGACTTCAGAAACAGTGTAAACCCAGGATAAGAAGCAAACCCAGGAGATTGAATCCAGTGTGGAGCCAGATTTAGAATTAACCAGTGTGGACCAGTCAGGATGAGAAACACACCCAGTAGAGAACCAGAATCCAAACCAGAATACAATTGAGGTCCAGGTAATAGATAAAGAACAGTATCGGACCCAAGGTCGAACCAGAGTTAGATCCAAAGTCAGACCTAGTAGATGTTATAAGAAGTCAGTACCAGAAGTTGATACGGAATATAACTGGACCCAAAATGTGGGCATTTAGGTCTTTAGATCCAAAAAGTGTATAAGAAAAACCTAAGCACACAGTTAAGCTTTAGATAAACCACCAAAAAAGTTAGAAGAAAACGATGCTTCAGGACATTCCGGAATTAGTGAGGATCGGTCACCGGGTCAAAAGCTGACAGTTTTTGCTCTTATTTTATTTCTGTTGCTCCTCTGAGTATTTTTTTAAAGAGTCCTTCAATCATTTCCAGAGATATGGGCCTTTTTTTGGGTCTTTACCAAGGGGGTGTTGATTACAGTGCTAACTTTGAAAAGTGTGATAAAAATTTGGCATACTAGATAAAAAGACCCAAATCTTGGAATCTGAAAGTTTTTAAGCAGTTAAAAAAACAAAATACAAAGGGAGCAGCAAGAATAAAATAGGAGAAAAAATGGACATTTTTGACAAATTTGATCTGGTGGCAGGTCCTCTTTAAGGTTTATTTACATGGTCAATTAATTGGTGAACAAATGGACTTAACACTTATTTGTAATCATGAGCACATATATACATATGTGTAGTCGATCAGCTCTCGTTCATGGACTTAAATCGGCCCTTGTAAGTGGATTTCTAGTCCAGGCTTTATATATAACTGTAATTAGCTGAGGTTAAGACAGAATTGATCATCCAATAATCATGTATAAAAAACTTTAGCCTGTCCCCTATCTACATACACTGATTTGTATCTCTCTTAAACTTGTTATAGGATCTTTTCCTTTACTTAAATGTCTGTATTTTGGGCTATAATTCCTATATTTACAATTGAGTTTCATTAAACATTAGTAACCATTTGGCTCCTACAGGCTCGATATATCACAGTACACGGCTGGCAGCAGAAAGAGGTAACTATGATTCCATCAGTAAGCATGCTCCGGTGGCAGTGATTGTAACTCTTATCTTTCATCTAGTGAACTCCGGTCTTTGATGTGGATACACGAGCCGCCCCGGTATCAGATGAGCACCGAATAATCTGTAATAGATCTGTAGTAGATCGCTCAGTGCACATCGGCTGCCACTTTTCCAGGGAGCACAATGATCTGTTGTGGAGCACTAAAAAATAATTTCAACCGATGAATTAGCTTTTTGCTTGTTTGTCAGTTTATTTGCAGCTTGTTTAGACTGCTAAATTATTGTGAACGAGCGTTTCTAGGACATTTACAAACTCTACCACCAAAACGAGATCACTGAAGGATTCACGTTGACTCATTTTGCAACCGCAGGGATATTGAAGCTTACAATTAGATCATTATACGCACCTCCTGTAGTCTGCCCAGATGCTGGAGAAGCACTCGCTGTGGATTGGGTGTTTCCGGTTACATTTGGATTAGTAGTCTTTCTTGATTCTGAAGTACCACTTGGGTTAGTAGACACACTACTTGGAGCTCTTGTTGTTTCTCCTGGTAGTGTTGGACCACTAGTCCCAGATGTGGTTTTTGAGTCTACAGTAGCACTAGTGGAGGACCCACTCTCTGAAGATGTTCTTGTGCTCGTTCCAGGTTCCTGAGTAGTTCTTGTTCCTGATGTAGTTGTTATTTCAGAACTAGGAATAGTTGTTGAACCAGTGATTGCAGCTGCGTTAGTTGGGAGATAGGAAGAAGACACATGAGTTATAATTGAATGAAGTTGAGTACGTCTATCTGCAGTATATATGTGCTGCTTTGTTCACTGTTTGGCAGCATTTTTTTATAAAAGCTCTGATGTACTTTAAAGATGTACAGGAGTAAAGGAGAATTTTATTGTTTTGTTTTCTTGAGTAAAGGAGAATTGAAGACATGTCTTCATGTTACTATTTTAACTTGTTAGTTCCATTACAACCTCCTCCCATATCCCTCTAAGGAAGGTGCGTGTCATTTGGTTATACCTTTTTGTGGTTATTGCTGTTATGATACATATTAGATCCTGTATCTTGACCAGATTGACCAAGGCGGGCAAAATGGTTTTACAGCATTTAAGAAATTCTTTAGATTTTTTCACTCACATTAATTTGCTTCTTTGATAAGAATCTTGGGCTTCACAGACTTCTAAGTGATCTCTGAATTGTTGCAACTGTGAGCAGAGATTACATAGCAGAACAAGAACCAGAGTCAGCTTACAGTTCCAGAACCAGAAGACGTAGTTTGTAGTCAGGAGGACCCGATGTTAGACTCCAGGAACAGTGGGAAAACCAGCAAATGGAAACCAGAGTGGAACTAGATTTAGAATTAACCAATATGAACCAGTAAGGATGAGAAACACACCCAGGAGGGACCCACAATCCAAACCAGGAGACAAATGAAGTCCACGTCATAGATAAAGAACAGTATCAGAACCAAATTAGAACCAGGGTTCAATCTATAGTCAGAACTAGTAGATGTTATTAGAAGTCAGTACCAGAAGTTGATATAGGAAATAACAGGACCTCAAATGTACTATAAGTAATTAGGTCTTTAGATTGTAAAAAGTGTACAGGAAAAACCTTGGCGCACAGTTAGCTAGATAAGACACCAAAATAGCCAAGTAGCAGAAAATAATGTCTCAGGACATTCCAGGCTTAGAGATGACCTGTCACCAGGTCAGAAGTGGCTGGCACTTGTTCTTATTTTATTTGTGATGCTTCCGTAAGTATTATTTTTTGTCTAATAAATCCACCATAAGTTCCAGAGATATGGACCCTTTTTTATATAGTACTAATTTTTCTGATCTTCACTAAAAGGGTCTTGTTTACCGTTTAACTATGCAGGACAATAAAAATTGGGCTTTATAAATAATAGACCCATATCTCAAGATCTGCAAATTTTTAAGTAATAAAAGATCCCAGAATCCTAAGAGGAGAAGTATGCAATAAATTAACAGCAAAACCTGGCCACTTTTGATAATTTTGACCTGGCGGCATGTTCTCCTTAAGGTCTGTTTACATGGGCAAATTGGTGACTGAATGGACGTAGGTAGCACTTATTTCTAATCATCAGCTTATATAAAGAGATATATATAGTCAATCAGCTCTCGTTCATGGCTTTACATCTGCCCTTTTCAGTGGGAATTTAGTCCAGGCTTTAAATACAACTAAGATAATTGGTTGGGATTAAGATAAGAATACTGACCAAATAATCATGTATAATAAACTATAGCCTGCCCCCTCTATCTACATACACTGATTGGCTTCTCACTTAAAACTTTTTTGCACTTTTTTAACTTAAATGTATGTATTTTGGGCTAAAATTCATTTTTACAATGAGTTTCACTAATTAGTAGCCATTTGGCTCTTACAGGCTGTATATATCACAGTACTCGGCTGGCAGCAGAAAGAAGTAACCTAGCCATGAATCCATCAGTAAGCATGCTCCGGTGGTAGAGATTGTAACTCTTATCTTTCATCTAGTGAACTCCGATCTTTGATGTGGATACACGCACCGCCCCGGTATCAGATGAGCACTGAATAATCTGTAATAGATCTGTAATAGATCGCTCAGTGCACATCAGCTGTCACTATTCTTGGCATCACAAAGATCTATTGTGCAGCACAACAATTAAATTAATGAAGGAGGGTTTTGCTTCTTTGTCAGATTATTTGCAGCTCGTTTAGACTGATTGATTATTGTGAACAAGCTTTCCTAGGATCTTTGCAAACTCTACCACCAAAACGACTCATTGATAAACTCACTTTATCTCTTCCTGCAGCCAGCATGGATTTTTAAGCTTACAATTGGATCATTATACGCACCTCCTGTAGTCTGCCCAGATGCTGGAGAAGCACTCGCTGTGGATTGAGTATTTCCGGTCACATTTGGATTAGTAGTCTTTCCTGATCCTGGACTACCACTTGGGTTAGTAGACACACTACTTGGGGCTCTTGTTGTCTCTCCTGATACTGTAGGAACACTTGCCCCAGATGTGGTTTTTCCGCTCCCACTTGGAATGGTAGATGCACTACTGCCTGGAGATCTTGTAGTCGGCTGAGTTCCTAGAGAGCTACTTGTGCCGGATTGAGTGTTTGTCGTCACATTTGGATCAGTAGTCTTCTGTGATCCTGTAACACTACTTGGGTTAATAGTCAAAGAACTTGTCTCTCCAGGTACTGAAGCTTCACTTGTCCTAGATGAGGTTGTGAAGCTTAGACCTGGACTAGTAGATGAACCCTGTGTAGATGTTATAGTCTGCCCAGAGGCTGGAGAAGCACTTGCTGTGGATTGAGTGTTTCCGGTCACATTTGGATTAGTGGTCTTTCCTGATTCTGTACTACCACTTGGGTTAGTAGACACACTACTTGGAGCTCTTGTTGTCTCTACTGGTAGTGTTGGGCCAGTTGCCCCAGATGTGGTTGTTGAGCTTACACTAACACTAGTGGCGGACCCACTATCTGAAGATGTTCTTGTGCTCGTTCCAGGTTCCTGAGTAGTTCTTGTTCCGGATGTGGTTGTTATTTCAGACCTAGGAATAGTTGTTGAACCAGTGGTTGCAGCTGCGTTAGTTGGGAGATAGGAAGAAGACACATGAGTTATAATTGAATGAAGTTGAGTAAGTCTACCTGCAGTATATATGTGCTGCTTTGTTCACTGTTAGGCAGCATTTTTTAAAGCTCTGCTGTACTTTAAAGAAGTACAGGAGAATTGCAGTGGCAAATTTTCTGGAGCAATACAGAATTGAAGAAGTTCCTTTTAGCCTCCGGTTATTGCAGAATTGTTAGACATTTGTTTTGCCGCTACTATTTTATCTTGTATGTTCCGAGAAAACCTCCTTCCATTTTTCGTTATGGAAGATGCGTGCCAACTCAAGAAGCTTATTTGCTCAAAATTAGACCTTGCACCATGAGCATCAATGGGTTATATAGAGATAGAGAATCTAAGGAATGATTTGATGCTCATATTCCTTTCTGCAAGAAGATTCCCAGGTCACAGCCATGAAAATCATCTCTGAATGGATGCAACTGTAAGTAGAACTTGAGCAGTAGAACAGGAACCAGAGTCACCTCATAGGTCCCAGAACCAGGGGAAGAAGTCTGCAGACAGGACCAAATGTAATAGGAGCAAAACCAGGATCAGAATCTGAGAGGGGGAACCCAGTGCAGAACTAGATTTCAAACCAAAAGATGTGGCTAGCAGTGCAAACCTGTGAGAAGCAGAAATAGACCCAAGGGGAAACCAGAATCCAAACCAGGACACAATTGAGGTCCACATCATAGATAAAGTACAGTATAAGAATCAAATTAGAACCAGGGTTACAGAACTAGTAGACGTTATGAGAAGTGAAGACCAGAAGTTGATACAAGAAATACCAGGACCCCAAATGTAAGTAATTAGGTCTTTAAATCGGAAAAAGTATACAAGAAAAACCCGGCACACAAATAGGCTCTAGCTCTAGATAAGGTAACGAAATAACCAAGTAGCAGAAAATAATGTTTCAGGACATCCCAGACTTAAGGGCCCTTTACACATAGTGATATCGCTAGCAATATTGCTAAAGCGTCACCGATTTTGTGACGCAGCAGCGATATCGCTATGTGTAATACTTACCTCCGACCGGCTCCCCCACTGGTTATCGCTGATCGCGCAAGATCGGCCGGGTCCATTTCTCGTCGGCTGCTTCCTGCTGGGCTTCTTGCTGGCGCTGACGAGCGACGCGTGGATACGGGCGGGAGGACGTCATCATCGCCGCGTCTGAAAGGTAAGTAACGACCGCTGCTGCGTCGCTGCATCGCTGGTGAGATCTGCCTGTGTGGCAGCTCACTAGCGACCATTTAGCGATGCACCAGCGATCCTGACCGGGTCGTATCGTGGTCGGGATCGCTGGTGCATCGCTAAATGTAAAGGGGCCTTTTGAGATGACCTGTCACCAGGTTAAAAGTGGCCGATGCTTGTTCTTATTTTATTTCTGCTGCTTCCATAAGTATTATTTTTTGTCTAATAAATCCACCATAAGTTCCAGAGATATGGACCTTTTTTTATATAGTACTAATTTTTCTGATCATCACTAAAAGGGTCTTGTTAACCATTTAACTATGCAGGACACTAAAAATTGGGCTTAATAAATAATAGACTCTAGAACTGCAAATATTTACGTAGTAAAAGATCCCAGAATCCTAAGAGGAGAAGCATGCAATAAATTACCGTAACAGCAAAACCTGGCCACTTTAGGTAATTTTGACCTGGTGGCAGGTCGTCCTTATGGTCTGTTTACATGGGCAAATAATTGATGACTGAATGGATGTAGCACTTATTTCTAATTGTCAGGTTATATAATATGTATATATATATATATATATATATATATATATATGTATATATAATCGATCAGCTCTCGTTCATGGCTTTACATCTGTCCTTTTCAGCGGGCCTTTAGTCCAGCCTTTAAATACAACTAAAATTAGCTGGGATTAAGATAAGAATCCTGGCCAAATAATCACGTATAATAAACTATAGCCTGCCCCCTCTATCTACATACACTGATTGGAGACTCCCTTCAAACTTTTTAGCTTTTTTTCTTAACTGTATGTATTTTGGGCTAAAATTCATTTTGACATTGGGTTTCATTAAGCATTAGTAACCATTTGGCTCCTACAGGCTGTATATATCACAGTACTCGGCTGGCAGCAGAAAGAGGTAACTATGATTCCATCAGTAAGCATGCTCCGGTGGCAGTGATTGTAACTCTTATCTTTCATCTAGTGAACTCCGATCTTTGATGAGGATACACGAGCCGCCCCGGTATCAGATGAGCACCAACTAATCTGTGATAGATCTGTAATAGATCGCTCATCGACTGACAGTTTTCTTGGCAGCACGAAGATATTTTGCGCAGCACAACAATTAATTCAACTGATGAGAGAGGGCTTTGCTTGTTCATCAGATTATTTGCAGCTTGTTAAGACTGCTCGATTATCGTGAACGAGCGTTCCTAGGATGTTTACAAACTCTACCACCAAAACGAGCTCACTGATCAACCCACTTTAACTCTTCCTGCAGCCAGCATGGATTTTAAAGGTTACAATTGGATCATTATACGCACCTCCTGTAGTCTGCCCAGATGCTGGAGAAGCACTTGTTGTGGATTGAGTGTTTCCGGTCACATTTGGATTAGTAGTCTTTCCTGATCCTGGACTACTACTTGGGTTAGTAGACACACTACTTGGGGCTCTTGTTGTCTCTCCTGATACTGTAGGAACACTTGCCCCAGATGTGGTTTTTACGCTCCCACTTGGAATGGTAGATGTCCTATGACTTGGATAACTTGTAATCGGCTGAGTTCCTAGAGAACTACTTGTGCTGGATTGCGTGTTTGCACTGACATTTGGATCAGTAGTCTTCTGTGATCCTGTAACACTACTTGGGTTAATAGTCACAGAACTTGTTGTCTCTCCTGAGAGTGTTGGATGAGTTGTTGTCCCAGATGTGGTTTTTGAGCTTACACTAGCACTAGTGGAGGACCCACTATCTGAAGATGTTCTTGTGCTTGTTCCAGGTTCCTGAGTAGGTCTTGTTCCTGATGTAGTTGTTATTTCAGACCTAGGAATAGTTGTTGAACCAGTGATTGCAGCTGCGTTAGTTGGGAGATAGGAAGAAGACACATGAGTTATAATTGAATGAAGTTGAGTACGTCTACCTGCAGTATATATGTGCTGCTTTGTTCACTGTTAGGCAGCATTTTTTAGAGCTCTGCTGTACTTTAAAGATGTACAGGAGAATTGCAGTGGCACGTTTTCTGGAGTAATATAGGATTGAACATGTTCCTTTTAGCCTCCGGTTATTGCAGCATTGTTGGACATTTGCCTTGCCATTGCTGTTTCAGCTTGTATGTTCCAAGAAAACCTCCTTCCATTTCTCATTATGGAAGATGCGGGCCAAGTCAAGAAGCTTATTTGGTCAAACCATTAAAAGAATTGTGGTTAGTAAGTGCTGTTGTGATTGATTGGAATGAATTAGACTTCGCACCATGAGCAGATTAAGCATGACCGGGTTATATAGAGAGTCTAAGGAATAATTTGTTGCTCATATTAATTCCTTCCTGCAAGAAGATTCCCAGGTCACAGCCTTGAAAATCATCTCTGAATTAATACAACTGTAAGTAGAGCTTGAGCAGCTGAACAAGAACCGGAGTCGGCTGATAGGTCCCAGAACCAGGAGAAGAAGTCTGCAGATAGGACCAGATGTAACAGGAGCAAAATCAGGATCAGAATCTAAGAGGTGGAAACCAGTGCAGAACCAGATTTCACACCAATAGCTGTACATAGCAGTGCAAACCTGTGAAAATCAGAAATAAACCCAGGGGAAACCAGAATCCAAACCAGGAGACCTCTGAGATCCAGGTCATAGATAAGAAAAGGTACCAGAGCCAAGACAGGACCAGGGTTAGAATCAAAGTCAGAACCAGGAGAAGTGGCCAAGAGTCAGTACCAGAAGTATATGCAAGAAATATCAATACCCTAAATTTTAGTAATTAATGCCCAGTATTACAAAACACACAGTAAAGGTCTGGACAAGTCACCAAAGCACAAAGTAACAGAAAACAATGCTTCAATGACATTCCATAAGCTGCATTGACATTGAAATACTATCGTGAATGACCGTTCTTAACAATGCTCGTTTCACGATCATCTTTCTGGAATTATCTGCTAACCAAACTGACTAAACATTTATGTGCACCTTCTCCCCTACTTGGTTTCCATCTATTGTCGTTCTTCTCTGGCTCTATGAAGCCAGATCTGTCAATCCAAGAAGATGAGGGAGGAGACTGAGGGAAAACAAGTAGATGGAAAGGTGCACTGGACTGTTTGGTCACATCAAGGTTGCACCGAGCTCCAGTGCTTGATAATCACAGTCATTCTGTGCTGACAGTGCCTTTAAATGTTTGCTGCAGACACTTCCGCATCAAAAACCCAACTGTTGGCAGGAAAAAACGTTGCAAGAAAACACACATTTTTGACTATTTTTTTCCTACAGTAAAATGCTGTGTTTTTCGCAAGAAAACAAGGGGAAAAACAAAGGCAAATGCGACATATGCACATACCCTGACTTGTAGTTTACTTATTCATATGTTTTACCTTTTATATATCATGGATATCACGGCTCTGATATTAGCTACAGCACAACCTCTGGAGCTATGGTTGGGACACTTTAAGCTCACTTTTAGGTTCTTACCGCAGGAACAACAATAATTATTAATGATCACAGCTGTATAATAAGAAGATGTAGAATTACCACTTGAAGTAGAGGGGTTGGGGGCAGTAGAACTCCTTGGACCAGGTGTCACTTGTGGACTTGGAGTAGTGGTGGCTGAGGTCGTTGTCGGTAAACAGCCCGTACTACCACAGGATACTGTAGGTGTTAGTGTAGGTGTTACTTTGGATGTGGACATTCCTGCAAAATGGTCATACAGTTGTGGCCAAAAGTATTGACACCCCTGCAATTCTGTCAGATAATACTCAGTTTCTTCCTGAAAATGACTGAAAACACAAATTCTTTGGTATTATTATCTTCATTTAATTTGTCTTAAATGAAAAAACACAAAAAGAATTGTCCTAAAGCCAAATTGGATATAATTCCACACCAAACATAAAAAAGAGGGTGGACAAAAGTATTGGCACTGTTCGAAAAATCATGTGATGCTTCTCTAATTTGTGTAATTAACAGCACCTGTAACTTACCTGTGGCACCTAACAGGTGTTGGCAATAACTAAATCATCCTTGCAGCCAGTTGACATGGATTAAAGTTGACTCAACCTCTGTCCTGTGTCTTGTGTGTACCACATTGAGCATGGAGAAAAGAAAGAAGACCAAAGAACTGTCCGAGGACTTGAGAAACCATATTGTGAGGAAGTATGAGCAATCTCAAGGCTACACGTCCATCTCCAAAGACCTGAATGTTCCCGTGTCTACCGTGCGCAGTGTCATCAAGAAGTTTAAAGCCCATGGCCCTGTGGCTAACCTCCCTAGATGTGGACGGAAAAGAAAAATTGACAAGAGATTTCAACACAAGATTGTGCGGATGTTGGATAAAGAACCTCGACTAACATCCAAACAAGTTCAAGCTGCCCTGCAGTCCGAGGGTACAACAGTGTCAACCCGTACTATCCGTCGGCGTCTGAATGAAAAGGGACTGTATGGTAGGAGACCCAGGAAGACCCCACTTCTTACCCCGAGACATAAAAAAGCCAGGCTGGAGTTTGCCAAAACTTACCTGAAAAAGCCTAAAACGTTTTGGAAGAATGTTCTCTGGTCAGATGAGACAAAAGTAGAGCTTTTTGCGCAAAGGCATCAACATAGAGTTTACAGGAGAAAAAAAGAGGCATTCAAAGAAAAGAACACGGTCCCTACAGTCAAACATGGCGGAGGTTCCTTGATGTTTTGGGGTTGCTTTGCTGCCTCTGGCACTGGACTGCTTGACTGTGTGCATGGCATTATGAAGTCTGAAGACTACCAACAAATTTTGTAGCATAATGTAGGGCCCAGTGTGAGAAAGCTGGGTCTCCCTCAGAGGTCATGGGTCTTGCAGCAGGACAATGACCCAAAACACACTTCAAAAAGCACTAGAAAATGGTTTGAGAGAAAGCACTGGAGACTTCTAAGGTGGCCAGCAATGAGTCCAGACCTGAATCCCATAGAACACCTGTGGAGAGATCTAAAAATGGCAGTTTGGAGAAGGCACCCTTCAAATATCAGGGACCTGGAGCAGTTTGCCAAAGAAGAATGGTCTAAAATTCCAGCAGAGCATTGTAAGAAACTCATTGATGGTTACCGGAAGCGGTTGGTCACAGTTATTTTGGCTAAAGGTTGTGCAACCAAGTATTAGGCTGAGGGTGCCAATACTTTTGTCTGGCCCATTTTTGGAGTTTTGTGTGAAATGATCAATGTTTTGCTTTTTGCTTCATTCTCTTTTGTGTTTTTTCATATAAGACAAATTAAATGAAGATAATAATACCAAAGAATTTGTGTTTGCAATCATTTTCAGGAAGAAACTGAGTATTATCTGACAGAATTGCAGGGGTGTCAATACTTTTGGCCACAACTGTAGAATATCAGGTTTACTGAACTCAATCCGTCATCACTTGTAGTTTGCTTATTGATGTGTTTTACCTTTTCTCCATCATGGATATCTCACTATTATACAATAGTCCTATTCATAGCGGTGCCCAATGTTAGCAGGCAACTGGCGTCCATGAATAACCCCTATAGTACATGCACAGGCTCTGATGGCTAAAGCACAACCTCTGCAAGGATGATTGGGATTCATTTAGCTCACTTTTAGGTTATTAGCATAAAAACAATAATAATTATTAATGGTCCCCACTGTTGAATAAGATGTAGTATTACCACTTGATGGATTGGGTGAAGAAGTCCCTGGATCTGCTGTGATTTGTGTGCTTCCATTTGGATTAGGGGTGGTTGGAGATTTAGTGGTAAAACGAGGTGAACCACAGGTAATTGGAGTCGTTGTTGCTGTTATACGGGTTGTTCCTCTAGAAGTGGCTGTGGTACTTCTTACCGGAGCTGAAGTTTGTGACTTTGAAGCAGGAATTGTAGTTCCTGCAAGTTCACTTGGAATTGCATCTGCAAAATGGTCACAGAATATGAGGTTTAGTGATCTTAGTTCTTTTATAACTTGTGTTTTACACATTTTTTTATCTATCACGTATAGACAGGTATTTCAGGTGTTTGTGCGATGTTAGTTGAGTGCATCAGGTCTTAAATGATCAATGCTAATCTGATTTGATTGACCTAATCTGATCTCAGCTAATATTATCTCATGTCATGGAACAGTATGAAGGAAGGTGGCACCTGAAATCATTGGATTGCTGTTTTCATCACCTTGCACTATAGAAATAATGATCTATTAGTCATATAGGTCGCTTTTATGTACTTTTTGTCCAGATATGTTGGGATGTCATCCCTGCCACTTCCCATCTCCATGATTAATGTTCAGTTAAGTTTCTCCACTCTCTCATGACATTTCCTTTTTTCTTTGGTTCTGTTATAACAGTGGTCCTCAACTTTTCTAACCGTGAAAGCCACATCCAGCTCCCACCACCCCCTCACAGCAGTGTCAACCAAAGCCCCCATTACGAGTATAATAATAACCAAAGATTTTCCACAGAAATCACACCGAACCAGTACTTAGAGATCGAGGGGTTCAGGGCTACTCACAAAATTCACCATTTTGACATGCATTCTTCATACATGTTTGCTGGATCTAGAGCTAATACGCCAAGCTGGCCGACAGCCGCGAGCCGCAATTCATGGGACCGCGAGCCATGCATGGCTCCCAACCTACAGGTTGGGAACCCCTGTTTTATAGGTACAGATAAGCAGAAATTTCAAAGACCTAAATTCATCACATGACGGCCACCATTTGTACCCAATAGATATTATTGAAATATAATGGTGTTCACACAGTTTCCGTCATGGTGTCCATTTTTTACCAGAAAACATTGGCAGCATGCTGCCCTTTTTCTTCTGGCAGAAGTGACAGATTCATACACATTGAAAATCCATAATAAAAGGTTAAGATTATACAATAGGTAATCCCTGTCTACAGCCCGTTATTCTGATTAGCAGGCATCACTGTGAGCTGTAAAATGAGGATAATTACAGCCATAATAATCTCTACAAGTTTCTCCAGCTTAATAAAAATCATGGACACAACACATTTTTATGGACAAGAAAAGAGTTCCCAATTTACAGAATGTCCATGAGTTTCTGGATAGTTGGCAAGCCTGTTGGTGAGGTTCTCTATGAATAGGTGAGAACTTCCAACTTCCTATGGATAGGTCACTAATAGAGTTGAGCGATACCGTCCGATACTTCAAAGTATCGGATCGGAATGGATCGGCCGATCTTTAAAAAAAGTATCGGTATCGCCGATTCCGATACCGGAAGTCCCATTCAAGTCTATGGGACTTCCGGTATCGGAATAAGAAAAACCCTGTTTTTGCCTTGTACAGCCTCTCTGGGGTCTGTACGGGCCTTTCGGGGGGTCTGTGCAGGCTCCGGTGGTCTGTGCCGGCCTGCCGGGGGGGCTGTGCCGGCCTGCCGGTGGTCTGTGCAGGCTCCGGTGGGCTGTGCCGGCCTGCCGGGGGGCTGTGCCGGCCTGCCGGTGGTCTGTGCAGGCTCCGGGGGGCTGTGCCGGCCTGCCGGGGGGCTGTGCCGGCCTGCCGGTGGTCTGTGCAGGCTCCGGGGGGCTGTGCCGGCCTGCCGGGGGGCTGTGCCGGCCTGCCGGTGGTCTGTGCAGGCTTCGGGGGTCTGTGCAGGCATCGTCCGATGGGACTACAAGTCCCATCGGGCGATGCCTGCTACCATGACAGTGATTGACAAATTAGCCAATGATGGGACAGTAGTAGTCCCATCATCCGGCTAATGTGTTAAATGTAAAAAAAAAAAAAAAAACTACATACATACTACATGCATGCTACATACATACTACATGTTACATACATACTACATGCTACATACATACTACATATATACTACATACATGCTACATACATGCTACATACATGCTACATACATGCTACATACATACTACATACATACTACATGCATGCTACATACATACTACATACATACATACATACTACATGCATGCTACATACATACTACATACATACTACATACCACATACATACTACATACATACTACATACATACTACATGCTACATACATACTACATATATACTACATGCATGCTACATACATACTACATGCATGCTACATGCATGCTACATACATACTACATGCTACATACATACCACATACATACTACATACATACTACATACATACTACATACATACTACATGCTACATACATACCACATACATACTACATACATGCTACATGCTACATACATACTACATACATACTACATGCATGCTACATACATACTACATACATACTACATACATACTACATGCATGCTACATACATACTACATGCATGCTACATACATACTACATGCATGCTACATACATACTACATGCTACATACATACCACATACATACTACATACATACTACATACATGCTACATGCTACATACATACTACATATATACTACATGCATGCTACATACATACTACATATATACTACATGCATGCTACATACATACTGCATGCTACATGCATGCTACATACATACTACATACATACTACATGCTACATACATACCACATATATACTACATACATACAATACATTCATACAATACATACATAGACATACAGTACATATAACATAGAGTAACATACTTACCAATACTTGTCACATTGTTCCCCGAAGCCATTGTCTTTTCCGGAATAAATATTAACATAACAAACCACAAAAATACTCACCCACGATCCGAAGCAGTCCACGAGTGTGTCCCACGACGATCTTGGGTAGAGAACTGCAGCATCAGATGATGCTGCCGTTCTCTACGGGCTGCAGGAATCCAATGACGGAAGGTAGGTATCCTTCCGCACTGTATTCCTCCGCCACTTAAAAAAAAAAAAAGTCCCTAGTCTCACTTTATGCCATTGCTGTGTGGGAATTTCCCACGCAGCAATGGCATAAAGTGAGACTAGGGACTTTTTTTTTTTAAGTGGCGGAGGAATACAGTGCGGAAGGATACCTACCTTCCGTCATTGGATTCCTGCAGCCCGTAGAGAACGGCAGCATCATCTGATGCTGCCGTTCTCTACCCAAGATCGTCGTGGGACACACTCGTGGACTGCTTCGGATCGTGGGTGAGTATTTTTGTGGTTTGTTATGTTAATATTTATTCCGGAAAAGACAATGGCTTCGGGGAACAATGTGACAAGTATTGGTAAGTATGTTACTCTATGTTTTATGTACTGTATGTCTATGTATGTATTGTATGAATGTATTGTATGTATGTAGTATATATGTGGTATGTATGTAGCATGTAGTATGTATGTAGTATGTATGTAGCATGCATGTAGCATGCAGTATGTATGTAGCATGCATGTAGTATATATGTAGTATGTATGTAGCATGCATGTAGTATATATGTAGTATGTATGTAGCATGTAGCATGTATGTAGTATGTATGTAGTATGTATGTGGTATGTATGTAGCATGTAGTATGTATGTAGCATGCATGTAGTATGTATGTAGCATGCATGTAGTATGTATGTAGTATGTATGTAGCATGCATGTAGTATGTATGTAGTATGTATGTAGTATGTATGTAGCATGTAGCATGTATGTAGTATGTATGTGGTATGTATGTAGCATGTAGTATGTATGTAGTATGTATGTAGTATGTATGTAGTATGTATGTGGTATGTATGTAGCATGTAGTATGTATGTAGCATGTAGTATGTATGTAGTATGTATGTGGTATGTATGTAGCATGTAGTATGTATGTAGTATGTATGTAGCATGCATGTAGTATGTATGTATGTATGTATGTAGTATGTATGTAGCATGCATGTAGTATGTATGTAGTATGTATGTAGCATGTATGTAGCATGTATGTAGCATGTATGTAGTATATATGTAGTATGTATGTAGCATGTAGTATGTATGTAGCATGCATGTAGTATATATGTAGTATGTATGTAGCATGTAGTATGTATGTAGCATGCATGTAGTATGTATGTAGCATGTAGTATGTATGTAGCATGCATGTAGTATATATGTAGTATGTATGTAGCATGTAGTATGTATGTAGCATGCATGTAGTATATATGTAGTATGTATGTAGCATGTAGTATGTATGTAGTATGTATGTAGTATTTTTTTTTTTTTTTTTTAACATTTAACACATTAGCCGGATGATGGGACTACTACTGTCCCATCATTGGCTAATGTGTCAATCACTGTCATGGTAGCAGGCATCGCCAGATGGGACTTGTAGTCCCATCGGACGATGCTTGCACAGACCCCCGGACATCAGCACAGCCCCCCGGCGGGCCTGCACAGCCCCCCGGCAGGCCGGTACAGACCCCCACAGGGTGCACAGACCACCGGCAGGCCGGCACAGCCCCCCGGCAGGCCGGTACAGACCCCCACAGGGTGCACAGACCACCGGCAGGCCGGCACAGCCCCCCGGCAGGCCGGTACCGACCCCGGGCAGTCCACACAGCCCCCCGGCAGGCCGGCAGAGACCCCCGGAAGGCCCGAAATGACGGCGCATCATGATGCGCACACACCGTGCATCATGATGACGTCAGGCCGTCAATCAACTTTGAACTTCCGATTCCGATGCCGAATTCCGATATTGAAAAAATATCGGAAGTCGGTATCGGAATTCCGATACAGCAAGTATCGGCCGATACCCGATACTTGCGGTATCGGAATGCTCAACACTAGTCACTAACATCATTTGCCCGGACAACCCATTTAACGCCTTCCTTCCATCTGTTCTTAACTTTCTAAGGTTCCTTTACCCCCTTAGGTATGAGTCTGACCGTTATGTGATATTCAGCTTCTTTCCTCCTAATTAGATCTTGATCTTTCCTCACTTCTCTACTTATGTACGTTCCAATCACTCCATTCAAACACCTTTATTTTCTTTTTTACCATTATACAACTTTTACATTAAACAGCTTTTAGTTGGCAGAACAGATGGGAACCAGCTACATTCATCTACTATTTGGAAAAGTCTGGCCTGAATTGGTCTTTGACATGGGACCGATATGAAAACATAGGAAATGGTGTACAAAAAATGGCAGCATGGGCTCTCGACTCAATCAAAAAGCAATTTGCTATTTTTCTTCCACATTTACCATGATATATAATTCTATTTAAGTCACCCTTCCTGTACCTATTATGTCACAATAAAATAAAATTTTGGGGACTTGGAGCTAGTTGCACAACTTTACAAAATAAACATCTGGTGTCTGCTAAGTTTGGTGCCCACGTCTTATCTCATTTTCGGCCGTCTTTAGACATTTCTTGTTGGGATCCACATAAGATCTGATGTCTGTGGTTCGCAATAAACTTTAGACAGTTTCCAGATTCCGTAAAGAATTTTCTCGTTTGCTACCAATATCTTATGTCTGTGGCAGACATTAACAGGGGTATTCATCAGGAATATTTTCATCAGAAGGTTTAATCTGAAGACGTGAATCATGATATATATCATGGGGTTATTGGGTGACCAAGTGAGTCTAGAAACTGAAAAGGATCATGGAAGTGGCACATCCTGGGATAAGATGAGTACTGTGTGTAGCATATTCCGCAGATGATGCATATGTCCTGAATAAACTACCACAGGGGATTTCGCATTGTATATTGTTCATGTGTGGGTGTCCCATTTTGCAGATCTTTTGAGTTTACTTACCTCCAGAGCGAACGCTGAATAGATCCACCGAAAAGTCGCCAAGAGACATGTTGTGATCCTTTATATAGTTATAAAGCACATTTGCAATCTCCTGGTTTGAAATAGTTGGTTGGAACAAGAGAGCTTTCACATTCACCGATCCAGGGCTGTCAGAACAGAAACATGTAACCACTTGTGAATATCTGATGCCATTTACGTAATTATAGAGCTAAGAAATTAATGCTTTATTTACAGTACTGGAGTATGCAAACTTTTGCAATTATATTTAGATTTTGCTTAAATGATGCAAAGTAAAAAAAAAAAGGAATCAACCTTTTAAATTGTCTTGATAGAAAGATATTTCCACGTACAACTCCTCTGCAGACCAATGCACATGGCAATTAAACCCTGTGAGTGGTCAGATTCTAGTGTTTCGTTCACTCCTCTACCTCCTCTGTGCAGAGAAAATTTGTGTCCCCAGAGAACGGAGTATACACCAAGCCAGAGACGGATTACATGTGTTGTCCACTTTCAAAGAATATTGCTCAGGGAAGCAAAATACAAATACACTGAGCTTTTACTCACTGTCCTGGGATCCCGTATTCTGTCTCATTGCTGCACTGGTCTTTGTTGATCGGCTGCAGCGGTAATGTCTCATCGATAGTGCTACAGCCGGTCACTGAGTTTGTACTGCCAATGTACTATAGACATCACTTGCAACTAAGCTCAGTGATCGGCTGCAGCGTTATCTATGTCACACCGCTGCAGTTGTTCAATAAAGAGCAGAACAGCCGCAAAGGATAGCGCTGAACTTTGGAAGTGCTTGAAAGGCGAAAATCCATCAAAGAGATGAACACCCCAGAACCCAAATAAGGATGCCATTTAAAATCCATATTTGTTGAAATTTCTAATAAAAATCATCATCAACAAGAAGCGCATCACTGAAAAAAAGGAGATGAGTCTCAGAAAGCTCTGAGTAAGGCAGGGTTTTCCATTATATGACATTATGTGATTGGCGGTCATTTATTTAGAAAGGCCGACCACTAATCTACACGCACATAACCATTCTCTACGCCTAGAACGTCATCTTATTGGAGGATAACAATGATTTTTAAAATCTGATTAAAATATTCTCACCAAGCTCACGAGTGTAATCGTTCATCACGTGTTCGCCGGCTTGTTGAGATGGGCCAATAATCAGGAGCAAGTGTCCCTATGTCCCCGATTATTGGCTCGTCTGCTCTTGGTCAGAAACGCGTCAGGGATTTATTTCTGCTAGAAAAGAGCGAATCCGAACATACAAGTTCGGCATTCATACTGGACCTTTCCTGTCTTTTGCTAAATGCTGAACACGGACTGTCCCTGGCTTTTGCAATGTTCGTAGTTCCGGGGGAAGTGGGAGAGAGAGTTCGGATCCCTATTGTTTTCAGTGAGGTTCGGGTTCTGGTTCAAGTTCAGGTTCTGATACCCAAAACAAGCTTTGGACTAAAGTGCAGGTTGGGTACCAGACCCCAAACTTCCACCGTCTGCTCATCCCTATCCCTAATCTCTGCTTTTTTCAGGATAATCATCTTGATCATTTTTTAACAAGGAGTTTCAATAAATAAGGAATTTAAATGACTTCTTTCTGGATGTTGAAGTGTTCATCTGTCCATCCCACTATAACGGGTGTAGCCAAACAACCTGTAAAAGTTACTTTATCTGCCCGTATAATGAAAAATATTGATACAATATTTGCTTGTAAAATGCTTAAGAAATTCCATCACACCCTCAGTAATTGTGTCCCATTTTTGACTGGAGTTTCCTTGTAAAAGTTTATTTTTTGGCTCAGTTTGTTGTGGAATAACCTCATAGTAAATTCTGATCATCTGACATACATCTTGATAATTAGAAATTAGCGTCACATATCTACTGCTCCCCAGTGATATTTAGTTGAACCTGAGTTAATTCATTGCGGAACAATCACAGGATGCATTAAATGTTGAGACATGGACACATTACCGCTGATACTAAGGTATATCCGATGTCCCTTGACATACCAGGTCCTGCATTGTCCATGGACACCACAAACACCACTAGGTGACATCACATTTACAAAGGTTGTAGACTGTGAGCTCTTGTGCGGTTTTACACCTTGTAGTCTAATTTTCTAAAAAAAGCAGTTTTCTCAAGATAGAAAGTTATACGACGATCCTGAGAATGTGGATCAGCAGAGTTTCCTCTGAATGGATCATGCGCTTCACAGAGAATAAATGGAGTGGACATCCTCAACCCGCAGTCCACACAGACAGGGCCCTGATGTCGTGGCTGCTGGGGTTGGACCTTCAGCGGCGAGTAGGCTATCCCATTTCCTATGGATGGCGGATAACTTGTTATCTTGAGAAAACCCCTTTAGGTGTTTTAAGTTAAGTTTTCTCAACATAACACATCTGTAAACCTACCTCAGTGACACAACTTGTGCCTTATGGAAGTCCTTAGTGGAATTGTAGACCACATTAAGCTGTAAAGACAAAAAAAACCAAGAAGAGGAAAGAGTTTTTAATGGAAGGGTCAGGATAAACAGACATAACTAACCTATGAGAGAGTTTGTTTTTATTGTGCTGCTGTTAATAGAGTCACAGGAGAATAAGCAACATAGTCTTTCAGGCCTCATGACATCTGTAAGCTTTACATATAGTTAATACAGATCTAATTATCACTTGCAGCATGATAATGATGGTACAGAGTTCAAGAAATGCCATAGAGGCCATAATTTTGATCCACACAGAATTCTTTAATTCTGACTGCCTGAAGACACCACTAGTTGGAGCTCACATGGCAGCCACTACTCTGGGAGATCACATCATATAGATTTATACAGCCACCACCAGGGGGAGATCACTGCATACAGATTTATTCAGACACCACTAGAGGGAGCTCACTACATACATATTTATTCAGACACCACTAGAGGGAGCTCACTACATACAGATGTATTCAGCCACCACTAGGGGGAGCTCACTACATACAGATTTATGAATATGAGTATGGGAATCTCATTACATACACATTTAGACAGTCACCACTAAGAGAAGACAGCAAGTATTGAGATCATGCTTTCCTTTGATTACAAGTATGTTCACTTTCAAAACTAAATAAACAAGAAATTTGTAATATAAAGATTTTTAACAATAGTGTTGCAGGAAAGTGTGCAAAGTAAAACATTTTCCCTTAATAAAGTGCCGCCAGAAAAATAACCCCTTCATTGCCTGTTTTGGTGGCAATCCCATTAGTCAGAATCTCCATCAATCATAAAGAGATGGTATCTGTGTCCTAGTGATATGCTAGTAATGTATACAATACAAACAACTCTAAAAGGGATGTCTATTGCTAAAACTTTTTTTTTTTTGGAAACATACTCCTCATATTCACCTTCCATCACCACCATGGCTCCAGTGCAGGCTACTCCGGAGATCTGTACCTACAATCTCTGCAGCATTTGGATGTCATAGGACCACTGAAACCTGTAATTGGATGCATCTTTCAGGTGACTTGAAGAATTCTAGTGCCTCTGATGACTTGCTCTCTATGTGTCTGACTGTTGTAGAAAATCACAG
This sequence comes from Dendrobates tinctorius, assembly GCF_039654945.1. Classification (NCBI taxonomy): domain Eukaryota; kingdom Metazoa; phylum Chordata; class Amphibia; order Anura; family Dendrobatidae; genus Dendrobates; species Dendrobates tinctorius. The sequence continues at coordinate 7,717,678 of NW_027361806.1, forward strand.
ACTTTAAAGGTCTTGTTGATATTCTGATGGTGCGCTTTTCTAGTCACCTGACTGCTGCAACCAATCACAGACTTTAGCGGTCTTATTGATATTCTGATGGTGCACTGTGCTATAATTATAAAAACCTGAGGCTAAATAAGTAATTTTAAGTATGCAGAGTTCAGATATGCTTTATCTTTATCTTTATATCTTTATTTGTCAGTCACACAGAGTTTTCAACGTTTCGGCCGATCAAGCCTTTGTCAAGAGTATTTATCTAAACAGAATACAACCATAATATAGAATTAGACATCTTGTCTACCATGAACATAAAATAAAGTTGGTACAGTATCACTGACATATGTACTGGATATCAAAAGCAATAAAGAAAAGAGAGACATTTCATATATAATAAAATAAATTTTTTTTAAACAAATGAATACAGGAGATTAATTCCCCTCCTTGGAGTAAGGACTCCATCATCAGAATAAATCCTCATAGTAAATCAAAACACGTTCACTCTGTAGATGAGGAAAAGGTAAAGAGAACAATTACATACATAGCATGCATCCTAATGCAGTTAAAGGTACCCCGAGAAAATTGTGCAACACAAAAGAATATAAGTACCTATCTTTGGTTCGGATTCCTTCACTGGGTGGCTTCTTCCTTTTCCTTTTTTCTCTTTTCTTCCCCCCCCCCCTTTCTTTTCCATTTTTCCTCCTCTTACTTTGTCTCTATTATTGTTCTTACATATACAATATGTCTCTTTAGACTGGATGTAGATTTAACATATAACACAACACCTTATTATATAATTGTAGCTATATTCCTTCCATGTTTCTTTTCGACAATTAGTAATCATTCCTGTCACTTTTATTCCCTTTGGTACACTTCCTGCTTTAGATGAACTTATGCCCCACTTCCGTCAGTTTTGACGGTCTGCGCATGCGCAATGTAATACCGCGCTATAGTGACACACTTCCTTTCGATTTATCAAGCCTATGCCCCACTTCCGTCCTATTAGACGGTCTGCGCATGCTCGACTTAATATCGCGCTACAGTGACACACTTCCTCTTAATTCACACTGCCTATGCCCCACATCCGTCCTATTAGACGGTCTGTGCATGCGCGAAATGGGAGCAGTGAATCGGCACAGCTGCTGCACATTTCTGCGATTAGTAGGATATTTATTTTAGTTTAGACACACATACACGCTTCACAGACAGCGGCGCAGACCCATAATACCGCTTTTCTCACTCTAGGTTTGTAAAGTTCAGCGATATATTGCTATAGATCTTTACTATTTGCTCTTTATTAGACTGTGTCTTTCACCTTTTTCACTTTTTTCTTCTTTTTTTCTTACCTTATAGCTTCTGAAACCTCAATACATCAGCACACAGGTACTTATATTCTTTTGTGTTGCACAATTTTCTCGGGGTACCTTTAATGGCATTAGGATGCATGCTATGTATGTAATCGTTCTCTTTACCTTTTCCTCATCTACAGAGTGAACGTCTTTTGATTTACTATGAGGATTTATTCTGATGATGGAGTCCTTACTCCAAGGAGGGGAATTAGTCTCCTGTATTCATTTGTTTAAAAATTTTTTTATTTTGTTATATATGAAATGTCTCTCTTTTCTTTATTACTTTTGATATCCAGTACATATGTCAGTGATACTGTACCGACTTTATTTTATGTTCATGGTAGACAAGATGTCTAATTTTATATTATGGTTGTATTCTGTTTAGATAAATACCCTTGACAAAGGCTTGATCGGCCGAAACGTTGGGAACTCTGTGTGACTGACAAATAAAGAAATTTGCATATCTGAAATCTGCATACTTAAAATTACTTATTTAGCCTCAGGTTTTTATAATTATTGTCTTATTTTCCTGGGAGGTTTGGTTGTCTTTTCCCATATATTTCCTATACAGTGCACTGTGCTAGTCACCGGACTGCTGCAGCCAATCACAGGCTTTGGCGGTCCTGCTGACATTCAGACAGCGCATATATCTGGAGCTCCTCCTGTAGGATCCATAGGGGTGACAGATGTTAAGTATACTTCTGTTACTTTGAAAACATTAATTCCTAGAAAGAATATTTTTTAGCGCAGGACAACCCCTTTAATATCTCCTCCTGGTCCCACTGTCAGAAGACTATAGCCATAGCCATCTACTTCCTTTCACAGAGTCTTGGCTGTAGCAGTCTGTAATCTCAGAGGTGTCCCCAAAGTTACAAATAATGTGAGCCTCCCTTGTTGTAAATTCGCTTTCTGGCCACCCTCTGGTTATTACTGAAGGTAGTGGAGCTGGTCTGATTGACAGAGGGGTTGTGAGTTCTCTTTTTGGGCTCCCTCTGGTGGTTACTGGAGGTAATGGAGCTGATCTGATTGACAGAGGATTGCCACCTGATAATGAGGAGGACGATTGGAGATCTGGGGTTTCAGATTGGGATTTAAGACAGCCGACTCCCTCTATCCCTGCTGGTGATTTTCTTCCTGTTCCTCCTGAGGTCTGAGGTCTCCTGCTCTGTCCCTGCATGTTCATCTAAGTGGTTCATTTGCTATTCTGTTTGCATTTGATCTGGTTTTGTCTATCTCTGTTTTGTGTGGGTCAGCCAGCTCCGGATGGGGCTATGCTGAATCACCGCCCATATGTTACTGCTTGTGCCAGTTTGTTTTGTCCCTTGTTAGTTTGTTCTCTTTTTGTTCTGCTTTCAGAATATACCAGAGTGCTGATATAGTGGGGGGCGAAGGCGTGTGACCTCAGTATTTTTGTGCATCAGATGTGTTGGACTTTTGGCAGGGTTTTTTTGTGTGATTGCAGACAGTGTCTTTCCTTTCCTGTCCTGTCTAGTCAGTCTGGGCCCCATCATTTGCTCAGTCTATTTTCCTGCCTGCGTTTGTGTTTTCATCTTGTCTCACCGACAATACATGTGTGGGGGCTATCTATTCCTTTGGGGTCTGCTCTGGGGCAGTTTAGATTTCCCCTTTCTTGCTTTAGGCTTAGTTAGCTCTCCTGCTGTGATGAGGCGTCTAGGATCATCGTAGGCACGCTCCACGGCTGCTGCTAGTTGTGTGGATAGGATCAGGGGTCTGCAATCTGCTTAGTTACCAACCTCTCTGATTTTCTGTGGCTTAGCGTGGGCCTGCTCTCCTCCTCGGTGACCCATTCATAACACTCCCTGCTGCTTGGCAGATTGCAATTGGCACATTTCCATACAGTAATATTTATTATTACATTTATTAAAGGAATCACTATTAATTCAGGGCAGTGCAAAAGACTCTACTGTAAACCTACAGCACTGCTCTGATTCATTAAAATTGTGGGTTTTTAAACATTTTTTTTACCTGGTGAAACAAATCATAACAAATAATACTTTTTGTGAAAAGTACTTGCCTGCTGTTCAACGTTGGCTGTAAAGTCTTTCATGTCATCGCTCATGTTTACATTCGTAACTCTGAACTCGATTTCAACACCTACTGAATATGAACTAGATGTTATTACCATAGCTGATAAAAGGTCTTTGGACTTGTCCCAACTGATGTTATTACTGATGCCTTGATCATCGGTTGTGACTTTGTGATTGGTTGGGGTGGGGTGGGCTGGGCTATTATTTTATTTGTGGGTTGTTGGGTTGAGTAGGACTGTTGCCTTTCTTGGCAGTTTCTGACCTGTTGGGATAAGCTGGACTGTGGCTTTATTTGTAGGTGTTTGACCAGTTGGGCTCAGCTGATGTATCCGTTTGTAATGCTAATGCCAACCTCCCTGCGTGCTCCCTCTCCCTCCTCCCGGCAGGGACGCAGACATACTCACCACCCCAGCTGTGCTGCGGTATCCCCTGCTTTGCTTCCTGCTGCTCTGATCTTGCATGCACTGTGCAGGTCTCCGTTGGCGAGCTTAGTGAGCAAGCACTTCCTGATTCTTAAAGGGGCAGAGAACGCACTTTAAAAATGCAGCCATCTAATAGCTGCGAGGCATCAAGTATATAAAGCACGCTCTCCTGTTGGGAGGTGCCTAAGCAACCCCTGTAGTTTTCTTACTCTGAGTGTGCAACTAGTATGTTACCAAGTCCTAGATTTTGAGTTATTTAGTGTTTGGCCTCTGAACCTGATACCACATCGGCGGTCCCTGAACCTGAAAATGCATCGGCGGTTTATTCCTTGGGTTTGGGCTGGACTGTTTCTTTATTTGTGGGTTGTTGGCAGGTCAGGATGGGCTGGACTGTTGCTTTATTTGTGGATTGTTGACCCCTTGGTTTGGGCTGGACTGTTACTTTATTTGTGGGTTGTTGACCCCTTGGGTTGGGCAAGACTGTTGCTTTATTTGTGGGTTGTTGACCTCTTGGGTTGGGATGGATTGTTGGTTTATTTGTGGGTTGTTGACCTCTTGGGTTGGGCTGGACTGTTGCTTTATTTGTGGGTTGTTGACCTCTTGGGTTGGGATGGATTGTTGGTTTATTTGTGGGTTGTTGACCTCTTGGGTTGGGCTGGACTGTTGCTTTATTTGTGGGTTGTTGACCTCTTGGGTTGGGCTAGACTGTTGCTTTATTTGTGGGTTGTTGACCTCTTGGGTTGGGCTAGACTGTTGCTTTATTTGTGGGTTGTTGGCTGCTCAGGTTAGGCGGCACTGCTGCTTTATTTGTGGGTTATTGGCTGGTTGGGTTGGGCTGGACTGTTTTGGGCAGTTGTGGTCAGTGGCTTTTGCTTTATTTGTGGCTTGTTGGAAAGTTGGGTTGGGCTGGGTTGTTACTAAAGTTTTTAGTTTTTTGGCTGGTTGGGGGTGTGTGCTGCTGGATTATTTGTACCTGGTTGGACGGTTGACCCAGTTGTTGACGCTGTTCCACTGACTGTGTTCACTCCAGTAGATGTACTGTATCTTGTGCTCGGTGTACTGGTCGATCTCACACTGCTGGGCATAGCTGTTGAAACAGATCTTGTGGTGGGTTGAGATTCTGTGCTATATCTTGGAGTACTTGATCTAGCTGTTGTACTGGTCGTGGTCCAGACATTTACTGTGCTCTCAGTGCTGTGTGTGCTTGTTGTGGTCCCACTGGTTGTGGGTCTGCTTGTTGTGGTGGGTTCAATGACTGATTTTCTTGAGCTAGCTCTGGCTACGGTTGGTGGACAGCATGGGTAAGGCCTCTTAGGTTTGCGTCCAGGATCATCAGTTGCATTTTTTGTTGTTATTGTTGGAGTAGTTGGAACTGAATTGAAATAATGAACATTTCAAAAAAATAAATAAATAAAACAAATCAATCATTCATAAAAAAAAGCAACAAAAACTTTACGTTGTTCTAAATAACTAGAAAAACATAAAAAAAAATATTTTTCAAGGCAAGAAATTTGGGTATGATCTCAATACAATAGACTTTTGTTTCTCTTTAGTTCTACTGCATCCATTAGAGCAGAAAAGCAGTGACCCCAATATAGGTGCACACGCTATTGAAGATTTAGGTTTCCTGAATACCACTTCCAGACTCATGATAGGACCAGGCTGCTGTCCTTTCAATCCTTCATGCTTTATACTGCAGCTTTGCTTGTTCGTATTTCCTGCCCTGTATAATCTCAAACTCAGGAGGAAGTTTGCAAGTAGGATGATTATATATTGCAAATAACTGAACTATTATAAACCAATTAGCTAAATTAGTAGAAAATTATTAGTAATAGTAATAATAATCTTATTTGTTATTATGTGACCCCGTGTCTTGTTCGTTACTTACCTGTAGTAGTTGTTGTAATGAACACGACATCAATGTCTCCCAGTTTGCTTGATCTTTCCAAAACCAACTTATCAAATACACTCTGCATTTCCAAATCCGTGTGGTTGTTGGTTGGGAATATTGCCAAACAGTTAGCAGTGACAAGGACTTTACTGTGATAAAAAAGACATGAAAATTAGAAAAATTAATAAATCCTAATAATATATTTCTGTATGATTGACATTAAAAGTATAGAAAAATTCCATCATCTCCCATACTGGCAGACTATCCATGAACTACTTAAAGGGATTGTCCACTAGTTTATTATACTCCTACCGGACTGGTGCCATTCCAACGATGTTGGAGCTGTGTCTCCCCACGCTCAAGTGACATTGTTATGGACCATCTGACAGAACTGTGAAGGCTGAAGCCTGCTTGAATGGCATCAGTCAGGGAGGTGACTGTATGTATTGTTTGTTTGTTTTTTATCTATATGGGGAGTTCAGTATTTCTACACAAAATCCCTGTCAAAAGCCTCTCACCCAGCCATGTCAGTTCCCTGCCTTGCACTGATGAGGGGCAAACATCCCCAAAACACATGTCTGCAAATGGAGTTTCTGATTGATGTCCTAAGTCATGTGATAATGCCCTTTAAAAGGTTTATAGGGTTGAAGGGCCCTTTAAATAGGTGTCTCTAGAGTTCCTGGCTGCTTCTTCTCTGAAGAGTCTATAGACACTAAATCACATAATGATTAATTTCCAGATTGCAGATCTTTCACTTACGTGAAGGAAGATATGAACACGTCCTGACAGTCGGGCAGCACAGTGCGTATTAGTGGTGAAGCCTGCGAGAGGAAATGTACAAAGTTTATAATCTAGGAATAAACATTTTGGCTTTTTAAAACCCTAAAACCTTCCCAAAATTGGGTAGTACGATGATAGAGTGGTTGTCTGGATAAGAACACGCTTCTGCATATACTCTGTACGCTTCCTTATGGAGGGGCTGTCATTTTTCTCACTCCTGTATTGACTCTGGAGGACCCAGCATGTACACAGACAGTGCCTTGATTTCACTGAGTAACGGGTAATATTTTGTTTACCCTTTGGGGGAACGGCAGGATAAGGGAACACTTGATGAAAACTCCCCCCCCAAGTAATTAAGGACTCTAAGACAGAAACCCTACAAACCTCATGTTAGACAGAGGAGTACATTGGGGACAGTTGGTGTCTGCCAGGTACAAGCTCCTTCCCTTCCATATTTTTGCTTCTAAAGTGAAACAATTATGCAGAAATAATGGTGTAGAAGGAAACCTTAGGCATCTCCTTGGTTTGTGCGAACTTTGTGCACGGGAAAGATTTTGTCCCTTGAACTGATTATAGTTATCCCCTTAAGTCAAGAAGTATATTCACAAATACATTCAAATAGGCTCGGACTGGCCCACAGGAGAGCTGGAGGATCCTCCGGTGGGCCCCCCCATGCAGGAATACGTTTTCCACTCCACTTATATGAGAAGTAGTTGGCTCAATACATTTGTTTCACTATGTACAAACAATGGGCATCATCTCAACCTTCATTTAGCAAACTTCCCCGCTTGTTATTATATAGAAACATTGGCAAGTTTGTGACTGAGGGTAGTGTGATATTTGCATGTACCTGAACAGTGGGCCACCAGAGTAAATGTGACTGGCGGGCCCTTGTCAACCCAAATAGTGGCAGATCTGCAGTACCCGACAGTGGCCGCTACAAAGTGGACAGAGCTTGGCTTTTCAGCTCCACAACTGCTAGATCCTGCTACTGGCAGCACTGAGAACAGCTGATCGGTGGGGGGGTACCGGATATCAGACCCCCACCAATCTGATATTGATGGCCTGTCCATAGAATAGTGATGATAATGTGGATACTTTTACGCTTATTTTGTGGCTATACTTCCATTAAAAAAGAGCCCCTGTATAGCTCCATCGACGAAAAAAATCATTAAGTTACAGGTCTCTGAAAATAGCAAGGCAAAGCAAATTTTTCTCTTTTTAAAACATTTTGATTTTCTTTTAACTGATAAAATGTAAAAAATGGTATTACTATAATCTTACTGACCTGGTTAATCATAATGCCAAATATTTTTTTTTTTTTACATCCTGAATGCCGTAAAATTAAAAAAAAAACACAAAAAAAAATCAATTGGACAGTTGGGCTTTTTCACCATTTTGCAGTACTTTTCCCATTTCCAGTAAATTAAATGGTAAAATTAGTGGTTTTACTCAAAACTACAACACATCTTGACTTCAAGTCCTCATACGGCTATGTTGATGGAATCATTAAAAAAAAAATATGCTTCTTGAAAGAAGAAGAAAAAACAAAAGCGAAAAAAAAAACCCAGAAAATATTTCTTGAATGGGTTGAAAAAAGTTGTTAACTTCTGACTGTAAATAAGAATGTTTCCAGCCACTTACAGCAAGCATAGGAAGAAAGGACAATAACTTACCAGATCCCTTATCTTCTTGCCTAGTCCTTCGGTCTGTGAGGGGGGTACATCAGCCAGATCTGACGTATACTCCAAGTTCATCACAATTTCAAAGGAATAACTTATTCCTGTAAAAGAGAAATAATAACTTGATTCAATTGGCAGATGAATGGTATACCTGGAGATTTTCTTGAGTTTCCAGCAAGTGATGGATTAAAATCGCTCACTAAAAAGACCAGAAACTAATGGGAGATTGGCATACACCGTCCTAATTGTACAGCATGTATTGTTACAATCTCCAGCACTATATCACAGATAGTAATGAGATTGTGACGTGATCAATCTTATGTGAGTGAATGGCAACCCATGGATATTAATGTCATAAGAGACTGTCTGTTTTTAGTCATGCTGGCAGAGTTGAGCTGTTTTCTCCCAGAGTGGAGAACACGTTTACAATCCAGGAGGAGGAGAAGAAGTGGAAGTGGCTCATAAGTGGAGAAAAAAAGCTGAATTCTCTGATATATGTCTCTTATTTTTGCATGTACCATTTATTTATGCAAAGTTTGTTGAATGTTCAGTTCCCATTTTAATAAAAAGCAATATAGCTGCAGTCTCGAATACAAGCCTTTTGGAAAAAAGATTTCTGGGGTTTTGCTTACGCATTAACTCAAATACAACTTAATAAAATGGATTAAAACGTATGCTTCCATGTCCTATATGTATATTTATTTATTGCAAATATGATTGTTATTTATCATAGGAATGATTGTCCCTTGACTGATTTAATATGACATTGTGCTGTTAGATTTAACAAAAATAAAAAAATGCTTCTGTGTCTATATTAGTGTTATGATCATCACCCTATGTTCTTTTTTATAATAATAAAATATATATTTTTATATTCAGGACTTATGGTCAATGTGTTCTTTTGTGTTGTGCTCTGTTCAGTGATTTGACTGTCCTAACAATTATAATTATATAGTCTGTGGGGATATCAGCTGTGGATACCACTTGGTCTGGTTATATCACTGTGTGATTGCTGTTTTCCCCCACTTTCCTTTTATGTGTGGTGTTCTCTTTTTTTAATACTCTCACAGTATGTCCAAACCATATCAGAGTGTCACACATGTTCAGCTACGTCCATAAAAAAAAAATAGTTAAAAGAAAATTACAATTGAAATATTACTATTTTGGGTGAAAAATGAAACCTTATATGACCATATCTCTATATTGGGAGTCTTCATGCTGCACCTGATTCTTCCACTTGATGTCACTGGTGTCTTTAGAATTCTGAGGCTTCCAGGGATCGCACAGAGCTGAAATCACTCTGTACAAGCAATGCGGAAGCGAATATTTTTCCGTGATTGTGAATACAATTTCCATATCGGTAGATTGGTGATTGATGATGACTCACGTGAGTTTACCATACACCCACGTGATCTGCTATAATCTGCTGTATCATATCACGATCACAGAGGGCAATTAGAGCATAAACGTTAGAACGTCTTACATGTGGACCTTGTTGACGTTTGGATTCAATGCAATTATGCTTTATGACCTGTCAATTACACAGACTCCTAGGACAACATGTCAGTACGTATCAACCAATGTCCCGAGTTTCCAATTCAGAAATTTGGTGCTGTAGGATTATCCCTGAAGAACGCTCCGATTTTCCGTGATTCCTTTTTTAATCTTATTTCTGTCAAGTACACATGTTCTAAAAATCAGATTATAGAGGGACGATCAGTCGGGACCTCATCTGATCTCTTGCATATGGCTGCCTTTAAGTGAGGGCATAAATCTATTCCTGTTTCTCTCTCGGATATCAGTGGAGACGGACAATACATATAGAGTTCTAATAAAGCCCAATTTGTGCCAGGTCCATGGCTCCTCATTTTCAAGATCATTGAGGTTTAAGCTGATGATTCCAATATTTTAACATTCCCACCTAATGCTTATAGTCAACAGTTTACACATTTGACGTATGTTTACATGGTGTCTATTAACAAACTTTATCCTTTACTCACCGGAGGGAGTAGTCTGACCGCTTACCATCAGAACGAACCCTTCAATCAAAGGAAAATGAGGGATTAATATAGGATACAAATATAAACATATTATATCTAAACTCAAAGAGACAAAGCAAATTGTGAGTTTGTAATTTAGGGTTAAATGGATTTCGTATTTGCATAAATAAAACTTAATTCTTCTATTGATGGAAAAGTTCTGAAACTTTCCGGTAAATTTTGTATCAATTCCTTCCCATTTTCAAGATATGTATTTGCTGTCAATGAATAAGAACATTTTGTACATAGTCAGCCCTGTTCTCTGCTGAGAAGTAGATACAATTGTATCCAGAGGTAAACACATCAGCAAAGGCTGCATAAATCCTTTATTTTCCCTACAATGTTATTTGCTACAATGTATCAATCTGAAGTTCAGGTTGTTTGCAGAACATTGTAGTATAACACTGAGAGAATTACATATTGGAGCCACTCTCCCTGTCTCTGTTCTTATTATTGGGATTACTTACCTGCCAGGAAAAGCAGAGGGGTCCCTAGAGCCATTGTGCAGTTTATTCTGGGGCTTTGGTATAAGTCCCAATGTCTGAGCCTTAGAAACCTGCAATACAGAAGTGATTATAGTCACAGGTTCAAACTAATAGTCACAAAGAAGTGGGCTCTGTTGTATGAAATGGGGGTTACTCTCCATAAAATGAGGATTGTTGTGTATCTTAGTAACTATAGTGGATATTCTGCAGACTGTAAGCCCCCAAGGGCAGGCTCCGCTCCCCTTCTGTCCCAGGGTTCCTCTCTGGCCATTGTTAGTTTGTTCATTATAATGTATATAGATTTTTTATTTTGTGTGTAAACCCTTTTTCACATGTACAGCACCATGAAATCAATGATACTCTAAATATAAGTAATAATAATGATCATTGTCTACCTGTTCCACCTGATTTACACTGCAGCGCTGACTGTGCATATTGGAACAAGTTCTATAAAGCACAAGCTGAGCAGAAAGTCACTGAATGGAGAGAATGATTTCAAACACAAAATTGGACTTTCAGTGTTTGTTTTGTGAAGCTTAATTTTATTTCTATATATATATTTTTTTTTATAGAAAACTATTGTCAGGACAGACACAGCGATATAAGGAGTTGTCTGCCTTTGATTTCGAAGTTGGATCTATAAAACAGTGCAAAAGTGGTTATTATGATCAGTAATAGATGATCTGTCACTTTGGATAGGTTGTCATTGTTCTTAGCTCACAGGTCCGGGTGACACAGGACAATTTGCTGCCGAGAACCATGATTTTTAAGCAATTAAATTCAGCATAACCGCTGGGTCTCCTCACAGTTTACAACTAATTACTTAGTTTCCCAGAATATTGTAAAGTGACTGTTCTAAAAAGAAGGATCTCTCCAAAGAGGAAAACCCATTTTTGGTTATGTTGCCATTTGCTGCTGATTTTATTAATGAAAATTCTACAACTGCCCAATTTATCAGAAACGCCTCCATTCAGAAACAATATTCAGTGGCAGAAATTTCTGGAACAAAATCTGCAGTATGGAAATTCACCCTTAATAAAAGTACTTTTTAATAGCAGATATAGTGAGAGTTTATGTGGTCCAGTTCACATATCAGATCCCGAATGCATTTTTTTAAATTATAAATAGTGGGAAAGGAATAGAGACATTGAAATAAAAAAACATAAAGTGTTCAAATGTGAAGAGGCATAAAAAATATTTTTTTAAGGCAAAATTAACTGTTTCATTCACCAATTTAAAAAAAATATAGAAAACGGTGGTAATTCACATCTTTTGAGGGGTGAAGGAGTCTTAGCCTTAGGATATCCTTTCATATTTGTAACACAGAGTGATCCCAGTTATTTCGTCATTACTAGTTCCTTTACTCGTTCTTGATGATATAATGCCGTTTTGAGTCATTTCAATGAGCCGTCATTAGCACAGCTGATACATCATATCCTATGAAATTATATTGTTTGTTCGTTATGGAAATGAGCGAGGCAAAAGTTGAAAATATGTTGATTATAATTATGTACATAATAAAGGCAGGCTCGTAAAACCGGTCTATAAGTTATGATAGATCAATCAACATTTATTTTTTTAGCTCCGGGACTTTTAAGTTACACAGTGATTGTGACTGCGGCGGAAAGATTAAAAGCAAAACTAGGACAACCAGGGCGAGAACTTCGTAATTTACAGACAGATCTTGCAAAGGTTAAATTGACTTAGATATCGCAGAACTGGGATATCTCGGCACAAAAATGTGTAATTCTATGCCTACAGATCTAATAAGGGTTACCTTGACTCAAATACCACAGCCCTGGATATTGTGACATCTAACCCAACAATGGACATTGAAGATAACTTTCTCTGACAAGTTGCATTGTGACTCATATTCTTTGTCATATCTGTACAATCAGTGGCAGTCCACCAAAGGTTAAAAACCTGGGTACACGTGCTGAGGGATGAGCATGGAACAATCTGTAATAGCTGAATCAGTGCCATTGTTCTTGTCAGTGCAAGTACGATGTGCTGCCAAGAGTGACAATTTTTAAGCAGGCTTAAAAATTATTTCACAATATGAATAAAGAGTAGTGATGAGCGAGTATACTCGTTGCTCGGGTTTTTCCGAGCATGCTCTGGTGGTCTCCGAGTATTCCGGCGTGCTCGGGGATTTAGATTTTGCTGCCTCAGCTGCATGATTTGCGACTGCTAGACAGCTTGAATACATGTGTGGAATGCCTATTTGTTAGGGAATTCCCACATGTATTCAGCCTGTCTACAGGTCACAAATCATGCAGCTGAGACAAGGAAAGCTAAATCTCAGAGCACCAAAATACTCGGAGATCACCCGAGCATGCTCGGGTAGACCCGAGCAACGGTGCTACTCGCCCATCACTAATAAAGAGTTTTACTAATGTATCAGGTGGTCACTGAAATATTATCATGAAACAATCATTCCTAGAAACACTCATTCATGATCATATTTCAGTGTCAGTGCTACCTTCTGGACTCATAATTTGCAGTTGGTGGTACACTTGAAACACCTGTCATGTTGTTATCCATTGTAATTTAGTGACAACAAACCCCATGACTTAGGAAAGTCTGACTGACGGCTTCACTGTAATGACCCCTCCCAAAACCCACACTTACCCCTTCTTAACTTAAATAAGACACGACTGCGTGACATTGGATGTAAAAGGACACAGCAGCCCCGTTTATTAACACCAAACAAGCAATAACATTTTATCCATAAACGTAGAAATATTCCATAAACATAACCACCAGCAAAAGGAGGGGGGGTAAATGAAGAGTCCATTGTACATGATTGCAACACCAGCTCCACCACGTGCCCTCAGCCGCACCACACCGGCTCGAGGACACCCAGCCGAGTGTTGCAAAACCCATTGTACATGATTGCAACACCAGCTCCACCACGTGCCCTCAGCCGCACCACACCGGCTCGAGGACACCCAGCCGAGTGTTGCCCAACCAATGTCCTGCTGGGACCCAGCCCAGCAGGGACCCACGTTAACATGCCCCGCTGTGACCGAGCACAGCAGGGTCCCACGTTAACATGTCCCGCTGTGACCCAGCACAGCTGGGACCCACCTTAACCAAGTATACCATTGCACCACCAGGGGTAACCCGCTCCTGCACTGGGTTCACCCCCCTGCTCTTTGTGCAATCCACCGACTTCAAATACCCCCCTCCTTTCCGCCGACTGCTGCGACAACGTCAAACCTCTTCTTCTCTTCACCATGTCGATCTCCAGAAGATCCTAAAATTAGGGCGGGAGGGCGGGATGATTCCGGACGTCTGCAAGGTAAGGAATGACCATCCCCCCACAGTTCTGCCCTATATATCCCTCCCACTACTGACCACTCCCTGCCAACTCACATTGCACAAAAAGCCCCATAGCTCCAACCCACACCTTCCCCACAAGCACAAAGCACTACTGACCACTCCCTGCCAACTCACATTGCACCATAAGCCCCATAGCTCCAACCCACACCTTCCCCACAAACACAAAAGCACTACACCTTACCCTTCACTAACCCTCAGGCCTAGCATCCCTCCTTAGTCATGTGCGCCCTCCCTGTAGCCCCTTTGGGGCAGGCGTCCGGGCTTGCCTTGACTTAGGAAAGTCTGACTGACGGCTTCACTGTAATGACCCCTCCCAAAACCCACACTTACCCCTTCTTAACTTAAATAAGACACAACTGCGTGACATTGGATGTAAAAGGCCACAGCAGCCCCGTTTATTAACACCAAACAAGCAATAACATTTTATCCATAAACGTAGAAATATTCCATAAACATAACCACCAGCAAAAGGAGGGGGGGTAAATGAAGAGTCCATTGTACATGATTGCAACACCAGCTCCACCACGTGCCCTCAGCCGCACCACACCGGCTCGAGGACACCCAGCCGAGTGTTGCAAAACCCATTGTACATGATTGCAACACCAGCTCCACCACGTGCCCTCAGCCGCACCACACCGGCTCGAGGACACCCAGCCGAGTGTTGCCCAACCAATGTCCTGCTGGGACCCAGCCCAGCAGGGACCCACGTTAACATGCCCCGCTGTGACCGAGCACAGCAGGGTCCCACGTTAACATGTCCCGCTGTGACCCAGCACAGCTGGGACTCACCTTAACCAAGTATACCATTGCACCACCAGGGGTAACCCGCTCCTGCACTGGGTTCACCCCCCCGCTCTTTGTGCAATCCACCGACTTCAAATACCCCCCTCCTTTCCGCCACCACGAGCACGTATGACACCTTGTACGTGCGAGTACCACCACCAAAAACCCAACCCGAGCCGACTCTGCGGCTCGAGTAACCAATGTTTCTGTACCAAGACCAATCAATCAAAACTGATCCCCATTAGACCTCACAATGCCAACCTACACCAAAATACCAGTACAACAAGGTCAGCCACACCCAAGACCTGCAACTAGCCAACTGCATCGTCCAATCCTATGCACCGCCTGCGCGACCAGTCCCCAACCTGAGCCGCCGCCTCTGCCTCGTTGAGACCGCAACATTGCAGGCGCCTCCGAAAATTATACTTCACCTAATAATTAATCAAAGCCAACCATTATTGCCGTGAACAAAAGAACCTACATTGGTTCCCCAAACCTCCGATAGATTCTTGAAAATGTGCCCAGTAAAACCCACTATGTAGTCATTCCAAACAGGAGCCCCTATGGACACCAACATGAGCACGGCTCCCAGGCAGAAAATTGCACTCCACCTGATAATAATCAAAGCCAACCATTATAGACGTAACAACAGAACCTACACTGGTTCCCCAACCTCCGACAGATTCTTGAAAAACGTGCCCCACTATGTAGTCATGAACAACAACACGAGCATGGCTCCCAGGCAGGAGCATTCAGGCCCGATGTCTCAGATCAAACTCCTTGACGCCCCAGCGACCAAGTCTCCACCACACACGTGCAGTACCAAAACGCTGTTGGTCCCGTCAACCCTGCGTGATAGCATGTATCCTAAAATATCCACCCAACTAGAAAACATAAACCAATCCACCCCGTAATCACCACGACCCGGAACGAATTAATTGTGTGCATCACCCATGCACTTCGAACCCAGAATCACAACACTATTGTTGCCACCCTCTTACCAAAAGTGAGATGTACTCCGCACCCATTCCCCACTGAACTGCGGATTCGACACTACTCACAAAAGAAAGAAAAGCGACTCCACACCACCTGAAGTCCAGGAAAACTCAGACACACATCACGTCTCCCGAAAACCCCAGACACCATAAACCCGGGCCATCCGTCAAAACATTGCACTCACCGGTGCCCGATGCTTGTCCACCACTCAGCCTTAAAGCACCGCAAAAAGCACCCCCAAACGGAGCACAGCCCCAGACGATTACCAGGTCCTTAGAATCATTAAAAGTCAATGCACATCGCACTAGCTTCCCCTGCCACAGCATACCACCAGCCTGACATTAATGAAAGTAATGTTATAGCTGCAACCTGCTCACCCACTACCTAAAGTACACCTCCCCCGCAGCAGCGCTGCACCACAACCGTGTCCCCATAATACCAGCCGGTCCTGACAAGTGCGCATAACGGAATAAATGACATAGCCATGTATTGCCGGACGGGCTACACCCACGCGGGAGACCATTCACACGGCCATCGAAACAACATGTCCTGCCTCATGCTCTATACAGAATTCCTGACAAATGGAACAACACCCGCTGGATAAACAAACCGTTCACCAACCAGGACCCCCGAGACCAGTAAAGCGCACGCTGGGTTACCCAACTCAAATGTTGCATCATCCTTGCGCAACACTTCACCCTGGCCCCCCCGTCCGGGGGCACCCAAAAAGAAAAGACTCTAAGGAGAGCTGTATACCCAGAAGGCAAAGCAGGACCAGCTGCACCCACAATAAACCTCCTAGCCCATTGTAACGAAAAACTATCCACTCTGTATAATAAACTCCTACGTAGCTGCAATCAACGGCTGTAACAAATACCACCCGATACAGTCTGCCAAAAGCTCAATCGGCAACCCTAAAGAACCGCAGTGAGAACCCACCAGTCCTTACGTACAAAAGTTGTTAAAACTGCCCCAGGGCAGCCACGACCAGCAAATTACCGTAAGAACGCCATATGACTGCAGATCATGCAAAAACCCCCAGTGGATCGTAGCCCCACGTATTCAATAACCAAAATCAACCCCCCAAAACAGCAGCGCGATATACACGGGAACCTAATAACGACCCCCGACCTGACACGATGTACTCGTTAACCTAACCTGACTTAGACATAGGGCCCCAGGTGAATCAAACACTTTGACTTATCCAAACACATGATAACCGCAACAACGCCCTGAGCATGAAGAAACCCAAAGTAGTCAAGGGTTGGACCATGAACAGAAATAAGCACACCACCTTCCCTAATACCAGATACTAGTCCCAGGTTGGACCATGAACAGAAAATAAGCACTGCACCATCCCTAATACTAGATAATCCCCGACTACCACACAGAAACCAAACCACGGACCTCAACAACCGGACATTGACCAACCATAACCCCAGCTCCACGCCATATCTACGTACCCCCAGAAATTAACCAGGAAAACAAATCCGGTAAAAGGTCAACTCCAAGCCCCCCGGGGGAAATGTCATCCATTGCTGCCAGAAAGGCAGGTTCCCGAAAGATCTGCCGTCCCAAGCATCTCGACCTCACCAGAACGTCTTCCGCAACAAACCAAAATGCCCCTAGTGAACATGAAAACCCTTAGTACACTCAAAACCCCTATTGGAGAACCGAACCCGGCATATAAATAAAACACACCCTAATGAAAACTCGACCACCTACCCTCTCACCTCTGACCAGCAATAGAACACACCCTACTGTAACGTGAAAGATTAAGCCGCCCGATGCACTACCCAAACAGATCACCACATCAGTGAACTGCCATCCAACCCTTATCAAATACTAGGCGCGGCGATAAAACTGCTCACCACATCAGTGAACTACCATCAAACCCTCATCAAATACTAGGCGCGGCGATAAAACTGCTCACCACATCAGTGAACTACCATCAAACCCTTATCAAATACTTGGCGCGGCGATAATCCTCCAGCCCAAAGACCCCATGCCTATAACAATAAACCATAAAACTGGCATGGATATGGCTATCCACCACCGCTCTGCCAATATCCGTATCACCACCTGAATTACTCACAAACCGCCATGGAATCACCACCAGTCATACACAAACACCCAGAGAATGCAAGCACAATTATACTAACCAAAATAAAATGATGTCGTCACCTATAGATATACCCACTATCATAAAAGCAAACTAGCATGAAATTAAAAAATACCTCCCAACACTCATGAAGTGCACAAAACAGCCTCCTGGACCACAAAGCAACCATTCCCTCACAGATTCGAACGCTGTCCACATGGACCAGCCGCGCATCTTTCCGAACCCCCAGACAAACACCCGAAACCATACGTAGCAACACCCTTCCCAACCAATATAATCTAGACATTAATAAAGGTTTAAGTGAGCCTTACTTACTAGGCTGACTCCGCGGAACCCCACGGAACAGCCGTCACGTGTCCTCCGCGTCGAGCACCGCAACTGCGATCTTCTCCATGGATCTACGCCGACTGCAGCCCTCCTGGGCCGCAGCGCCAGCGCCCAGACCGACTGTCCGTCCGGGAACGCATGGCAAAAAGTCACTGGCTCGGAGCCTCAAACAGGGGGGGGAGGTTGGCGCTCCAGCCGCAGGCAACACCTCCTGAATCTGGCACCCAATGCCGGGGGAACGCGACGCCGGACCACATGACCTGTGGCCCCTGGCAGCTGAAGGGTGGCCACATGACCGAGCCACCGCCCGCTTCCCCCCAGCGCCGCGAGAAAGGAAATGAGGCCGGTGAAGTCACACACCACCTCGCCACCGGGCTCCTTGCCGCGTCACGTCACCGCCGTCCACCGATGCCGATGACCGCGCCGGGTCAGGTGACCACGCCGGGTAACGTGGCCGCGACGTGCGCGTCACCACTGTGTGACGCGATCCGAAATGGAGGGGAGGCCGGCCACGTCACTCACCGCCCCGTTACCTTGCTGCCTGCTTCTCGACTTCTGGCTCCGGCCCCGCGATGTCTCCTGCAACAGGTCTGCTAATGGGGCTCATCCTCCGCTGCAAACTTAACTCCGGGCTGAGGTGCTCAGGAGGCCGTGATCGTCGCTGCCGCTTCGGAGGCAGAGGGGTCCCATCTTCTCCGCCGTCGCCATCACCAGACCATCGCTGCAGCTGTTCCTTCATCCACTGCTGGCCGCGCTGCTCCATCATCCTCTTCATCTGTGCCACGAGGTATTCCATCTTCTGGATCCAAAGATTCAAGCTGAAGTCCCAGAAGTTCCAGGTGCAAAAATTAAAGATGTGTCTGACAGGATATCAGGACTCTTCAGACCTACAGATGACTACCCATTCCTGCTACTACATGTGGGGACAAATGACACCGCAAGAAACGACCTGGAAACCATCTGCAGAGACTTTGAAGACTTAGGCAAGAAAGTGAAAGAACTGGGAGCGCAGGTGGTCTTCTCTTCCATCCTCCCAGTGGATGGCCATGGAACAAGGAGGTGGAATAAGATTCTGCAGGTGAACAACTGGCTACGTCGATGGTGCCGTCAGCAACGATTTGGATTTCTGGATCACGGAGTGAACTACTTATACGATGGACTACTTGCTAGAGATGGGGTGCACCTTACGAAGACTGGAAAGCATGTATTTGGAAGTCGCCTTGCTACACTTGTAAGGAGAGCTTTAAACTAGAACAACATGGGAAGGGAAGCAAAAGACCAGAAAATGCCATACACCTGACAAATACTATTGAGAACTCTGCTAATAGAAGTGGAAAGGAAGAACAAAGACGAAAGAATCTAATTAATAAAAATATTGGAGAAAGAGAAACCAATCACAAACTAAAATGTTTCTATACTAATGCACAAAGCATGGGCAACAAACAAGGAGAATTGGAACTACTAACACAGGAAAAGAAATATGATGTCATTGGAATCACTGAAACTTGGTGGGACGATACACATGATTGGAATACAAGACTAGAAGGATACAACTTATTTGCAAGAAACAGACTTGATAAACGAGGAGGAGGTGTTGCATTGTATGTTAGAAACGCGTATATCTGCACAGAGATTGAAGCTTCAGAGACTGGGAGTTCTGTGGAAACTGTTTGGGTAAGAATACAAGGACAGAACAATGGAAAGGACACCATTGTAGGCATTTACTACAGGCCGCCTGTGCAAGCTGAAGATATGGATGAACTCTTTATGCATCAAATGGCCAAGTTCTCCAAAAAATATGACATAGTTGTCATGGGAGATTTCAACTATCCAGACATTTGTTGGGAATCTCTCTCAGGCAAAACTAACAGGTCAAGGAAATTCTTATCCTCTCTTGCTGACAACTTTATCTTCCAAAAGGTAGGGGAGAAAACAAGGGGAACTGCTACCTTGGATCTAATCCTTATAAACAGGGAGGAAATGGTTGAGGAGGTAAAAGTGGCTGGAACCCTAGGAGGTAGCGACCATGCTATTTTAGAATTTTGGATAACTAGAGGCGGAAGACCTGTGAAGACTCAGACGTCAAGGTTAGATTTCAGAAAGGCAGATTTTAAGGGATTCAGAAAGATAATTGGAGGGATCCAATGGCTGGATATCCTTAAAGACAAAAATGTCCAGGAAGGATGGGAAATCTTGAAAAATGAAATTCTCAAAGCACAGTTGTTAACAATTCCGAAAAGAGGGAAGAATAGGAAGCATTTAAGGAAACCAGGATGGGTGAACACAGAACTTAAGCACATGCTAAAAAGGAAGAAAAAAATGTTTATAAAATGGAAAGAGGGAGGCATATCTAAAGAAGAATATAATGCTGTCTGCAAAATCTGCAGGGCACAAATCAGATTAGCTAAAGCTGAAAATGAATTGAGGCTTGCAAGAGATGTCAAAAACAATAATAAAGGATTTTGGGGATATGTCAAAAGTAAAAGAAAAGTCAAAGATGCTATAGGATTTTTACAGGATGAAAATGATGAAATGGTAAGACAGGATGTTGAGAAGGCTGAACTTTTAAATTCCTATTTTGCATCTGTTTTCTCTCAGAAAGGAATTGTAACACCAACTGTTATTCACTGTCCTATTAAGGGAATAGAAGAATCCAGGATATCTATAAACAGAAAGATAGTGAGGAAACACTTAGCTAACCTAAATGAATTCAAGTCTCCAGGTCCAGATGAATTACACCCCAGAGTACTGAAGGAGATAGCAGAAGAAATTTCTGAACCACTCTCCATAATCTTTGAAAATTCTTGGAGAACAGGAGAAGTGCCAGAAGACTGGAGAAGAGCTAATGTTGTTCCTATCTTCAAAAAGGGGAAGAAGGTGGACCCAGGCAACTATAGGCCGGTGAGTCTGACTTCTATACCAGGAAAGATCTTTGAACAAATTATTAAACAACATGTAAGTCAATACCTGGATAAGAATGAAGTGATCAAACAGAGTCAGCATGGGTTTGTAACTAATAAGTCATGTCAGACTAACTTAATTTCCTTCTATGACGGTATCACTGATTGGGTGGATCAAGGAAATGCTGTAGATATAGTATATCTTGACTTCAGCAAAGCATTTGACAAAGTCTCTCATACAATCCTTATTGAAAAAATGACTAAGTATGGAATGGACAAGGCAACTGTTAGGTGGATTCATAGCTGGCTTAGTGATCGGACCCAAAGAGTGGTCGTAAATGGCTGCACATCCAGTTGGAAGAATGTCTCAAGTGGGGTACCACAGGGCTCTGTCCTGGGCCCTGTATTGTTCAACATCTTTATCAACGATTTAGATGAAGGAATTGAGGGTAAACTGATTAAATTTGCTGATGACACAAAGCTAGGAGGGATAGCTAATACTAGAGAAGAGAGAGAGAGGATTCAAAAAGATTTAAATAAACTGGAGAAGTGGGCAGTAACTAACAGAATGGTTTTTAACAGGGAGAAATTCAAAGTACTACATCTGGGCAATAAAAATGAAAAAAGCATATATATAATGGGAGGAATAGGGCTAAGTGACAGCACATGTGAAAAAGACTTGGGTATACTAATAGATCACAGACTGAATATGAGTCAACAGTGTGATGCAGCAGCAAAAAAGGCAAATGCAGTTCTAGGATGTATTAACAGAAGCATACAGTCTAGATCACGTGAAGTCATTATTTCCCTCTACTCCTCTTTGGTCAGACCTCATCTGGAATATTGTGTCCAGTTTTGGGCACCACATTTTAAAAAAGACATCAACAAACTGGAGCAAGTTCAGAAAAGAGCGACCAGAATGGTGACCGGTCTGCAAACCCTGTCTTATGAGGAAAGGTTGCAGGATTTGGGAATGTTTAGTTTGCTAAAGAGAAGACTGAGAGGAGACTTAATTGCTGTCTACAAATATCTAAAGGGCTGTCACATTGTAGAAGGATCAACTTTATTCTCATTTGCACAAGGAAAGACTAGAAGCAATGGGATGAAACTGAATGGGAGGAGACACAGATTAGATATTAGAAAAAACTTTTTGACAGTTAGAGTGATCAATGAGTGGAACAGGCTGCCACGAGAAGTGGTGAGTTCTCCTTCAATGGAAGTCTTCAAACAGAGGCTGGACAGACATCTGACTGGGATGATTTAGCGAATCCTGCTTTGAGCAGGGGGTTGGACCAGATGGCCCAGGAGGTCCCTTCCAACTCTACGATTCTATGATTCTATGATTCTATGTGAGGAGCTGACGATTCCGGACGTCTGCAAGGTAAGGAATGACCATCCCCCCACAGTTCTGCCCTATATATCCCTCCCACTACTGGCCACTCCCTGCCAACTCACATTGCACAATAAGCCCCATAGCTCCAACCCACACCTTCCCCACAAGCACAAAGCACTACTGACCACTCCCTGCCAACTCACATTGCACCATAAGCCCCATAGCTCCAACCCACACCTTCCCCACAAACACAAAAGCACTACACCTTACCCTTCACTAACCCTCAGGCCTAGCATCCCTCCTTAGTCATGTGCGCCCTCCCTGTAGCCCCTTTGGGGCAGGCGTCCGGGCTTGCCTTTAGCTCGATATCCAACAAAGTTACAAAATCAATGCTGACCTTTTTCTTTTCAGTTGATGCCTACGGGAGTTTGGGGCTGTGATCAAAGCAACTTTTGGAATGTCGACTGAGGTGGCTAAAGTTTACAGTAACCGAACCATCTCAGTGATCATTGTACTGGAAATTCAAAAAGTCTTAAATATAGGACCCACTAAATGTGTCAAAGTTAGATATCTATGATACTTCATTTACTGTAGGATCTTTCCAAGTCCTACATTTGCTATTATTTTGGATAGTCAAGGAGGTTCACTTAAAGAATGACCGTGCTTGCTATTCCCCATGCATTCTGACTTATACATCCAATAAATGACTGAAGGGTAGATAAGTCTAGGGGGCAAGTGTGAATATTCTTCCCATGTCCTTGTGATCCATCCCTGGATCTTTGTTAGAGTCTGTAGAGCTGGTGTTGCCACACGAGGATTACATCAAACAGTGTCCTCAACATGTTACTTATCAGGGAATATATGCGACATAAAGGAGGAGGGAGTGAGTAACCACGGAAAGAAAAATAAATATATCATACAAATATAATTTTATTAGTACAAGAAAATAAAAAAAAGTATTAAAATTATGTTTGACAGTACACTAAAGAAAGTTCACGACAAACATATCAGAAAAGGGTTATCAAATAACTAATAGTGTCCTATTCTCTATCAAATGAGTATATACCTATAAGATACGTGCCTTAAGAAAGTCAAGGGTGAAACGTACGTCGAAGTCCTGGGGTCTTGATTCATGTATTGTCCTCCTCTCTTTGTGGTATGTCTTCTAACTGATATATTCAGTGCACTTAGATATTTATTACTCTATTTAGTATTGATGTATTAAAACTACCTTACATCTGCTGTATCTTATATATACAGTATATATACTCATTTTATAGAGTATATACTGTATATATAAGATACAGCAGATGTAAGGTAATTTTAATACATCAATACTAAATATAGAGAATACAGCACTATTACTTATTTGATACCCCTTTTCTGATACGATTGTCGTGAACTTTCTTTATTGTATTGCCCCACTATTCTAATATGTTTTATTTATATATTTTTCTTTTTGTAGTTAGTCACTCCCTCTTCCTTTGTGTTTTATATTATTATTCTATGTGAATACCTACCTAGTTTAATGACACATATGCTCGCTCATTTCGTGGTTGGAGATGAGTGAACGCGATCTTAAAAGTCCGGCGTTTGTCCTGGACAGTTACAGTCCGGTGCTAAACGCTGAACACAGACTTTCCCCCGACGTCCGTAGCAATGTTCAGAGTTCCTGGAGAAGTTCGGAGAGAGTGGAAGAATATTTTCTAGATCGAAAGCTTAGGTCCACTATGGTGTTCAAATTCTGGTTGAAGTAGTTCAGGTACAGTTCTGGTACCTGAACTTCTGAATAAAGTTCATGTCTGGTACCAGAACCCGATCTTCCACGGGTTTGCTCATCCCTAATCATGGTGTATTTCTTGTCAGGAAATATGTAGAACTTTATAATTGACAACTATTGATAAACTTGTTTTTCTTTTTTTACTGGAGATTCTACTGTATGTCTACAGGAAAAACATTGCAGACTTTTTTCCAATAATAGCGCCATACCTGCCCATGGCTTGTGCCTGGTATGAGACTAAGTTGTGCTAGCCACATCCAACTTTTCTTTTAATGCTCTATCTAGAAGGAATCTGCAATGTTTTTCTCATCCTTTACTATTTATGCACGTCCACGTTCTTTAATTGGTTTTGATTCACCCATTATTAGAATCATCAGGTAGATATAAGTGACATGTCGTCAGCATAGTGCATCATGGAGAACCAGTCTATCCCCGTGCTCTAATTTCTGGCTAATCCATCCTCTCAGGATTGCAGTCCAAAACCGGCTGATGGGATAATGACTCTTGCATTACATTATCATACATTTAAATGTTATGAATATTGAGCTGAACACTTAATATTCAGATCATCACGTATTGATGACCATGCCATGTAATCTGTAGTTTTCGTACAGTTTGACTCTATTCACATGCCGCGCTTCTGGACAATACAATATAAGCAAACCCGTAGTCGATGGGTAGGTGTAGTTTGTTTTTAGCATTGTGTTGCTTTTCATTTTTTACTAACTGGTTACTAGAAGATGCTTGAGAAATTTAAATCAGTTTTTTGGGGGTTTTGCATACAACAAAAATGGATTACAGACAAATGGTAGAAGTAACACACTGATCAAAAATGGATGAAAATCAGATTCAAGAAACCGAAAATGGTCCAATTTCAGGGAACAGGAAAAAAATGGATGCTTGACTCATCTTTAGGCCTGGTGAACATATGACAATTATGAGTCCTTATGGATTAGAGTTATTAAAGAGGTTGTCCACTACTTTTACGCTGATGGCCTATCCTTAGGATAGGTCATCAATATCTGATCGGCACCCGGCACTCCCGCCGATCACTTGTTATTGGTTGGCAGCGTCCGCTGGCTGGAAGTACTTACTTGGCAGCTGGTTATTTACTTTAGTGGATGAGGGTTGGTATTGCATATACGCCTCTTATTCAAAACAATAGGAGGTGTAGCACCCTGCAGCAGCCACTACAAGTAGACAGCCAGCTCCACAAGCAGGTACTTCGGGCCGGTGGCCTGTGTCGCCACCATCTATAACAGATAATCAGCGGGGGTGCCGGGTGTTGGACTTCGGCCGATCAGACATTGACGACGACCTTTCCTTGAGGATAGGCCATCAATGTAAAACTAGTGAACAACCTTTTTAAGTTTTGGCAAACTCAGATCAGCTCGAAATTACAGATAACAAGACTGCAAACATGACTTCAGTTTGAGCATGCTGAGGTGATACAGGAGGGCTACTTTTAAAGGACTTTACTAAGGATGAGGCAGATAACCCTGGAGTCCATGAACTTTGTGGTTACAAAGCAGAAACAAGTCTTTTCACACATAACTGAGACACTGAGCTTGGCCATGACTACAATAACGGGAACAGTCTGAAGGCTTGGTGGTTATCAAAATAGAAGGTACATAACTTTACAGTTACACTGCTAGGAGGCTCAAAGCTTGGTGCTTATACTACTAGAAAGCATCTAACTTGGTGATTATAGTACTAGAAGGCATCTACTTTGGTGTTTATACTACATTCATCTAACTTTGTAGTTATAGTACTAGAAGGCATCTAACCCAGTGGTTATAGTATTAGAAGGCATCTAAGTTGGTGGTTATAGTACAAGAAGGCATTTAACCTGGTGGTTATAGTATTAGAAGGCATCTAAGTTGGTGGTTATAGTACAAGAAGGCATTTAACCTGGTGGTTATAGTATTAGAAGGCATCTAACTTGGTGGTTATAGTACTAGAAAGCACCTTAGTGGAAATAGTACTAGACGGCATTTAACTTGGTGGTTATAGTACTAGAAGGCATCTAACACGGTGGTTATAGTATTAGAAGGCATCTAAGTTGGTGGTTATAGTACTAGGTTATATCAGTAATTCAGTTTAGAACACAGTTGATTCTCTAATTCTTTACCGTTCTCCCCATTAAGGACTCTGCTCATCTCACTATCTCCAGCTTAAAAATACCTGGAGACTTACCACAAAATGTGCCAACACCTAAAAATTGTGCCCAAATTACACGAATTAAAGGGCCATCACCCACAACATGTATTAATAACTCAGGTTGGCGAGTTAATTCACTAGACCAACTCAACAATACAGTTCAGGTCTTCTATAAAGGAGTCTGATGATGCTTTTCAGCTGTATAAAAAAAATCCTACAAAGAAGCCACGACTCTAGCCCATCCTGCCAACCCAAATATATAGTTGTCATATGCTGAAGTTACCATACTTTCTCTCTATTAAATTATTATTTTATAGGAATGTTCTTACTTGAATCATGACCTATCAATTATATATATATATAAAAAAATTTATGAAGGTGAGAGTTCAACTGTTGGGAAGTACCAACAATCTAACAATAGTGAGTAAACTCTCATCTACCATAAAGGTTTTTTTCGGTCACTTTTCAAAGAGTAGTCAAAGTTGCATCTTTAATGTGTAACATTACTTACACTTGGGCAGTTTTGAAAAATTTGAAAACCCTAATAAAAAACTAATTTCTTTGTTTTAGGCAGCTGTTCAGACATATTTTCGTATATCAATGCAGTCGCTGCTTGTTTGGGGTGCTGCCACCACATCCCTGCCATTGCACTTCCCACAGTCATTCACATGTGTTGTGGATTATTATTTTTTTTACCCTTCAGGTTATTGACAGATGAACAGCACATGGTCAAGTGTAGAATTTACGATTCTTTCAAAAAGCAGCAGGTCCTCCACACCAATTATTTCACTACCACCAACTATGACTGTTGTATGATGTTTCTACTGGAATTTGCTTTACACCAGACATTATGATATATTTTCAAGGGTTTTTTGTTGTCTTTAATTATATATAAAATTATTACAGCAGCTTCCATTTCCCACTTTGTCTGCAATTGGTTTCCTTTTGCTGCTTTGCATTAAATCACATTTTTCCCTGTCTCTTTTTGCATGTTTTGTCTACTTTTTTAGAATATTACTAGTGAGATAATGGATAAGTTTCAGTATTATTGATCCATATATTACATAATTTATACATCATGGCTTTCACTGTGCTTCTTTGGAGCCCTAGAGAAAAGTTATGATTACAGTCACTTTATGCAGTGGTATGTAAAAGTTTGGGCACCCCTGGTCAAAATTATTGCTATTGTGAACATTTAAGCAAGTCGAAGGTGAAATGATCAATAAAAGGCCTAAAGTTAAAGATGACAAATTTACTTTGTATTTTAGGCAAAAAATATATACTGTATATTTTCATATTCTACATTTTCAAATTACAAAAAGGAAACTGGGCAGGTGCAAAAGTTTAGGCACCCTGCATCGTTTACAGCTTGTAAAAACTTTTTATAACCAGACAAGAGTCTTTCAATTCTTGTTTGAGGATTTTCATCCGTTCTTCCTTGGAAAATTCTTCCAGTCCTGTCAGATTCCTGGATCATCTTGCATTCTCTGCTATTTTGAGGTTACAGATTTTCAATGATGTTAAGATCATGGGACTGTGAGGGCCATTGGAAAACCTTCAGCTTGCGCCTTTTGAGGTCGTCTACTGTGGATGTTGATGTGTATTTGGGATCATTATCCATTTGTAGAAGCCATCTTTTTCCTCTTTTCAACTTCAGTTTTTTACAGATGGTGTTATGTTTGCATCAAGAATTTGTCAAAGTTTCCTTCAATCCATTCTTCCCTCTACCCGAGAAATGTTTCCCGTGTCACTAGCTGCAACACAACCCCAAACCATGATTGATCAACCTCCATGCTTAATGATTGGTGAGATGCTCATTTCCTGAAATTCTGTGCCCTTTTTTCACCACACACACCTTTGGTCATTGTGGCCAAAGACTTCTATTTTAACCTCATCGGTTCACAGGACTTGGTTCCAAAATGCATCAGCTTGTTTAGATGTTCTTTTGCATACTTCTGACTCTGAATTTGATGGTAAGGACACAGGTTTTCATCTGATTACTCTGCTATGAAGACCATATTTGTGCAGGTGCCTCTGACCAGTAGAACAATGTACCACAACTGCAGAGTCTGCTAAATCATTACGAATGTTTTTTTGCAGTTAAGCCGTGTTTTTGAGTTGCCTCTCCAGCAATCCTGTGAGCAGCTCTCACTGAAATTTTGCTTGGTCTTCCAGACCTTATCTTGACTTTCACTATTCCTGATAACTGCCATTTCTTAATTACATTTAGAACTGAGGAAAGAGCAACTTGAAAACGCTTTCCTATTTTCTTATAGCCTCCTGCTTTGTGGTCCTCCACCATTTTCATTTTCAGAGTGCTAGGCAGCTGCCTAAAAGAACCCATGGCTGCTGTTTTTTGGCAAAAAGATATAGGAGGCTGGGTTTTTATAAAGCTTGGAAATTTGCATGACCTGGCCTTTCCTAACGATGATAGTGAACAAGCCTAACCATAACAGGCCAATTAAGGTCTGAAACAGTGGACAAAGTTATTTGAGCACACAAATCTCCCAAACCTTTGCATCGGCCTATTTTCATTTTTGTAATTTTAAAATGAAAAAAAATGACAGTTTTTTTGTGCTTAAAATACAAAGGAAATATGTCATCTTTAACTTCAGGTAGAGATAATTTCATCTTCAACTTCCTTAACTGTTCACAATAACAGTACTTTTGACCATGGGTGCCCAAACTTTTACATGCCATTGTAGTTATTTGTTGAAGGAAATGAATTAACAGTACATTTCGCTAAAACAATAGGGTACATCACTAGAGGTAGGCAGCCCATACAGCTGATGGTGGGCCCTTGAGGAGCACCAATCCCTAGCTAGATATCTCGTTTCCTGTGAACCTTAATAGAACAGTATTGGGGAATGGTTTTCAACAAGGGTTAAGCCCCCGTCTCACATAGCGAGATCGCTAGCGAGATTGCTGTTGCGTCACCGATTTTGTGACGCAACAGCGATCTCGCCTGCGATCTCGCTATGTGTGACACATAGCGGCGATCGGGCCACTGCTGCGATGTCGCTGATCGTGCTCAAATGTCCTGGGCCATTTTTTGATTGCTGGTGTCCCGCTGGCCAGCATGCATCGCTGTTTGACAGGGACAACGACGAATGACCTCAATACTACAGGTCTGAGAGACAGGGTCCCAACGACCGTTGTATCGTTCTGTATTGTTGCTGCGTCGCTGTTCAGATCTGACTGTTTGACATCTCACCAGCGACCTCGTAGCTACGCACCAGCGATCCCTACCAGGTCGCATCGTTGTCAGGATCGCTGGTGTGGGACGGTACCCTTAGGAAGGAGGATCACGTGTAATTTCATCTTACTAGATGGGTCATAACTGAAGAGCACGAAAAAGAACATAATCAGGAGCAATAATGTACGATTCTCCATAGACTTGATATTCTGTAACTCACTAAGCTCTTATTATGTTCTCCAATCACACCCTTCAGAATGAATAAGTGCTGCTCTGCAAGAAAGTCACTGATAATTCCACTAGTAACCTACATAGTTATCATCGTACTACCTGATGTCACCTTCACTAAGCGTACCGCTATACCATGACCGGTTACATATAGTGATCCCATGCAGTGATACAGAATGTTCTGTTGCATTTATAAGAATTCACCCAAGACGTGATGAGTTATGCAAATAAGGCTGAATCATTGCATAATGTAACGCTCTAATACTTCCTGAAAGATTTTGTGTTTCAATTCTTCACTGTAAGATCTCTGCTTCCCTTACGTTAATATGTAGATTATCGTTCACATCCAGAAGGTGAAATCCTTTTGATGTGTTTCTACAATTGTATCCAGCCTATGTCATTATTGTGTAGACAGAACACAATGGTAACAAATCTGTCAGCTATTAGAAGGATCACTTTTCATCTTTTAGGTGTAAACTACAAAGCAGCCATCAGAGTCAGCAGGCAGGGATTTTGCAAAGAGTGAAGAATTGAAACACAAAGTACATTAAAGATGGCAGGAAGAGAAAGAGGTAAAGGGAAAGTTAGCTAGTTGTCCATTGTCTTTTATAGGTTAAGTTGTGGGAGTGTGGAGTTTACAACAAATGCAAACCAAGTACTTGATGCCTAGAGGAGAAGCAAACTAGTCGACCTGTCCTGGCCAAGGTCTGAAGAGCAGAATAATGAAAATAATGATCTACATACACAATAGACTACAATCAGCCGAACCCCAGCAGGATAGTCAAACAGCCTAAAATGTATGAGGGCCTCATGACTTTTCCCCAACTAATAATGTTGGACGGGATAAGGATCAGGCAGTTTCATTATCAGATTTTTTTTGATATTGAGGTGATAGGCCGCTGCCAGAGCCGTTTGTCAGCAGCTTTCTCTTTTTTTCTCCAAATATTTATCTCTATTGGAGAATCAAGAGAGACATTTGTTGGCTGAATGAGAGCTCGGATAACGGCAGAAATATTTGTATGGCGAGCTCAAATCTTGGACCCTGATGGAGACTCTCGCCCATGACTACTTGTTACCCCTGGTTAGCTGCAAACCAACCACAAACCTTGCATGAGCGACGGCTTAAGCTGCACCATGTCATTGTCTTTGTGGTATCAGCCATTGTGGCACTCACCTGTCCTGTGTCCTCTTGCCCAGAATTATCCTCTCAGACCCAGCACAGCAGACTGACAGACATGGCTGATGGTAATGACTCTTATAGGCAGGTTCGGGAGAGATGCCACTGTGGAATGGTTGCACATTCTCCTTCAATGATAACACAAGGTAACTAGAAGGATGATAGACTCACAAGGAGCGCAGCATAACTGCTGGCAGAGGAATGTAAGGTATGATGTCTGACTCATGCACTATCACATACACTTGATCAGAAGGAACAATAATCTAAAGATGGGAGTGGTACTCTTCATCAGTCATTTCTTACTTATCTCTGTCTCTTGGAAAGACTGCCATTACAGTTGCGGCATGGGATGTCACCCAGCTTTCTTGAAGTCTTAGGTGGTAAATCTGCATTGTTATACATAAATACGGAAACAAGATATATATATATAACACTTTAAACTGAAAATATTTGCCTTTGGGTTCTTTTCGTTTCTTTTGGCTGACCAACCCTGTGGGGATATATTGTGATGGGAGAAGTATCGGTTGTTGTCATCAATATTTCTTACTGTTTTGAACTGTAATCTGGCTGTTGTGTATCTGGACTTTTCAAAAGTGTTTAATCCTTCAAGCTTGGTATATAAAATGACAGTGAACCATCTGGTCAGATTTCATGATGAGGCAGTGATAGCGGTCATAGCCCCTGATGAAATTAATTAATGGTCACAGTGTAGGGTTGTCAACTTGACGTTTTATTATTTCTGGACAGCTTATGAAAAAAATCACGGATGGACAATAGTTTTTATGTACACATTGGAAAACCATAATAAATCACTATTATTATAAGGGATACATGTCTACAGCCCGTAATTCTGATATGAAGATATCAGGTGCATTCACTGGAAACTGATAATTATAGTCCAAATAATCTGTATAAGTTTCTTCAGCTTCAAGGACGCCTCGTTTTTTTTACAGACAGGGCAAAAAATGCCTTATTTTTATGGACTATCCAGGAACATCTGGATGGTCGGCAACCCTGGTACGTAGGCACAATTCACAATGGTTACACCTCAGAGCTTGGTAGTTATACTACTATACCCGGAGCTTGTGGCTGCAGAGTATCATGGACAGTGTCTTACACTTTATTAGCAGGTAGTTCTTGCCAATAACAAACTCAGCCCTGCCATTCTGTGTTTCCAGGCAACTATCATGGCACACCTTGTACTGTCTCTCTATATAGGTCACACCTTGTTCCGAAAATACACTTTCTCTTCTTGCTGGTATCGTAATATTTGAGTGACATCTCTTTTTCAGTCTCAATCCATGGCGTTGCTGATCATAGTCACAGCTCTTCTCACTGTCTCAGACCACAGTCTGGAGCACTACCTTTGGTCATGCTCTCTCGTCACTAGAGATGTCAGGGTAAGCAGATGTCAACTGCTCTAAGTCAATTTAATAAATAATAATTATGTAAATCTGTATTTACTAGCAAGGACCTGGTCTTCATCAGTGATTTAATTACAAAGGAAATGTATTTATAAGAAAGGTTACAAGTAAAATGGATAGATAAAGATAAGCGAAAAAGAGGCATATTCGAAGACCCCTATGAATATGAGATGAAGAGAGATGTGACCTACTGGAAAATGGCGCATTATTTACAGTCATATGTTAAAGTTTGGGCACCCCTATTAATGTTAACCTTTTTTCTTTATAACAATTTTGGTTTTTGCAACAGCTATTTCAGTTTCATATATCTAATAACTGATGGACTCAGTTATATTTCTGGATTCAAATGAGGTTTATTGTACTAATATAAAATGTGCAATCTGCATTTAAACAAAATTTGACCGGTGCAAAAGTATGGGCACCTCAACATAAAAGTGACATTAATATTTCGTAGATCCTCCTTTTGCAAAAATAGCAGCCTCTAGTTATTTATATATGAGTTCCTGGATCCTGGATGAAGGTATTTGTGACCATTCCTGTTTAGAAAACAATTCCAGTTCAGTTAAGTTTGATGGTCGCCGAGCATGGACAGCCCGCTTCAAATCATCCCACAGATGTTCAATGATATTCAGGTCTGGGGACTGGGATGGCCATTCCAGAACATTGTAATTGTTCCTCTGCATGAATGCCTAAGTAGATTTGGAGCGGTGTTTTGGATCATTGTCTTGCTGAAATATCCATCCCCTGCGTAACTTCAACTTCGTCACTGATTCTTGCACATTATTGTCAAGAATCTGCTGATACTGATAATGATTTTTCCAGAAAAAAGAGACTTCCTGTTTCTCCATAGAGCAGTGAAAAGAGAAGAATTAGCTGGGTAGAAAGGCAAAATGACCAATTGTAAGTACACAGTGCTATATAGTATGATGATTGCAATATATTAAGAGGATAAAAACTTCTTTAAAGACAGATACAAAGTAATCACAATTAGATTATTAGGCCAGATTCATACATTGCTCTAGGATTGCCAACTTGACTTTTTATTTTTTTAACAGCTAAATAAAGAGTCACAGACAGGCAATATTTTTACGGACACATTCGAAAACTATAATAAAAATTATGAATATAAGTGATAATGTCCACAACCCATAATTCTGATATGAAGACATAAGCTAGGGCAGCATGAGGACTCAGTGGTTAGCATTTTTGCCTTGCAGCGCTGGAGTCCTGGATTAGAATCCCACCAGGAACAACATCTGCAAGGAGTTTGTATGTTCTCCCCATGCTTGCGTGGGTTTCCTCCAGGTACTCCGTTTTCCTTCCACACTCCAGAGACATACTGATACGGAATGTACGCGTAGATTGTGAGCCCTAATGGGGACAGCGATGACAATGTCTATAGAATATAATGGCTCTATATAAATGAGTAAAACACATAAATAAGCTGCATTCACTGTAGACTGTAAAATAATGATAACTACAGTAAAAAAAAACTGTATAAGTTTCTTCAGCTTATTTTTCCAGACTGTCCTGGAATTTCCAGACAGTTGGTGACCCTGAATAGATCGAAAATTTGCGGTTTGAGTAAAGACTGCAATATCCAGATCGGCTTCAGGCCTACTTACCCAAAGTCAAAAGCTTCAGATATGTCTATACAACTACTGAGTTTGGTCAAGAGACCCGAGTACCCAGACCATGAATGTCCGCAGTGTGACTGCAGCCCTGCATTTGTTACAGATAGCGATCGGAGGGGTTCCAGAAATATCAGCTGTTCAACTGGTTGTCCTCTACTTTAGCACTGATGACCTAGCCTTAGGATCTGGACAACACCGTACCACCCACAGACCAATGGCATGTGTGAGAAGATGAACCAGGTAGTGATTGACCTACTGAAGATCTTGCCTTTGGAGGAGAGGAATCTGTGGTCATACAAGTTACAGAATTCCTGGAACACTTCTGCCTCAAAGGCGGGACCTTGATCTGTAAGCACTTGCTCAGGGTATCCATGTGGTCTACAGAAGTGCTGTTGGAATGCTCTGGCTGCAGTCCTGGCTGTTTGATCCTTGACAGGCACAACTACAAGGAATCTTGAGTAGTGATCCACGATGGTAAGAGCATAGATGTAGCCTGAGCGGCTTGGGACCAGCTTCACATGGTCCAGGGCGACCAACTCAAGTGGCTGTTTGGTTATTATTGGCTGTAGAGGAGCTCTCTGGCTGTTTTGATCCTTTCTGCGCAGGTTACATTGTCCACACTCCCGGCACCACTTTTCAATGGCTTTCCTCATACCAGCCCAGTAGAATCTCTCCCTGTTATGATGAGTCACCGCAGGAGGAAAAACCAAAATACCAGCTAAGTCCAGAAAAACCAGAGAGGTTGGCAGCTATCGGATTGCAGACCCCTGAACCTATCCACAACAACTAGCAGTAGCAGTGGGGGGTTCCTACGGTGCCCTAGACCCCTCGATCACAGCCGGAGAACTATATAGCCTAAAGACAGAAAGGGGAAAAACTAAACTGACTCATTCTCACTAAATACATCATAAAAGTCCGCCAAATAATCAGGAACATCATGCGACTGAGGAGAGGTGGAAAACACCGGAGCCTCACTAAAGGCACACCGACAACCCCAACTCACCACAGACACAGATTTCCAATCCAAAACTGGATTATGAATTTGCAACCAGGGAAACCCCAGAACAATGGTATCATGCAGATTATGCAACACCAAAAATCTGCAATTTTCTTGATGGTCTGGGGCGACCCGCATTACCACCTGGGTCCAAAACTGAGGTTTATTTTTTGCCAAAGGAGTAGCATCAATCCCCCTCAAAGGGATAGGCGTCCGCAGAGGTGTCATCGGAAATACACAACGTTTAGCAAAATCCAAGTCCATTAGGTTTAGAGCTGCTCCCGAATCCACAAAAGCCTTGGAGGAAAATGTGGACAGGGAGCAGATCAGAATAATAGCCAGAAGAAACTTAGGTTGAACACCACCAACAGAAAACGTGTGTGCAAAGCGTTTCTCTCGTTTAGGACAGACAGAAATAATATGCGAGGCATCTCCACAGAAAAAACACAACTTATTACGCCTTCTGAACTCCTGACGCTGCTCTCTGGACAAAACTCTATCACATTGCATAGGTTCAGACATTTGTTCAACAAGTGGCAACACTTCTCGTGCAGTTTTGCGTTTGCGCAAATGCCGATCAATCTGAATGGCTAATGACATAGAATCGTCAAGACCAGAGGGAACAGGAAATCCCACCATAGTATCTTTTACGGCTTCTGACAAACCCTTCCGAAAGAGAGCAGCCAGGGCATTATCATTCCAGGTAGTAAGCACCGCCCACTTTCGGAATTTTTGACAGTACGATTCTGCAGAATCTTGACCCTGGTTCAATGCCAGCAGGGTCTTTTCAGCCTGATCAATGGTATTAGGTTCGTCATACAACAACCCCAAGGCTTGAAAAAATGCATTCACATTATTCAGAATAGGATCATCAGGTTTCAAAGAAAACGCCCAATCCTGGGGATCGCCGCGCAGCAAAGAGATGACAATTTTAACCTGCTGCGCGGAGTTCCCCGATGAGTTAGGCTTCAAGGCAAAAAATATTTTACAATTATTCTTGAAATTCAAGAATTTAGACCGATCCCCCAAAAATACATCAGGAGAAGGAATCTTTGGTTCAGCAGCATGTGAATGAGCAAGATAGGCGGAAATTCCCCGCACTTCAGCAGCGAGCTGCTCCACACGATCAGACAATTGCTTCATCTCCATTGAGAGAAAAATTCCCCCTACGGCCTCAGAGATATAGAGGAAAAAATATGCACACAAAAAAAAAAAAAAATTCTGACACTTTTCTTTTTTTTTTTTTTACAATTCTCTCCTGCTATTGAGTACCCTAGGATCTGCGGTATGGCTGGTGATTCTGTTATGATGAGTCACCGCAGGAGGAATAGCAGCTAAGTCCAGAAAAACCAGAGAGGTTGGCAGCTATCGGATTGCAGACCCCTGAACCTATCCACAACAACTAGCAGTAGCCGTGGGGGGTTCCTACGGTGCCCTAGACCCCTCGATCACAGCCGGAGAACTATATAGCCTAAAGACAGAAAGGGGAAAACTAAACTGCCCCAGAGCAGACCCCAAAGCAATAGGCAGCCCCCAACATAAAATGACGGTTAAGCAAGATGAAAACACTAACACAGATAGAAAGATAGGTTGAGCAAATGATGGGGCCCAAGCTAACTACATAGGACAGGATAGGAAAGCTGCTGTCTGCCATCCGCAAAAACCCTATCAAAATGAGTCAACCGACTGATAGGAAAAACAGGCCCTGAAGTCGCTAGGCTTCAAAAATGTTGTGAAGAAGAAACGGAGAGTGGTGGTCATGGGGGATTCCCTGTTGAGAGGAACAGAGGCCGCTATCTGCAGACCGGATATAACTTCAAGAGAAATGTGCTGTCTTCCAGGTGCAAAAATTAAAGATGTGTCTGACAGGATATCAGGACTCTTCAGACCTACAGATGACTACCCATTCCTGCTACTACATGTGGGGACAAATTACACCGCAAGAAACAACCTGGAAACCATCTGCAGAGACTTTGAAGACTTAGGCAAGAAAGTGAAAGAACTGGGAGCGCAGGTGGTCTTCTCTTCCATCCTCCCAGTGGATGGCCATGGAACAAGGAGGTGGAATAAGATTCTGCAGGTGAACAACTGGCTACGTCGATGGTGCCGTCAGCAACGATTTGGATTTCTGGATCACGGAGTGAACTACTTATACGATGGACTACTTGCTAGAGATGGGGTGCACCTTACGAAGACTGGAAAGCAGGTATTTGGAAGTCGCCTTGCTACACTTGTAAGGAGAGCTTTAAACTAGAACAACATGGGAAGGGAAGCAAAAGACCAGAAAAAGCCATACACCTGACAAATGCTATTGAGAACTCTGCTATTAGAAGTGGAAAGGAAGAACAAAGACGAAAGAATCTAATTAATAAAAATATTGGAGAAAGAGAAACCATTCACAAACTAAAATGTTTCTATACTAATGCACAAAGCATGGGCAACAAATAAGGAGAATTGGAACTACTAACACAGGAAAAGAAATATTATATCATTGGAATCACTGAAACTTGATGGGACAATACACATGATTGGAATACAAGACTAGAAGGATACAACTTATTTGCAAGAAACAGACTTGATAAACGAGGAGGGGGTGTCGCATTGTATGTTAGAAATGCGTATATCTGCACAGAGATTGAAGCTTCAGAGACTGGGAGTTCTGTGGAAACTGTTTGGGTAAGAATACAAGGACAGAACAATGGAAAGGACACCATTGTAGGCATTTACTACAGGCCGCCTGTGCAAGCTGAAGATATGGATGAACTCTTTATGCATCAAATGGCCAAGTTCTCCAAAAAATATGACATAGTTGTCATGGGAGATTTCAACTATCCAGACATTTGTTGGGAATCTCTCTCAGGCAAAACTAACAGGTCAAGGAAATTCTTATCCTCTCTTGCTGACAACTTTATCTTCCAAAAGGTAAAGGAGAAAACAAGGGGAACTGCTACCTTGGATCTAATCCTTATAAACAGGGAGGAAATGGTTGAGGAGGTAAAAGTGGCTGGGACCCTAGGAGGTAGCGACCATGCTATTTTAGAATTTTGGATAACTAGAGGCGGAAGACCTGTGAAGACTCAGACGTCAAGGTTAGATTTCAGAAAGGCAGATTTTAAGGGATTCAGAAAGAGAATTGGAGGGATCCAATGGCTGGATATCCTTAAAGACAAAAATGTCCAGGAAGGATGGGAAATTTTGAAAAATGAAATTCTCAAAGCACAGTTGTTAACAATTCCGAAAAGAGGGAAGAATAGGAAGCATTTAAGGAAACCAGGATGGATGAACACAGAACTTAAGCACATGCTAAAAAGGAAGAAAAAAATGTTTATAAAATGGAAAGAGGGAGGCATATCTAAAGAAGAATATAATGCTGTCTGCAGAACCTGCAGGGCACAAATCAGATTAGCTAAAGCTGAAAATGAATTGAGGCTTGCAAGAGATGTCAAAAGCAATAATGAAGGATTTTGGGGATATGTCAAAAGTAAAAGAAAAGTCAAAGATGCTATAGGATTTTTACAGGATGAAAATGATGAAATGGTAAGACAGGATGTTGAGAAGGCTGAACTTTTAAATTCCT
Source organism: Dendrobates tinctorius (assembly GCF_039654945.1). Taxonomy (NCBI): domain Eukaryota; kingdom Metazoa; phylum Chordata; class Amphibia; order Anura; family Dendrobatidae; genus Dendrobates; species Dendrobates tinctorius. The sequence continues at coordinate 7,756,350 of NW_027361806.1, forward strand.
ATTTTGCATCTGTTTTCTCTCAGAAAGGAAATGTAACATCAACTGTTATTCACTGTCCTATTAAGGGAATAGAAGAATCCAGGATATCTATAAACAGAAAGATAGTGAGGAAACACTTAGCTAACCTAAATGAATTCAAGTCTCCAGGTCCAGATGAATTACACCCCAGAGTACTGAAGGAGATAGCAGAAGAAATTTCTGAACCACTCTCCATAATCTTTGAAAATTCTTGGAGAACAGGAGAAGTGCCAGAAGACTGGAGAAGAGCAAATGTTGTTCCTATCTTCAAAAAGGGGAAGAAGGTGGACCCAGGCAACTATAGGCCGGTGAGTCTGACTTCTATACCAGGAAAGATCTTTGAACAAATTATTAAACAACATGTATGTCAATACCTGGATAAGAATGAAGTGATTAAACAGAGTCAGCATGGGTTTGTAACTAATAAGTCATGTCAGACTAATTTAATTTCCTTCTATGACGGTATTACTGATTGGGTGGATCAAGGAAATGCTGTAGATATAGTATATCTTGACTTCAGCAAAGCATTTGACAAAGTCTCTCATACAATCCTTATTGAAAAAATGACTAAGTATGGAATGGACAAGGCAACTGTTAGGTGGATTCATAACTGGCTTAGTGATCGGACCCAAAGAGTGGTCGTAAATGGCTGCACATCCAGTTGGAAGAATGTCTCAAGTGGGGTACCACAGGGCTCTGTCCTGGGCCCTGTATTGTTCAACATCTTTATCAACGATTTAGATGAAGGAATTGAGGGTAAACTGATTAAATTTGCTGATGACACAAAGCTAGGAGGGATAGCTAATACTAGAGAAGAGAGAGAGAGGATTCAAAAAGATATAAATAAACTGGAGAAGTGGGCAGCAACTAACAGAATGGTTTTTAACAGGGAGAAATGCAAAGTACTACATCTGGGCAATAAAAATGAAAAAAGCATATATAGAATGGGAGGAATAGGGCTAAGTGACAGCACATGTGAAAAAGACTTGGGTATACTAATAGATCACAGACTGAATATGAGTCAACAGTGTGATGCAGCAGCAAAAAAGGCAAATGCAATTCTAGGATGTATTAACAGAAGCATACAGTCTAGATCACGTGAAGTAATTATTTCCCTCTACTCCTCTTTGGTCAGACCTCATCTGGAATATTGTGTCCAATTTTGGGCACCACATTTTAAAAAAGACATCAACAAACTGGAGCAAGTTCAGAAAAGAGCGACCAGAATGGTGACCGGTCTGCAAACCCTGTATTATGAGGAAAGGTTGCAGGATTTGGGAATGTTTAGTTTGCAAAAGAGAAGACTGAGAGGAGACTTAATAGCTGTCTACAAATATCTAAAGGGCTGTCACATTGTAGAAGGATCAACTTTATTCTCATTTGCACAAGGAAAGACTAGAAGCAATGGGATGAAGCTGAATGGGAGGAGACACAGATTAGATGTTAGAAAAAACTTTTTGACAGTTAGAGTGATCAATGAGTGGAACAGGCTGCCACGAGAAGTGGTGAGTTCTCCTTCAATGGAAGTCTTCAAACAGAGGCTGGACAGACATCTAACTGGGATGATTTAGCGAATCCTGCTTTGAGCAGGGGGTTGGACCAGATGGCCCAGGAGGTCCCTTCCAACTCCACGATTCTATGATTCTATGATTCTATGACTATATCAGCACTCAGGTATATTCTGAAGACAGAGCAAAATATCAACAGATCAGAGACAAAAATGGAATTCAGCTCACCCCAGCCGGGGATGGCAGAACTCCCAAAAAACAAGGCAAAGCAAGAACAAAACTGAAGAGTACAAAGCAGAGCAGAAAAACTTAGCTTTGAGATGCAGGAATCAGACTGGTCTCCAAGAATCCAGCAGGAAAATCACCAGCCAGGAAGACAGGCGTCGGCAGCCTTATATCCAGTCCTCAATTCCAGCCACCCAGTCATCATCTAGCTGCCCAGGTGTTTGGTAATCAGTCTCACTACCTTCCTTCACTAGAGGAGGGAGTTCATCAGACCTCAATAGTGAAGGGAAAAATGAACTCACAGCATCTCCCAGAGCAATGCTTCCAACTTCTTCCATCTGCTGTGGCCAGCTCCATTGTGGTATGCTTCCAAGACCATTGATTCCTCTCTCTTTGGGACTACTACCTGCTAGACCAGCTCATGAGTGCAGGCATTAATACTCCTCCGACCCAGCTTTCCTTCATAAATGAACAGCTGACCTATTTCCTTCCACAACTGCTGGGTTTCTTCAGGAGCATCCGACTCTGGGCGTGAGTCAGCTTGTGACAGTAACTCCTTCACCAGGTGGACTGCGGGGTCATTATCCTGAGTTTCTGCCCAGTCATGATGGGGCAAGGGATTTAGGGTGACCTCTTTCAAGCCAGACCATCTGTTTCTCACTCCTTGAGCACGTTGGGCCGCAAGTGGCCTGTGGAAGGGAGGCAACTCTTATTTCCTCAAGAGCCTCAGGGTCTTCTCCTGCATCTGGCAGATTAGGCATTCTGGACAGCACATCAGCATTGGCATTCTTGTGCCCTGCTCGGTACTTGATGGTGAATTCATAGTTAGACAGCCGAGTCATCCATCGCTGCCCCAGTGCACCTAGTTTTGCAGTTTCCAAGTGAGTCAACGGGTTGTTGTCCATGAAGATGGTAAACTTGGCTGAAGCTAGGTAATGCTTACATCTTTCAGTCACAGCCCAGACTATGGCGAGGAACTCCAGCTTGAAGGAACTGTAGTTGTCAGGGTTCCTTTCAGTGGGACGAAGCTTCCTGCTGGCGTAGGAGATCACTCTTTGCCATTCTGTACCTGTGACAGTACTGCTCCCAGTCCCACGTTGCTGGCATCAGTATACAACACAAATGGTTTGTCATAATCTGGGTAGGCCAGAACTTCATCTCCTGTGAGAGCCATCTTCAGTCGGGTGAAGGACCTCTCCAGTTCCTCATTCTATTCAAATGTGGAATTCTTCTGTTTGGCTTTCTTGGATTGCCCCACCAGAAGATTTTGCATAGGGGTGGCTATTTCAGTGAAGCCTTTGATGAATCTTCGGTAGTAGCCTACCAGTCCGAGGAATTGGCGTACTTCATGGAGGTTACTGGGCTTTGGCCAGTCCCAGATGACTTTGTCAGGATCTGGTTCCACACCTTCTGCACTCACTACATGACCAAGGTACTGTACCTTGGGCTTCAGGAGGTGGCATTTGGAAGGCTTCACTTTCAGGCCAAAGTTGGACAAGGCTTCAAACACTTCAGCCAGGTGCTCCAGATGGTCTTCATAGGTCTTGGAGAAAACAATGACATCATCAAGGTACAAGAGGACTGTCTTAAAGTTCATGTGTCCCAGGCAGCACTCCATCAGCCGTTGAAATGTTCCTGGGGCAGTGCAGAGCCCGAATGGCATATAGTTGAACTCACAGAGACCCATTGGTGTGGTAAATGCTGTTTTCTCCTTGTCTGCCTCTGCCACGGGAACCTGCCAATACCCACTAGTGAGATCTAAGGTGGAAAAGTAGTTAGCAGTTTTAAGCGCAGCTAATGACTCCTCAATCCTAGGTAATGGGTAGGCATCTTTATGTGTAATGCTGTTAATTTTCCTGTAATCAACACATATTCTCATGGTACCATCCTTTTTCTTTACAAAAACGATGGGAGCTGCCCATGGGCTACAACTGTCTCTGATAACCCATGCTTCCTTCATCTCTCTCAGCATACCTTTAGCACATTGGTATTCTGTTGGGGGTATAGGCCGGTATCTTTCTTTTATGGGTGGATGATCTCCAGTGGGGATATGATGTTGAACCCTTTTGCCTTCCTGAAATCTAGGGGGTGTTTACTGAATACCCGCTCATACTCCTGGGTCACCCTGTAAACCCCATTTTTTTGGTATGAAGGTGTAGAGTCAGTCCCCACCTGCAGTTGCTGGCACCACTCCTCCAGCTGCTTTACAGAGCCATTGTCCTCCACCTGGTCGGAAGAGACCAAGGGCTCTGCTGCCTGCATTGCATTATTACTGACAGTGAGCAGCTTAGCAACTGTGGCATACCGAGGTATTGTGGCCTCTTCCTCCCCACAATTCAAAAGGCGTACAGGTACTCTCCCTTTTCATACATCAACCACCCCTCTGGCTGTCAGGACAGTGGGCCTGCTATCAGAGTATACTGGTTCTACAAATGCCTGGTAATCCTTTCCTCTGAGACCTATAGCTGCCCGACACCAAATCAACATTTCACATCTGGGGGGTATTGCAATGGGAAAAGCATCACTCACTCTGACACTGCCAATTTCTCCACCAGAGATCTACCTGCTGTCTTTGCATCAGGGCCTTGATCTCCTTCTGCAGGACTCGTTGTTCACTGGAACCAGCAGTCTCAGCCACCTGTTGCAACAAGACAATAACCTCGGAAAGACAATTTTCAATTACATTTGTACCAAGAGTCATCATGGGATTACATTCTCGTCGATCAATATCCACTACTATCAGACCTTGAGATTTCAACTCCACCCTCCCCACTTTAACAGTAATTTCTTTACATCCCACTTGTGGTAAAGACTGACCATTACTGGCAACTACTGTTAGTTCATCACTGGGGCCACGGGTGAGCTCAGAGTCAGCCCAATACCGCTTGTAGAGGATATAGGGCATAGTGGTCACCTGGGAGCCAGTGTCCAGCAAAGCGTTCATAGGGATGCCGTCAATCACCACTGGAAGGATCGGTCTCCCTCCAACATACTTGGCTCGCCAGTTCCTTGGGCCTTGTGGTCCTACTCCTGGGGGTTGGCCCTCTGCCCCAGGGGTTACTCGTTTAAAGGACAGAATCTTGCAAGATGACGACAGATGGGACGTCCGTCCTGGTCATAGCGGTCGTTGTTCCTCCCTCGGAGTGGCGGGGTTCTCCTTTTCCGGAGCCACGGAACATCCTCTGGACTGGAAGCAAGCTGGATCTTCTCCTTGGAGGACACCTGCAGGGACTGCACGGTTTTAGTAAGTGCAGCCATACCTTTGGTCAACTCCTGGACTTGAAGACGCAGTTCTTCAGTTGGATCTTTATCCAGAGTCTGTGCATCAGCCTCCACTGGGATGGAAGGGAAAGATGTTGCTTCCTGGTGGTAGGTGATCGCCGGGCGCCTAGGGGGCGCTGAACGGTTGACAGTTGGTTCCTGCAGTACCCGATTAGCCCTGTCCTTGAAATCAGCAAAGTCCAGGTCAGAGTCTTGTAGGGTTATGATGCGCAGCTGTGCTCTGTGGGTACTGGATAGGAGTCCTTCAATGAACTGCTCCTTTAACAGTTTGTCTTCCTCTTTCACACTGTCAGGATCAATTTGCTTGATGGCTCGCAGCGCCTCCTGCAGGTTAAGAGCATAGTCTCTTATACTGTCCTGCACTTTCTGTTTACATCCAAAGAACCTCATCTTGATTTCAGCTGTGGTGCGAGTATCAAAGGTGTTTTTTAGCTTGGCCAAAACCTTTTTAACAGTCTCTTTATCAGTGGCCTGCCAGGCTTTTACTTCTCTCTGTGCTGCACCTGTTAGCTGCCCAATCAGGATGTTCACCTTCTGGCTTTCAGATAGAGGATACACCTCAAACAAACTGCACAGTCTCTCTTTAAATTCACTCAGGGTATGTGACTCACCCGAGTACTGCGGTAGCCAGGCCGCTCCCGGTATGTAGGGCATGGACAGCGGCATTATGGGGACCGCTGCGGTGGGCACTACTTCTCGTGGCGCTGAGGGGTTTGCGGGAGCGCCCGCCGCTGCATTGGCGTTGTCCTCAGACATTTTCTCTCCCCCCTAGTTAACGTGAGCCAGGCCGCGGGGTTGCGCTGGCTTACTGGATGCCGCTACTCGGCTCGATCAGGGGACGCCGGAACTGCAGGACTCAGCTTTTCACTTCCCATGCGTTCTTCTCCTTTTGCGCTTCTCGGCTGGCTCTGCCCACGAAGGCCTGCCCCCTTTTCTTCCCACGCGCGCCAATCAGCGGGATAATGGCGGCAATGGCGCCAATTTCGCACAGTCTATAGCGCCAAACACAGTCTCTGGCACACAGGACCCGGTGACACTGGGCTCCGTGATCCTGTTCATGACGCCAAAAGGGGTCGCCCTCCCAGGGCTGTGGGGTACTCGGTTCCGGGCCAGTCTCTCAGAGGGGATTGTCACAGCAGCGGTGACCCAGTCCGTGGCCCTGGGCACCCATGTAAAAGGGATTGAGTTGGGAATAAAGTTTATAAGTGATTCGTGACGCCGCCAGTGGAGTTCGGCAAGGGAGGTGTTAAGCTGACGCTGCAGACAGATCCTCTGGGACAGATGGTGTAGTGCAGCAATGATGTTGTAGCCCTCCACAGGTAGTGCTGTTGGTCCCAGGGCAGTGTAGCGGAATGTTTAGGAAGAGGGTGCAGTGTTTGGCACAGAGATGTAGCAGTGCTGAGGATGTTGCAGGAAGGAGGCAAGGACACAACAGGGTGCAGTTTCTTTACCTTTACTTGGCAAACGCAGTCCAGGGTCCTTGTTACACATGGCACAGGAGCAGGCTAGCCTGGAAGCAACTCAGGGATCTCTCTATCAGATGGGTTGTGTAGTCTCCTTCCTAGCGCTGGCTTGAGGCACATCCAGTACTATGTTACACTGAAGCTCCTCCTTATCTCGTGTCTTACCTCCTTCTTACCTCATATGGCAGACAGCTGTAGCCCTCTATCTCTCTTGGCTCACCCATCGCTGTGGTGCCTCCGAGTCTTAGGTGGGAATAGAGAATTTACAGCTTCCTATTCCTCTGGTTTCTGTTGCAGGACCTTCAGTATCCATACAACCGTGGAGACCAGGCTCCAGATCATGTGCTCTCACTGGGAGGGAGCTCTCTATCCTCAGCTCAACCTCCAGCGTCTCTCCACGTGTCTACACACGTTGCCCTCCTCACACTAACTACTATTTCCCTTCCTGGCCCTCAGAGCGCGCTCCTCCCCCAATCCTGGTTCAGAGCTCCCTCTGCTGGCCTGGAGTGGGAACGTGTTGCATGTAAATGATTAACTGTTAGAGAGACCCTTCATTGCTTCCAAGCATGACATCACCCTCCCTGGAGGAAGGCAATGCCATTGTGGCGACCATACTCCAGGGGGCGCCACATAGATTTCATACATGTCCAACATTCACTGATCAAACCAGGTAAGGGTCACCTAACTCAAACTCCACAACCTCATAGGCATATATGAAGCTATCGGTCCCGACATCGCCGTCTGTACTTGGGCTGTGAATGTCGGATATGTGAAACTGGCCTGATATAATGGCATATGGCTGTGCTTGCCATCTGTCACATAATGTAGGATATTTTGTTGGTACATGCGTTATATGAAGCTCTAAAATGTGATGTGAACAAAGCCCTATGTGTGTAATGTATGCATAGGTGAAATTTTTATGAATGTTGGAGGTAGTCATTTTTGTATTGGGGTGTAAACACAAACATGATAAATATGATGTAGAAAGCATTAAATAGGGACATATACAGTATATACTAGATGTGGGCCCGATGCTATCGCATCGGGAGGTCAATGTGTGTGTGTGGGGGGGTGTGTTCCGCCGCTGCCTGCCCACCCACCTCCATGCAGTCACAGTCGGCAGGAAAGACGGTGGTTTGCGGCCTATGCTGGAGATTAGGTGTGGCGCCACCAGAGGGTGCCCGCACCCCATCTCCAGCACAGTCTTCAAGCCACAGTGTTTCCTGCCGGCTGTGACTGCACGGAGGTGGGTGGGCAGGCAGCGGCGGGATCTGGCACGTGTAGTCAGGCGGCTGTGGGTTCTAACGGGGGTCCGGCGGTGAGTCCTGGCGGCGATCCTTTCGCGGGTCCTGGCGGGGGTCCGGCGGCAGGTCCTGGTGGGGGTCCAGTGGCAGGTCCAGCAGCAGCGGCGGGGGGGTCCGGCGTGGGTGTCCCGGCGGCCTGGTACCATCAGCGGGTGCCATATTGGAATATCCATCACCTGGATATTCCAATATGGTGGTCGGCATACTTCTGGTGCGGCGCGGTGGATTGTGGGATTCGAGGAGGTCCGGACTGAAGTGAATAACGGACAATTTTAGGTAAGTATATAATAAGATGTGTGTGTGAGTGTCCAGGCAGCAATAACAGGGCCTGGTCATCCATAGCAACCAATCACAGCACAGCTTTCACTTTTCCTCAGCTGAACTGGAAGCTGATGTGTGGTTGCTATGGGGCAGGGTTCCCCAACTCCAGTCCTCAAGGCCCAGCAACAGGTCATGTTTTCAGGATTTCCTTTGTATTGCACAGGTGAAGCAATTATCACCTGAGCAATACTAAGGAAATCCTGAACACATGAGCTGTTGCTGGGCCTTGAGGACTGGAGTTGGGGAACCCTGCTATGGGGGATCAGTCTGCGTTGGTCAGTGAGGCCTCCGCTGCACAGTGAGTCTTTCCTGTGACAACATTCCTTGTATATCATTTAATTTTGTGACTAAAAAAATATACTCAGCTTATAAATGTTTCCATTTAAAATCCAGAGGTGCTGAGGTCAATCTTTTTGTATGAAAAAATAAACAGATTAGACCCCATAAGAGACTGGGAGCCATCGCCATCTTGTGAACTTACGTCTGTGGGACACAATAACACCGGACATGAGGAGACGCAGACGCCATTATCATTCACCTCAATTTTAGGGTAAATTATAGTAAATATCAGACAAAAAAGTGCAAAACGACGCCAGTTTCTAGACAAGTAAGGCTTCTGTAACACAATTCGATTTTTTTAACACCATAGTGGTGGTCCACAGCCCTTTATAAAACTCCCCCCATACTATAGCAGATCAGGAGGTTACTACTGTATATCGACACTTATATGTATAGACCCAGACATTGCCTAAAAGCCTAAAGGCTGTGACTTCAGTTTTTTATATTGGTATAACCTTTTAGAAGGGACGTAGTTGAAGTGTACCACTACCTATAATAAAAATTACAGACTTCTCCATTCTTTATAGGTGAGAAAACTTGCAAAATCGGCAGTGTATCAAATACTTATTTTCCCTACTGTATATAATTATTTAAACCATACAATAGACATCAGAAAATAACAAATCGTTTCTGCCTGTAACCCAGTGCACACTGCAATCTGTCTGACTGATGAAGGTCATTGTAGGACCGAAACGTCATCTTTATTTTTGGATTGCCTGCACACAATAAAATTATCTGCTTACAACATTTACCTGAGTGCCAAGTTTTCTACACGCTTTACATGGGATAGGATCCTACATGGGCACCATCCACAGAAGTGCCGTAATTACCAATTTTGTTGCAGCTCCAAAGAAGTCTGTCCGCCTCTTATGGGATGTGCTGGTGATGGCACGTACGTGATGACATCATTGTGTACTCGCCGGGATGATAGTAGCAGTGAAGCTGCAGGGGATCATATGAGAGGCAAGTATGAAAAACGTTTTCTTTTTTTTTTCTAATAAATTTAATTAAATGTCTGTGTGGGAGCAAATGATGATGAATTGAGGGTGGGAGATGGGGACAGCAAATAATGATGGATTGAAGGTGGGGGACAGCAAATAATGATGGATTGGGGGTGGGGGACAGGAAATAATGATGGATTGAGGATGGGGATGGGGAACCAAATGGGGGACTGAAAATAATGATGGATTGGGGGTGGGAGACGGGGGGACAGCAAATAATGACGGAGCTCCTGTGTATAATGTCAAAGGTGATCCCTGTATTGCCTGTACACTGACAATATATACAGAGTTCCTGGCTATAGTGTCACTGGTGATCACTGTATGTGATTTGGTGTTCGATGGGAACTGTTAATGTGTGATTGGTGAGGATGTGGTGCAGAAGTGGAGTTTTTCCAAAGTGGGTGGTTGGACTGTGGAAGGGTGGAGGTGGAGTTGGGGTGGAGCCTGGGTGGAGTCTAAAGTCCAATATGGGGCCCTCAAATTCCTGGTGGCAGCCCTGGGTATTTTAGCATCTGATCTATTAATTTGATTTGTCTGGCAGAAACCTTCCTCCTTATGCCTTTATCTGCATGAACCTGTTTGTGCTCTGTAAAGAGAGCACGGCACTTAGGAATAGTTTGATTGTTGGTGCTCAAGTCAGGTATCCAACCCATCAATCAAAAATGACCAAAATCTTGGCACTCAATATGTGAAATATTCAGACGCTTTTATTTTGTGCATCCAGACAGAAAGGTTTAAACGTTTTCGGTCCAGCATAGGACCTTCATCAGAAAAATCTCGTTTACTGAAATAAATCCTTGCAATGGTAGCCAAAAGAAGGACAAAGTAGAGAGTCTGGATGGCCAGTGAAAATGTTAAATGGCTGGCGTCTGGAAAGCGTATGTGGACTGTGCCGTCCAAAATTAGAACAGGCAGCTGTACAGCGTAGGGCTTCAGAAAAGGGACCTCCAGGGTCACTAAAATAAGGAGTGAAGACAGCGCTGATAGCAGTGGGTACACCACCTCTAGAATTGAATTGCGCTGGTGAAGCCTTGGTCCGTGGTTTGGCTGCCCTGTGTGGAAGACGTCTTCCACACAGGGCAGCCAGACCACGGACCAGAGAATTTTCTGATGAAGGTCCTATGATGGACCGAAAATGTTTAAACCTTTCTGTCTGGATGCATGAAATAAAAGTGTCTGAATATTTCACATATTGAGTGCCAAGATTTTTGTCATTTTTGTTTGTGCTCTATGTCTTCACAGTACGATGATCACGCTTAAGTTTTTGTGAAATATTCAATGTTTTCATATATTAACCAATGCATTGCACTATTTGACACTTTTTAGCAACAGAGATCTTTTTTCTTTCCCATATTGCTTGAAATCTGTGGCCTGCTTAATAATGTGTAATATACTTATTAAGTCGTTTTCCTTTAATTGAGCTCACATGGCAAACTAATTATCCCACGTGTTTGAGATTGATACAGACACAAACGATCCGTAAGTTTGAAAAAAAAAATTAAATCTTTATGACACTTAAATCCAATTTGCATAGTAATAAGGAACCTGGCGAAGTCCTTATCACCAGGATGTAAGCTGCATAGAGACTGCCCTCTGTCGGCTATAGGCAGCGTGTCTGGGTTGGAGCAGTGCTATGTACTGTAAGTTAGTGACTCTGACATGTGTAATAGCAGCATTGCTGTGATTTCCTCCATAATCTATTATAACAGGACGTTCACTCTGTGATTGAATATTTGGTTTTCACACATCATGAACATTTATTGTTTTTTTATATTGTGATTGCTGTTAATAAAAATGGGAAAGAATCCGAGCTGCAGGGCAGAAATCACACCCAGCAGCACGTTGACTCAGCCACTTATCCTAAGGTGCAATGTTGTATGCTAAATACAAATTCTGCCCCCTGCTGGCCAACCAATGTGAAACATCAAGTGCAAAAATGGTTCTAATGGTTACTTTTTTTAATTTGCGCCTTATTCATTATTTAATTTGCTAATTTTTTAACTTTACTTTGTTTGCTGTGTTTTACTTTTTTTGTTCAACACTGTGGCCATGGTTTTCCTTATCCATATGTTTTAGCCTTATTCATCATTTGCCACTTTTCAAAATGTCACAAAATTTTTGCACAGTTGGACCCTAGTGTAATACACTGTAGCCTAATTTTAGTTTTGCACAGTTGAAGACTAATGTGCAACATTTTAAAGGATCATGAGACTATTTGCTCCGGAAATGCAGAAAAAGAGTAAAATAAAAAATAAAGCATCTTTGATTTAGTACAAAATACATTAAACCTGTGTGCTTTTTTAACCATTTTGTGCAAAAACAGTAACAGATATCTCAAGACAACACAGAAAACGCATTAAAAAAATCTGAAAATTAATCAAAGCCGCAGTTTTTTAATGTGTGGTTCATTGTTTGGATATATGGATGGATGACTGTTTACAATTTGTTTTTTATTTCAGGATAGTAAAGTAAAGAAAGATTGTTTGAAAAGAAGTCTACAGATGAGATGGGACAGCAGAATTATCTGCATCTGATAAATGAATAGTTGTGCTTAGTTTTACTTATCAATTCCTGGAAAAAAGGAAAGTGAGCAAGCTCATTTTCATTTTTTAGTATGTTAATTGACATGAAACACATAGCAGCAGATTTTGCCAGTGGTTATGGTGGAAGTGATGGGATTAAGCCAGCTGACAATGAGTTGAACTAGAAGTAGACAGTAGATATTTGGTTGGATTCAATTCAATTCATTTGTCTATAGAAACAGACCTCCTGTTCCGCCGAACAGTTAAAAAAAGTTCAGGTTCGGGTACCAGAACAGGAACCAAACCTGGACCCCAATCACTTGAATGGGGGGCTCGAACACCCAGTGTTTGCCACGCTGTCATGTGCATGACAGCGCGGCAAACACTGCTTCTGATCGGCTGTAAAATCATCACTTCCAGTCAGACAGCCGTGGTTCCCATGCTGTCAAATTGTCGACAGCATGAGCACACAGCTTTGATCGGAGGTAAAAAATTTACCTCTGGTCACTGGCGTCAGCTGATGTGACTACTACTCCCATCAGCCAACGCCTGCTGCCACTAATAACTTGCTTCCACTTATTGGCTTTTCCCTGTGGTGATTTCTCTGTACATGTAATAAACATAGACACTTTTGCAACTTGGCAAAATTTATTGAGTGCGGCTGTTCCTTCCCTTGTTGACTAATAACAGTGAAAGCAGGCAGAGGCTGATGGGAGTATTCATTAGCCAGCGCCTGCACTCTATATAAATAAACAAAAAATGGTGTGGATTCCCCTGTATTTTTGATAATCAGCCAGACAAGACTGACAACTGTGAGCAACCCTCAGCTGTCAGCGTTAGCAAGGTTGGTTATCAAGAATAGAGGGGTCCCCACACTGTTTTTGTAAATATTTAAATAAATTATTTAAAAAAACAGCTTGGCGTTCCCCCCATTTTTGCCAATCAGCCTTGCTAAAGCAGAGAGCTGGGGGCAGGTATTCTCAGGCTGGTAAGGGGCCATGGATATTTCCCCTCCCCAACCTAAAAATAGCAGTCGTCAGCGGCCCCACAAAAGGCACATCTATTAGATGCGCTAATTCTGTTGCTTTGCCTTGCTCTTCCCACTTGTTCTGTAATGGTGGCAAGCAGGGTTCACATTTGTGGGGTTGATGTCACCTTGTATTGTGAGACTTTTTCTCACTGTGTTAGCAGTGATCTCACCAGAGGGAGGTCACCAAAGGTCATTGGCCCAGCTGGGCATGCAGCCTCAGTGACCGAGGTCACTGCTGCTTACTGATGCTGTGCTCGCAGCAGCTCATTCATCAGTGGTTCTCAGCCTGGATGGTTGCATCTTGGCAGAAAACTAGGTTGAAAACTAGTAATGCCCAGACATGGATTTTGCCCTGGCACAGAATTTCAGACAGGTGAGGGATATTGTTGTTTTTTATTTTTATTTTATTACAGGAGCTGAGGGATTTATTGGAATGGGTGTTAGGTGAGTATAAATGTGTTTGTTATTTTTTAAATAAAAAAGGAAAAGTGTGTTTTGCTTTTAGTTCAAATAAAAGACTTTATTTCCAGTACAACTATAGGATTAGTAATGGATAGGTGTGTGGCGCCCCTGAGGGTTCAGTCGCCACAGAGGTACTGCACCTCCTCCTGAGGTGTGGTGCCCTACTATCCAGGTAAGGTGGAGACACCTGACCACACTCCAACACCTGCATCCCACACAACATAGTAGTGTAGCAAAGCACCCTTTGGTGGCTCCCTGCTTGGAACACGAAGTGTGCTGGGAGGCGGGTGGAGTTTAATTTGCACTAAAAGAGCGGGAAGAGGATAGGATTTAGTTAGTGAGTCACAGGAGTCTGACGAGGTCAGTATGTGAAAGGAGATCCACTGAGTGGGATGGATGAAGGAAGTGCTGCAGCCGTCCTCAGTGATCTGAGTCCGCTGGCACAAGAAAGGAACATTGATAGAAAGCCTGACTCTCCATAAGAAGGGAAGAATTAGTACGGAACGTGAGGAGAAGAGAACCAAGGATCAGGGTTAGAGGAGGACCCTTCCCAAGTTCTAAGCGCAAGGCCGGGGTCCGGTCCCCGAGGTTGTATGGATACTAATGGTCCTGCAGCAGACACTGGAGGAATAGAAGTAGTGACCACTTTATTCCCACACCAGACTTGGGGGCACAACAGCAACGTGTGTGAGCTGGGACTAGGTAGAAGGAGTCCCCGAAGCAGGCTACAGCTGTCTGCCGTACAAGTAGAATTCTTAGGAACATCTGACAGGAGGAACTCCAGAGTAACTCAGTGCTGTGAGTACTTCACTAAAAGGCGCTAAGAGGGAGACGTTCAGAAAAGGCACATATGTTGGCGGAGTGTTGGAAAGGAGTACTTCATCTTGCCTGGAAGTTGGCTGAGCTCCTGACCCGGAGGACACGGCACGGATGCGGGCACCTGTACCACAACAGACTCTGAGTAAAGCTTTGGCACTACATGCCCTGGTGTCCTTCACTTATTCCTGCATCAACCTGCCCGACACTGCTACATCCCTCCTGCGCCCGACACTACACCATCTAAGTGTCACTTCACCTACACTGCCCTGGGACTACAGCCCTGCCTGTGGGGGCTATAACATCATTGCTGCACCACACCATCTGTCCCAGAGGAGCTGTTTGCAGCGTCGGCTTAACATCTTCCTTGCCAAACACCACAGGTGGCGTCACGAATCACTTATAAACTTTCACCAGCATAAGCACACTGAAACAACCCCTTTTGCAATGGAGCCCCAGGGCCACGGACCGGGTCACTGCTACCGTGACAACTCCCGTTGAGAAGATCAACCGGCCCGGTACCGAGTACCCAACAGCCCTGGCGTGTGAGGGCGCTCCAGGTGTCTTATAGACGCCTCTCCATTACTAAGCCATGGGCTTCATGTCATCAGACAATACAAAGGTGACATCAACCCCACAAATATGAACCCCATTTGCCACCGCTACAGGGAAAGTGGGAAGAGTAGGGCAAAGCACCAGAATTGGTGCATCTAATAGATATGCCTTTTCTGGGGCTTCTGTGGGCTGCTATTTTTAGGCTGGGGAGGTAATATCCATGGTCCCTTACCAGCCTAAGAATACCAGCCACCAGCTGTCTGCTTTAGCAAGGCTGGTTGTCAAAAATGGGGGGGACATCACACCTTTTTTTAAATTATTTATTTATATAATTAAAAAAACAGTGTGGGGACCCCTCTATTCTTGATAACCAGCCTTGCTGAAATTGACAGTTGAGGGTTGCATTCCGCAGCTGTCAGTTATATCTTACTATTTATCAAAAATACAGGGGAACCCACGCTGTTTTTAAAAAAGAAAATATTTATTTAGAGCGCAAGATAATGAATACTCCCATGAGCCGCCGCCTGCTCTCACTGTTATTAGTGGCAGCAGGCATCGGCTGATGGAAGTAGTAGTCCCATCAGCTGATGACACTGACCGGACTTAAACTTTTTACCTCCGATCACAGCTGCAGGGTCACCCTGTCATTTGACAGTGTGGGAACCGCAGCTGTATAACTGGCGGTAACGATTTTACAGCCGATCAGAAGCAGTGTTTGCCACGCTGTCATGCACAGGCCAAACCGGAACAGTAACACAGATTTCCTGGAGTAGGTGTTCAGTACGGACGCCAAACTTTTCTGCTCAGGTTCGCCCATCTCTGCTCCAGATTGCCCCTTTCCCTATGTTTACCATTGAGAGGAGCTAGGATTTAATTGGTTGGGTTTTTGCTAGTGATAATAAAATCTTTCTGAAAATTGATTTCCTCAACTTTGCCAAACTAGCCCAAGAAATTTGATTTGCAGTAAATTGGTTCACTCCAAATCAAAAGTACTCCAAAACCACATGTCTGAGGTCTTCTGGACTGTATCCAACCTTTTTATAGCTTTTTAAACCAACCACAGCTAAAGCATATGGCCATGGTAAACAGATGGTAATCAGTGTTGATCAACAATCTTTTTTATAGCACACTGCAATGTCTGGCTTTTTAAAATTAAAAAGGTGAACCAAAAAAATCCCTTTTTATTATTATTATTATTATTATTATACATTTATATAGCGCCATTTATTCCATGACGCTTTACATGTGAAAAGGGGAAATATAGACAAGTATAATAAAAGTGTAAGACAAGGGACACACAAGTACATAAGGAGAGGGGACCCTGCCCACGAGGGCTCACAGTCTACAGGGATGGGTGAGGATACAGTAGGAGAGGGTAGAGCAGGTCATGCGGTGGTTCAGTAGACCGAGGATCTTTGCAGGCTGTAGGCTTGTCGGAACAGGTGGGTCTTCAGGTTCTTCTTGAAGGTTTCCGTTGATGGTGAGAGTCTGATGTGTTGCAGCAGAGAGTTCCAGAGTATGGGGGAAGCACGGGAGAAGTCTTGTATGCAGTTGTGGGAAGAAGAGATAAGGGGGGAGGCAAATGCTTTCGCTTTGGTTTGTCTTGCGCCGGTCCAAGAATTTCACCTCTAGGTGATAGATATCTGCTGTGCCAGTGTTTATAAAACTCTTAGCATAGGCTACTGCAGATCCACCATGAGTTATAAGTTGCAAACTTGGAGTGTGAAGTGGATGTAAATCCGTGCTGCCAGAGGTCCAATATGTGATAGGAAACCAAGAGTGTTTTGATGCATTTTTTGTCAACACGTTTCGAAGTATTCATAGTTCTTCATGATGATCATTGTGGTTTGTCCTGATGAAGAAGTATGAATACTTTGAAACGCATTGACAAAAACCACATCAAAGCACTCTTTGTCTCATATTGCATATTGGACCTCTAGCAATGCGGATTTACTTCCACTTTTCCCTTCAAGTTTGCATCCTATACTCAACGACCCACACCCCTCAACTGCAGAGCAGCCAGAAATGTATGGAGCATATATTCTTTCACTCCACTGTTTTTTGTGAATTAATATTTCTTCTCCCAATGCTGAGGGGGTGAGAATGATTTAACTGGTCTGATGTCAGAAGTGAGATGTGAGCCAGTCAGACCTTTGCCCCATGCTGCATTCACTGGCTCACAACATGAAGTCTCATAGAGAGAGAGAGAAGTGAGAAAACTGCATCTGCATCCCCTCCTCTCCCCTCATCTAATTACTGTATTACGTCATATACTGTAGATTTTTCAATGACTGAGGACGATGGGAAACATCAGACTTCTGGAAGGTAAAGAAGACAACCCTTTCCCATGATACAATATATTATAAAGTTATAAATATTTACATTTGTTAATGATTTATGCAAAAAATGTTCTGCAATTAGAATAATTATAAAAATGGAAATATGAGAAAGTTTCCTCTATCAAATCTTAAAAATGGGATCACTAAAATACACCAGAGCGATGACACTTCACCTTATCCTTATATTTTTCCTTCGGATACAAAACATGTGTATATCTTCATGTTACATCTTGTAAGATAATATTTGGCTTGATGACTAGCACAATATCTAATGTTTATATTATCCGCCTCAGCCTAGTGTTGCTTTATTGGACTAATTATAGTTTATAGACAGAATTTATTACTTGCCTGTATACCTGTAGTAAAACAGCATTGTGCTGCAGCCGCCTGCTCTTAATTACAGGCTTTTTTCCATCTGAAACAATCATGATATATTCATATAATTGGAATACTCCATTGATATGAATTGATAGCCTGGAGTTAGAATAAGTGCAAATGAGAGCTGCAAAACTGATAAACGACATGGATGATTTTAGTTATGTGAAAAAATTACAAGAATTACATTTATTTAGTCTTGAGAAGAGATGAATCAGGGGGTACATGATTAAGGCTAGTTTCACATTAGCGTTTACGGCCGCCGCTAAGCCCCGCCCCCTGCCACGCCTCCGCCGGTAGTTCGCCTACGGACGCAGGACGCTGCATGCGTCCTGCGTCCCCTATCTTTAGCACTGGGGACGCAGGCCGTGCGCAGGTATGCTTTTGGCGGCGCATGTGTCCTTTTGACGCTGCGCCGACCAGCGCCAAACACAACAGGTTGCAATTTGGTGCGCTCGGCGCAGCGTCAAAAGGATGCATGCGCCACCAAATACATACCTGCGCACGGCCTGCGTCCCCAGTGCTAAAGATAGGGTACGCAGGACGCATGCAGCGTCATGCGTCCGTAGGCGGAGCTACCGGCGGAGGTGTGGCAGGGGGCGGGGCTTAGCGGCGGCCGTGCGCAGCCCGACGCTGCGGCCGTAAACGCTAATGTGAAACTAGCCTAACTTGTACAAAAGTATGGTCAAAAACTGTTTCATGTTAAACCCTTAATTAAAATAGAAGAAGGCACTTCCTCCAACAGGACAAAGAAAGGTTCAGTTTTTGGAGGAGTCAACGTTTCTTTACCAGGAAACTATTATGCTGGAGTCAGACTATGGCATCTGAGATATGCAAACGACCCTTGGCTCCTGCTCTCCTGCGAGCAGGAGCTGAGTGTCATGCTACTGAGCTGTGATCCTCTCACACAGTTGCGTAGGAGGCGGAGAAATTAATTTCTTCATCTCCTCCACTGCCAGGGTTGGTGTATATCGCACTGCATTTAGATGATATCCGAGTGCTGTGTGTTGTGTCACTCGCACCCATAGACTTACCGTGTATAGGTGCGAGTGAGCTGAGTCTCGCTGCCAATCGCAGCATGCTGCGATTGTTCTCCCATGCCAATTCGGCATGAGAAAATTATCACAGATGTGAGCTGGCCCATAGAGTAAAGGCCCCTTTACACGCAATGATATTGTGAACGATATCGTTGCAACGTCACCAGCTTGGTGACGTTGCAGGGATGTCGAAACAACATTGTTGCGTGTGAAACGTAGCAGCGATCAACGATCAGTTGGCTGATCGTTAATTGTTGCCTAATGGGCTGGGCCATAAATCTATAGTTGGTCTCCTGCTGGGCAGCACAAATCGCTGCGTGTGACAGCAAGAGACCAACGATCAGCGAGCTCCCAGCGCCGTACAGCAGACGCTGGGAGCTGGTATCCAGGGTAAACAGCGGGTAACTAAGAGCCGCACGGATACCAGCATGATCGTTTACCCTGGATACCAGCATGATCGCTGGTCCTGATCGCTGGTGAGTCTGCCTATGTGACAGCTCACCAGTGATCAGCTAACTATGTCCCAGCGATCCCATCCACGTCGGATCATTGGTGGGATCGCTGGGACATTGAAGCGTGTAACGGGGCTTTAACACTGGGCCGAGTGCTATGCGATGGTTTATTGCATAGCAATCGGCTGTATTGTACACTAGTGTGACTCCAGCATTAATCTGAGGAACAGCCAATGACTCGCCCCTAGAGGCCGTGGGGTACTCGGTGCCGGGCCCGTTGACTTCAATGGGAGATGTCACAGTGGCAGTGACCCGTTCCGTGGCCTCAGGCGGTCAATGTAAAAAGGGGTAGAGTGATGGGGATATAAGTGTTGAGATGATTTGTGATGCCACCTGTGGTTTCTGGTCAGTTTGAACAGCACTGCAGGGTTGCTTCTCTGGGGCAGATGGTGTGGTGCAGCAATGATGTTGAAGCTCCCCACAGGTGGAGCTGTAGTCCCAGGGCAGTGTAGGTGAGGTTGGCAAGTGGGGAGATGGTGTAAAGAAGTAGATGTAGCAGAGCCGGGTGTAAGGCGCAAGAATAAGTGGAGGACATAAGGGCATGTAGTTCCAAGGCTTTACTCACAGTCTGGTGCACACAGATGCCCGCTTCGGTGTCGTGTCCTCCAGGTAAGGGGCTCAGCCAACTCCCAGGCAAGGTGAAGTACACCTTTCCAGCACTTCTCCAACATGTGCCTTCTCTGAACGTCTCCACACTAGCGCCTAATCTGAAGTACTTGTAGTTGCGTATTAAACTCAAGTTCCTCCTTCTTGATGTTACTTAGAACTCTACTTGTATGGCAGACAGCTGTAGCCTGCTTCGGGGACTCCTTGCTATCATGTCCCGGCTCACCCACGTTGCTGTTGTGCCCCCAAGTCTTAGATGGGAATAAAGTGGTGATGACTTCTATTCCTCCGGTTTCTGCTGCAGGAACATCAGTATCCATACAACCTCGGGGACCGGACCCCGGCCATTCGCTTCAAGCTTGAGGAAGGGCTCTGCTCTGACCCTGGTCCTTAGTTCTCTTCTCCTTACGTTCCACACTAATCTTTCTTCCCTCTGAAGAATCATGCTTTCTATGGCTCTTCCCTGTGCCAGCAGCTCCAGGTCAAAGGAGTCTACTGCAGCACTTCCTTCACTCCATCCCTCTCAGGGGATATTCTCTCACAGACTGACCTTTCCTAATATTCTCCCGCTCTCTTGAGCAGTCTAAGCTCCACCCACCTCCCAGCACTCTTCGTGTTCCAAGCAGGGAGCCACCAAGGTTGCTCTGCTACACTACTGGTGTGCGTGTGGGATGTGAGTGTTGGAGTGTGGTCAGGTGTCTCCACCTTACCTGGGTAGTGGGGTACCACACCTCAGGAGGAGGTGCAGCACCTCTGTGGCGACTGAACCCTCAGGTGCGCCACACCAACCTCAGGAGCCAGTCACAGTGGGAACAGTTAATGGTTTAATCCCTTCATGACCTTGAGATTTTCCATTTTTGTTTTTTGTTTCCCTTCTTCCCCGAGCCATAACGTTTTATTTTTCCGTCAATGTGGCCATATGAGGGCTTGATTTTTTGAGGGACGAGTTGTAATTTATATAGTGTATCAGAAAACAGGAAAAAAGTTCCAAGTGCAGTGAAATTGCAAAAAAGTTCAATTCCATAATTGTTTTTGTTCACTAAATTCTAAAACTGACCTGCCATTATGATTCTCCAGGTCATTATAAGTTTGCAGATACCAAACATGTGTAGGTTCTTTTTTTATTTAGGTGGTGAAAAAAAATCCAAAGTTTGTAAAAAAAAAAAAAAGACACCATTTTCGGAGACCTGTAGCGTCTCCATTTTTTGGGATCCGGGGCTGGGTAAGATCTTATTTTTGTGCACCGAGCTGATATTTTTATTTATACCATTTTGTGGTAGATAACAGAATTTTTTATGCTTTTGACTGATTGTAATTTTTTAATTTTTTTTTTATTTACAAGGCCACAGATTATATATCAAAATGAGGAAAACCATTACATATATTTATATATACAAATATCAAGTTTCTAAAATTAAATCCTAAAAAAAGAGAAATCATTCAATAAATAGATATATAAGATAAATAAATGAAGTGCTTATGGGTGTGCTTGTGTTATTCATTATGTGCAGCAGACAGGTATGATATTGTATGTAGAAATGAACCATTGTCCTGTTTGTGATATGATGCCATGTGTGTGATATCTGACCATCCATTGTCAAGGACAAAATCATTTTAGATATTAGTGCAAATGTGCAGAGCTGTGAAAAACAACTCCTAGAATGGCCTGATAATCACCGACTGTATGGGAATTGTTTCTCTTTTCTGTTGTATTGCTAGTTTTCAGGTTTTTCGATGTATCAGGATCTCTGCATCATTTGTTGTTCTTTCACTACTGTTGCAATGTTCTTTCAGAAAGATTGGACGTCTTTTGTTGCACTTTGTCCCTTTTTTTCTGGTTTATTCAATGATCAGTGAATTGGGCATCCACATCTCTGCACGACAAAAAAAGATTACACCACTGAATGACTACAAGGCTGATATAAGAATAACTTCCAGCTGTCCTGTATTTTGGGGATATAGCCACATAATATTTGTCAAACTGACTGAGGCAGATTTATCCCACTGTGTGAGTTTCTGAGATATTTAAAGTGAACCTGTCAGCAGGATTTTGCTCAGTAAGCTACAGACACTCTCAGGTTGGCGCTATTATACTGATTAAAATGATTCCTTGGTTGATAAAATCCGTCTTGTGGTTGTTGTTTAATCTGTATTTGTAGTTTACAGTTAATGAGATTCTCGTGCTCTGAGGTGGGCCTGTGGGTGGGGCTGTGGGCAGAGCTTTATGTTGTGCTCTGCTTACATATTCATCTGTATTGGCGTAGGACAGGTCAATGATCTGTGGTCCAATAGATGCTACTGTTCAAATCCTGTGGTGGTTGTTCTAGTTCCTGTCGTTTTTGTTTCAGGTCTTGTGGTTGTTGTAGGTCCTGTGGTTGTTGTTGTTGTAGGTAATGTCATCCAAGTTGTTGCAGGTCCTGTGTTTATTATTGTTGCAGGTCCTGTGGTTGTTGTATGTTCTGTCACTCATGTTGTTGATCTTGCAGGTACAGTGGTTGTTGTTGCAGTTCCTGTGGTTGTTGTTGCAGGTCCTGTTGTTGTTGTAGGTCCTTTGGTTGCTGCTGTAGGTCCTGTGGTTGTTGTTTCTGCTTGTCTTGTGCTTGTTGTTGCTGCAGGTCCGGCAGTTGTTGTTGTTTTAGGTCCTGCAGTTGTTGAAGGTTCTGGCATCCTTATTGTTATTGCAGATTCTGTGGTTGTTAATGCAGTTCCTGTGATTGTTGTCCTAGGTCCTATAGTTGTTGCTGTTTCTGCAGGACCTGTGGTTGTTGTTGCTGTTACAAGTCCTGTTGTTCTAGGGCCTGTCATTGTGGTTGTGGCAGGTCCTGTGGCAGTTGTTGTTACAGGTCCTGTGGTTGTTGTAGCTGATGGTCCTGTGTTTGTTGTAGATACTGTCATCCTTGTTGTTGTTATTGAATGATCTATGGTTGTTGATGCTGTTCCTGTGGTTGTTGTCATAGGTCCTATGGTTTTTGTAGATCCTGTAGTTGTTGTTTCTACAGATCTTGTGACTGCTGTTGTTATAAGTCCTGTGGTTGTTGTTGTTGTTACAGATCCTGTCATTGCAGGTCCTGTGGTTGCCGTTGTTTCAGGTCCTGTGGTTGATGTTGTTGTAGGGTGAGACATTGTTGCAAGTCCTGTGGTTGTTGTTGAAGTTCCTGGGGTTGCTGTAGGTCCTATTACTGTTGTTGTTGCAGGTCCTTTGGTTGTTGTTGCAGGTCCTTTGGTTGCTGTCGTTGTTGCAGGTCCTGTGGTGTTGCAGGTCCTGTGGTCATTGTTGTAGGTCCTATGGTTGTTATTGCAGGTATTGTGGTTGTTGTTGCAGGTTCTGTGGTTATTGTTGTTGCAGGTCCTGTGGTCTGTGTTAATTGTTGCAAGTCTTACAGTCATTGTTGCAGGTGCAGGAGTTGTTGATAGTGGAGTAGTTGATTGATATGTACTTGGTACTGGAGTAGTTATGGTTTCATCTGCATGAATGGCTAAAAATATTTACAAGTTTTAACTATCAATACTAATATATACTGTTACTAATATTCTATGTATTATTTGCTTTACTACTCTACACAAGGTTAGAACAGGATTGGCTATCATAAGATCAGCACAGTGCAGCAGCCTCAGACTTCAGGCTTTTGTGATGCTGCACCTTAGGCATCAGGTGCTGATTGAAAACCAACTACAATTAAGTGTAAACCTTAGATGACGCAGTCGCTATCGTGTGTTTAACAGAAGCAAGGAGCTCACTTTGACAGACTAGTCTATCAGCCTTTCACTACGCCATCATTTTTGTCCACCACCGACACGCAACAATGCTTTGAGATACCATGGATTTCAAAACTTAATCTGTCTAAGACGGTCATCCACTTCAAGTGCAGCAGCCACTTCAAGTGTCGGCACGGTCCATGATTTGAAAATGTTAGCATGTTCATGGGGTGCTGATGAGGTGTCATGGCTTCCGGAGGACTACCTAAAGGGAACCTATCAGCAAGTCCATTTTAGCGCAATCTGATGTTATCTAAGCAAAGTCACTGTATAGTCCTGTAAATGCATACCTTTGTTGTAGAAAATCGATTTTTCATGTTATCAAAATCCCTTGATGAATTTTTATGCTAATAAAAGGCAAGTATGGGGTTTGAAGACTGAATTTCCTGCTCTCCTCGCAGGGAGTTAATAAACAATGAACAAGTATTAAAGGAATAGTAGGAATTAATGCGACAGTCTGAGGTTTAAACAGCACTTATCGTGACACCTGCTGGTCCTCCTTGATATGCAGTTCAATGGGGGTTGTAGTACCAGCAACGGCCGGCGTAGAGTCCTCAAATGGGGTCCTCTGGCAATGGTCCAGCTTCTGGCAGCAGCGGGCGGTCTCCGGTTTTACCCGCTGAGCCCCTAGTCCATAAGCCTGAGCAGACAAAGTGAGAGAAGCTGCAGGAGTCCTTGTAACAAACGTGGGCTGATGCGCGCTGGTCAGCAGAGGGAAACGCACCTCAGTGTCCTGTAGCCGGCCCACACTTCTCCGTACGAGCGCTGCCCAACGTTTTTCTGGGCACATGGTGCTCTTGTCAGTCACAGTCCCGCTGGAGTGTGCGGGTAAGCCTGGTTGCGGCCCGTCTCGGCTCTGCTGCACTGGAAGCGGATCGCGCTGCTCACCCTGCTGCAGTCTCCTTGATGGCGGGAAACCCTCTGCCGCTTTCGTGCTTTCAGCTCTGCTTCTGGCTTAAACACGCCCCCTCTTCCCGGGTCATGGGACCTGTCCAGTCCTCTATTCCTTCCCCCGGGCAACATGGGACACAGCCTCAACAGTTAGGGACCCAGCTCAATGCAGGTACCCACAGCTCGGTCTTCCTACTGCACCAGCAGAATAGTGAGTGCAGCTCTGGAGTATAATACAGGTTATAACTCAGGATCACTATAGGATAAGTAATGTGATGTATGTACAGAGTGATGACTGCACCAGTAGAATAGTGAGTGCAGCTCCAGAGTACAATACTGGATGTAACTCTGGAACACTATAGGATAAGTAATGTACAGTGCCTTGAAAAAGAAGTTAAATTTAATGAATGTGAGCATGATTTTGTGACTTATCAGAATATTCACTGCCTTGAAAAATTATTCGTACTTGTGAACTTTTCCACATTTTTTCACGTTACACACAAACTTAAATGTTTTTTGGATTTTATGTGATATACCAACACAAAGTATCAAGTATTTGTGAAGTGTAAAGGAAATTTGATAAAGATCTGGTTGCAGATCGAAATGCGTTGCTTTAACCCCTTATATTCACACTGGTATTGGAGAACTAGCGCACCTAGTTTCCTGATATGGATTAATAAAGTTTCAAGATATTAAAGGAGCTGGAACTTTCACCTTTTCTTTTAAATGAAATTATACATTTTTTTTAATTATTTAAAAGAATAAATCTTAAAATTGTGACATGCATTTGTTATCAGCCCTCTGAATAAAAACTTCGTAGGACCATTTTTTTCTGCAATTACTGCTGCAGTCTTTAGGGGTCTGCCTTTAGCAGCTTACACATGTTCAGGTAACATTTCTGCCCATTCATCTTTGCACACTTATTCTCGCTCAGTGAGATTGGATGGAGGCATTTGTGATCAGCAATTTTCAAGTCGTGCCACAGATTCTCAATGAGATTTCGGACTCGACTATGACTGAGTTGTTTACACACATTAATATACTATTCTCTAAAGTTAACCATTCCATTGTAGCTTTTTCAGTATGTTTAGGGCTGTTGTCCTGCTGAAAGGTGAACTTAAACTCCAGTCTCAAGTCTTTTGCAGCCACTAACAGGTTTTCCTCCAGGATTGCCCTATATTTAGCTCCATCCATCTCATCAACTCTGACAACCTTACGTGCCCCTGCTGAAGGAAAGCATCCCTACAGCATGATGCTACCACCACCATGCTTGACGTTGAGGATGGTGTTTTCAGGGTGATGTGCAGTGTTTGTTTTACACAACACATAGCGTTTTGCATTTAGCTAAAAAATGTCTGCATTGGTCTCATGTGACCAGAGCACCTTCTTCCACATGCTAGTTGTGTCCACTACATGGCTTTTTGCAAACTGCAATTGGTACTTCATATGACTTGCTTTCCAAAATGGCTCTCTTCTTGCTACTCTTCCACTTAAGCCATATTTGTATTTGTGGAGTATATGACTAATTGTTGTCCTGTGGACAGATTCTTCCACTTGAGCTGTAGATCTCTGTAGCTCCTCCAGAGTGACCATGGGCCCCTTGGCTGCTTCTCTAATTAGTGCTCTCCTTGAGTGGGATGTCAGTTTAGGTGGATGGCTTGGTAGGTTTGTAATTGTGCCATACTACTTCCATTTTTGCATGATGGATTGAAGCTTGCACCGTGAGATGTTCAGAGCTTGGGTTAATTTTGTATAACCTAATCTTGCTTTACTCTGTTCCACATCTGTTATCTCTGACCTGTCTGGTGTGTTCCTTGGTTTTCATGATGCTGTTTGATCCCTAATGTTCTTAAACAAACCTCTGAGGCCTTCACAAAATAGCTGTAGTTATAGTGAGAATACATTTTCACCTAGGTGGACCCAATTTACTAATTATGTGACTTCTGGAGGCAATTGGCCACTCAGAATTTTATTTAGGCGTATCAGCCTATATGAAGCTGAAAACAAATGCACTACACAATTTTCAGATTTATACTTTTAAAAAAGATAGAAAACCATGTATCATTTCATGTACATTTTACAAATACTTGCTAGTTTGTGTTGGTATCACATAAAATCCCAATAAAATACATTTAAGTTTGTGGGTGTAGTGTGAAAAAAATGTGGAAAAGTTTATAGGGTATGAATACTATTTCAAGGTACTGTATATTCACAATAAGTCCACTAGAAAAAAAAACTTCAGTGAACTTACTTACAATGTAACTCATTTGTTTATGCAATTGCAGTTCCTAAAACTGTCTATTAGTACTAAATAACCATGATTGTGCCAAAATCAAAAACCAAAATAATCGTCAACATTAACAGAAATACACACTTGAAATAGATCACTCTGTTTTGTAATGACTCTATAGAATATATGAGCTTCACTTTTTGTATCAAAGAACTGAAATAAATTTACTTTTTGATGATATTCTAATTTAGTGAGAAGCACTTGTAATACAGCGGGGTTATGCATGCTCTAGGACACAAGGTTCTGGACACGTGTCTTACTTTCATTGCTCCATCAAGTCATTTGAAGTTAATGTAATCAATAACTAAAAAACACCCATTACAAAAACATCTGTTGCATTCTCTCCACCACAGTGTCAACGCCTGGGCAGGCAGAAGGCTCCACCTGCCCTGAAGAAAATTGAGGGTGAAAACCAAAGTTACAAAAAAAAGGTGACATCAAAGTGGCAGAACTAGCTCTATTATTTAAAGCAAATTCGGCCAAGGGCAAAAATGAAACCCAATCATCCTGATCGGCAGAAATAAAACATCTCAAATACGACTCCAAAGTCTGGTTTGTTCTCTCCGTCTGCCCATTGGTCTGAGGGTGAAACGCAGAGGAGAAGGACAACTGAATTCCCAGCTTGGAACAGAAAGTCCTCCAAAATCTAGACACAAACTGAACTCCTCTGTAAGATACAATGTTCTCAGGAATCCCGTGCAAGCGAACCACCTGTTGCAAAAACAAGGGCACCAACTCAGAGGAAGATGGCAACTTAGGGAGTGGTACAAGATGGACCATCTTAGAGAATCTATCACAAATCACCCAAATAACAGTCATTCTCTGAGAGACAGGCATATCAGAGATAAAATCCATTGAAATATGGGTCCATGGCCTCCTGGGCACCGGCAAAGGCATCAACAAGCCACTAGAGCGAGAACAAGGTTTAGACCAGGAGCAAGCCCCACAGGACTGCACAAAATTCCTGACATCACGAGACAAGGCGGGCCACCAAAAAGATTGACTCACCAGATCTCTAGTACCAAAAATACCTGGATGACCAGACAATGCAGAGCAATGAACTTCAGACATCACTCTCTTCCTCCACTGGTCAGGAACATACAACTTTCCACTAGGACAACGCTCAGGTTTGTCCTCCTGAAACTCTTCCAGAGCACGTCTCAAATCGGGCGAGATGGCAGAAAGAACTACCCCCTCGCCTAAGATGGTAGCAGGCTTAGTCACAACAGGAGAATCAGCAAGGAAACTCCTAGAGAGGGCGTCTGCCTTGACATTCTTAGTGCCCGGAAGAAAAGAGACCACAAAATCAAAACGTGTGAAAAACAAGGCCCACCTAGCCTGTCTAGGATTCAAGCGCTTGGCCGACTCCAGGTAAATCAAATTCTTGTGGTCAGTAAGGACCACGACTTGGTGTTTGGCTCCCTCCAACCAATGTCTCCACTCCTCAAATGCCCATTTCATGGCCAACAGTTCCCGATTCCCCACATCATAGTTACGTTCGGATGGGGAGAACTTTCGGGAAAAGAAAGCACAAGGATTCATTTTAGATGTCACAGGATCTTTTTGGGACAACACCGCTCCTGCACCAATCTCAGAAGCGTCCACCTCCACCAGAAACGGGAGTGAGACATCAGGTTGCCGCAAAACCGGAGCAGAAGTGAACCTTTGCTTCAGCTCCTGAAAGGAAGAAACAGCCTCCGGAGACCAATTCAGCACATCAGCACCCTTCCTAGTCAAATCCGTCAATGGCTTGGCAATACCAGAAAAATTAGCTATAAATTTCTGATAAAAATTAGCAAAACCCAAAAACTTCTGGAGGGCCTTCAAAGAAGTGGGCTGAACCCAATCATAAATGGCCAGTACCTTGGCCGGGTCCATTTCAATAGTTGACGGAGACAAAATAAATCCCAAAAATGAAATCCTCTGTACCCCAAAAAGGCATTTCGATCCCTTGACATACAGGGAATTCTCCCTCAAAATCCGGAACACAGTCCGAACATGTTCCACATGAGAGTCCCAATTCTTGGAGAAGATCAAAATATCATCCAGATAGATAATCAAAAATTTATCCACAAAGTCTCGGAATATATCGTTCATGAAGCACTATAAGACAGAAGGGGCATTAGTGAGCCCAAAAGGCATCACCAGGTACTCAAAATGTCCCTATGGAGTATTAAACGCCATCTTCCATTCATCCCCATGCTTAATGCGAATAAGATTATATGCTCCCCTGAGGTCAAGCTTGGTAAACCAGCAAGCACCTTTAACTCTGGAGAATAGATCAGAAATCAGGGGTAACGGATACTGATATTTAACAGTAATTTTGTTGAGGGCACGATAGTCAATACAAGGCCTTAATGAACCATCCTTTTTAGCCACGAGAAAAAACCCAGCACCCAAGGGTGAAGAGGATGGTCTAATATGACCCTTCTCCAACGCCTCCTTAATATAGGATCGCATAGCCTCGTGCTCGGGTACAGATAAATTGAAAAGCCGACCCTTGGGGAATTTACACCCCGGGTTCAGCTCAATAGCACAGTCATAACTCCTATGAGGAGGCAAAGACGCAGACTCATTCTCACTAAATACATCATAAAAGTCCGCCAAATAATCAGGAACATCATGCGACTGAGGAGAGGTGGAAAACACCGGAGCCTCACTAAAGGCACACCGACAACCCCAACTCACCACAGACACAGATTTCCAATCCAAAACTGGATTATGAATTTGCAACCAGGGAAACCCCAGAACAATGGTATCATGCAGATTATGCAACACCAAAAATCTGCAATTTTCTTGATGGTCTGGGGCGACCCGCATTACCACCTGGGTCCAAAACTGAGGTTTATTTTTTGCCAAAGGAGTAGCATCAATCCCCCTCAAAGGGATAGGCGTCCGCAGAGGTGTCATAGGAAATCCACAATGTTTAGCAAAATCCAAGTCCATCAGGTTCAAAGCTGCTCCTGAATCCACAAAAGCCTTGGCGGAAAATGTGGACAGGGAGCAGATCAGAGTAATTGCCAGAAGAAACTTAGGTTGAACACCACCCACAGAAAATGTGTGTGCACAACGTTTCTCTCGTTTAGGGCAGACAGAAATAATATGCGAGGCATCTCCACAAAAAAAAACACAGCTTATTACGCCTTCTGAACTCCTGACGTTGCTCCCTAGACAAAACTCTATCAAATTGCATAGGTTCAGACATTTGTTCAACAGGTGGTAACATCTCTCGTGTAGTTTTGCGTTCACGTAAACGCCGATCCACCTGAATGGCTAATGACATAGAATCGTCAAGACCATAGGGAACAGGAAATCCCACCATAGTATCTTTTACAGTTTCTGACAAACCCTTCCGAAAGAGGGCTGCCAAGGCACCATCATTCCAGGTAGTAAGGACCGCCCGCTTTCGGAATTTTTGACAGTACAACTCTGCCGAATCCCGACCCTGGCTTAATGCCAACAGGGTCTTTTCAGCCTGATCAATAGCATTAGGTTCATCATACAACATCCCCAAGGCTTGAAAAAATGCATTCACATTATTCAGAATAGGATCATCAGGTTTCAAAGAAAACGCCCAATCCTGGGGATCGCCGCGCAGCAAAGAGATGACAATTTTAACCTGCTGCGCGGAGTTCCCCGATGAGTTAGGCTTCAAGGCAAAAAATATTTTACAATTATTCTTGAAATTCAAGAATTTAGACCGATCCCCCAAAAATACATCAGGAGAAGGAATCTTTGGTTCAGCAGCATGTGAATGAGCAAGATAGGCGGAAATTCCCCGCACTTCAGCAGCGAGCTGCTCCACACGATCAGACAATTGCTTCATCTCCATTGAGAGAAAAATTCCCCCTACGGCCTCAGAGATATAGAGGAAAAAATATGCACACAAAAAAAAAAAAAAATTCTGACACTTTTCTTTTTTTTTTTTTTTACAATTCTCTCCTGCTATTGAGTACCCTAGGATCTGCGGTATGGCTGGTGATTCTGTTATGATGAGTCACCGCAGGAGGAATAGCAGCTAAGTCCAGAAAAACCAGAGAGGTTGGCAGCTATCGGATTGCAGACCCCTGAACCTATCCACAACAACTAGCAGTAGCCGTGGGGGGTTCCTACGGAGCCCTAGACCCCTCGATCACAGCCGGAGAACTATATAGCCTAAAGACAGAAAGGGGAAAACTAAACTGCCCCAGAGCAGACCCCAAAGCAATAGGCAGCCCCCAACATAAAATGACGGTGAAGCAAGATGAAAACACTAACACAGATAGAAAGATAGGTTGAGCAAATGATGGGGCCCAAGCTAACTACATAGGACAGGATAGGAAAGCTGCTGTCTGCCATCCGCAAAAACCCTATCAAAATGAGTCAACCGACTGATAGGAAAAACAGGCCCTGAAGTCGCTAGGCTTCAAAAATGTTGTGAAGAAGAAACGGAGAGTGGTGGTCATGGGGGATTCCCTGTTGAGAGGAACAGAGGCCGCTATCTGCAGACCGGATATAACTTCAAGAGAAATGTGCTGTCTTCCAGGTGCAAAAATTAAAGATGTGTCTGACAGGATATCAGGACTCTTCAGACCTACAGATGACTACCCATTCCTGCTACTACATGTGGGGACAAATGACACCGGAAGAAACGACCTGGAAACCATCTGCAGAGACTTTGAAGACTTAGGCAAGAAAGTGAAAGAACTGGGAGCGCAGGTGGTCTTCTCTTCCATCCTCCCAGTGGATGGCCATGGAACAAGGAGGTGGAATAAGATTCTGCAGGTGAACAACTGGCTACGTCGATGGTGCCATCAGCAACGATTTGGATTTCTGGATCACGGAGTGAACTACTTATACGATGGACTACTTGCTAGAGATGGGGTGCACCTTACGAAGACTGGAAAGCAGGTATTTGGAAGTCGCCTTGCTACACTTGTAAGGAGAGGTTTAAACTAGAACAACATGGGAAGGGAAGCAAAAGACCAGAAAAAGCCATACACCTGACAAATGCTATTGAGAACTCTGCTATTAGAAGTGGAAAGGAAGAACAAAGACGAAAGAATCTAATTAATAAAAATATTGGAGAAAGAGAAACCAATCACAAACTAAAATGTTTCTATACTAATGCACAAAGCATGGGCAACAAATAAGGAGAATTGGAACTACTAACACAGGAAAAGAAATATTATATCATTGGAATCACTGAAACTTGGTGGGACAATACACATCATTGGAATACAAGACTAGAAGGATACAACTTATTTGCAAGAAACAGACTTGATAAACGAGGAGGGGGTGTCGCATTGTATGTTAGAAATGCGTATATCTGCACAGAGATTGAAGCTTCAGAGACTGGGAGTTCTGTGGAAACTGTTTGGGTAAGAATACAAGGACAGAACAATGGAAAGGACACCATTGTAGGCATTTACTACAGGCCGCCTGTGCAAGCTGAAGATATGGATGAACTCTTTATGCATCAAATGGCCAAGTTCTCCAAAAAATATGACATAGTTGTCATGGGAGATTTCAACTATCCAGACATTTGTTAGGAATCTCTCTCAGGCAAAACTAACAGGTCAAGGAAATTCTTATCCTCTCTTGCTGACAACTTTATCTTCCAAAAGGTAAAGGAGAAAACAAGGGGAACTGCTACCTTGGATCTAATCCTTATAAACAGGGAGGAAATGGTTGAGGAGGTAAAAGTGGCTGGGACCCTAGGAGGTAGCGACCATGCTATTTTAGAATTTTGGATAACTAGAGGCGGAAGACCTGTGAAGACTCAGACGTCAAGGTTAGATTTCAGAAAGGCAGATTTTAAGGGATTCAGAAAGAGAATTGGAGGGATCCAATGGCTGGATATCCTTAAAGACAAAAATGTCCAGGAAGGATGGGAAATCTTGAAAAATGAAATTCTCAAAGCACAGTTGTTAACAATTCCGAAAAGAGGGAAGAATAGGAAGCATTTAAGGAAACCAGGATGGATGAACACAGAACTTAAGCACATGCTAAAAAGGAAGAAAAAAATGTTTATAAAATGGAAAGAGGGAGGCATATCTAAAGAAGAATATAATGCTGTCTGCAGAACCTGCAGGGCACAAATCAGATTAGCTAAAGCTGAAAATGAATTGAGGCTTGCAAGAGATGTCAAAAGCAATAATGAAGGATTTTGGGGATATGTCAAAAGTAAAAGAAAAGTCAAAGATGCTATAGGATTTTTACAGGATGAAAATGATGAAATGGTAAGACAGGATGTTGAGAAGGCTGAACTTTTAAATTCCTATTTTGCATCTGTTTTCTCTCAGAAAGGAAATGTAACATCAACTGTTATTCACTGTCCTATTAAGGGAATAGAAGAATCCAGGATATCTATAAACAGAAAGATAGTGAGGAAACACTTAGCTAACCTAAATGAATCAAAGTCTCCAGGTCCAGATGAATTACACCCCAGAGTACTGAAAGAGATAGCAGAAGAAATTTTTGAACCCCTCTCCATAATCTTTGAAAATTCTTGGAGAACAGGAGAAGTGCCAGAAGACTGGAGAAGAGCAAATGTTGTTCCTATCTTCAAAAAGGGGAAGAAGGTGGACCCAGGCAACTATAGGCCGGTGAGTCTGACTTCTATACCAGGAAAGATCTTTGAACAAATTATTAAACAACATGTATGTCAATACCTGGATAAGAATGAAGTGATTAAACAGAGTCAGCATGGGTTTGTAACTAATAAGTCATGTCAGACTAATTTAATTTCCTTCTATGACGGTATTACTGATTGGGTGGATCAAGGAAATGCTGTAGATATAGTATATCTTGACTTCAGCAAAGCATTTGACAAAGTCTCTCATACAATCCTTATTGAAAAAATGACTAAGTATGGAATGGACAAGGCAACTGTTAGGTGGATTCATAACTGGCTTAGTGATCGGACCCAAAGAGTGGTCGTAAATGGCTGCACATCCAGTTGGAAGAATGTCTCAAGTGGGGTACCACAGGGCTCTGTCCTGGGCCCTGTATTGTTCAACATCTTTATCAACGATTTAGATGAAGGAATTGAGGGTAAACTGATTAAATTTGCTGATGACACAAAGCTAGGAGGGATAGCTAATACTAGAGAAGAGAGAGAGAGGATTCAAAAAGATATAAATAAACTGGAGAAGTGGGCAGCAACTAACAGAATGGTTTTTAACAGGGAGAAATGCAAAGTACTACATCTGGGCAATAAAAATGAAAAAAGCATATATAGAATGGGAGGAATAGGGCTAAGTGACAGCACATGTGAAAAAGACTTGGGTATACTAATAGATCACAGACTGAATATGAGTCAACAGTGTGATGCAGCAGCAAAAAAGGCAAATGCAATTCTAGGATGTATTAACAGAAGCATACAGTCTAGATCACGTGAAGTAATTATTTCCCTCTACTCCTCTTTGGTCAGACCTCATCTGGAATATTGTGTCCAATTTTGGGCACCACATTTTAAAAAAGACATCAACAAACTGGAGCAAGTTCAGAAAAGAGCGACCAGAATGGTGACCGGTCTGCAAACCCTGTATTATGAGGAAAGGTTGCAGGATTTGGGAATGTTTAGTTTGCAAAAGAGAAGACTGAGAGGAGACTTAATAGCTGTCTACAAATATCTAAAGGGCTGTCACATTGTAGAAGGATCAACTTTATTCTCATTTGCACAAGGAAAGACTAGAAGCAATGGGATGAAGCTGAATGGGAGGAGACACAGATTAGATATTAGAAAAAACTTTTTGACAGTTAGAGTGATCAATGAGTGGAACAGGCTGCCACGAGAAGTGGTGAGTTCTCCTTCAATGGAAGTCTTCAAACAGAGGCTGGACAGACATCTAACTGGGATGATTTAGCGAATCCTGCTTTGAGCAGGGGGTTGGACCAGATGGCCCAGGAGGTCCCTTCCAACTCCACGATTCTATGATTCTATGATTCTATGACTATATCAGCACTCAGGTATATTCTGAAGACAGAGCAAAATATCAACAGATCAGAGACAAAAATGGAATTCAGCTCACCCCAGCCGGGGATGGCAGAACTCCCAAAAAACAAGGCAAAGCAAGAACAAAACTGAAGAGTACAAAGCAGAGCAGAAAAACTTAGCTTTGAGATGCAGGAATCAGACTGGTCTCCAAGAATCCAGCAGGAAAATCACCAGCCAGGAAGACAGGCGTCGGCAGCCTTATATCCAGTCCTCAATTCCAGCCACCCAGTCATCATCTAGCTGCCCAGGTGTTTGGTAATCAGTCTCACTACCTTCCTTCACTAGAGGAGGGAGTTCATCAGACCTCAATAGTGAAGGGAAAAATGAACTCACAGCATCTCCCAGAGCAATGCTTCCAACTTCTTCCATCTGCTGTGGCCAGCTCCATTGTGGTATGCTTCCAAGACCATTGATTCCTCTCTCTTTGGGACTACTACCTGCTAGACCAGCTCATGAGTGCAGGCATTAATACTCCTCCGACCCAGCTTTCCTTCATAAATGAACAGCTGACCTATTTCCTTCCACAACTGCTGGGTTTCTTCAGGAGCATCCGACTCTGGGCGTGAGTCAGCTTGTGACAGTAGCTCCTTCACCAGGCGGACTGCGGGGTCATTATCCTGAGTTTCTGCCCAGTCATGATGGGGCAAGGGATTTAGGGTGACCTCTTTCAAGCCAGACCATCTGTTTCTCACTCCTTGAGCACGTTGGGCCGCAAGTGGCCTGTGGAAGGGAGGCAACTCTTATTTCCTCAAGAGCCTCAGGGTCTTCTCCTGCATCTGGCAGATTAGGCATTCTGGACAGCACATCAGCATTGGCATTCTTGTGCCCTGCTCGGTACTTGATGGTGAATTCATAGTTAGACAGCCGAGTCATCCATCGCTGCTCCAGTGCACCTAGTTTTGCAGTTTCCAAGTGAGTCAACGGGTTGTTGTCCATGAAGATGGTAAACTTGGCTGAAGCTAGGTAATGCTTACATCTTTCAGTCACAGCCCAGACTATGGCGAGGAACTTCAGCTTGAAGGAACTGTAGTTGTCAGGGTTCCTTTCAGTGGGACGAAGCTTCCTGCTGGCGTAGGAGATCACTCTTTGCCATTCTGTACCTGTGACAGTACTGCTCCCAGTCCCACGTTGCTGGCATCAGTATACAACACAAATGGTTTGTCATAATCTGGGTAGGCCAGAACTTCATCTCCTGTGAGAGCCATCTTCAGTCGGGTGAAGGACCTCTCCAGTTCCTCATTCTATTCAAATGTGGAATTCTTCTGTTTGGCTTTCTTGGATTGCCCCACCAGAAGATTTTGCATAGGGGTGGCTATTTCAGTGAAGCCTTTGATGAATCTTCGGTAGTAGCCTACCAGTCCGAGGAATTGGCGTACTTCATGGAGGTTACTGGGCTTTGGCCAGTCCCAGATGACTTTGTCAGGATCTGGTTCCACACCTTCTGCACTCACTACATGACCAAGGTACTGTACCTTGGGCTTCAGGAGGTGGCATTTGGAAGGCTTCACTTTCAGGCCAAAGTTGGACAAGGCTTCAAACACTTCAGCCAGGTGCTCCAGATGGTCTTCATAGGTCTTGGAGAAAACAATGACATCATCAAGGTACAAGAGGACTGTCTTAAAGTTCATGTGTCCCAGGCAGCACTCCATCAGCCGTTGAAATGTTCCTGGGGCAGTGCAGAGCCCGAATGGCATATAGTTGAACTCACAGAGACCCATTGGTGTGGTAAATGCTGTTTTCTCCTTGTCTGCCTCTGCCACGGGAACCTGCCAATACCCACTAGTGAGATCTAAGGTGGAAAAGTAGTTAGCAGTTTTAAGCGCAGCTAATGACTCCTCAATCCTAGGTAATGGGTAGGCATCTTTATGTGTAATGCTGTTAATTTTCCTGTAATCAACACACATTCTCATGGTACCATCCTTTTTCTTTACAAAAACGATGGGAGCTGCCCATGGGCTACAACTGTCT
Source organism: Dendrobates tinctorius (assembly GCF_039654945.1). Lineage (NCBI taxonomy): Eukaryota > Metazoa > Chordata > Amphibia > Anura > Dendrobatidae > Dendrobates > Dendrobates tinctorius. The sequence goes on from NW_027361806.1 coordinate 7,792,951, forward strand.
CTGATAACCCATGCTTCCTTCATCTCTCTCAGCATACCTTTAGCACATTGGTATTGTGTTGGGGGTATAGGCCGGTATCTTTCTTTTATGGGTGGATGATCTCCAGTGGGGATATGATGTTGAACCCTTTTGCCTTCCTGAAATCTAGGGGGTGTTTACTGAATACCGGCTCATACTCCTGGGTCACCCTGTAAACCCCATTTTTTTGGTATGAAGGTGTAGAGTCAGTCCCCACCTGCAGTTGCTGGCACCACTCCTCCAGCTGCTTTACAGAGCCATTGTCCTCCACCTGGTCGGAAGAGACCAAGGGCTCTGCTGCCTGCATTGCATTATTACTGACAGTGAGCAGCTTAGCAACTGTGGCATACCGAGGTATTGTGGCCTCTTCCTCCCCACAATTCAAAAGGCGTACAGGTACTCTCCCTTTTCATACATCAACTACCCCTCTGGCTGTCAGGACAGTGGGCCTGCTATCAGAGTATACTGGTTCTACAAATGCCTGGTAATCCTTTCCTCTGAGACCTATAGCTGCCCGACACCAAATCAACATTTCACATCTGGGGGGTATTGCAATGGGAAAAGCATCATTCACTCTGACACTGCCAATTTCTCCACCAGAGATCTACCTGCTGTCTTTGCATCAGGGCCTTGATCTCCTTCTGCAGGACTCGTTGTTCACTGGAACCAGCAGTCTCAGCCACCTGTTGCAACAAGACAATGACCTCGGAAAGACAATTTTCAATTACATTTGTACCAAGAGTCACCATTAGTGTTGAGCATTCCGATACCGCAAGTATCGGGTATCGGCCGATACTTGCTGTATCGGAATTCCGATACCGACTTCCGATATTTTTTCAATATCGGAATTCGGCATCGGAATCGGAAGTTCAGTTGATTGACGGCCTGACGTCATCATGATGCGCGGTGTGTGCGCATCATGATGCGCCGTCATTTCGGGCCTTCCGGGGGTCTCTGCCGGCCTGCCGGGGGGCTGTGCCGGCCTGCCGGGGGGCTGTGTGGACTGCCCGGGGTCTCTGCCGGCCTGCCGGGGGGCTGTGCCGGCCTGCCGGGGGGCTGTGCACCCTGTGGGGGTCTGTACCGGCCTGCCGGGGGGCTGTGCCGGCCTGCCGGGGGGCTGTGCTGATGTCCGGGGGTCTGTGCAAGCATCGTCCGATGGGACTACAAGTCCCATCGGGCGATGCCTGCTACCATGACAGTGATTGACACATTAGCCAATGATGGGACAGTAGTAGTCCCATCATCCGGCTAATGTGTTAAATGTTAAAAAAAAAAAAAAAAAAAAAAAAAATACTACATACATACTACATGCTACATACATACTACATATATACTACATACATACTACATACATACTACATACATACTACATGCATGCTACATACATACTACATATATACTACATACATACTACATACATACTGCATGCTACATACATACTACATACATACTACATACATACTACATGCATGCTACATATATACTACATGCTACATACATACCACATACATACTACATGCATGCTACATATATACTACATGCATGCTACATACATACTACATATATACTACATGCATGCTACATACATACTACATGCTACATGCATGCTACATACATACTACATACATGCTACATATATACTACATACATACTACATATATACTACATGCATGCTACATATATACTACATACATACTACATATATACTACATGCATGCTACATATATACTACATACATACTACATATATACTACATACATGCTACATATATACTACATACATACTACATATATACTACATACATGCTACATACATACTACATACATACTACATATATACTACATGCATGCTACATATATACTACATGCTACATACATACCACATACATACTACATACATGCTACATATATACTACATGCATGCTACATACATACTACATATATACTACATGCATGCTACATACATACTACATGCTACATGCATGCTACATACATACTACATACATACTACATGCTACATACATACCACATATATACTACATACATACAATACATTCATACAATACATACATAGACATACAGTACATATAACATAGAGTAACATACTTACCAATACTTGTCACATTGTTCCCCGAAGCCATTGTCTTTCCGGAATAAATATTAACATAACAAACCACAAAAATACTCACCCACGATCCGAAGCAGTCCACGAGTGTGTCCCACGACGATCTTGGGTAGAGAACTGCAGCATCAGATGATGCTGCCGTTCTCTACGGGCTGCAGGAATCCAATGACGGAAGGTAGGTATCCTTCCGCACTGTATTCCTCCGCCACTTAAAAAAAAAAAAGTCCCTAGTCTCACTTTATGCCATTGCTGTGTGGGAAATTCCCACACAGCAATGGCATAAAGTGAGACTAGGGACTTTTTTTTTTTTTAAGTGGCGGAGGAATACAGTGCGGAAGGATACCTACCTTCCGTCATTGGATTCCTGCAGCCCGTAGAGAACGGCAGCATCAGCTGATGCTGCAGTTCTCTACCCAAGATCGTCGTGGGACACACTCGTGGACTGCTTCGGATCGTGGGTGAGTATTTTTGTGGTTTGTTATGTTAATATTTATTCCGTAGACGACAATGGCTTCGGGGAACAATGTGACAAGTATTGGTAAGTATGTTACTCTATGTTATATGTACTGTATGTCTATGTATGTATTGTATGAATGTATTGTATGTATGTAGTATATATGTGGTATGTATGTAGCATGTAGTATGTATGTAGCATGCATGTAGCATGTAGTATGTATGTAGCATGCATGTAGTATATATGTAGTATGTATGTAGCATGCATGTAGTATATATGTAGCATGCATGTAGTATGTATGTGGTATGTATGTAGTATATATGTAGTATGTATGTAGTATATATGTAGCATGTATGTAGTATGTATGTAGCATGCATGTAGCATGTAGTATGTATGTAGCATGCATGTAGTATATATGTAGTATGTATGTAGCATGCATGTAGTATATATGTAGTATGTATGTAGTATATATGTAGCATGTATGTAGTATATATGTAGCATGCATGTAGCATGTAGTATGTATGTAGCATGCATGTAGTATATATGTAGTATGTATGTAGCATGCATGTAGTATATATGTAGCATGCATGTAGTATATATGTAGTATGTATGTAGTATATATGTAGCATGTATGTAGTATGTATGTAGCATGCATGTAGCATGTAGTATGTATGTAGCATGCATGTAGCATGTAGTATGTATGTAGCATGCATGTAGTATATATGTAGTATGTATGTAGCATGCATGTAGTATATATGTAGTATGTATCATGTAGTATGTATGTAGCATGCATGTAGTATATATGTAGCATGCATGTAGTATATATGTAGTATGTATGTTGCATGTAGTATGAATGTAGCATGTATGTAGTATGTAGTATGAATGTAGCATGTATGTAGTATGTAGTATGAATGTAGCATGTAATTTTTTTTTTTTTTTTTTTTTTACATTTAACACATTAGCCGGATGATGGGACTACTACTGTCCCATCATTGGCTAATGTGTCAATCACTGTCATGGTAGCAGGCATCGCCAGATGGGACTTGTAGTCCCATCGGACGATGCCTGCACAGACCCCCGGAGCCTGCACAGACCACCGGCAGGCCGGCACAGCCCCCCGGCAGGCCGGCACAGCCCCCCGGCAGGCCGGCACAGCCCCCCGGAGCCTGCACAGACCACCGGCAGGCCGGCACAGACCACCGGAGCCTGCACAGACCCCCTGGCAGGCCGGCACAGCCCCCCGGCAGGCCGGCACAGCCCCCCGGCAGGCCGGCACAGCCCCCCGGAGCCTGCACAGACCACCGGCAGGCCGGCACAGACCACCGGAGCCTGCACAGACCCCCTGGCAGGCCGGCACAGCCCCCCGAAAGGCCCGTACAGACCCCAGAGAGGCTGTACAAGGGCAGGAAAGGGTTTTTCTTATTCCGATACCGGAAGTCCCATAGACTTGAATGGGACTTCCGGTATCGGAATCGGCGATACCGATACTTTTTTTAAAGATCGGCCGATACCATCCGATACGATACTTTGAAGTATCGGATGGTATCGCTCAACTCTAGTCATCATGGGATTACATTCTCGTCGATCAATATCCACTACTATCAGACCTTGAGATTTCAACTCCACCCTCCCCACTTTAACAGTAATTTCTTTACATCCCACTTGTGGTAAAGACTGACCATTACTGGCAACTACTGTTAGTTCATCACTGGGGCCACGGGTGAGCTCAGAGTCAGCCCAATACCGCTTGTAGAGGATATAGGGCATAGTGGTCACCTGGGAGCCAGTGTCCAGCAAAGCGTTCATAGGGATGCCGTCAATCACCACTGGAAGGATCGGTCTCCCTCCAACATACTTGGCTCGCCAGTTCCTTGGGCCTTGTGGTCCTACTCCTGGGGGTTGGCCCTCTGCCCCAGGGGTTACTCGTTTAAAGGACAGAATCTTGCAAGATGACGACAGATGGGACGTCCGTCCTGGTCATAACGGTCGTTGTTCCTCCCTCGGAGTGGCGGGGTTCTCCTTTTCCGGAGCCACGGAACATCCTCTGGACTGGAAGCAAGCTGGATCTTCTCCTTGGAGGACACCTGCAGGGACTGCACGGTTTTAGTAAGTGCAGCCATACCTTTGGTCAACTCCTGGACTTGAAGACGCAGTTCTTCAGTTGGATCTTTATCCAGAGTCTGTGCATCAGCCTCCACTGGGATGGAAGGGAAAGATGTTGCTTCCTGGTGGTAGGTGATCGCCGGGCGCCTAGGGGGCGCTGAACGGTTGACAGTTGGTTCCTGCAGTACCCGATTAGCCCTGTCCTTGAAATCAGCAAAGTCCAGGTCAGAGTCTTGTAGGGTTATGATGCGCAGCTGTGCTCTGTGGGTACTGGATAGGAGTCCTTCAATGAACTGCTCCTTTAACAGTTTGTCTTCCTCTTTCACACTGTCAGGATCAATTTGCTTGATGGCTCGCAGCGCCTCCTGCAGGTTAAGAGCATAGTCTCTTATACTGTCCTGCACTTTCTGTTTACATCCAAAGAACCTCATCTTGATTTCAGCTGTGGTGCGAGTATCAAAGGTGTTTTTTAGCTTGGCCAAAACCTTTTTAACAGTCTCTTTATCAGTGGCCTGCCAGGCTTTTACTTCTCTCTGTGCTGCACCTGTTAGCTGCCCAATCAGGATGTTCACCTTCTGGCTTTCAGATAGAGGATACACCTCAAACAAACTGCACAGTCTCTCTTTAAATTCACTCAGGGTATGTGACTCACCCGAGTACTGCGGTAGCCAGGCCGCTCCCGGTATGTAGGGCATGGACAGCGGCATTATGGGGACCGCTGCGGTGGGCGCTACTTCTCGTGGCGCTGAGGGGTTTGCGGGAGCGCCCGCCGCTGCATTGGCGTTGTCCTCAGACATTTTCTCTCCCCCCTAGTTAACGTGAGCCAGGCCGCGGGGTTGCGCTGGCTTACTGGATGCCGCTACTCGGCTCGATCAGGGGACGCCGGAACTGCAGGACTCAGCTTTTCACTTCCCACGCGTTCTTCTCCTTTTGCGCTTCTCGGCTGGCTCTGCCCACGAAGGCCTGCCCCCTTTTCTTCCCACGCGCGCCAATCAGCGGGATAATGGCGGCAATGGCGCCAATTTCGCACAGTCTATAGCGCCAAACACAGTCTCTGGCACACAGGACCCGGTGACACTGGGCTCCGTGATCCTGTTCATGACGCCAAAAGGGGTCGCCCTCCCAGGGCTGTGGGGTACTCGGTTCCGGGCCAGTCTCTCAGAGGGGATTGTCACAGCAGCGGTGACCCAGTCCGTGGCCCTGGGCACCCATGTAAAAGGGATTGAGTTGGGAATAAAGTTTATAAGTGATTCGTGATGCCACCAGTGGAGTTCGGCAAGGGAGGTGTTAAGCTGACGCTGCAGACAGATCCTCTGGGACAGATGGTGTAGTGCAGCAATGATGTTGTAGCCCTCCACAGGTAGTGCTGTTGGTCCCAGGGCAGTGTAGCGGAATGTTTAGGAAGAGGGTGCAGTGTTTGGCACAGAGATGTAGCAGTGCTGAGGATGTTGCAGGAAGGAGGCAAGGACACAACAGGGTGCAGTTTCTTTACCTTTACTTGGCAAACGCAGTCCAGGGTCCTTGTTACACATGGCACAGGAGCAGGCTAGCCTGGAAGCAACTCAGGGATCTCTCTATCAGATGGGTTGTGTAGTCTCCTTCCTAGCGCTGGCTTGAGGCACATCCAGTACTATGTTACACTGAAGCTCCTCCTTATCTCGTGTCTTACCTCCTTCTTACCTCATATGGCAGACAGTTGTAGCCCTCTATCTCTCTTGGCTCACCCATCGCTGTGGTGCCTCCGAGTCTTAGGTGGGAATAGAGAATTTACAGCTTCCTATTCCTCTGGTTTCTGTTGCAGGACCTTCAGTATCCATACAACCGTGGAGACCAGGCTCCAGATCATGTGCTCTCACTGGGAGGGAGCTCTCTATCCTCAGCTCAACCTCCAGCGTCTCTCCACGTGTCTACACACGTTGCCCTCCTCACACTAACTACTATTTCCCTTCCTGGCCCTCAGAGCGCGCTCCTCCCCCAATCCTGGTTCAGAGCTCCCTCTGTTGGCCTGGAGTGGGAACGTGTTGCATGTAAATGATTAACTGTTAGAGAGACCCTTCATTGCTTCCAAGCATGACATCACCCTCCCTGGAGGAAGGCAATGCCATTGTGGCGACCATACTCCAGGGGGCGCCACATAGATTTCATACATGTCCAACATTCACTGATCAAACCAGGTAAGGGTCACCTAACTCAAACTCCACAACCTCATAGGCATATATGAAGCTATCGGTCCCGACATCGCCGTCTGTACTTGGGCTGTGAATGTCGGATATGTGAAACTGGCCTGATATAATGGCATATGGCTGTGCTTGCCATCTGTCACATAATGTAGGATATTTTGTTGGTACATGCGTTATATGAAGCTCTAAAATGTGATGTGAACAAAGCCCTATGTGTGTAATGTATGCATAGGTGAAATTTTTATGAATGTAGGAGGGAGTCATTTTTGTATTGGGGTGTAAACACAAACATGATAAATATGATGTAGAAAGCATTAAATAGGGACATATATATACTAGATGTGGGCCCGATGCTATCGCATCGGGAGGTCAATGTGTGTGTGTGGGGGGGTGTGTTCCGCCGCTGCCTGCCCACCCACCTCCATGCAGTCACAGTCGGCAGGAAAGACGGTGGTTTGCGGCCTATGCTGGAGATTAGGTGCGGCGCCACCAGAGGGTGCCCGCACCCCATCTCCAGCACAGGCTTCAAGCCACAATGTTTCCTGCCGGCTGTGACTGCACGGAGGTGGGTGGGCAGGCAGCGGCGGGATCTGGCACGTGTAGTCAGGCGGCTGTGGGTTCTAACGGGGGTCCGGCGGTGAGTCCTGGCGGCGATCCTTTCGCGGGTCCTGGCGGGGGTCCGGCGGCAGGTCCTGGTGGGGGTCCAGCGGCAGGTCCAGCAGCAGCGGCGGGGGGGTCCGGCGTGGGTGTCCCGGCGGCCTGGTACCATCAGCGGGTGCCATATTGGAATATCCGTCACCTGGATATTCCAATATGGTGGTCGGCATACTTCTGGTGCGGCGCGGTGGATTGTGGGATTCGAGGAGGTCCGGACTGAATTGGATAACAGACAATTTTAGGTAAGTATATAATAAGATGTGTGTGTGAGTGTCCAGGCAGCAATAACAGGGCCTGGTCATCCATAGCAACCAATCACAGCACAGCTTTCACTTTTCCTCAGCTGAACTGGAAGCTGATGTGTGGTTGCTATGGGGCAGGGTTCCCCAACTCCAGTCCTCAAGGCCCAGCAACAGGTCATGTTTTCAGGATTTCCTTTGTATTGCACAGGTGAAGCAATTATCACCTGAGCAATACTAAGGAAATCCTGAACACATGACCTGTTGCTGGGCCTTGAGGACTGGAGTTGGGGAACCCTGCTATGGGGGATCAGTCTGCGTTGGTCAGTGAGGCCTCCGCTGCACAGTGAGTCTTTCCTGTGACAACATTCCTTGTATATCATTTAATTTTGTGACTAAAAAAATATACTCAGCTTATAAATGTTTCCATTTAAAATCCAGAGGTGCTGAGGTCAATCTTTTTGTATGAAAAAATAAACAGATTAGACCCCATAAGAGACTGGGAGCCATCGCCATCTTGTGAACTTACGTCTGTGGGACACAATAACACCGGACATGAGGAGACGCAGACGCCATTATCATTCACCTCAATTTTAGGGTAAATTATAGTAAATATCAGACAAAAAAGTGCAAAACGACGCCAGTTTCTAGACAAGTAAGGCTTCTGTAACACAATTCGATTTTTTTGACACCATAGTGGTGGTCCACAGCCCTTTATAAAACTCCCCCCATACTATAGCAGATCAGGAGGTTACTACTGTATATCGACACTTATATGTATAGACCCAGACATTGCCTAAAAGCCTAAAGGCTGTGACTTCAGTTTTTTATATTGGTATAACCTTTTAGAAGGGACGTAGTTGAAGTGTACCACTACCTATAATAAAAATTACAGACTTCTCCATTCTTTATAGGTGAGAAAACTTGCAAAATCGGCAGTGTATCAAATACTTATTTTCCCTACTGTATATAATTATTTAAACCATACAATAGACATCAGAAAATAACAAATCGTTTCTGCCTGTAACCCAGTGCACACTGCAATCTGTCTGACTGATGAAGGTCATTGTAGGACCGAAACGTCATCTTTATTTTTGGATTGCCTGCACACAATAAAATTATCTGCTTACAACATTTACCTGAGTGCCAAGTTTTCTACACGCTTTACATGGGATAGGATCCTACATGGGCACCATCCACAGAAGTGCCGTAATTACCAATTTTGTTGCAGCTCCAAAGAAGTCTGTCCGCCTCTTATGGGATGTGCTGGTGATGGCACGTACGTGATGACATCATTGTGTACTCGCCGGGATGATAGTAGCAGTGAAGCTGCAGGGGATCATATGAGAGGCAAGTATGAAAAACGTTTTCTTTTTTTTTTCTAATAAATTTAATTAAATGTCTGTGTGGGAGCAAATGATGATGAATTGAGGGTGGGAGATGGGGACAGCAAATAATGATGGATTGAAGGTGGGGGACAGCAAATAATGATGGATTGGGGGTGGGGGACAGGAAATAATGATGGATTGAGGATGGGGATGGGGAACCAAATGGGGGACTGAAAATAATGATGGATTGGGGGTGGGAGACGGGGGGACAGCAAATAATGACGGAGCTCCTGTGTATAATGTCAAAGGTGATCCCTGTATTGCCTGTACACAGACAATATATACAGAGTTCCTGGCTATAGTGTCACTGGTGATCACTGTATGTGATTTGGTGTTCGATGGGAACTGTTAATGTGTGATTGGTGAGGATGTGGTGCAGAAGTGGAGTTTTTCCAAAGTGGGTGGTTGGACTGTGGAAGGGTGGAGGTGGAGTTGGGGTGGAGCCTGGGTGGAGTCTAAAGTCCAATATGGGGCCCTCAAATTCCTGGTGGCAGCCCTGGGTATTTTAGCATCTGATCTATTAATTTGATTTGTCTGGCAGAAACCTTCCTCCTTATGCCTTTATCTGCATGAACCTGTTTGTGCTCTGTAAAGAGAGCACGGCACTTAGGAATAGTTTGATTGTTGGTGCTCAAGTCAGGTATCCAACCCATCAATCAAAAATGACCAAAATCTTGGCACTCAATATGTGAAATATTCAGACGCTTTTATTTTGTGCATCCAGACAGAAAGGTTTAAACGTTTTCGGTCCAGCATAGGACCTTCATCAGAAAAATCTCGTTTACTGAAATAAATCCTTGCAATGGTAGCCAAAAGAAGGACAAAGTAGAGAGTCTGGATGGCCAGTGAAAATGTTAAATGGCTGGCGTCTGGAAAGCGTATGTGGACTGTGCCGTCCAAAATTAGAACAGGCAGCTGTACAGCGTAGGGCTTCAGAAAAGGGACCTCCAGGGTCACTAAAATAAGGAGTGAAGACAGCGCTGATAGCAGTGGGTATACAACCTCTAGAATTGAATTGCGCTGGTGAAGCCTTGGTCCGTGGTTTGGCTGCCCTGTGTGGAAGACGTCTTCCACACAGGGCAGCCAGACCACGGACCAGAGAATTTTCTGATGAAGGTCCTATGATGGACCGAAAACGTTTAAACCTTTCTGTCTGGATGCACGAAATAAAAGTGTCTGAATATTTCACATATTGAGTGCCAAGATTTTTGTCATTTTTGTTTGTGCTCTATGTCTTCACAGTACGATGATCACGCTTAAGTTTTTGTGAAATATTCAATGTTTTCATATATTAACCAATGCATTGCACTATTTGACACTTTTTAGCAACAGAGATCTTTTTTCTTTCCCATATTGCTTGAAATCTGTGGCCTGCTTAATAATGTGTAATATACTTATTAAGTCGTTTTCCTTTAATTGAGCTCACATGGCAAACTAATTATCCCACGTGTTTGAGATTGATACAGACACAAACGATCCGTAAGTTTGAAAAAAAAAATTAAATCTTTATGACACTTAAATCCAATTTGCATAGTAATAAGGAACCTGGCGAAGTCCTTATCACCAGGATGTAAGCTGCATAGAGACTGCCCTCTGTCGGCTATAGGCAGCGTGTCTGGGTTGGAGCAGTGCTATGTACTGTAAGTTAGTGACTCTGACATGTGTAATAGCAGCATTGCTGTGATTTCCTCCATAATCTATTATAACAGGACGTTCACTCTGTGATTGAATATTTGGTTTTCACACATCATGAACATTTATTGTTTTTTTTATATTGTGATTGCTGTTAATAAAAATGGGAAAGAATCCGAGCTGCAGGGCAGAAATCACACCCAGCAGCACGTTGACTCAGCCACTTATCCTAAGGTGCAATGTTGTATGCTAAATACAAATTCTGCCCCCTGCTGGCCAACCAATGTGAAACATCAAGTGCAAAAATGGTTCTAATGGTTACTTTTTTTAATTTGCGCCTTATTCATTATTTAATTTGCTAATTTTCTAACTTTACTTTGTTTGCTGTGTTTTACTTTTTTTGTTCAACACTGTGGCCATGGTTTTCCTTATCCATATGTTTTAGCCTTATTCATCATTTGCCACTTTTCAAAATGTCACAAAATTTTTGCACAGTTGGACCCTAGTGTAATACACTGTAGCCTAATTTTAGTTTTGCACAGTTGAAGACTAATGTGCAACATTTTAAAGGATCATGAGACTATTTGCTCCGGAAATGCAGAAAAAGAGTAAAATAAAAAATAAAGCATCTTTGATTTAGTACAAAATACATTAAACCTGTGTGCTTTTTTAACCATTTTGTGCAAAAACAGTAACAGATATCTCAAGACAACACAGAAAACGCATTAAAAAAATCTGAAAATTAATCAAAGCCGCAGTTTTAATGTTTGGTTCATTGTTTGGATATATGGATGGATGACTGTTTACAATTTGTTTTTTATTTCAGGATAGTAAAGTAAAGAAAGATTGTTTGAAAAGAAGTCTACAGATGAGATGGGACAGCAGAATTATCTGCATCTGATAAATGAATAGTTGTGCTTAGTTTTACTTATCAATTCCTGGAAAAAAGGAAAGTGAGCAAGCTCATTTTCATTTTTTAGTATGTTAATTGACATGAAACAGATAGCAGCAGATTTTGCCAGTGGTTATGGTGGAAGTGATGGGATTAAGCCAGCTGACAATGAGTTGAACTAGAAGTAGACAGTAGATATTTGGTTGGATTCAATTCAATTCATTTGTCTATAGAAACAGACCTCCTGTTCCGCCGAACAGTTAAAAAAAGTTCAGGTTCGGGTACCAGAACAGGAACCAAACCTGGACCCCAATCACTTGAATGGGGGGCTCGAACACCCAGTGTTTGCCACGCTGTCATGTGCATGACAGCGCGGCAAACACTGCTTCTGATCGGCTGTAAAATCATCACTTCCAGTCAGACAGCCGTGGTTCCCATGCTGTCAAATTGTCGACAGCATGAGCACACAGCTTTGATCGGAGGTAAAAAATTTACCTCTGGTCACTGGCGTCAGCTGATATGACTACTACTCCCATCAGCCAACGCCTGCTGCCACTAATAACTTGCTTCCACTTATTGGCTTTTCCCTGTGGTGATTTCTCTGTACATGTAATAAACATAGACACTTTTGCAACTTGGCAAAATTTATTGAGTGCGGCTGTTCCTTCCCTTGTTGACTAATAACAGTGAAAGCAGGCAGAGGCTGATGGGAGTATTCATTAGCCAGCGCCTGCACTCTATATAAATAAACAAAAAATGGTGTGGATTCCCCTGTATTTTTGATAATCAGCCAGACAAGACTGACAACTGTGAGCAACCCTCAGCTGTCAGCGTTAGCAAGGTTGGTTATCAAGAATAGAGGGGTCCCCACACTGTTTTTGTAAATATTTAAATAAATTATTTAAAAAAACAGCTTGGCGTTCCCCCCATTTTTGCCAATCAGCCTTGCTAAAGCAGAGAGCTGGGGGCAGGTATTCTCAGGCTGGTAATGGGCCATGGATATTTCCCCTCCCCAACCTAAAAATAGCAGTCGTCAGCGGCCCCACAAAAGGCACATCTATTAGATGCGCTAATTCTGTTGCTTTGCCTTGCTCTTCCCACTTGTTCTGTAATGGTGGCAAGCAGGGTTCACATTTGTGGGGTTGATGTCACCTTGTATTGTGAGACTTTTTCTCACTGTGTTAGCAGTGATCTCACCAGAGGGAGGTCACCAAAGGTCATTGGCCCAGCTGGGCATGCAGCCTCAGTGACCGAGGTCACTGCTGCTTACTGATGCTGTGCTCGCAGCAGCTCATTCATCAGTGGTTCTCAGCCTGGATGGTTGCATCTTGGCAGAAAACTAGGTTGAAAACTAGTAATGCCCAGACATGGATTTTGCCCTGGCACAGAATTTCAGACAGGTGAGGGATATTGTTGTTTTTTATTTTTATTTTATTACAGGAGCTGAGGGATTTATTGGAATGGGTGTTAGGTGAGTGTAAATGTGTTTGTTATTTTTTAAATAAAAAAGGAAAAGTGTGTTTTGCTTTTAGTTCAAATAAAAGACTTTATTTCCAGTACAACTATAGGATTAGTAATGGATAGGTGTGTGGCGCCCCTGAGGGTTCAGTCGCCACAGAGGTACTGCACCTCCTCCTGAGGTGTGGTGCCCTACTATCCAGGTAAGGTGGAGACACCTGACCACACTCCAACACCTGCATCCCACACAACATAGTAGTGTAGCAAAGCACCCTTTGGTGGCTCCCTGCTTGGAACACGAAGTGTGCTGGGAGGCGGGTGGAGTTTAATTTGCACTAAAAGAGCGGGAAGAGGATAGGATTTAGTTAGTGAGTCACAGGAGTCTGACGAGGTCAGTATGTGAAAGGAGATCCACTGAGTGGGATGGATGAAGGAAGTGCTGCAGCCGTCCTCAGTGATCTGAGTCCGCTGGCACAAGAAAGGAACATTGATAGAAAGCCTGACTCTCCATAAGAAGGGAAGAATTAGTACGGAACGTGAGGAGAAGAGAACCAAGGATCAGGGTTAGAGGAGGACCCTTCCCAAGTTCTAAGCGCAAGGCCGGGGTCCGGTCCCCGAGGTTGTATGGATACTAATGGTCCTGCAGCAGACACTGGAGGAATAGAAGTAGTGACCACTTTATTCCCACACCAGACTTGGGGGCACAACAGCAACGTGTGTGAGCTGGGACTAGGTAGAAGGAGTCCCCGAAGCAGGCTACAGCTGTCTGCCGTACAAGTAGAATTCTTAGGAACATCTGACAGGAGGAACTCCAGAGTAACTCAGTGCTGTGAGTACTTCACTAAAAGGCGCTAAGAGGGAGACGTTCAGAAAAGGCACATATGTTGGCGGAGTGTTGGAAAGGAGTACTTCATCTTGCCTGGAAGTTGGCTGAGCTCCTGACCCGGAGGACACGGCACGGATGCGGGCACCTGTACCACAACAGACTCTGAGTAAAGCTTTGGCACTACATGCCCTGGTGTCCTTCACTTATTCCTGCGTCAACCTGCCCGACACTGCTACATCCCTCCTGCGCCCGACACTACACCATCTAAGTGTCACTTCACCTACACTGCCCTGGGACTACAGCCCTGCCTGTGGGGGCTATAACATCATTGCTGCACCACACCATCTGTCCCAGAGGAGCTGTTTGCAGCGTCGGCTTAACATCTTCCTTGCCAAACACCACAGGTGGCGTCACGAATCACTTATAAACTTTCACCAGCATAAGCACACTGAAACAACCCCTTTTGCAATGGAGCCCCAGGGCCACGGACCGGGTCACTGCTACCGTGACAACTCCCGTTGAGAAGATCAACCGGCCCGGTACCGAGTACCCAACAGCCCTGGCGTGTGAGGGCGCTCCAGGTGTCTTATAGACGCCTCTCCATTACTAAGCCATGGGCTTCATGTCATCAGACAATACAAAGGTGACATCAACCCCACAAATATGAACCCCATTTGCCACCGCTACAGGGAAAGTGGGAAGAGTAGGGCAAAGCACCAGAATTGGTGCATCTAATAGATATGCCTTTTCTGGGGCTTCTGTGGGCTGCTATTTTTAGGCTGGGGAGGTAATATCCATGGTCCCTTACCAGCCTAAGAATACCAGCCACCAGCTGTCTGCTTTAGCAAGGCTGGTTGTCAAAAATGGGGGGGACATCACACCTTTTTTTAAATTATTTATTTATATAATTAAAAAAACAGTGTGGGGACCCCTCTATTCTTGATAACCAGCCTTGCTGAAATTGACAGTTGAGGGTTGCATTCCGCAGCTGTCAGTTATATCTTACTATTTATCAAAAATACAGGGGAACCCACGCTGTTTTTAAAAAAGAAAATATTTATTTAGAGCGCAAGATAATGAATACTCCCATGAGCCGCCGCCTGCTCTCACTGTTATTAGTGGCAGCAGGCATCGGCTGATGGAAGTAGTAGTCCCATCAGCTGATGACACTGACCGGACTTAAACTTTTTACCTCCGATCACAGCTGCAGGGTCACCCTGTCATTTGACAGTGTGGGAACCGCAGCTGTATAACTGGCGGTAACGATTTTACAGCCGATCAGAAGCAGTGTTTGCCACGCTGTCATGCACAGGCCAAACCGGAACAGTAACACAGATTTCCTGGAGTAGGTGTTCAGTACGGACGCCAAACTTTTCTGCTCAGGTTCGCCCATCTCTGCTCCAGATTGCCCCTTTCCCTATGTTTACCATTGAGAGGAGCTAGGATTTAATTGGTTGGGTTTTTGCTAGTGATAATAAAATCTTTCTGAAAATTGATTTCCTCAACTTTGCCAAACTAGCCCAAGAAATTTGATTTGCAGTAAATTGGTTCACTCCAAATCAAAAGTACTCCAAAACCACATGTCTGAGGTCTTCTGGACTGTATCCAACCTTTTTATAGCTTTTTAAACCAACCACAGCTAAAGCATATGGCCATGGTAAACAGATGGTAATCAGTGTTGATCAACAATCTTTTTTATAGCACACTGCAATGTCTGGCTTTTTAAAATTAAAAAGGTGAACCAAAAAAATCCCTTTTTATTATTATTATTATTATTATTATTATACATTTATATAGCGCCATTTATTCCATGACGCTTTACATGTGAAAAGGGGAAATATAGACAAGTATAATAAAAGTGTAAGACAAGGGACACACAAGTACATAAGGAGAGGGGACCCTGCCCACGAGGGCTCACAGTCTACAGGGATGGGTGAGGATACAGTAGGAGAGGGTAGAGCAGGTCGTGCGGTGGTTCAGTAGACCGAGGATCTTTGCAGGCTGTAGGCTTGTCGGAACAGGTGGGTCTTCAGGTTCTTCTTGAAGGTTTCCGTTGATGGTAAGAGTCTGATGTGTTGCAGCAGAGAGTTCCAGAGTATGGGGGAAGCACGGGAGAAGTCTTGTATGCAGTTGTGGGAAGAAGAGATAAGGGGGGAGGCAAATGCTTTCGCTTTGGTTTGTCTTGCGCCGGTCCAAGAATTTCACCTCTAGGTGATAGATATCTGCTGTGCCAGTGTTTATAAAACTCTTAGCATAGGCTACTGCAGATCCACCATGAGTTATAAGTTGCAAACTTGGAGTGTGAAGTGGATGTAAATCCGTGCTGCCAGAGGTCCAATATGTGATAGGAAACCAAGAGTGTTTTGATGCATTTTTTGTCAACACGTTTCGAAGTATTCATAGTTCTTCATGATGATCATTGTGGTTTGTCCTGATGAAGAAGTATGAATACTTTGAAACGCATTGACAAAAACCACATCAAAGCACTCTTTGTCTCATATTGCATATTGGACCTCTAGCAATGCGGATTTACTTCCACTTTTCCCTTCAAGTTTGCATCCTATACTCAACGACCCACACACCTCAACTGCAGAGCAGCCAGAAATGTATGGAGCATATATTCTTTCACTCCACTGTTTTTTTGTGAATTAATATTTCTTCTCCCAATGCTGAGGGGGTGAGAATGATTTAACTGGTCTGATGTCAGAAGTGAGATGTGAGCCAGTCAGACCTTTGCCCCATGCTGCATTCACTGGCTCACAACATGAAGTCTCATAGAGAGAGAGAGAAGTGAGAAAACTGCATCTGCATCCCCTCCTCTCCCCTCATCTAATTACTGTATTACGTCATATACTGTAGATTTTTCAATGACTGAGGACGATGGGAAACATCAGACTTCTGGAAGGTAAAGAAGACAACCCTTTCCCATGATACAATATATTATAAAGTTATAAATATTTACATTTGTTAATGATTTATGCAAAAAATGTTCTGCAATTAGAATAATTATAAAAATGGAAATATGAGAAAGTTTCCTCTATCAAATCTTAAAAATGGGATCACTAAAATACACCAGAGCGATGACACTTCACCTTATCCTTATATTTTTCCTTCGGATACAAAACATGTGTATATCTTCATGTTACATCTTGTAAGATAATATTTGGCTTGATGACTAGCACAATATCTAATGTTTATATTATCCGCCTCAGCCTAGTGTTGCTTTATTGGACTAATTATAGTTTATAGACAGAATTTATTACTTGCCTGTATACCTGTAGTAAAACAGCATTGTGCTGCATCCGCCTGCTCTTAATTACAGGCTTTTTTCCATCTGAAACAATCATGATATATTCATATAATTGGAATACTCCATTGATATGAATTGATAGGCTGGAGTTAGAATAAGTGCAAATGAGAGCTGCAAAACTGATAAACGACATGGATGATTTTAGTTATGTGAAAAAATTACAAGAATTACATTTATTTAGTCTTGAGAAGAGATGAATCAGGGGGTACATGATTAAGGCTAGTTTCACATTAGCGTTTACGGCCGCCGCTAAGCCCCGCCCCCTGCCACGCCTCCGCCGGTAGTTCGCCTACGGACGCAGGACGCTGCATGCGTCCTGCGTCCCCTATCTTTAGCACTGGGGATGCAGGCCGTGCGCAGGTATGCTTTTGGCGGCGCATGTGTCCTTTTGACGCTGCGCCGACCAGCGCCAAACACAACAGGTTGCAATTTGGTGCGCTCGGCGCAGCGTCAAAAGGATGCATGCGCCACCAAATACATACCTGCGCACGGCCTGCGTCCCCAGTGCTAAAGATAGGGTACGCAGGACGCATGCAGCGTCATGCGTCCGTAGGCGGAGCTACCGGCGGAGGTGTGGCAGGGGGCGGGGCTTAGCGGCGGCCGTGCGCAGCCCGACGCTGCGGCCGTAAACGCTAATGTGAAACTAGCCTAACTTGTACAAAAGTATGGTCAAAAACTGTTTCATGTTAAACCCTTAATTAAAATAGAAGAAGGCACTTCCTCCAACAGGACAAAGAAAGGTTCAGTTTTTGGAGGAGTCAACGTTTCTTTACCAGGAAACTATTATGCTGGAGTCAGACTATGGCATCTGAGATATGCAAACGACCCTTGGCTCCTGCTCTCCTGCGAGCAGGAGCCGAGTGTCATGCTACTGAGCTGTGATCCTCTCGCACAGTTGCGTAGGAGGCGGAGAAATTAATTTCTTCATCTCCTCCACTGCCAGGGTTGGTGTATATCGCACTGCATTTAGATGATATCCGAGTGCTGTGTGTTGTGTCACTCGCACCCATAGACTTACCGTGTATAGGTGCGAGTGAGCTGAGTCTCGCTGCCAATCGCAGCATGCTGCGATTGTTCTCCCATGCCAATTCGGCATGAGAAAATTATCACAGATGTGAGCTGGCCCATAGAGTAAAGGCCCCTTTACACGCAATGATATTGTGAACGATATCGTTGCAACGTCACCAGCTTGGTGACGTTGCAGGGATGTCGAAACAACATTGTTGCGTGTGAAACGTAGCAGCGATCAACGATCAGTTGGCTGATCGTTAATTGTTGCCTAATGGGCTGGGCCATAAATCTATAGTTGGTCTCCTGCTGGGCAGCACACATCGCTGCGTGTGACAGCAAGAGACCAACGATCAGCGAGCTCCCAGCCCCGTACAGCAGATGCTGGGAGCTGGTATCCAGGGTAAACAGCGGGTAACTAAGAGCCGCACGGATACCAGCATGATCGTTTACCCTGGATACCAGCATGATCGCTGGTCCTGATCGCTGGTGAGTCTGCCTATGTGACAGCTCACCAGTGATCAGCTAACTATGTCCCAGCGATCCCATCCACGTCGGATCATTGGTGGGATCGCTGGGACATTGAAGCGTGTAACGGGGCTTTAACACTGGGCCGAGTGCTATGCGATGGTTTATTGCATAGCAATCGGCTGTATTGTACACTAGTGTGACTCCAGCATTAATCTGAGGAACAGCCAATGACTCGCCCCTAGAGGCCGTGGGGTACTCGGTGCCGGGCCCGTTGACTTCAATGGGAGATGTCACAGTGGCAGTGACCCGTTCCGTGGCCTCAGGCGGTCAATGTAAAAAGGGGTAGAGTGATGGGGATATAAGTGTTGAGATGATTTGTGATGCCACCTGTGGTTTCTGGTCAGTTTGAACAGCACTGCAGGGTTGCTTCTCTGGGGCAGATGGTGTGGTGCAGCAATGATGTTGAAGCTCCCCACAGGTGGAGCTGTAGTCCCAGGGCAGTGTAGGTGAGGTTGGCAAGTGGGGAGAAGGTGTAAAGAAGTAGATGTAGCAGAGTCGGGTGTAAGGCGCAAGAATAAGTGGAGGACATAAGGGCATGTAGTTCCAAGGCTTTACTCACAGTCTGGTGCACACAGATGCCCGCTTCGGTGTCGTGTCCTCCAGGTAAGGGGCTCAGCCAACTCCCAGGCAAGGTGAAGTACACCTTTCCAGCACTTCTCCAACATGTGCCTTCTCTGAACGTCTCCACACTAGCGCCTAATCTGAAGTACTTGTAGTTGCGTATTAAACTCAAGTTCCTCCTTCTTGATGTTACTTAGAACTCTACTTGTATGGCAGACAGCTGTAGCCTGCTTCGGGGACTCCTTGCTATCATGTCCCGGCTCACCCACGTTGCTGTTGTGCCCCCAAGTCTTAGATGGGAATAAAGTGGTGATGACTTCTATTCCTCCGGTTTCTGCTGCAGGAACATCAGTATCCATACAACCTCGGGGACCGGACCCCGGCCATTCGCTTCAAGCTTGAGGAAGGGCTCTGCTCTGACCCTGGTCCTTAGTTCTCTTCTCCTTACGTTCCACACTAATCTTTCTTCCCTCTGAAGAATCAGGCTTTCTATGGCTCTTCCCTGTGCCAGCAGCTCCAGGTCAAAGGAGTCTACTGCAGCACTTCCTTCACTCCATCCCTCTCAGGGGATATTCTCTCACAGACTGACCTTTCCTAATATTCTCCCGCTCTCTTGAGCAGTCTAAGCTCCACCCACCTCCCAGCACTCTTCGTGTTCCAAGCAGGGAGCCACCAAGGTTGCTCTGCTACACTACTGGTGTGCGTGTGGGATGTGAGTGTTGGAGTGTGGTCAGGTGTCTCCACCTTACCTGGGTAGTGGGGTACCACACCTCAGGAGGAGGTGCAGCACCTCTGTGGCGATTGAACCCTCAGGTGCGCCACACCAACCTCAGGAGCCAGTCACAGTGGGAACAGTTAATGGTTTAATCCCTTCATGACCTTGAGATTTTCCATTTTTGTTTTTTGTTTCCCTTCTTCCCCGAGCCATAACGTTTTATTTTTCCGTCAATGTGGCCATATGAGGGCTTGATTTTTTGAGGGACGAGTTGTAATTTATATAGTGTATCAGAAAACAGGAAAAAAGTTCCAAGTGCGGTGAAATTGCAAAAAAGTTCAATTCCATAATTGTTTTTGTTCACTAAATTCTAAAACTGACCTGCCATTATGATTCTCCAGGTCATTATAAGTTTGCAGATACCAAACATGTGTAGGTTCTTTTTTTATTTAGGTGGTGAAAAAAAATCCAAAGTTTGTAAAAAAAAAAAAAAGACACCATTTTCGGAGACCTGTAGCGTCTCCATTTTTTGGGATCCGGGGCTGGGTAAGATCTTATTTTTGTGCACCGAGCTGATATTTTTATTTATACCATTTTGTGGTAGATAACAGAATTTTTTATGCTTTTGACTGATTGTAATTTTTTAATTTTTTTTTTATTTACAAGGCCACAGATTATATATCAAAATGAGGAAAACCATTACATATATTTATATATACAAATATCAAGTTTCTAAAATTAAATCCTAAAAAAAGAGAAATCATTCAATAAATAGATATATAAGATAAATAAATGAAGCGCTTATGGGTGTGCTTGTGTTATTCATTATGTGCAGCAGACAGGTATGATATTGTATGTAGAAATGAACCATTGTCCTGTTTGTGATATGATGCCATGTGTGTGATATCTGACCATCCATTGTCAAGGACAAAATCATTTTAGATATTAGTGCAAATGTGCAGAGCTGTGAAAAACAACTCCTAGAATGGCCTGATAATCACCGACTGTATGGGAATTGTTTCTCTTTTCTGTTGTATTGCTAGTTTTCAGGTTTTTCGATGTATCAGGATCTCTGCATCATTTGTTGTTCTTTCACTACTGTTGCAATGTTCTTTCAGAAAGATTGGACGTCTTTTGTTGCACTTTGTCCCTTTTTTTCTGGTTTATTCAATGATCAGTGAATTGGGCATCCACATCTCTGCACGACAAAAAAAGATTACACCACTGAATGACTACAAGGCTGATATAAGAATAACTTCCAGCTGTCCTGTATTTTGGGGATATAGCCACATAATATTTGTCAAACTGACTGAGGCAGATTTATCCCACTGTGTGAGTTTCTGAGATATTTAAAGTGAACCTGTCAGCAGGATTTTGCTCAGTAAGCTACAGACACTCTCAGGTTGGCGCTATTATACTGATTAAAATGATTCCTTGGTTGATAAAATCCGTCTTGTGGTTGTTGTTTAATCTGTATTTGTAGTTTACAGTTAATGAGATTCTCGTGCTCTGAGGTGGGCCTGTGGGTGGGGCTGTGGGCAGAGCTTTATGTTGTGCTCTGCTTACATATTCATCTGTATTGGCGTAGGACAGGTCAATGATCTGTGGTCCAATAGATGCTACTGTTCAAATCCTGTGGTGGTTGTTCTAGTTCCTGTCGTTTTTGTTTCAGGTCTTGTGGTTGTTGTAGGTCCTGTGGTTGTTGTTGTTGTAGGTAATGTCATCCAAGTTGTTGCAGGTCCTGTGTTTATTATTGTTGCAGGTCCTGTGGTTGTTGTATGTTCTGTCACTCATGTTGTTGATCTTGCAGGTACAGTGGTTGTTGTTGCAGTTCCTGTGGTTGTTGTTGCAGGTCCTGTTGTTGTTGTAGGTCCTTTGGTTGCTGCTGTAGGTCCTGTGGTTGTTGTTTCTGCTTGTCTTGTGCTTGTTGTTGCTGCAGGTCCGGCAGTTGTTGTTGTTTTAGGTCCTGCAGTTGTTGAAGGTTCTGGCATCCTTATTGTTATTGCAGATTCTGTGGTTGTTAATGCAGTTCCTGTGATTGTTGTCCTAGGTCCTATAGTTGTTGCTGTTTCTGCAGGACCTGTGGTTGTTGTTGCTGTTACAAGTCCTGTTGTTCTAGGGCCTGTCATTGTGGTTGTGGCAGGTCCTGTGGCAGTTGTTGTTACAGGTCCTGTGGTTGTTGTAGCTGATGGTCCTGTGTTTGTTGTAGATACTGTCATCCTTGTTGTTGTTATTGAATGATCTATGGTTGTTGATGCTGTTCCTGTGGTTGTTGTCATAGGTCCTATGGTTTTTGTAGATCCTGTAGTTGTTGTTTCTACAGATCTTGTGACTGCTGTTGTTATAAGTCCTGTGGTTGTTGTTGTTGTTACAGATCCTGTCATTGCAGGTCCTGTGGTTGCCGTTGTTTCAGGTCCTGTGGTTGATGTTGTTGTAGGGTGAGACATTGTTGCAAGTCCTGTGGTTGTTGTTGAAGTTCCTGGGGTTGCTGTAGGTCCTATTACTGTTGTTGTTGCAGGTCCTTTGGTTGTTGTTGCAGGTCCTTTGGTTGCTGTCGTTGTTGCAGGTCCTGTGGTGTTGCAGGTCCTGTGGTCATTGTTGTAGGTCCTATGGTTGTTATTGCAGGTATTGTGGTTGTTGCAGGTTCTGTGGTTATTGTTGTTGCAGGTCCTGTGGTCTGTGTTAATTGTTGCAAGTCTTACAGTCATTGTTGCAGGTGCAGGAGTTGTTGATAGTGGAGTAGTTGATTGAGATGTACTTGGTACTGGAGTAGTTATGGTTTCATCTGCATGAATGGCTAAAAATATTTACAAGTTTTAACTATCAATACTAATATATACTGTTACTAATATTCTATGTATTATTTGCTTTACTACTCTACACAAGGTTAGAACAGGATTGGCTATCATAAGATCAGCACAGTGCAGCAGCCTCAGACTTCAGGCTTTTGTGATGCTGCACCTTAGGCATCAGGTGCTGATTGAAAACCAACTACAATTAAGTGTAAACCTTAGATGACGCAGTCGCTATCGTGTGTTTAACAGAAGCAAGGAGCTCACTTTGACAGACTAGTCTATCAGCCTTTCACTACGCCATCATTTTTGTCCACCACCGACACGCAACAATGCTTTGAGATACCATGGATTTCAAAACTTAATCTGTCTAAGACGGTCATCCACTTCAAGTGCAGCAGCCACTTCAAGTGTCGGCACGGTCCATGATTTGAAAATGTTAGCATGTTCATGGGGTGCTGATGAGGTGTCATGGCTTCCGGAGGACTACCTAAAGGGAACCTATCAGCAAGTCCATTTTAGCGCAATCTGATGTTATCTAAGCAAAGTCACTGTATAGTCCTGTAAATGCATACCTTTGTTGTAGAAAATCGATTTTTCATGTTATCAAAATCCCTTGATGAATTTTTATGCTAATAAAATGCAAGTATGGGGTTTGAAGACTGAATTTCCTGCTCTCCTCGCAGGGAGTTAATAAACAATGAACAAGTATTAAAGGAATAGTAGGAATTAATGCGACAGTCTGAGGTTTAAACAGCACTTATCGTGACACCTGCTGGTCCTCCTTGATATGCAGTTCAATGGGGGTTGTAGTACCAGCAACGGCCGGCGTAGAGTCCTCAAATGGGGTCCTCTGGCAATGGTCCAGCTTCTGGCAGCAGCGGGCGGTCTCCGGTTTTACCCGCTGAGCCCCTAGTCCATAAGCCTGAGCAGACAAAGTGAGAGAAGCTGCAGGAGTCCTTGTAACAAACGTGGGCTGATGCGCGCTGGTCAGCAGAGGGAAACGCACCTCAGTGTCCTGTAGCCGGCCCACACTTCTCCGTACGAGCGCTGCCCAACGTTTTTCTGGGCACATGGTGCTCTTGTCAGTCACAGTCCCGCTGGAGTGTGCGGGTAAGCCTGGTTGCGGCCCGTCTCGGCTCTGCTGCACTGGAAGCGGATCGCGCTGCTCACCCTGCTGCAGTCTCCTTGATGGCGGGAAACCCTCTGCCGCTTTCGTGCTTTCAGCTCTGCTTCTGGCTTAAACACGCCCCCTCTTCCCGGGTCATGGGACCTGTCCAGTCCTCTATTCCTTCCCCCGGGCAACATGGGACACAGCCTCAACAGTTAGGGACCCAGCTCAATGCAGGTACCCACAGCTCGGTCTTCCTACTGCACCAGCAGAATAGTGAGTGCAGCTCTGGAGTATAATACAGGTTATAACTCAGGATCACTATAGGATAAGTAATGTGATGTATGTACAGAGTGATGACTGCACCAGTAGAATAGTGAGTGCAGCTCCAGAGTACAATACTGGATGTAACTCTGGAACACTATAGGATAAGTAATGTACAGTGCCTTGAAAAAGAAGTTAAATTTAATGAATGTGAGCATGATTTTGTGACTTATCAGAATATTCACTGCCTTGAAAAATTATTCGTACTTGTGAACTTTTCCACATTTTTTCACGTTACACACAAACTTAAATGTTTTTTGGATTTTATGTGATATACCAACACAAAGTATCAAGTATTTGTGAAGTGTAAAGGAAATTTGATAAAGATCTGGTTGCAGATCGAAATGCGTTGCTTTAACCCCTTATATTCACACTGGTATTGGAGAACTAGCGCACCTAGTTTCCTGATATGGATTAATAAAGTTTCAAGATATTAAAGGAGCTGGAACTTTCACCTTTTCTTTTAAATGAAATTATACATTTTTTTTAATTATTTAAAAGAATAAATCTTAAAATTGTGACATGCATTTGTTATCAGCCCTCTGAATAAAAACTTCGTAGGACCATTTTTTTCTGCAATTACTGCTGCAGTCTTTAGGGGTCTGCCTTTAGCAGCTTACACATGTTCAGGTAACATTTCTGCCCATTCATCTTTGCACACTTATTCTCGCTCAGTGAGATTGGATGGAGGCATTTGTGATCAGCAATTTTCAAGTCGTGCCACAGATTCTCAATTAGATTTCGGACTCGACTATGACTGAGTTGTTTACACACATTAATATACTATTCTCTAAAGTTAACCATTCCATTGTAGCTTTTTCAGTATGTTTAGGGCCGTTGTCCTGCTGAAAGGTGAACTTAAACTCCAGTCTCAAGTCTTTTGCAGCCACTAACAGGTTTTCCTCCAGGATTGCCCTATATTTAGCTCCATCCATCTCATCAACTCTGACAACCTTACGTGCCCCTGCTGAAGGAAAGCATCCCTACAGCATGATGCTACCACCACCATGCTTGACGTTGAGGATGGTGTTTTCAGGGTGATGTGCAGTGTTTGTTTTACACAACACATAGCATTTTGCATTTAGCTAAAAAATGTCTGCATTGGTCTCATGTGACCAGAGCACCTTCTTCCACATGCTAGTTGTGTCCACTACATGGCTTTTTGCAAACTGCAATTGGTACTTCATATGACTTGCTTTCCAAAATGGCTCTCTTCTTGCTACTCTTCCACTTAAGCCATATTTGTATTTGTGGAGTATATGACTAATTGTTGTCCTGTGGACAGATTCTTCCACTTGAGCTGTAGATCTCTGTAGCTCCTCCAGAGTGACCATGGGCCCCTTGGCTGCTTCTCTAATTAGTGCTCTCCTTGAGTGGGATGTCAGTTTAGGTGGATGGCTTGGTAGGTTTGTAATTGTGCCATACTACTTCCATTTTTGCATGATGGATTGAAGCTTGCTCCGTGAGATGTTCAGAGCTTGGGTTAATTTTGTATAACCTAATCTTGCTTTACTCTGTTCCACATCTGTTATCTCTGACCTGTCTGGTGTGTTCCTTGGTTTTCATGATGCTGTTTGATCCCTAATGTTCTTAAACAAACCTCTGAGGCCTTCACAAAATAGCTGTAGTTATAGTGAGAATACATTTCCACCTAGGTGGACCCAATTTACTAATTATGTGACTTCTGGAGGCAATTGGCCACTCAGAATTTTATTTAGGCGTATCAGCCTATATGAAGCTGAAAACAAATGCACTACACAATTTTCAGATTTATACTTTTAAAAAAGATAGAAAACCATGTATCATTTCATGTACATTTTACAAATACTTGCTAGTTTGTGTTGGTATCACATAAAATCCCAATAAAATACATTTAAGTTTGTGGGTGTAGTGTGAAAAAATGTGGAAAAGTTTATAGGGTATGAATACTATTTCAAGGTACTGTATATTCACAATAAGTCCACTAGAAAAAAAAACTTCAGTGAACTTACTTACAATGTAACTCATTTGTTTATGCAATTGCAGTTCCTAAAACTGTCTATTAGTACTAAATAACCATGATTGTGCCAAAATCAAAAACCAAAATAATCGTCAACATTAACAGAAATACACACTTGAAATAGATCACTCTGTTTTGTAATGACTCTATAGAATATATGAGCTTCACTTTTTGTATCAAAGAACTGAAATAAATTTACTTTTTGATGATATTCTAATTTAGTGAGAAGCACTTGTAATACAGCGGGGTTATGCATGCTCTAGGACACAAGGTTCTGGACACGTGTCTTACTTTCATTGCTCCATCAAGTCATTTGAAGTTAATGTAATCAATAACTAAAAAACACCCATTACAAAAACATCTTGGCGATGCCTGGAATTATTAGAGCTATTAATAATTTTCAAATCCCTTTAATGAAATCACTTAAACAAGTTGCCAAAATTCAATTACAATATCTTAATGAGAATTTCAAGGTGAACATAATTATGTCATAACCAGATTGTCTTAGGTTATCTGAAACTTTTCTTTCAGGTTTCCTATAAGTTTCTTGTCACCACACATGGGTGCTGTGCCTTAGCTCTAGAATATTAATCCATAAGGTTAAAAAGATGGTCAAGAATTAAAAAAAATGCACTATTACTTTCTTACCAGACACAACCTGTGAGCAGATGTGGTGTCTTTTTGGAAGAAGGTCTCCATGTTTTTTTTTTTAAATCTCAGATAACTCCTTTAAGGGCTCATAATTAAAGGGAGCCTCACCTTTGGTCTTTTTTTAAATTATTATTATTAGTTATTATTATAGCGCCATTTGTTCCATGGCACTTTACATGTGAAAATGGGTATACATAATTAAAAACAAGTACAATAATCTTGAATGAAATGAGTCACTGACTGGTACAGGAGGAAAGAGGACACTGCCCGCAAGGGTTCATAGTCTACAAGGAATGGGTGAGGATACAGTAGATCTCTACCTTGGATCTAATCCTTATAAACAGGGAGGAAATGGTTGAGGAGGTAAAAGTGGCTGGGACCCTAGGAGGTAGCGACCATGCTATTTTAGAATTTTGGATAACTAGAGGCGGAAGACCTGTGAAGACTCAGACGTCAAGGTTAGATTTCAGAAAGGCAGATTTTAAGGGATTCAGAAAGAGAATTGGAGGGATCCAATGGCTGGATATCCTTAAAGACAAAAATGTCCAGGAAGGATGGGAAATCTTGAAAAATGAAATTCTCAAAGCACAGTTGTTAACAATTCCGAAAAGAGGGAAGAATAGGAAGCATTTAAGGAAACCAGGATGGATGAACACAGAGCTTAAGCACATGCTAAAAAGGAAGCAAAAAATGTTTATAAAATGGAAAGAAGGAGGCATATCTAAAGAAGAATATAATGCTGTCTGCAGAACCTGCAAGGCACAAATCAGATTATCTAAAGCTGAAAATGAATTGAGGCTTGCAAGAGATGTCAAAAGCAATAATAAAGGATTTTGGGGATATGTCAAAAGTAAAAGAAAAGTCAAAGATGCTATAGGATTTTTACAGGATGAAAATGATGAAATGGTAAGACAGGATGTTGAGAAGGCTGAACTTTTAAATTCCTATTTTGCATCTGTTTTCTCTCAGAAAGGAAATGTAACATCAACTGTTATTCACTGTCCTATTAAGGGAATAGAAGAATCCAGGATATCTATAAACAGAAAGATAGTGAGGAAACACTTAGCTAACCTAAATGTATTCAAGTCTCCAGGTCCAGATGAATTACACCCCAGAGTACTGAAGGAGATAGCAGAAGAAATTTTTGAACCCCTCTCCATAATCTTTGAAAATTCTTGGAGAACAGGAGAAGTGCCAGAAGACTGGAGAAGAGCAAATGTTGTTCCTATCTTCAAAAAGGGGAAGAAGGTGGACCCAGGCAACTATAGGCCGGTGAGTCTGACTTCTATACCAGGAAAGATCTTTGAACAAATTATT
Organism: Dendrobates tinctorius; assembly: GCF_039654945.1. Classification (NCBI taxonomy): domain Eukaryota; kingdom Metazoa; phylum Chordata; class Amphibia; order Anura; family Dendrobatidae; genus Dendrobates; species Dendrobates tinctorius. The sequence goes on from NW_027361806.1 coordinate 7,821,241, forward strand.
AAACAACATGTAAGTCAATACCTGGATAAGAATGAAGTGATTAAACAGAGTCAGCATGGGTTTGTAACTAATAAGTCATGTCAGACTAATTTAATTTCCTTCTATGATGGTATTACTGATTGGGTGGATCAAGGAAATGCTGTAGATATAGTATATCTTGACTTCAGCAAAGCATTTGACAAAGTCTCTCATACAATCCTTATTGAAAAAATGACTAAGTATGGAATGGACAAGGCAACTGTTAGGTGGATTCATAACTGGCTTAGTGATCGGACCCAAAGAGTGGTCGTAAATGGCTGCACATCCAGTTGGAAGAATGTCTCAAGTGGGGTACCACAGGGCTCTGTCCTGGGCCCTGTATTGTTCAACATCTTTATCAACGATTTAGATGAAGGAATTGAGGGTAAACTGATTAAATTTGCTGATGACACAAAGCTAGGAGGGATAGCTAATACTAGAGAAGAGAGAGAGAGGATTCAAAAAGATTTAAATAAACTGGAGAAGTGGGCAGCAACTAACAGAATGGTTTTTAACAGGGAGAAATGCAAAGTACTACATCTGGGCAATAAAAATGAAAAAAGCATATTTAGAATGGGAGGAATAGGGCTAAGTGACAGCACATGTGAAAAAGACTTGGGTATACTAATAGATCACAGACTGAATATGAGTCAACAGTGTGATGCAGCAGCAAAAAAGGCAAATGCAATTCTAGGATGTATTAACAGAAGCATACAGTCTAGATCACGTGAAGTAATTATTTCCCTCTACTCCTCTTTGGTCAGACCTCATCTGGAATATTGTGTCCAATTTTGGGCACCACATTTTAAAAAAGACATCAACAAACTGGAGCAAGTTCAGACAAGAGCGACCAGAATGGTGACCGCTCTGCAAACCCTGTCTTATGAGGAAAGGTTGCAGGATTTGGGAATGTTTAGTTTGCAAAAGAGAAGACTGAGAGGAGACTTAATAGCTGTCTACAAATATCTAAAGGGCTGTCACATTGTAGAAGGATCAACTTTATTCTCATTTGCACAAGGAAAGACTAGAAGCAATGGGATGAAGCTGAATGGGAGGAGACACAGATTAGATATTAGAAAAAACTTTTTGACAGTTAGAGTGATCAATGAGTGGAACAGGCTGCCACGAGAAGTGGTGAGTTCTCCTTCAATGGAAGTCTTCAAACAGAGGCTGGACAGACATCTAACTGGGATGATTTAGCGAATCCTGCTTTGAGCAGGGGGTTGGACCAGATGGCCCAGGAGGTCCCTTCCAACTCTACGATTCTATGATTCTATGATTCTAGGGTAGAGCTGGTCGTGAAGCTATATTGTGGAACGACGGTTACTGCAGGTTGTACGCTTGTCGGAAGAGGTAGGTCTTCAGGTTCCTTTTGAAGGTTTCCATGGTTGGCGAGAGTCTGATATGTTGGAGGAGAGAGTTCCAGAGTAGGGGGGATGCACTGGAAAAATCTTGTATGTCATTGTAGGAAGAGGAGATAAGAGGAGTAGAGAAGGAGATCTTCTGAGGATCGGAGGTTGCTTGCAGGTAAGTACCAGGAGACTAGGTCACAGATATATGGAAGAGACAGGTTGTGGATGGCTTTGTATGTCATGGTTGTTTTTGAACTGGAGTCTCTGAACAATAGGGAGCCAGTGAAGGCATTCACAGAGAGGAGAGGCTGGGTAACAGCGCGGGGACAAGTGGATTATTCGGGCAGCAGAGTTTAGGATAGATTAGAGGGGTGTGAGAGTGTTAGAAGATTTGGGTGTTTAACTCAACTTTCAGCTCCCCAAAAGTCATGCACTCATTATTTTGTCCCTCCCTGGTCTTGGGGCTTCAACATCTGAAGGGGGCATGCAGCGTCGGACTGGAGCATGTTGGGCCCACCAGAGAAAGTAGTTCTTGGGGTCCACTATGTAGCTACATATAAATAAATGCAAGACCATCAATTGTGCAGTAAAACACTTTAATATCACGGTATAATATAAGGTAGTACACGTCTTAGTGATATAGCAGTGGTTAGGGTAGCCCCCACCATATCATAGAATATAATGTAGCCCCCCACCATAGAATATAATGTAGCCCTGCTCATAGAATATAATGTAGCCCCTTCATAAAATATAATGTAGCTCCCTCATACAATATATTGTAGCCCCACTCACAGATTATAATGTAGCCCCCCTCCTACAATATAATGCAGCCCCCTAATAGAATATAATGTAGCCCCCCTCATAGGGTATAATGCATGCAACCCCCTCATAGGGTATAATGCAGCCTCCTCATAGGGCATAATGGAGCCCTCCCCATAAAATATAATGCAGCCCCCCAGAGGGTATAATGCAGCCCCCACATATAGCCCCCATAGAATATAATGTAGACTTTCATAGAGTATAATCCAGCCCCACAGTATTATGACCACCAGTACCCACTCACTTATCAATACATAAAAAAAGCCAATACTCACCTCTCCTCCTCACTCGGCCCACTGATCCCGGCTCTGCTCCGGTCTCAGCTGCTGCACCGACGTCTGCCCGGCACACAGCATGGAGCGCGATGAAGTGACGTCATCGCACACTCGCTGTGTCAGAGTGTAAGAGGCAGAGGGGAATGATGGGGGAGGGAACATAATCTTATGCTCTCTCCTCCATTATTGCTTTCACCTGTATTGGCATCTATGATGCCGATACAGTTGATTGTGAGGCACGCTGGGGGGCGCCGTTGATGCCAGGCAGGCCCTCCCTGACTCACGGGCCCCATAGCGGCCATGTAGTGTGCCGCTATTAGTGGCACGCCACTGGCTGGGGGGCCTCTGAGGGAGCGGGGGCCCTAGTCTGCCTGCCCCTAACACCGGCCCTGATAGCGGGCAGCTGCTGCAGGAATCGGCGGCTGCGGTAACACTGCCCGCTATTAAAGTGAAATGAATATTTACTGCTGTCCACGCCCATGGGCATGGGGAGAAGTGAATATTCATGTCTCTTCAGCAGCCAGCTCCTGCCTCCTGTCACCTGCTGCTTCACTGCTGCTGCTCTGCTGGCCTGGGGTGGGCCCCCCTGACTCACGGGCCCCATAGCAGCTGCGTGGTGTGCTGCTATTAGTGACATACCACTGGCTGGAGGTCCCAGGTGAAGCGGGGGCCCTAGGCACCTGCCAGCCCTGTATGTCAGCAGATGTCAGTGCCTGGGCCCACCGGAGAATCCTCCGGTTTTCTTGTGGGCCCAGGGGCGTACATTGAAATCATGGGGCCCCATAACAAAAGTCTGAATGGGCCCCCCCCAAAAAAAAAAAAAATCAACAGGTGCTCTTAACTCCAGGCATGCATGTTATAGGTCAAACATCCAGCCACAGCAGCACAGAGGATGTCAGGAGAGTCAGCCACAGCAGCATACAGGATAACAGGAGAGCTATCCACAGGAACACAGAGGATGTCAGGAGAGCCAGCCACAGCAGCACAGAGGATGTCAGGAGAGTCTACCAAAGCATCACAGAGGATGTCAGGAGAGCCTGCCACAGCAGCACAAAGGATTTCAGGAGAGGCCCGGCCACAGAAGCACAGAGGATGTCTTGAGAGCCTGTCACAGTAGAACAGAGGATGTCAGGAAAGCCAGCCACAAAAGCACAGAGAATGTCAGGAGAGCTAGCCACAGCAAAACAAAGGATATTAGGAGAGCCGGACACAAAAGCACAGAGGATGTCAGGAGAGTCAGCCACAGCAGCGCAAGGGATGCCAGTAGAGGAAGCCACTGCAGCACAGAGTATGTCAGAAGAGGCAGCCACAGCAGCACAGATGAGGTCAGGAGAGGCCCAGCCACAGAAGCACAGAGGAATCCACACACACACACCTGCAGTGCATGCAGGGCCCCCTCCACCCTCCACAGTGCGTGCAGCCGGGCCCCCCTCCCTAAGGTGCAAAGTGCCAGGCTGCCAGCACAGTGAGGGGACACATTTAACAAAAAAAATCCACCCCCAGCCAGGCTCACCGTCTTGTGTGTGTGTCCACCCTCTCCCTGAGTGAGAGAGGCTCATGAATGTTTTCTGCTTCCTGCTTCCTGCAATGCACATGGTGTGCTGCTCTCTGGCTGCCAGGAGGCGTGGCGTTCTTATGCAAATCCAGCCAGAGACTTCAGCCAACTGCTGACCAGGAAACAAGGAAAGGGGAGCTTCAAGGGGGTATACAGCGGCCGTCGGCCGTCGCTTACATTTAATTAAAGGAGATAGTACTGTGTCAGCACAGCACAGCTGCCAAACCACAGCGGCCGTCGCGGGCCTCCTCACCCATCCGGGCCCCCTCCCTTGTCCGGGCCCCATAGCAGCTGCATGGTCTGCTACTATTGACGGCCACTATGTGGGTCTGTCCGACCTTGGGGGCATGGTACCACTGCAGTTAATCAGCAGTAGCTGATTGGCTGGAGCCTTCACATTCCATCCAAGCAATAGAACCCAGTTAAAACAGAATGTGAAGGTTGCTCATCAAACACTACAGAAGCTATGTGCCAGAAGAAGCAAAGCTGAACCACAACATCAACAAGCATGGTCATCTTTCACTGTAGGCATCAAGAACCACCACCTTACGTTACTGTAGGCATCTCAGAGCCACCACCACCTTTCACTGTAGACATAACCGAGACCCTGCCGTGATTCACTGTATAAATATTACAAAAGAAAGTCATGGAGACAAGTTCATTTTCATGTGTGATATTGTTATAACTGATATAGGTAGTATGAAAAATGAAGTGCTCACCATGTACAAAATGCAACCAAACATAGTAATATGCAAACTGTACAGACCTCAGATTGAACTCCCATCGGCATAATATTAAAAAAGGCCTGCTTACTCATGGGCTGTCCAGACATTATGCCAAAGTACATGATAAGAATTCGAAATTATTAAAAATTAGCCCTATTGATCATATACCTAAATGTGCACCGAACAGATCTACGAAATTAAATAGAAAGGAAGCCTATTGGATCTATAAATTAGGGAGTCTGAAACCACAGGGTCTAAATGAAATAACTGAGGTTTTTACCTAGACAGTGGAATTTTTGTTTATATCTATATTCACATGTTCTGCAACCTATAAAAAAATTGACCATGTGTATAGATGGTTTCTGAGTTCTTTGCGATAATTTCTCTCTTTTTTCTATTTAAAATTTTATATACATTATTTGTGACAGTTGCCCTTTTTGATAATTTTCACCTAATTATGCAGTCCCCGCCTTGTGGTTTTTATATTTTACACCCAATGCAGTTTTATATTTTATAATTAATTTCACAATACTGTGCTTCTTTGGTTTAATGCATATTCATTTATTTTTATTTTTATTATATTTATATTATTTTTTTAATTATTTTTGGATTTGCTCACATATAATTTGTGCGTTAACTCCAAAAAATTGTTATATATATGAAAATCCTGCATAGCCTCCTTTGGAATGAACCCCCTTTGTATCGGTTTAGCTTCCTTTTTTTTTTGCTCTTGGGAGTAATCACTTTCACACCCCGGTCTTAAACATTATCTCTGTTAGTTGCATATTCTGAAGAGTTCCTTTCTTCTTTAATTAAGCCCAGGTAAGCGTTACTAATTCTACTAGTCTGACATGAAAGAATGACCCCGGCTGTTTATAATACTTCGGTCCTCCTACAACTCAGCTCCCATCCACATATTGCTGAGCCGTAGAGATTAGTGAGCAGTACAAGAATGTTACTGCCACTCCTTTGCAGTGAAAATACTTATGTGTCACGTGTTGAGCACAAAGGCTGCCTGCGATCTTATCTATCAATGAAGCCACTCATTCACTTTGCCGGTTTGTCTTGCGTTTTTACCTTGAGCAGTAGTTGGCTCTTGTACAGCTTCCTGTGTGTTGCTGTACCTGATATATTAACCTTTTTTATGTGCCTCATGCTAAAATATAAAATTTGCCCACGATCCTTGTATCAAGGAAGCAATGAATCTATTTTGTCGGCTTGTCCTGCGTTCTCATTCTGAGCAGCAGCTGGCTGCTGTACAGTTTCTCGTGCTGCTGCATCTAGCATCTTTTTATTTTATATCCTTTAACCCCTTTCTGACATCCGATGTACTATCCCGTCCATGGGACCCGGGCCCCTATGCCCATGGACGGGATAGTACATCTTCCGCGATCAGCGGCGCCCACGTGGTGAGCGCCGCTGATCGCGGCCGGGTGTCAGCTGATTATCACAGCTGACACCCGACACGTTAACCCCTTGCACACCGCGATCAAACATGATCGCGGTGTACCGGGGGTTAAAGGGAAGCATCAGCAGGGAGGGGGCTCCCTCCGTGCTTCCCTGAGCCCCCCACGGCAGCGCAATGTGCAGCGCTGCTGCGGGGGGCTCCTTTCCTGTAGGCCCCCGAATCCAAGATGGCGACGGGGGCCTTCGGGGGCCTACAGGAAGCTGGCTTCCTCAGTGCCTGCAAAGCGCAGGCATGAGGAAGCCTTCTGCACTGCCTGTGATAGATCGCTGATCTGTCACAGTGATCTGTGATGTGACAGATCAGCGATCTGTCACAGGACAGTGCTGTCCCACCTGGGACTATTTCATAAAGTTAAAAAAAAGTGTTAAAATAAATTAAAAAAAATCACCAAATAAATTAGAAAAAAAAAAATATTCCCCCAAATAAATCCATTTTTTGGAAATTAAAAAAAAAAAACAATAAAAGTACACATATTAGGTATCGCCGCGTCTGTAACGACCCGTCCTATAAAACTGTCCCATTAGTTAACCCCTTTAGCGAACCCCTTAAAAAATAAAAATAAAAAACGAAGCAAAAAATAATGATTTATTATCATACTGCCAAACAAAAAGTGTAATAACGTGCGATCAAAAAGATGCATATAAATATCCATGGTACTGCTGAAAACGTCATCTTGTCCCGCAAAAAACAAGCCACCATACAGCATCATCAGCGAAAAAATTAAAAAAGTTATAGCTCGCAGAATAAAGCGATGCAAAAATAATTATTTTTTATATAAAATAGTTTTCATTGCATAAAACTGACAAAACATAAAAAAGACCTAAATGAGGCATTGCTGTAACCGTACTGACCCGAAGAATAAAACCGCTTTATCAATTTTATCGCACGCGGAACGGTGTAAACGCACCCCCCCAAAAGAAATTCATGAAACGCTGGTTTTTGTTCATTCTGCGTCCCAAAAATCAGAATAAAAAGCGATCAAAAAATGTCACGTGCCCAAAAATGGTACCAATAAAAACGTCAACTCGTCCCGCAAAAAATAAGACCTCACATGACTCGGTGGGTCAAAATACGGAAAAATTATAGCTCTCAATATGTGGTGATGCAAAAACTATTTTTACAATAAAAAGCGTCTTTTAGCGTGCGACAGCTGCCAAATATAAAAACCGCCATAAATAGTAAATCAAACCCCCCGTTATCACCCCCTTAGTTAGGGAAAAATAATAAAATAAAAAAAATGTATTTATTTCCATTTTTCCATTAGGGTTAGGGTTAGGGCTAGGGTTAGGGTTAGGGCTAGGGTTAGGGTTAGGGTAGGGTTAGGATTAAGGTTAGGGTTAGGGCTAGGCATAGGGTTAGGGTTAGGGCTGAGATTAGGGTTAGGGGTGTGTTGGGGTTCGGGTTGGAGTTAGAATTTGGGGTTTCCACTGTTTGGGCACATCAGGGGCTCTCCAAATGCAACATGGCATCTGATCTCAATTCCAGCCAATTCTGAGTTGAAAAAGTCAAATGGTGCTCCTTCCCTTCCAAGCTCTGCCATGTGCCCAAACAGTGTTTTACCCCCACATGTAGGGTATCAGCCTACTCAGGTCAAATTGCAAAACAATTTTTGGCATCCAATTTCTCCTGTTACCCTTAGGAAAATAAAAAATTGGGGGCAAAAATATCATTTTTGTGGAAAAAAATGATTTTTTTATTTTCACGTCTGAGCGTTATAAACTTCTGTGAAGCCCTAGGGGGTTCAAAGTGCTCACCACACATCTAGATAAGTTCCTTAGGGGGTCTCGTTTCCAAAATGGGGTCATTTGTGGGTGTTTCCACTGTTTAGGTACATTAGGGGCTCTCCAAACGCAACATGACACCCGCAGACCATTCCATCAAAGTCTGCATTCCAAAACGTCACTACTTCCCTTCCGAGCCCTGACGTGTGTCCATATAGTAGTTTTCTCCCACATATGGGGTGTCAGCGTACTCAGGACAAATTGGACAACAACTTTTGGTTTTCCAATCGCGACATGGTGTCCGATTTCAATTTCAGCCAAAAACGTCAAATGGCACTGCTTCCCTTCTGAGCTCTGCCATGTGCCCAAATAGTGGTTTACCCCCACATGTGGGGTATCAGCGTACTCAGGACAAATTGCGCAATAACTTTTAGGGTCCTGTTACCCTTGGAAAAATAAGAATTGAGGGTGAAAAGATCATTTTTGTGGAAAAAATATGATTTTTTAATTGTACGGCTTTATGTTATAAACTTCTGTGAAGCCCTTGGGAGTTCAAAGTTCTCACCACATATCTAGATAAGTTCCTTAGGGGGTCTAGTTTCCAAAATGGTGTCATTTGTGGGGGGTTTCCACTGTTTTGGTACATCAGGGGTTTTCCAATCGCGACATGGTGTCCGATCTCAATTCCAGCCAAAAACGTCAAATGGCGCTGCTTCCCTTCCGAGCTCTGCCATGCGCCCAAATAGTGGTTTACCGCCACATGTCGGGTATCCGCATACTCAGGACAAATTGCACAATAACTTTTAGGGTCCTGTTACCCTTGGAAAAATAAGAATTGAGGGTGAAAAGATCATTTTTGTGGAAAAAATATGATTTTTTAATTGGACGGCTGTATGTTATAAACTTCTGTGAAGCCCTTGGGGGTTCAAAGTTCTCACCACACATCTAGATAAGTTCCTTAGGGGGTCTAGTTTCCAAAATGGTGTCATTTGTGGGGGGTTTCCATTGTTTTGGTACATCAGCGGTTTTCCAATCGCGACATGATGTCCGATCTCAATTCCAGCCAAAAACGTCAAATGGCGCTGCTTCCCTTCCGAGCTCTGCCATGCGCCCAAATAGTGGTTTACCCCCACATGTGGGGTATCAGCGTACTCAGGACAAATTGCACAATAACTTTTAGGGTCCTGTTACCCTTGGGAAAATAAAAATTGGGGTGAAAAGATCATTTTTGTGGAAAAAATATGATTTTTTAATTGTACTGCTGTACGTTATAAACTTCTGTAAAGCCCTTGTGGGTTCAAAGTTCTCACCACATATCTAGATAAGTTCCTTGGGGGGTCTAGTTTCCAAAATGGGGTCACTTGTAGGGGGTTTCCACTGTTTAGGTACATCAGGGACTCTCCAAACGTGACATGGCGTCCGATCTGAATTCCGGCCAATTTTGCATTGAAAAAGTCAAACGGCGCTCCTTCCATTCTGAGCTCTGCCATGCGCCGAAACAGTCGTTCCCCCCCACATATCAGGTATCAGCGTACTCAGGACAAATTGCACAATAACTTTTGCAGTCCAATTTCTCCTGTTACCCTTGGTAAAATAAAAAAAATTGAACCTGAAGTATTTTTTTTGTGAAAAAAAGTTAGATGTTCATTTTTTTTTTAAATAATCAAAAAAAATCCTGTGACGCACCTAAAGGGTTAATAAACTTCTTGAATGTGGTTTTGAGCACCTTAAGGGGTGCAGTTTTTAGAATGGTGTCACTTTTGGGTATTTTCTATCATATAGACCCCTCAAAGTGGCTTCAAATGTGATGTGGTCCTAAAAATAAAATGGTGTTGTAAAAATGAGAAATCGCTGGTCAACTTTTAACCCTTATAACTTCCTAACAAAAAAAAATTTTGGTTCCAAAATTGTGCTGATGTAAAGTAAACATGTGGGAAATGAAAGTTATCAAGTTTTTTGTGTGCTGTATCTCTGTGATTTAAGGGCATAAAAATTCAAAGTTGGAAAATTGCAAAATTTTCAAAATTTTCGCCAAATTTCTGTTTTTCTCACAAATAAGCGCAAGTTATTTGAATGAAATTTTACCACTAACATGAAGTACAATATGTCACGAGAAAACAATGCCAGAATCACCGGGATCCATGGAAGCGTTCCAGAGTTATGACCTCATAAAGGTACAGTGGTCAGAATTGTAAAAATTGGCCCGGTCATGAACGTGCAAACCACCCTTGGGGGTGAAGGGGTTAAACCCATTTTCTTCCTTTTATACTTAAAAATAACTTTATATTTAATTTTTCAGAGTTTAACTAAAATTATATTATATTTTTTATTGGTAAAGAATAAAATTATGCTTTTATTTTCTTCCTTTTTTTTTATAAAGATTGCAATGCTTTCCTTGAGAAAAAGTAGCTTGCTGTTTCCATACGGTAGTCCACTTGTAAGGCATCCACCTCTGGACAGGAATAAACCTCCCCCCCTTTTTTTTTGCAGGTTCGTGTCCACCTGAACAGATGTCCGGTTCCTTTTTTTTTCTTCTTTTTTTCAGTTTTTCTTTTTTTCCATGTTAAAATCATAAATTTGACTTTATTATCTTTTTTTGGAAATGTAAATTTAATCAAAAAATCTTTTAAAATACGCATACTTTTGTAATATATCCTAGGTGAACTGTTAACCATGTGGTGTCATTGAACTTTGACACTGCATCATCTGACTTGTTGGCGCTCATTTTTTTTTTTAAATCCAGCGTCCTTTCAAACCTACACTATTTATGTCTGTGATACCTGTATGTATTTTGTTGTATTTCCTGATGAAGGGGGCATGTTTTCAAATAATTTTATTGGTTTTTTAGAAATAAACAGGGTAGGGAAAGGAAGTAGGAAGGGAGGGAAGGGAGTGGGGAACAAACAACCTTGTACAGGTACGGAAAAATTTTTTAAAAACTAGAGAACCCACAAATAGGCATAGAATAACATATATCGAATATCAACATAAAAGAAAAAAAAAATCGACAATCCTTATTATGGGGTAACATTTTTGGGAGGAGATACAGCATCCCAGTACTAAAGTGCCCAGGTTTAAACTTCAAAATATAGTGCCTCTTGTTAAGTCTATTTGATATGAAATTTGTTGTTCCAGGTCTTCCATTTTTTTGAGTATTTGTGAATGTGATTGTTGTTAATCGCAAAACTGCGTTCTAAATCGCTGTGTTGGCCTATCTGGTCAAGTATGTCTGAAAACTTGGGAACCTCTGATTTCTTCCACCATTGTGCTAACATGGTCTTGGTCACTAAGAGGATGTGTATGATAATGTGTCTTACCGAATCATCAAATTGTTCCATGTCTAATGAAAGAAGTGCTCTTTCGGGTGTAATTGTGAAGTCCTTAGCAATGAGGTTAATGTGCTGTGTGACTTGAAGCCAGAGGTTTTTGATTTTTGAACAACCCCAGAAAATATGGTAGAGGTTCCCTTGGTGTCCACAATCTCTCCAGCACAAGGAAGATAGCTCTGTGTTAAAATGTGATAACCTCTTCGGGGTATAGCACCACCTATTTAACAATTTGAAATAACTCTCATGAAGACCCATTGATATGTTGGAATTGTAAGTGTTTTTGATGGCATCGTTCCAGTTCTCGAGACGGATATCAGCACCAAAATCGGACTCCCATCTCTTCATGTATATGTTTTTGTGGCTTGTTAGGTCTTTGACGACAGATCTATACAAATTACGCAGACTCCAGAGGTTTTTATTTTTAAGGTTGCACAACAGTGAAGTTAGCATTTCATAATTCAAAGTCTTCCCTTTTATGAATTTCCAAATTCTGTCTTTCAACATGGTGTAAAAGACTAGCTCAGATGACAGTAAATTATATTTAACCCTGATCTCACCAAATTTCAGGAACTCCACTCCACTAAAAACATCCCCCACCCTTTTAATTCCAGATTTCCCCCAAACCTCTGGTATCGGGAGATCATCCATCAGTGCCAATGAAGAAAGAGGCAACTTTAAGATTTGCTCTGCTTTTTTGATATTTTTAGTCGGCTTAATGAGATCCCTCCAGGCTGAGATTATCGGCCGGAATATAGGATGAGATGAGTTCGCACTGGGCTTTTGCAGAAGGAAGTTAAAGAAAAGCTTTCGCAATGAACCTCTATCACTAGCATCTCTCTCCAAGCCATACCAAGCTGGATGCGTCATGTTTTCAGTAAACCAGTGCCAGCTCTGTTTAATGAGCGAGGCCTGATAATAAGCGTATATGTTGGGCAGTCCTGCGCCCCCATGTTTTTTATTTTTGTACATCAAGTCTGCAGATATTCTTGCTTTTTTACCTTTCCAAATAAATAGTCGGATGAGCTCTTGAGCTTTATCAATGGTTTGGCGCGGAAAGCTAACTGGTAAAGTCCTAAATATGTATAACATTTTGGGAAGGATAAAAGTTTTGACTGCCAGAATCTTCCCAAAGATGGAAGTCTCTAGCTGAGCCAAAAAGGATAGATCGCCTGTATTAGTCTTTATAATGCTGTCTAAATTGGCCCTAACTGTGGCTTGGATTGATCCAGCTATTCTAATCCCTAGATAGACAATCTCTTTCTCCTCCCAAATGAACTGGGTTTGGGCCTTTATTTTGTTAATTTCAGATTGTTTCATGTTTAGAGTTATAAATTTTGATTTGTTTGGGTTTATCTTAAAATAAGATGCTCTAGAGAATTTTTCTAGTTCAGCTGAAAGGGCTTTAATGGAGTTTGCAGGATCCAGTAGCGTGAGGAATAGATCATCTGCGAATAATCCAATTTTAAAATTTCGTGATGGCAGTTCAAAGCCTTTAATATCATTGTTTATTCTTATTTTTTCGGCTAGGGGCTCCATGGCAAGCACAAATAGAAGGGGGGACATTGGTAATGTCGAACGGGTCGGAGAGGAAATTGTTTGCATAAATCCTGGCACTAGGACCCGAGTACAAGGCGAAGACTGTTGATAGAAACTTCTCGTCAAAGCCAAATCTTGCGAGAGTTGCTTTTAAGTAAAGCCAGTTTAGCCTATCAAACGCCTTCTCTGCATCCAGTGCCAGAAAAGCAGTTTAGGTTCTCAGGCTGTTCGCTAAATTTATCAGATTCAACACCCTTCTAGTTCCGTCTGATGAAGGGGGCATGTGACCCCTGAAACGCGTAGAATAAAACCACTGCAATCATACAGCATTCTCCTGGAATTTGTCTAAAGCGGCAGCGCGGAATATAGCTACGAACTCCCTTTGGATTTATCATTTCATCTTTCACTGTAGACATAACCGAGCCCTTGCCGTGATTCACTGTATAAATATTACAAAAGAAAGTCATGGAGACAAGTTCATTTTCATGTGTGATATTGTTATAACTGATATAGGTAGTATGAAAAATGAAGTGCTCACCATGTACAAAATGCAACCAAACATAGTAATATGCAAACTGTACAGACTGCTGCCAGCTCCTATGCAGATCTCCTCCTGGATCCGTGGACAACGGTAGTAGATAGGAAGATATGAAGTCCAATGATGCTGTTTGATTAAAACTAATCTTATTACTTGCGTGATAAAACCAGGATAAATTGGTAAATAACAAAAACAACAAAATACTGAAATAGATAAAAGAACACATTTTCGATCCTTTCTCTTGTTTAATAAAACTCTGCCCAGTCTTCACCTAAAGAAGCAACTGAACTGTGAGGTTTTGTTGCTTTTTTTTCTCTATAGGCTTCTATTTGGAGCCTGAAAAAAATACTGGTAAAACGGCAAAGCTTTTCTGCACTATAAAAAAACACATTAAAGACACTGGTTAAAATCTGCACAAAAAAACACATCAAATAAGAGGGAAAGCGCATAAAAAATTCAGTAAAAATACAATAACCAGAGAAGATTGGTTTAGCATAGTTCGGTGTGGACAACTGCAGAAGTAAGAAACATAGATGTCATATAGAAAAGTTTACGTAAAAATGAGAACATTCTAGCTGCTACATACAACTATGAATGAATAAAAGATAAATCCGTAGGTCCGAACCATCCTGCATACAGGGGAACAGTCCTGGATATGGGACTACGCTATGCAGTTCCAGTCATCTGCAAACTGTCCCTCACTGCCACCGCCCCTTCTGGCAAGGGTAGAAAGAAATGATAAAAAGGTGTGTGGTGGGGTGTATGGCTAGGTACGTGATCAAAATTTGTGCGTGCCGCATAGTTTGTCCTTCTTTCCATTCAGTAAAAGTTTGGATGCAGCTAATCAAAAACAAAGAATTTACTGCTTTTATAAAAGTATCAAATCCTACTGCTCCTGTTATTCAGTCTCAGGGCTCATACTCACTGGAGAGAAAAATGGACGAGTGCAATCAGATAAAAAATCGGATTGCACTCGGACCAATGTTATTCAATAGGTGACATCTCATTTGCGATTTTTTTTTCAGCTGAAATCGGACTGAGAAAAAAATCGCACCATGCGGCGATTTTCGGATGAAAATCACCAATGCAAGTCAATGGATGCGATAAAAGAATGGACGGAAATCGGACAATCCATTTTCCATCTGTTTTTTTATGGATACATTACCATTCTGTGTCATAGAACACTGTAAATGATCCTGTAAATGACTGTAGAAAAATAGTTGCAGAGGAAAAAAACGCATTGCATACGGATGAAAAACGGATGTAAAATGGATGGTGCGATTAAAAATCGCATACAAATCACATGACAATCGCATTGCTTTGGTCCGTTTTTTCCATCCAGAAAAAGGACCGTTTTTTTCTCGCAAATGGTATGAGCCCTTAACCCCTTCACGACCTTTGACGCCACGTAGGCGTCATGAAAAGTCGTGCCAAGGCGTCATGAATTGATTGCCCCCCTGCGGGTCGGGTGACCGGGGTCACTGAAAGGTCACCCGACCCGCACACAGAGGACACCTTAGAGTTAACCACAGGGGGCGTGGCTTAGCCCCCACGTGCCTACGATCTCTCTGATTGGCTGTTAAAAGTGAAACTGCCAATCAGAGCGACTGCAATATTTCATCAATGAAATTTGATGAAATATTACAAATCCAGCCATGGCCGATGCTGAAATAGCATCGGGCATGGCTAGAGACACTGCACCGACCCCCCTAAGTGACTGACAGCACCGATCGGCCGCCGCCACCATCTGATGGCGCCGATCGGCAGCCGCTGTCAAAATCTGCTGCCCCCACCTTCCCTCCAGTCCCCCCGCCCTCCGATCACCCCCTCTCACCCTGCACGGTGGCTCCGAAGTCCCTCTGGCCGTCCCGGTTTGTCGCCGTCCCGGATGATGGGCGCCGCCATCTTGGAAAATGGCGGGCGCATGCGTAGTGCGCCCGCTGGCAGTCTGCGACCTGCAGATTCATTCATTTATTTTGATCACTTTCGCAGTGATCAATTAAAAAAAAAGTAAATCACCGCCCCCTTATCACCCCCATAGGTAGGGACATATAATAAAATACTTTTTTTTGTTTTTATTTTTCCATTAGGGTTAGGGTTAGGGCTAGGGTTAGGGCTAGGGTTGGAATTAGGGTTAGGGTTAGGCTTAGAATTAGGGTTAGGGTTGGAACTACGGTTAGGGTTGGAATTACGGTTAGGGTTGGAATTAGGTTTGGGATTAGGGTTAGGGGTGGGTTGGGATTACGGTTAGACTTGTGGTTAGGGTTAGATTTGGGATTAGGGTTAGGGGTGTGTTGGGTTAGGGTTGTGGTTAGGGTTATGATTAGGGTTGGGATTAGGGTTAGGGGTGTGTTGGAGATAGAATTGAGGGGTTTCCACTGTTTAGGCACATCACGGGGTCTCCAAACGCGACATGGCACCACCATTTATTCCAGCCAATTTTGCATTCAAAAAGTTAAACAGTGCTCCCTCCAATTCAAGCCCCGACGTGCGCCCAAACAGTGGTTTACACCCACATATGGGGTATCAGCTCACTCAGAAAAAATTGCACAACAAATTTGGGGGTGCAAATTTATCTTGTTACCCTTGGGAAAATAAAAAATTGGGGGCTAAAAATCATTTTTTGAGGAAAAATTTTTTTTTTTTTTTAATTTCACGGCTCTGCTTTATAAACTTCTGTGAAGCACTTGGGGGTTCAAAGTGCTCACCACACATCTAGATTAGTTCCTTGGGTGGTCTAGTTTCCAAAATGGAGTCACTTTTGGGGGGTTTCCACTGTTTAGGTACATCAAGGGCTCTGCAAATGTAACATGACACCTGCAAACCATTCCATCAAGTCGGCATTTCAAAACGTCACTACTTCCCTTCTGAGCCCCAATGTGTGCCCAATCAGTGGTCTCCCCCCACATATGGGGTATCAGCGTACTCAGTACAAACTGGACAACTACTTTTGGGGTCCAAATTTATCCTGTTACCCTCGTGAAAATAAAAAATTGTAGGCTAAAAATAATTTTTTGAGGAAAACAATTTTTTTTTATTTTCACGGCTCTGCTTTATAAACTTCTGTGAAGCACTTGGGGGTTCAAAGTGCTCACCACAGATCTAGATAAGTTCCTTGGGTGGTCTAGTTTCCAAAATGGGGTCACTTGAGGGTGTATTCCACTGTTTAGGTACATCAGGGGCTCTGCAAATGTAACATGACACCCACAGACCATTCCATCAAGTCGGCATTTCAAAACGTCACTACTTCCCTTCCGAGCGCCAACGTGTGCCCAAACAGTGGTCCCCCCCACTTATGAGGTACCAGCATACTCAGGACAAACTGGACAACAACTTTTGGGGTCCAAATTTATCCTATTACCCTTGTTTAAATAAAAAATAGTGGGCTAAAAATCATTTTTTGAGGAAATTTTTTTTTATTTTTTATTTTCACGGCTCTGCTTTATAAACTTCTATGAAGCACTTAGGGGTTTCAAAGTGCTCACCACAGATCTAGATAAGTTCCTTGGGTGGTCTAGTTTCCAAAATGGGGTCACTTGAGGGTGTATTCCACTGTTTAGGTACATCAGGGGCTCTGCAAACGTAACATGACACCCGCAGACCATTCCATCAAGTCGGCATTTCAAAACGTCACTACTTCCCTTCAGAGCCCCAACGTGTGCCCAAACAGTGGTCCCCCCCCACATATGGGGTACCAGCGTACTCAGGACAAACTGGACAGCATTTGGGGTCCAAATTTATCCTGTTACCCTTGTGAAAATAAAAAATAGTGGGCTAAAAATCATTTTTTGAGGAAAAAAAATATTTTTATTTTCACAGCTCTGCTTTATAAACTTCTGTGAAGCACCTGGGGGTTCAAAGTGCTCACTATGCATCTAGATAAGTTCCTTAGGGGGTCTAGTTTCCAAAATTGGGTCATTTGAGGGGGAGCTCCAAAGTTTAGGCATACAGGGGCTCTCCAAACACGACATGGTGTCCGCTAACGATTGGAGCTAATTTTCCATTCAAAAAGTCAAATGACGCTCCTTCCCTTCTGTGCCCTGCTGTGCACCTAAACAGTGGTTCCCCCCACATATGGGGTACCAGCATACTCAGGACAAACTGGACAACAACTTTTGGGGTCCAATTTATCCTGTTACCATTGTTAAAATAAAAAATAGCCGGCTAAAAAAATCATTTTTGAGCAAAAAAAAATGATTTTTTATTTTCAATGCTCTGCATTATAAACTTCTGTGAAGCACTTGGGGGTTCAAGGTGCTCACCACACCTAGATAAGTTCCTTCGGGGGTCTAGTTTCCAAAATGGGGTCACTTGTGGGGGAGTTCCAATGTTTAGGCACACAGGGGCTCTCAAAACGCGACATGGTGTCCGCTAACGATTGGAGCTAATTTTCCATTCAAAAAGTCAAATGGCGCTCCTTCCCTTCCGGGCCCTGCCGTGCGCCCAAACAGTGGTTTATGACCACATATGAGGTATTGGTGTGCTCAGGAGAAATTGCCCAACAAATTTTAGGATCCATTTTAGCCTGTTGCCCATGTGAAAATGAAAAAACAGGCTAAATAAAATTTATATGAAAAAAAGTACTTTTTTTTTCACGGATCAATTTGTGAAGCACCTGAGGGTTCAAAGTGCTCACTATGCATCTAGATAAGTTCCTTGGAGGGTCGGGTTTCCAAAATGGGGTCACTTGTGGGGGAGCTCCAATGTTTAGGCGCAAAGTGGCTCTCCAAACGCGACATGGCAACCGCTAAATATTCCAGCATATTTTCCATTCAAAAAGTCAAATGGCGCTCCTTCCCTTCTGAGCCCTGCCGTGCGCCCACACTGTGGTTTATGACCACATATGAGGTATCGGTGTACTCAGGAGAAATTGGCCAACAAAATTTAGGAGCCATTTTATCCTATTACCCATGTGAAAATGAAAAAATTGATGCTAAAAGAAAATTTATGCTGGAAAAATTAAAATGTCCATTTTTTCCCTCCATGTTGCTTTAGTTCCTGTGAAGCACCTGAAGGGTTAATAATCTTCTTGAAAGTAGTTTTGAGTAGCTTGAGGGGTGCAGTTTTTAGAATGGTGTCACTTTTAGGTATTTTCTGCCATATAGACCCCTCAAAGTGACTTCAAATGTGAGGTGGTCCCTAAAAAAAATGGTTTTGTAAATTTTGTTGTAAAAATGAGAAATCGCTGGTCAACTTTTAACCCTTTCAACTTCCTAACAAAAAAAATGTTGTTCCAAAATTGTGCTGATGTAAAGTAGACATGTGGGAAATGTTATTTATTAACTATTTTGTGTCAGATAACTCTCCGGTTTAACAGAATAAAAATTCAAAATTTGAAAATTGTGAAATTGTCAAAATTTTCACCAAATTTCCGTTTTTTACAAATAAATGCAAAAATTATCGACCTAGATTTACCACTAACTAGAAGCCCAATATGTCACGAAAAAACATTCTCAGAATCGCTAGGATACGCTGAAGTGTTCCTGAGTTATTACCTCATAAAGGGACACTGGTCAGAATTGCAAAAAATGGCCAGGTCATTAAGGTAAAAAAAGGCTAGGTCCTGAAGGGGTTACAGGGCTTTTCCCAAGAAAAAAAATGCACTTTAATCAATAGATCTTTAAATAATAATTTCCAATATTGGATGTTAAATAAAATGTTCCTGTGCTGAGATAATCTTACTAAGGTGCCCCTGCTGTGTAATGACTGTGACATGGTCTGATGATACCACAGCTCCTGGCATGGGAGGAAACAAAAGAGTATACAGACAGGACCAACTCTCACTCTTTCTGTGAGGCTACGGCCACACTATCAGTATTTAGTCAGTATTTTGCATCAGTATTTGTAAGCCAAAACCCGGCGTGGGTGAAACATGCAGAATTGGTGCTCTTGTTTCTATTATACCTCGTCCTCTGGTGACATGTTTCTATTACTGTATATCTTCTCCTCTGATTGTTCCTCACCTGGCTTTGGCTTACAAATTCTGAGAAAAAATATTGAACAAATACTGATAGTGTGGCCAAAGTCTGAGGCAAAATTTCCCTAACTTTTTGTGAGTAGTATATAGAAACACAGTGGCATGGCCCTTAATCGTATACATTATGCCCATGCATATCTCGCCAGAGCTTTGCAGCATTGTGGACACAAAGGGCTCGTGCAGACAACCGTATAAATAGGACGAGTACACTGTGATTAAAAAAGTGATTGCATACGGATTGCACAGGGATGACAAGTGATAAAAAAATGTCGTCCCACTTTTCTGGATGAAAATCGCACCGATTTTTTATACTGTTGTGTGAACCTAGTCTGAGAAAGAGCAGTCAGAGAGAACAGGCTTGTGTTCTGGCTATAAAAGAACCAGGCCTCGTCGCCCACAGCAACCAATCACAGCACAGCTTTCACTTTTCCTCAGCTGAACCTGAAGCTGATGTGTGGTTGCTATGGGGGAATCAGTCGGTGCTGGTCAGTGAGGCCTCCGCTGCACAGTGAGTCTTTCCTGTGACAATATTCATTGTATATCATTTAATTTTGTGACTAAAAAAATATACTCAGCTTATAAATGTTTCCATTTAGGATCCAGAGGTGCTGAGGTCAATCTCTGTGTAAAGAAAAAAAAAGCGATTAGACCCCATAAGAGACTGGGAGCCATCGCCATCTTGTGCAGTCTGTGGGACTCATTGATACCAGCTATCATTTACCTCAGTTTCAGGGTAAATTATAGCAAATATCGCCAGTTTCTGCACAAGTATGGCTTCTGTAACAATATAATACAATTATTCTATAAAACCCTTCATAAATTCCCCTATTAATGTTTTTCTTTTATCAGGAAGGTACTACTGCTTTGACATATTGGTTCATGGCTCTCATCAGGGAATATGTGCGAACCCCCCCTTTGCAAAACAGGGTTCAGACGCATGGGCCACAGACTGTAATGGTGACGGCAGAGCGCATCATTTTAGGGTGTGTGCACCTGCTGGAGGTGGACGCTCAAATGTAGTAGTGTGGCGCCCCCTGGAGTATGGTCGCCACACTGGCTTTGCCTTCCTCCAGGGGAGGGTAATGCCAGGCTTGGAAGCAGTGATGGGTCTCTCCAGCAGTTAACCTAATGCATGCAACACCGTTCCACTCCGGGCCAGCAGGGGGAACTCTGAACCAGGATTCTGGAAAGGGGTATCCTCTGAGGGCCAGGAGGGAAAGAGCTCAGATAGTCTGCGGAGGGTGAAGTGTGCGGACGGGAGGTGCGAAGCTGAGAGGTTGAGCTGCAGAAGGCGAGCTCCCTCAGCTTGAGAGCGCACAGAACTGGAGCCTGGTCTCCATGGTGGTACGGATACTGACGGTCCTACCACAGATACGAGAGGAGTAGGAGGCTGTAAATGCCCTGCTCCCAGCAAAGACTTGGGACACAACAGCAATTGACTAGTGAGCCAGGACTCAGGAGAGGAGTCCCCGAGAGAAGCTACAGCTGTCTGTCATACAAGTAAAGTTCTAGGAACATCTGAAGAGAGGCATTTCAGAGTAACTAAGTACTGGAATGCTTCACACTACCAAGCGCTAGGAAGGAGACTGCACAGCCCTTCTCCTGAGAGAGAATCCTGATCTGCTTCCAGGCTAACCTGCTCCATACCATCTGTAATCAGGACTCTGGACTACATCTACTCAGTAAAGGTACAGAAACTACAACCGCTGTGTCTTGTCTGTTCCCTACACTTTCAGCACTGCTGCATCCCCGTGCCAGCTACCTCTACACTGCCCTGGGATTACAGCTCCACCTGTTGGGAGCTTTACCATCTAAGCTGCACATACCATCAGTCCCAGCTGATCTGTATGCAGCATTGGCCTAACACCATATTTGCCAAACACCATGGGTGGCGTCACGAACTATCCTACCATTAACTACATCTCCCCTTTGCTTGGGTGCCCAGGGCCATGGACCGGGTCACCGCTGCTGTGACACATCCCCCTGACACCGGCCCGGTACTGAGTACCCCACAGCCCTGGGAGGGTGACCCAATTTGGCGTCACGAACAGGATTACGGAGCCCGGTATCCCTGGGTCCTGTGTGCCATAGACTGTGTTTGTGAACTGTGTGAATTTGGCGCCATTTGCCGCCATTGCGGCGCTGCTTTGCGCGCACGGGAAGAGAGAGGGGCGGCCTTCGTGGGCGGAGCCTGCCGCAGAGCGCGAAGAAGAGAAGTGCCGCGCGGGAAGAGAGGACAGCGCGCGAGAGGAGGAGGAGCTGAGGCCTACAGCCCGGAGCGTCGGGCCTGCGAAGCGGCCGCCGGTGAGCTCCCGCAACCCCGGCACTGGCTAATGTTAACTAGGGGGGAGAGAATGTCTGCGCCACAAGCCAATGCAGCGGCGGACGCCGCTGCCAACCCCACGGTACCGCCAGGAGGAGCACCCGCCGCAGCGGTCCCCATAATGCCGCTATCCATGCCCTACTTACCGGGAGCGGCCTGGCTACCGCAGTACTCGGGTGAGTCACATACCCTGAGTGAATTTAAAGAGAGACTGTGCAGCTTGTTTAAAGTTTACCCCCTGTCTGAAAGCCAGAAAGTGAATATCCTGATTGGACAGCTAACGGGTGCAGCACTGAGGGAGGTGAAAGCCTGGCAGGACACTGATAAAGAGACTGTTGCAAAGGTCCTGGCCAAGCTGAAGAGCACTTTTGACACCAGCACTGCAGCTGAAATCAAGATGAGGTTCTTTGGCTGTAAACAGAGGGCACAGGACAGTATCAGAGACTATGCTCTCAACCTGCAGGAGGCGCTGCGAGCAGTTAAACAAGTTGACCCTGACAGTGTAAAGGAAGAAGAGCAACTGTTAAAGGAGCAGTTCATTGAAGGGCTCCTGTCCAGTACCCACAGAGGGCAGTTACGAATTTTAACCCTGCAAGACCCTGGTCTGGACTTTGCTAATTTCAAGGATAGGGCTATCCGGGTACTACAGGAATCCTCTGACAGCCGTCCAGCGCCCCCTAGGCGCACAGCGATCACCTACCATCAGCAAGCTACATCCTTTCCTTCCATCCCTGTGGAGGCTGATGCCCAGACCCTGGATAAAGATCCAACTGAGGAGCTGCGTCTTCAAGTCCAGGAGCTGACCAAAGGGATGGCTGCACTCACCAGAACCGTGCAGTCCCTGCAGGATTCCTCCAAAGAAAAGGTCCAGCTTGCTTCCAGTCCAGAGGATGTCCCATGGCTCCGGAGGAGGAGAACCCCGCCACTTCGAGGAAGGAACAACGATCGCTACGACCAGAACGGACGTCCCATCTGTCTCCGCTGTTACAAGGCAGGTCATCTTGCAAGGTACTGTCCTTTAAACGAGCAACCCCTGGGGCAGAGGGCCAACCCCCAGGAATAGGATCACCAGGCCCAAAGAACTGGAGAGCCAAGTATGTGGGAGGGAGACCGATCCTTCCTGTGGTGATTGACGGCATCCCCATGAATGCTTTGCTGGACACTGGCTCCCAGGTGACCACTATGCCTTATGTTTTGTACAAGAGGTACTGGGCTGATTCTGAACTCACCCGTGGCCCAACTGATGAACTAACAGTAGTTGCTAGTAATGGGCATACCTTGCCACAGATTGGATGCAAGGAAATTACTGTTAAAGTGGGCCGGGTGGAGCTAAAATCACAAGGTCTGATAATTGTTGATATTGATCGACGTGAATGCAATCCCATGATGACTCTTGGTACAAATGTAATTGAAAACTGTCTGTCCGAGGTTATTGTCTTGTTGCAACAGGTGACTGAGACTGCAGTCCTGCAGAAGGAGATCCGAGCCCTGATGCAAAGGCAACAGGTAGAACTCTCTGGTGGAGAGATTGGCAGCGTCAGAGTGAGTGATGCTTTTCCCATTGTAATACCCCCCAGATGTGAAATGTTGGTTTGGTGTTGGGCAACCATAGGGCTCAGAGGGCAGGATTACCAGGCATTGGTAGAGCCAGTATATTCAGATAGCAGGCCCACGGTCCTGACAGCCAGAGGGGTGGTTGATATACGAAAGGGGAGAGTACCTGTACGCCTTCTGAATTGTGGGGAGGAGGAAGTCACAATACCTCGGTACGCCACAGTTGCTAAACTGCTCACTGTTAATAACAACTCATTGCAGGCAGCAGAGCCTTTGGTCTCACCCGATCCGGTGGAGGACAATGGCCCTGTGAAGCAGCTAGAAGAGTGGTGCCAGCAACTGCAGGTGGGAACTGACTCTACACCTTCATACCAGAGAAATGGGGTTTACAGAGTGACACAAGAGTATGAGCGGGTATTCAGCAAACACCCACTAGATTTTGGGCAGGCAAAAGGGGTCCAACATCATATCCCCACCGGAGACCATCCACCCATAAAGGAGAGGTACAGACCTATACCCTCAACACAGTACCAATGTGCTAAGAGTATGTTGAAAGAGATGAAGGAAGCTGGGGTCATTAGGGACAGTTGTAGCCCATGGGCAGCTCCAATAGTGTTTGTAAAGAAAAAGGATGGTACTATTAGAATGTGTGTTGATTACAGGAAAATTAACAGTATCACACATAAAGATGCCTACCCATTGCCTAGAATTGAAGAGTCATTAGCTGCACTTAAAACTGCTAACTACTTTTCTACCTTGGATCTCACCAGTGGGTATTGGCAGGTTCCCATGGCAGAGGCAGACAAGGAGAAAACCGCATTTACCACTCGAATGGGTCTCTGTGAGTTCAATTTTATGCCATTTGGGCTCTGCACTGCTCCAGGAACCTTTCAACGGCTGATGGAGTGTTTCCTGGGACACATGAACTTT
This sequence comes from Dendrobates tinctorius, assembly GCF_039654945.1. Classification (NCBI taxonomy): domain Eukaryota; kingdom Metazoa; phylum Chordata; class Amphibia; order Anura; family Dendrobatidae; genus Dendrobates; species Dendrobates tinctorius. The sequence continues at coordinate 7,845,361 of NW_027361806.1, forward strand.
GAAATAGTCCTGTTGTACCTGGATGATGTCATTGTTTTCTCCAAGACCTATGAAGAGCATCTGGAACAGCTGGCCGCAGTGTTTGAAGCTTTGTCCAATTTTGGCCTGAAAGTGAAGCCTTCAAAATGCCACCTCCTGAAGCCTAAGGTACAGTACCTCGGTCATGTGGTCAGTGCAGAAGGTGTGGCACCAGATCCTGACAAGGTCACGGTCATCCGGGACTGGACGAAGCCCAGCAACCTCCATGAGGTACGCCAGTTCCTTGGACTGGTAGGCTACTACCGGAGATTCATCAAAGGCTTTACTGAAATAGCCACCCCTATGCAAAACCTTCTGGTGGGGCAGTCCAAGAAAGGCAAGCAGAAGAATTCCACATTTGAATGGACTGAAGAGTTGGAGAGGTCTTTCACCAGATTGAAGATGGCTCTCACAGGTGACGAAGTTCTGGCCTACCACGATTATGACAAACCCTTTGTGCTGTACACGGATGCCAGCAACGTGGGATTAGGAGCAGTACTGTCACAGGTACAGAATGGAAAAGAGAGAGTGATCTCCTACGCCAGCAGGAAGCTGCGTCCCACTGAGAGGAACCCTGATAATTACAGTTCTTTTAAGCTGGAATTCCTTGCCATAGTCTGGGCTGTCACCGAAAGGTTCAAGAATTACCTAGCTTCGGCCAAATTTACAATCTTCATGGACAACAACCCGTTGACCCACTTGGACACTGCCAAGCTAGGAGCACTGGAGCAGCGATGGATGGCTCGGTTATCCAATTATGAGTTTACCATCAAGTACCAGGCAGGGCACAAGAATGCCAATGCTGATGAGCTATCCAGGATGCCTAATCTGCCAGATGCAGGAGAAGACCCTGAGGCTCTGGAAGAGGTAGAATTGCCTCCCTTCCACCGGCCACTGGCGGCCCAACGTGCTCAAGGAGTGAGAAACAGGCGGCCTGGCTTGAAGGAAGTCACTCTGAATCCGTTGCCCCATCATGATTGGGCAGAAGCGCCTGGCAGTCCGCCTGGTGAAAGAGCTGCTGACACAAGGTGACTCACGCCCAGAGTTGAATGCTCCTGAAGAAACTCATCAGTTGTGGAAGGAAAGAGGTCGGCTGTTCATTTATGAAGGGAAGCTGTGTCGGAGGAGTATCAATGCCCGCACACATAAGCTGGTCTGGCAGGTGGTGGTCCCAAAGAGAGATGCATCAATGGTCCTAGGAGCATACCACAATGGACCTGGACACTTTGGTTGGAAGAAGTTGGAAACATTGCTCTGAGAGAGGTTCTACTGGACTGGCATGCGGAAGGCCATTGAGAGATGGTGCTGGGAGTGTGGACAGTGTAACCTGTGCAGAAAGGATCGAGACAGCCAGAGAGCTCCCTTACACCCAATCATCACCAAACAGCCCCTGGAGTTGGAAGCCCTGGACCATGTGAAGCTGGTTCCAAGCCGGTCAGGCTACCTCTATGCCCTTACCATTGTGGACCACTATTCAAGATTCCTGGTGGTTGTGCCCGACAAAGATGTAATGGCCAGGACTGCGGCCAGAGCATTCCAACAGCATTTCTGTAGACCACATGGTTATCCTGAGAGGGTGCTGACAGACCAAGGTCCAGCTTTCGAGGCAGAAGTGTTCCATGAATTTTGCAACTTATATGGGTGTAAGAAGATCCGGACAACACCTTATCACCCACAGACCAACGGCATGTGCGTGAAGATGAACCAGGTAGTGATTGATTGACTGAAGACATTGCCCTTGGAGGAGAGAAATTTGTGGCCAGAAAAGTTACCCGATCTGGTAGATCTCTTCAACCATATCCCAGTGAACTCTACCAACTGTACTCCAGCGTACCTGATGAGAGCAAGGCCTGGTAAGCTGCCTAATGACTTGGACATGGGAGTCCTGACGCCTGAATTGACGTCACCAGATGCTGACTGGGACAAGGAGAGGCAGCAGCAGTACAGAAGGGTACAGGAGTGTGTGGAGAAGAGTCTGGCTCAGGCAAGGCAGAAGCAGGAGAGACTTTATAACCAAAATGCACCTGCTGTTCCTTTTTTGCCGGGAGAACAAGTTCTCAAGAGAAAAAGAAGACTGCATAAGCTGGATGATCAATGGGAAGAGGAACCTTACACCATTCTGCCCTCGAACATCGATAATACCAAAGTATGCCTTGTTAGCAAAGATGGAGGAGAGACCTCAGCAGCGGTATCCAGGGATCACTTGAAGTTATGCCCTGACCACTTGAAAGAAAAAGCGGGAGGAGCCGATAACATCCCACCTACAGAGGAAGAAAAGACAGTCAGTACCGTGCTGGGAGAGTTCCCTGCGAATTGGACTAGAGTTAATGATGCAATTGTGGTGCCGGTGTTGTTATTTCCCCAAGTAGAAGCACAGGAGAATAGGACTCAAGAAGACCTTGAAGATCGAGAAAATCAGGCAACAGAGGCCACACCAGCAGTGGAGCCAGATAACCCTAGCCCTGCCAGTGGTGAACCTGTTATGCCCATGGTGAGTCCAAGAGTTACTAGACAATCTAGAATTCCTGTGCCATGTGGAACACCCAGTAGTGTATCCAGTACATTACCCACTGCACCAGTCTTACGCAGATCTACCCGCACCACACAGGGCATACTACCAGTTAGATATCGTATATAAAGTAATGTAATTGTTGAAATTGTGTAAATATGTAACTGTTTTTCAAGTTTTGTACTTACAGGTGACCTCTTTGGTTTGTTTTATGGACACTGAACCACAGGACTTGTGTGTGGTCAAAAACTTTTACCATTTGCCCAGGGATGGACCATGGACATTGATGCTGGACTTATCATCATAGGACCATTTTTGAGCTATTGGTTTTCGTACATTTTTCTCTTTTTCAAATCTTGTGCAATTATTGTTGTTTAAATGTTTATATGTTGTTTTTCATGTTTTTGTTCAGCCCAGGAGTGCTGACTTTCACTAGGGGGGAATGTGGCGCCCCCAGGGGTATGGTCGCCACACTGGCTTTGCCTTCCTCCAGGGGAGGGTAATGCCAGGCTTGGAAGCAGTGATGGGTCTCTCCAGCAGTTAACCTAATGCATGCAACACTGTTCCACTCCGGGCCAGCAGGGGGAATTCTGAACCAGGATTCTGGAAAGGGGTGTCCTCTGAGGGCCAGGAGGGAAAGAGATCAGATAGTCTGCGGAAGGTGAAGTGTGCGGACGGGAGGTGCGAAGCTGAGTGGTTGAGCTGCAAAAGGCGAGCTCCCTCAGCTTGAGAGCGCACAGAACTGGAGCCTGGTCTCCACGGTGGTACGGATACTGACGGTCCTACCACAGATACCAGAGGAGTAGGAGGCTGTAAATGCCCTGCTCCCAGCAAAGACTTGGGACACAACAGCAGTTGACTAGTGAGCCAGGACTCAGGAGAGGAGTCCCCGAGAGAGGCTACAGCTACAGTCTGCCATACAAGTAAAGTTCTAGGAACATCTGAAGAGAGGCATTTCAGAGTAACTAAGTACTGGAGTGCTTCACATTACCAAGTGCTAGGAAGGAGACTGCACAGCCCTTCTGCTGAGAGAGAATCCTGATCTGCTTCCAGGCTAACCTGCTCCATACCATCTGTAATCAGGACTCTGGACTGCATCTACTCAGTAAAGGTACAGAAACTACAACCGCTGTGTCTTGTCTGTTCCCTATGCTTTCGGCACTGCTACATCCCCGTGCCAGCTACCTCTACACTGCCCTGGGACTACAGCTCCACCTGTGGGGAGCTTTACCATCTAAGCTGCACATACCATCAGTCCCAGCTGATCTGTATGCAGCATTGGCCTAACACCATATTTGCGAAACACCACGGGTGGCGTCACGAACTATCCTACCATTAACTACATCTCCCCATTGCTTGGGCGCCCAGGGCCACGGACCAGGTCACCGCTGCTGTGACACATCCCCCTGACACCGGCCCGATACCGAGTACCCTACAGCCCTGGGAGGGCGACCCAGTAGACATCTTCTGGGTGTCCACCTCCCACGTTCGCTCTCTCCACACCATTACAGTCTATGACCTCGTCGGCACATACATCCAAATCCAAACTTTTATTGTTTTTTTTATATTGTAATTACTGCTAATGAAAATGGGAAAGGATCCGAGCTACAGGGCAGGAATCACACCCAGCAAAAATATGGCTCAGCCACTTATCCCAAGGTGCGATGGCATATGCTAAATACAGGTTCTGCCCCTTGTTGCTCAAACAATGCGAAACATCAAATATATATAGAGGTAGAGGACCTGAGGATGAGGACAACAAAGACCACCCCATTGGGGGGTGAGAAGGAAGTTTTTTTGTTTTAAACATCTTTTTATTGTTTTAACAAACGGATAAAACATTACATGCGGCTAGAAGGCCGACGTCACACTAGAGAGGAATACGGACGAGTGAGAGGCGATAAAAAAACGCATTGCCCACGGACCAATGATTCTCTATGGGGTAGCTCCCATCAGCCGTATTTTTCTCACGTAGTTTCTACGGTCCGTGCCAATCGCAGCATGCTGCGATTGTCAGCGTATTACGACCGTAGTGTGCCAATTTGGGTGCGCAAAAAAATCGCATTACACACGGACCACCCGTATGACTTGCGAGAAATACGCAAGACTTTTCCTGGTGACAGGAAATGGGCCAATCCATCATCAGGAAGCTTAGACATGCAAATTAGCTCAAAAAGCGCTCCAGACATACAGGAAGTACGCCTCCACGGAGTACAGCATCATGGCACCCTACCAGAATCTGAATGTGGAGCTGCTAATTGTTCTTGTGTATGATCGCCTGGAATTATGGGACCAACGAGGTGCACATTATGCAGACCGGGCAAGAAAGGAGGCTGCATGGAGGCGCATATGTCGCAAAATGTTCCCTGATTTTGGTGATCGGCCACGTGAAGAGCAGCAGCACATAAGTACGTGCACATAAATTATGTATGTCAAATTACCTGCCATCAAAAAAAATATTTTACAAGTAGGCCCCCCACACTCTGTGCTTCTGATATTGGGCTCTTGTGGCTTGTAAATTATTTTTTGACCCACTGTTTGACCCTGAGAGAATGTTACCCTGTCCCCAAGCTCCTCATAATGCCTAGCAAAAACAGTTTAAAGAGCTGCTAATTGCCACATGAGCTACTGTGACCCTGTGCTACTGGCCTGGTTGCACCAATGCTATATGCCACCTTGGGTAGAACTCACACCCTAGTAGGTCACATGACTTTGATACTAGTTCGAAAACTTGTTTTAGGCAAATTGTAATTTTTCATTCTTTTATATCACATTGCAGTCGAAGATGTGATGAGACGCTGACGCAGCATCCGTGACCAGTATCGCCGTGAACGCTAGCAGCGGGCAAGAAGTGGTTCAGGGGCCCACACAAAGCGGAAATATGTTTATTTCGACCACCTCTCGTTCCTCGCTCCAATTATGGATCTCAGACCGTAAGTATAACAAAAACACCACATGACACAAATGCTTTATAGGGCCCGATCAAAAATTTCCTTTTTCTACATTTTATATTTAATCACAAAACTCAGTCTAACATCACTGAAAGGGAGACAGGGTCTGAATCAGAGTCCATCATCGATCCTGTAGGTGGAGGGGTTGAGGTGTCTGGCACATCTTGTGACCTTCCAAGGAGCCAGGCCCAAGGGACTTCTCCGGCTCAACCTGATCCTGCCCTAGAACCTGGGCCGCCACCAGAAACACCATCACCAGGAACAGAGCCACAACAAGGACCGTCAGCTGCATCACCACCCGACATCCAGGATGAACAGGGTAACAGCAGCAGCCCAACTGTTCGGGTAGAGGGTTCCCCCCAGCCTGCTGTGCCATCCAGGCGACATAGACGTAGGCACCATATCCCTGCCACTGATACCAGGACCAATGTGGATACAGGGGAGCAAAATTCTCGTAACAGAGTTGCCACTGATGATGGGGAGGAGGAGTACTCACGCAGCCTTGCCCATTATCTTCGTTCCTTTCCCCGTGAGGTGCGGCTGCTTGTGCGAGGATCCATTCAGATCCTAATTGATGCAAGTGTGGTGCCCCCAGGAGTATGGTCGCCACAGTGGCATTACCTTCCTCCTAGGGAGTGTGATATCATGCTTGGAAGCAATAAAGGGTCTCTCTGTCAGGTAAATACAACACACAACACAGTTCCCAATCCAGGCCAGCAGAGGGAGCTCTGAACCAAAACTGGGGGAAGAGCTGCTCTCTGGGGGGGCCAGGAAGGGGAAATTAGTTAGTTCGTGTGAGGAGGAAAACGTGTGTGGACGTGAGGAGAAGAGCTGGAAGATTGAGCAGAGTTCAGGCTCACTTCTAGCTGTAGCGCATGATCTGGAGTCCGGTCTCCAAGGTTGTACGGATACTGATGTTCCTGCAGCAGAAACCAGAGGAATAGGAAGCTGTAAATGCTCTGTTCCCACATAAGACTCAGAGGCACAACAGCAACGTGTGAGCCAGAAGAAGAAGGCTACAGCTGTCTGCCATACGAGGGAGTTCTAAAAGAGAACAAGCAAGTGGAACTTCCGTGTAAGACAGTACTGCAAGTACCTCAGATAAGCGCTAGAAAGGAGACTACACAACCCATCTGCATAGAGAGATTCCTAAGTTGCTTCCAAGCTGGCCAGCCTCTGTCCCATCTGTAATCTGGACCCTGGACTGCACTTACAAAGCACAGTAAAGGTAGCGGAAACTGCACCCTGTTGTGTTATTGCATTCTTCTTGCAAACCCTCCAGCACTGCTACATCTCTGTGCCAGACACTACACCCTCTTCCTCAACACCTATTAACACTGCCCTGGGACCACAGCTCCACCTGTGGGGAGCTATTACATCTTGCTGCCTTATACCATCTGTTCCAGACGATCTGCCTGCAGCGTCGGCTTAACCCCTTCATTGCCGATCACCACAGGTGGTGTCACGTATCATCCACTTATAAACTTTAGCCAGCCACTCTTAACCCCTTTTACATGGACGCCCAGGGCCACGGACCGGGTCACCGCTACTGTGACACTTCCCTCTGAGATACCGGCCCAGTACCGAATACCCCACTGCCCTGGCGGGCGACCCACAAGCACACCCCCTAATACCCCTTATGAGCTGTTTGAGTTTCTGGAGAGGTGGCAGCTGTCACCCAGGAATCTCATGCGTCTTAACCCACACCCCCAAGTGCTTGCTCAATCAGGGTCTGAGGATCCTCCTACACTTGGGCCTACACCTCACACCCTTACCCCCCTACCCAACATTGGCAACATTATTCCCAAATGTCAGGGTATAACCCAGCACACCAATATGGCCACTTGTTCCCAGCCAATGTTGGAGGCTGGTCCCTATCTGGTTGTGGACGACATGGCCATTTTGGTGGTTTAGACTCACGGCCCTACCAGCCTCAACAGGAGAGTCGTCTCCAATATAGTGCCCAGTATCCACCTCAAGCCCATGAGCCGGCCCACTACCTCCATCATGGGCAAGAATATGCCCCCACACAGGCCGAGGGCCAATGTGGCCAATCTAGCCATCAGGCAACACAGGCTGGACTGCCGCCTTCTCCCCCCCTACATACTACAATTTATAAGTTTGTGTGTGTTTTTGTGGTTAAATGCTGTATTGTAACATTTTAACAATTTTTTTGTGTTCTAAGGCCAATTATGGCCATTTTGCTAAATAACATAAGGCTTCACAAGGCCTTTAAAAAAAGGATGCATCAAAAGTTTTAACTTTCAATTGTTGTCTTTATCAATGATGCACTTACATCATGACATGCTGCCATATGCTTACACATTAATTTAGAAACAGAGAAAAGACATAAGGGGTTGTAATATATATGGTTTCCCAAAGCCCAAAAAGAAATATTTACAACATAGACACAGTATGCTCTTGCCAAGAAGTTTCCTCCTCAGGTGACCTAAAGTAATTTGTGAAAATATCACGCACTTTGAACCCAGAGAGCGGTCTACGTTGAGGGTTGATAGGTGGTCTCGCCCTATGTACATTGTCTGACCCACGCACAACACCAGCAAAGGAGGAACAATCATGTATCCTGATGAAGTAATGGCGAACGCGAGCTTCAGGTAAACAAAGGGGGGGGGGTATGTCTCTACATCAACACTAGCTGGTGCTGTGATGTTAACATACTGGGAAAAGGTTGCTCTCCAGATCTAGAGTACCTTGCACTCAATTGTAGACCATTTTACTCTCCAAGAGAGTTTTCATCTATGGTTCTGGTTGCAGTATATATTCCCCCTCAAGCATCTGTTAAAGCTGCTATTGGTGAATTAGCTTGCAAAATATCAGAATGGGAGAAAGGATCTCCAGAAGCATTTGTGATCGTAATGGGGGACTTTAACAAAGGAAAACTCAACCTGGATCTCCCCAAATTTACTAAACATATAAACTGCTTCACGATAGAGAACAATACGCTTGATCACTGCTATACAGTCATAAAAGGGGCCTACAGGGCAGTGAGGAGAGCAGCAGTGGGCTTTTCAGATCATTGTCGAATTCATTTAATTCCTGCCTACAGGCAAAGGTTGAAAACATCCAAACCTACAGTTTATACAAAGAAGACATGGTCTGAGGAGGCAAAATTGCAACTACAAGCATGCTTTGAATGCACGGACTGGGAGGTATTCCAGGAAACATGCTCGGGTCTGGATGAATGGGTTGATGCAGTGTCCTCATATGTCCGTTTTTGTGAAGACACGTTTATTCCATCCAAATCTGTCCACTTTCGGGGAAACAACAAGCCGTGATTTACAAATAAAGTCAGGTTGATCCGTAAGAGAAAAGAGGAGGCTTATAAAGCAGGCGATATTACTGAATTCAAGAAACTTAGGAACTCGCTATCTAAAGAGATCAAGTTAGCCAAACATGAGTATGCAAAGATTCTGGAGGAAAGGTTCTCATCAAAAGATACTAGATCTGCATGGAGAGGATTAAGAGAGGTCACCAATTATAAAAGCCACCCCACTATAGTGAACCCCAGCAGAAGTCTGGCAGCAGAGTTAAATGAATTCTACTGCAGATTTGAGGCAAGCTCTACACACAGTGGCTATTCATCTCTAAGCTCCTCAGTCTGTTCATATAAAGATCATTCATTGTGCAACACACAAGTAGTGATCTCAGAGGCAGAGGTGATACGCATCCTAAAGGGACTTAAGGTCAAAAAGGCACCTGGCCCTGATGGTGTATCTCCAATGTGTCTGAAAGTATGTGCTACCCAGCTTGCCCCTATACTGACAAATATATACAATGTGTCACTGAAAGAGTGCATTGTACCTCAGTGTTGGAAAAATTCCACAATTATCCCTGTCCCCAAGAAAGTGGGATCCTCTGAGTTGAATGACTATAGACCAGTAGCACTCACATCTGTAGCTATGAAAGTCTTCGAAAGAATTATGATGTCCCACCTGATAAAATTCACGCAGAAGCTATGGGACCCGCTTCAGTTTGCCTATAAGGAGAATCGTTCGGCAAACAACACTGTCAATCTGGCACTGAAGTACATTTTGGATCATACAGATGAACTGCACTCATGTCCGGATTCTTTTCATGGACTTTAGCTCAGCGTTCAATACCATTGATCCGAATTTACTTCATAAGAAAATGGTAGCTCTTGGAGTCCCTCTCAACTTATGCTTGTGGATTTATAACTTCCTGACAGCCAGGATACAGAGTGTAAAAGTTGGACCATTCACTTCGGACACCTTGGTCACAAACATCGGGGCACCTCAGGGGTGTGTTTTGTCCCCGTTACTGTTTTCTCTCTATACGAATGATTGCATTTCTTCAGCAGACTCAGTAAAAATCTTGAAATTTGCCGATGATATGACACTGATTGATCTCATCAGGGGAAATGCTGAAGACTTGTATCGGAGTGAGGTGGAAAGAATATGTGACTGGTGTAAAGCCAATAATCTTGTACTCAACACTAAAAAAACTGCTGAGATGGTTGTGGATTTTAGGAAAGATCAACATGAGATACTTCCAATCTACATCCATGACGAAGTGGTTCTTAGGGTCACAGAGACCAAATTCCTTGGTGTTATCATCTCTCATGATCTTAAATGGGGGAAAAACGTGGATGCTGTTATAAGAAAAGCACAACAGAGGATGTTCTTCCTGCGTCAGCTGAAAAGATATGGTTTGTCTAAAAATCTGCTGATCTTATTCTTTAATGCTGTCATCAGATCTGTGATTTGTTCCTCTCTGATAGTCTGGTATGGGGGAGCCACGGCGCATGACAAACTCCGCTTACAAAGGACTTTCAGAACAGCAGAGAGAATTATAGGTTCCCCCCTGCCTAAAATCCAGGATCTTTATGATAAGAGTATTCGATCCCACGCATTGAAAATTTCATCCGATCCCTCTCACCCGGGACACTCCTCATTCCAACTACTCCCTTCAGGACGTCGCTTCAGAGTCCCCAAATGCAACACCAACCGCCATATGAACAGCTTCTATCCACTCTCTGATCAACAATTAAATCGTCATGTGTAGACGATATACTGTATCTGTCTTGTTAGATGTTACTTGTTGTATCTGTTGTTATATATTATGTTGCCTCTTTGCCACAAAGAATTCCTTGTATGTATGTAATATGTACTTGGCGATAATAAATTTGATTTGATTGATTTGATTGATTGATTGATTTAATTACTTCATTTACATTTTGTTCACTCAGCTGAATGGCAGACTGTAGGACCTGCCATTTGGCCCAATGAATGAAAAAAGGAACACTCCACCAGTCGCCGAGCACGTGATAGGCGCAAGTTACAAATTCAGCGCCGGTGGTCCAGGTTGCGCCGGGGATATGGCCTCATGACATTGCGCGTTAACTGAAACGCCTCATCTGCCACAAGGACATAAGGGACTGATTCTTGAGTGGATCCTGGCAGCTGGCGTGGTGGTGGTAGATCCAACTGGTTGGTGCGTAGCCGCCGACCCATAATGGAAGTATCGAAGACTCTAGAGTCTCCCGTCCTTCCATAGGCCCCAATGTCAACAATTATAAACTTGTATTGAGGGTCGGCCAGAGCCAACAATACAACAGAAAAGTATTGTTTCTATTTGAAGAATTGTGAGCCAGAGTTCAGCAGCTTACGCACCCGGATATGTTTGCCATCAAGGGCCCCAATACAATTAAGAAAGTGGCATTCCTCCTCAAAGTCCCTTGATATCCTCAACCAGTCTTCTATTCTGGGCTGGGGCATGACGAGTTGATGTAGTCTTGACCATATTTGACTACATGTCGACCTGACTAGGCCAGAAATGGTAGATCTTCCAATGAGATTCTCATGGTGGAGGGCGACATAAGACAGGCCAGTGGACAGGAAGCTGAAGAACAACAGAAAAGGAACATTATAGAATGCACAAATTAACAAAACACCACGTACATACATACCAAACTTGTTAGTGATTCATATCTACTAACACACATGTATTTGGTCGCATAATCACTACGTGATATTCAGTACATATTACACATAACATTCTGGTCTGTAAGTTTATATATATCTGGAATAAGATGAGGGCATTAAACTTAGGACTAAATAAAAAACATACTTTGGGCAACACATCATGAACATAGAGAATGTGGTTGTGTAGTACATACCGTAATGGGAGTAGAAGTCGCTCCTCTGCAGATCTAGCTTTGCGCATCCTTGTGTCCTGAAAGATTATCCCAGGATCCCAGGGCGCACTGTCTCCAAGAGTAGATCAAATGTTGCAAGGCTCATGCGACAGTATTTGTAAAATTTTTCTGGATGATCCCGCAGAGAAGAATAGAGGGGCTGAAAATGACCTCTTGTGAGTCGTTGCCTCAAAAGTGGATGGACCCACAAGAGTCTCCTCCTCCTCGGATCCACAATTGCTGGCCAAAGCGCCTGGACAAAACCCAGTTGAAGAGAACACGGTCAGTTGGGGTGAACTGAAGTGTGTCAGACATGTTTGCTAACAACCAGCAAGACACCCACACAAGCACAACACCAAAATGGGCAGATTGTAGCGTTTAGCCATTTAACCGGTCGAACAGTGTCTAGCCGAGTTTTCAAAATTGAAATCATGAGCCTAAGAAAAAACCTTGACAAAAATCGCTGATAAATATGTGCATAACAGTCCAACGAAATATAAGTCTTAAACTAAGGGGGAGGAACAACAGTTAGATAGGAAGGAAGGACAGAGGAGGGGGGGATGTTAAAGGGAAAGGGTGGTGAAGGAATTCCAGTGAGGAGAATTGTCCAGTCGGTAGATGTACTGCCCTGTCCGTCTGATTAGTCAACTGGTGTTGCTTCATGTTAAGTTAGACTTTGGGTAAGCTAATCTTGTTTACTTAGGGTTTAGCAGATTTAAAATATTCATCTGTTTCTCTATAGAGTGTCCAAGGCGCCCAGATCAAGCCGAACTAAGGGCCCAGTCACACATAGCGATCTCGTTAGCGAGATCGCTGCTGAGTCACAAGTTTTTTGACGCAACAGCGATCTCACCAGCGAGATCGCTGTGTGTGACAGCGATCAGCAACCGGCCCCCCTGCCGGTATCGCTGATCGCTCTTGGAAAGCCCTGGACATTTCTTTGATCGCTGGCCTCCCGCTGGCCCTCACGCATCGCTGCATGTGACAGGCGGGAGACCAGCGATCAGCTGGTAACTAAGGTAAACGCAGGGTTTCTAAGCACCGTGCGGTGCTTAGAAACCCTCTGTGTACCTTAGTTACCAGCGCGCTGATGCAGAAAGCTGGTAACTAAGGTACACATCGGGTTTCTAAGTGATGCACGTCCCTTAGAAACCCTCTGTGTACCTTAGTTACCAGCTCCCTGCATCAGCGCGCTGGTAACTAAAGTACACAGCGACGCCGGGCGCTCGGCGTCGCTGGTGCTGATCGCTGGTGAAGCTGTCTGTTTGACAGCTCACCAGCGATCACATAGCGACTCACCAGCGATCCTGACACGTTGATATCATTGTCGGGATCGCTGGTGAGTAGCTATGTGTGACGATACCCTAACTAGCTTGAATGTCATGCTAGCTATTATTTCTTCTATGTGGTATATCTGATTTACCTTGTGCAACCATTCTGACAGAGTGGGGCTGTTCTGTGATAGCCAATGTAAGGCGATGAGCATTTTAGCTGCTGCTATCAGGTATATAAGAAGCTTTTTGTGTTTGTATTGTACAATATCACTTGACCAGTTTAGAAATATCAATTTCAAGGAAGGGGGGGTTTGGCAGCTGACAAAGTCTTGTTGTAAGTTTAAGTACCTTATTCCAGAAAGGTGAATTTTGTCGCACTGCCACCATATGTGCAAGAATGATCCCCTCTCACTGGTATACCTCCAGCAATTAGAGGAAGCATCAGGCTGCCAGATCTCTCTTGTATCAGGGGTCGTATACCACCTGGTAAGGACCTTGTAAGAGTTTTCTTGAACCCTTACACAACCAGAAGAACCATGCGAGTTTTTATATATCTTTTCCACTTCCCATTCTTGCAATTCAACCCCCAGGTCTCTTTCCCATTTCAATATAAACTCTCATTTAGTAGAGGTCGAGTGAGCCAGGAGCATCTGGTAGAGCTTACCCAGCACACCCTTTGGTTTATTCTTCTGTGTCAGTAGCTTTTCAAAGCATGTCAACTCTCTATGTGGTAGTCCTGATTGAAAGTATGATCTGATCGCACTTTTGAGCCTGTTGTAATAAAGAAAGTTAATATGATAGTGTGGGAATTTAGTTTGTAGATCTTGCAGAGAGAGGATTACACCATCTTCTATGAAATCATCTAGACTTTCGTTTATTTTATGTAAAGCTTCTGTGTCTTTAATAGAAGGGTGGACTAGATAAAGGCCAGGTAGGTCCCTTACTTTTATTATCGGTGACGGAAGCGGCATTAGTGAGGAGTAAAATTTGGTCCAAGTCTTAATTAAATTTCTTGTTACTGCGTTTGGAGAAAAAGCTCTCTTTGTTTAAGCCGTAGACGTGTGAAGAATAGTAGAGATTGGTACTGTCAATGACTCGTTCGCAATCCCTGTCCAAAGTTTGTGGATACTATCTCTCACCCAATCAATTAGTAGCGATAAAGTCGCTGCCGCATGGTATTTTTATGGGTCTGGGATTCCCATGCCGCCTTTATGTTTAGGTAGGGAAAGTGTATTATAGCTTATTCTCGACTTTAAGCCACCCCATATATACTTTCCAAAAAGAGATCTGACTTTTTGGATGAACATGTCTGGGACTTTAATGGGTAGCATTCTATATATAACTGTACTTGGGTAGAATGAACCCTTTGATGAGATTATTTTGTCCTATCCAGGATACATATGGCGCTCTCCATGACTTGATAGCTTCTAAAGTATTATCCAGGAGGGGAACGAAATTGAGTGAGAAAAGGGAGTTCCAATGTGGGCTTAGTTTTATACCCAGGTATTTAATATATTTAGAGTTCTATTTTATTGGGAATTTAGCCTTCAAATTATGGATTGTTGTGTGCCGTATATTTATCCCCATTGCCTCAGTTTTCTCTAAATTAATCTTAAAGTTTGATAGCTCTCCGAATGCCTCAAACCTTTCCAGCACCGCCGGAATTTCTTTCTCAGGGTCTGATAGGAGTAAGAGAAGATCGTCTGCGAACGCCGATACAACATGTGAGGAGTCCGAGATCTCAATGCCCCCTATTCTTGGGTGCTGTCTAATGCTTTGAATTAACGTCTCAATGGTTAGGACAAACAGAGCTGGTGATAGGGGGCAGCCTTGACGTGTGCCATTTTTGATTTCAAAGGTTGGAGAGTAGTGTTGAGCGATACCATCCGATATAGAGAAGTATCGGATCGGATTGGATCGGCCCGATACCCAAAAAGTATCGGGTATCGCCGATTCCGATACCGGAAGTCCCATTCAAGTCAATGGGACAGAAATATCGGAATTAAAAAAAAAAACCCTTTCTTTCGTTGTACATTCAATTTGGGAGGGGAGGAGAGTGTGGGCGGTGCGTGGGCGGACACTGTGTGTGTCTGTGTGTGCGGGCAGGGTCTGTGTGGGCCTGCCGGGGGTCTGTTCCGGCTGCCGGGGGTCTGTACGGGCCTGCCGGTGGCCTGTGCCGGCTGTCGGGGGTCTGTACGGACCTGCCGGTGGCCTGTGCCGGCTGTCGGGTGTCTGTTCGGGCCTGCCGGTGGCCTGTGCCGGCTGTCAGGGGTCTGTATGGGCCTGCCGGTGGCCTGTGCCGGCTGTCGGGGGGTCTGTACGGGCCTGCCGGTGGCCTGTGCCGGCTGTCGGGGGTCTATATGGGCCTGCTGGTGGCCTGTGCCAGCTGCCGGGGGTCTGTATGGGCCTGCCAGTGGCCTGTGCTGGCTGTCAGGGGTCTGTACGGGCCTGCCGGGGGCCTGTGCCAGCTGTCGGGGGTCTGTACGGGCCTGCTGGGGGCCTGTGCCGGCTGCCGGGGGTCTTTGCGGGCCTGCTGGGGGTCTTGTGTGTGTGCAGGCATCGTCCGATGGGACTACAAGTCCCATCGGGCTATGCCTGCTAAAATGACAGTGATTGACACATTAGCCATTGATGCGACAGTAGTAGTCCCATCATCCGGCTAATGTGTTGAATGTAAAAAAAAAACAAAAAAACATACATACTACATACATACTACATATATACAACATTCATACAACATACATACATACTACATACTACATGCATACTTCATATATACTACATTCATACAACATACATACATACTACATATATACTACATTCATACAAGATACATACTACATACATACTTCATATATGCTACATTCATACAACATACATACATACATACTACATATATACTACATTCATACAACATACATACATACATACTACATATATACTACATTCATACAACATACATACATACTACATACATACTACATATATACTACATTCATACAACATACATACAGACATACTACATATATACTACATTTATACAACATACATACATACATACTACATATATACAAAATTCATACAACATACATACATACTACATACATACTACATATATACTACATTCATACAACATACATACAGACATACTACATATATACTACATTCATACAGCATACATATATACATACATACTACATACATACTACATATATACATACATACTACATACATACTACATATATACAAAATTCATGCAACAAACATACATGCTACATGCATACTACATATATACTACATTCATACAACATACATACATACATACTACATATATACTACATTCATACAGCATACATACTACATACATACTACATATATACAAAATTCATACAACATACATACATACTACATACATACTACATATATACTACATTCATACAACATACATACATACTACAAATATACTACATTCATACAGCATACATACATACTACATATATAAAAAATTCATACATGCATACTTACTACATACTACATACATACTACATATATACTACATTCATACAACATACATACATACTACATATATACTACATTCATACAGCATACATACATACATACTACATACTACATACATACTACATATATACAAAATTCATACAACATACATACATACTACATACTACATATATACTACATTCATACAACATACATACATACTACATATATACTACATTCATACAGCATACAGTACATACATACTACATACATACTACATACAGTATATACAAAATTCATACTACATACATACTACATACTACATGCATACCACATATATACTACATTCATTCCTACCTTCTCTACTCCCCTCTTATCTCCTCTTCCCACAATCGCATACAAGATTTCTCTCGCGCATCACCCCTACTCTGGAACTCTCTACCACAACATATCAGACTCTCACCTACCATCGAAACCTTCAAAAAGAGCCTGAAGACCCACCTCTTCCGACAAGCCTACAACCTGCAGTAACCACCGATCGACCAAACCGCTGCACGACCAGCTCTACCCTCGCCTACTGTATTATCACCCATCCCCTGAAGATTGTGAGCCCTCACGGGCAGGGTCCTCTCTCCTCCTGTACCAGTTATGACTTGTATTGTTTAAGATTATTGTACTTGTTTTTATGTATACTCCTCCTTACATGTAAAGCGCCATGGAATAAATGGTGCTATAACAATAAATAATAATAATTCATACAACATACATACATACTACATACAGTATATACTACATTCATACAGCATACATACATGAATACATACATACTACATAATACATACATACTACATATATACAAAATTCATACAACATACATACATACTACATTCATACAACATACATACATACTACATATATACTACATTCATACAACATACATACATGCATACTACATACATACAACATGCGACAGACATACAACATACATACAACATACATACTACATACACACTACATACAATACATTCATACAATACATACATATAGACATACAGTACATATAACATAGAGTACATACTCACCATCACTTGTCACTTTGTTCCCCAAAGCCAGTGTCATCTATGAAAAAATATGAAAATAACAAACAACCTATATACTACCTGATCCTCAGAAATCCATGAGGGTTCCACGCCGATCTCCCGTGGACAACAGCAGCATCAGCTGATGCAACCGCTCTCCAGGGGGCTCCAGGAATACAATGACGGGAGGTAGGTATCCTTCCGTACTGTATTCCTCCGCCACTGTAAAAAAATAGTCCCTAGTCTCACTTTTGGCATTGCTGTGTGAGAAAGTTCCCACGCAGCTTTTGCCATAAACTGAGACCAGTGAACGATAGTAACCTGTCAGTGATGCAGTGCAGTACCTCGTCGTGGGACACTCGTGGATTTCTACGGATCAGGTAGTATATCGGTTGTTTGTTATTTTCATATTTTTTCATAGATGACACTGGCTTCGGTGAACAAAGTGACAAGTGATGGTGAGTATGTACTCTGTTATATGTACTGTATGTCTATATGTATGTATTATATGAATGTATGAATGTATTGTATGTAGTATGTAGTATGTATGTTGTATGTATGTTGTATGTCTGTAGCATGTTGTATGTATGTAGTATGTATGTAATATGTACTATGTATGTATGTTATATGCATGTAGTATATATGTTGTATGTATGTTGTATGAATGTAGTATGTATGTAGTATGTAGTTTTTTTTTTACATTCAACACATTAGCCGGATGATGGGACTACTACTGTCCCATCATTGACTAATGTGTCAATCACTGTCATTGTAGCAGGCATAGCCCGATGGGACTTGTAGTCCCATCGGATGATGCCTGCACACACACAAGACCCCCAGCAGGGCCGCACAGACCCCCGGCAGCCGGCACAGGCCCCCGGCAGCCGGCACAGGCCCCCGGCAGGCCCGTACAGACCCCTGACAGCTGGCACAGGCCCCCGGCAGGCCCGTACAGACCCCCGACAGCCTGCACAGGTCACCGGCAGGACCGTACAGACCCCCGACAGCCGGCATAGGCCACCGGCAGGCCCGTACAGGCCCCTTGACAGCCAGCACAGGCCACCGGCAGGCCCGTACAGACCCCCGACAGCCGGCACAGGCCCTCGGCAGGCCCGTACAGACCCCCGGCAGTCGCCACAGACCGCGCATCATGATGACATCATTTCAGCAGCCAATCACAGCCACAACAGTGGCTCATTGCATTATGGGGACTTCCGATTCCGGTATCCGATATTGAAAAAATATCGGTACTCGGTATCGGAATTCTGATACAGCGAATATCGGCTGATACCCGATATTTGCAGTATCGGAATGCTCAACACTATTGGAGAGAAATCCCCATTTACCCTAACTTTTGCAGAGGGAGCTGTATACATTTGAAAGATGGCTTCTATGACCACGGGAGGAAAACCAAATCTCACGAGAGTCTCGCGCATGAATGTCCAGTCCACCCTGTCGAACGCTTTCTCTGCGTCAGTGCCCATTAAAACTAGGGGTTTGTGGAGGCTGTGTGCATGTTGCATCAGGTACAGTACTCACAGGGAGTTGTCTCTCCCTTCTCTATCCTTCACAAAACCCACTTGCTCGGGCGAAATGAGTGTGTCTAGAATCTGACTAATCCTTGTGGCCATCATTTTTGCAAATGTTTTTAGATCATTATTTAATAGCGAGATCGGTCTGTAGTTACTACATAATTCAGGATCTCTACCTTCTTTGTTTATTAAGGAGATTTGTGCTTCCAGCGTCTGTCTGGCGAAAGCTGCCCCATCTAACACGTCATTGCACAGCTTCAATAGATACGGGCTCAACGTGTCTCAAAAAGTCTTATAGTAGGATGCCGGAAGGCCGTCTGGGCCTGCATAGGGCAGTCCGACAGGGTAGACTGGAGTTCCCCGATCGTGAAAGGGGCTGCTAGTTCCTGTTGTTGTGCTTCAGATAATGTAGGGAGGTTGATATTTTGTAGGAAATCTCTTATATTGATTCATCTCTTCTCTAATTGGTCAGCGCTCTCCCCCGGTCGTAAATCATACAGGGTGGAGTAGTATTCCCTGAAGGCTGAGGCTATCTCGTCTGGGTTTGTAATTTTAGCTCCATCTGAACCTTTTACCGTGTAAATAAGAGACTTAACCTTAGGATTTTTAATCATGGATGTCATAAATTTTGTCATTTTGTCTCCATGAGCAAATACCCTGTGTTTCCATCTAGTATAAATTTTTATCGAGTCTTTGTTAAGTAAGTCTCTAAGAGATTGTCTCTTCTGAGAGAGCAGATTTAAAGTATCGGGGTCAAGTGTCGTTCTATGGTCACGTTCTAGTGTTTGGATCTCTTTATAAAGAGTGTCAATTTTATTTTTTCTACTTTTATTCTTATGCGAAGCCATAGAAATCAATTTGTGGCGCCCCAGAGGCTCGGTCGCCACAGAGGTACTGCACCTTCTCCTAAGGTGTGGTGCCCCACCATCCAGGTAAGGTGGGAACTCCAGACCACACTCCAACACCTGCATCCCACACACAGTATAGTTCAGCAGGACCACATTGCAGCTTCAGGCTCGGGGTAGCAGAGCACCCTTCATGGAACCCTGCTTCGTAACACAAGATGTGCTGGGAGGTGGGTGGAGTTAGTATAAAAGAAGGGGAAAGTGTAGGATTTGAGGTCAGTCTGCAGAGAGGGCAGGCGGAGTAGGAAAGGACTGTCACTCAGTGAAGAGTGAGGATCCCTGGAAGAAGGGATGGAGGAAGGAGTGCTGCAGCTGCCTCAGTGATCTGAGCCAGCTGGCACGGAAAGGAAAGGATGGAGAAGAGACGTAGATCTGAAACTGCAGCTTCCATAAGAGAGAAGGATAAGCACGGAACGAAGGAGAGAGAACAGAGAGGAGTCGTGGGTTGAGAGAGGAACCCTGCCTATAGGTTCTCAGCGCAAGGCCGGGGCCCGGTCTCCGAGGTTGTACGAACGCTTATGGTTCTGCAGCAGGCACCGGTGGAATAGTTGGCTGTAAATGCACTACTCCCATCAAAGACTTGGGACACAACAGCAACTGAAGAGAGAGAGATCCAGGAGGTCCCCGAGCAGGCTACAGCTGTCTGTCATACAAGTAGAGGCTAGGAACATCTGTAGAGAGGCATTCCAGGGTAACTAAGTACTGGAGTGCTTCGCACTTAAAGGCGCATT
This sequence comes from Dendrobates tinctorius, assembly GCF_039654945.1. Classification (NCBI taxonomy): domain Eukaryota; kingdom Metazoa; phylum Chordata; class Amphibia; order Anura; family Dendrobatidae; genus Dendrobates; species Dendrobates tinctorius. The sequence continues at coordinate 7,866,033 of NW_027361806.1, forward strand.
GGAGGAGTCGTTCAGAAAGGTACATATTGGCGGAGTGTTGGAGACGAGTGTTCCATCTTGCCTGGAGGTTGACTGAGTCTCTGACCCGGAGAACACAGCGCGGAGGCAGGTGCCGGGCTGCACTGCAGACTGAGAGTAAAACCCCTGGTGTCCATTCATTCTGCGCCGACACGCTCAGCCCTGCTACATCTGGGCACCAGCGCCTACACTGCCCTGGGACTACAGCTCCACCTGTGGGGAGCTTTACCATCTATGCTGCACACACCATCAGTCCCAGCGGATCTGCATGCAGCGTTGGCTTAACATCCTACTTGCCAAACACCACGGGTGGCGTCACGAACTATCCATATAAACTATAAACATAAACCACCATTTTATTGAGTGCCCAGGGCCACGGACCGGGTCACCGCCACCGCAGCACGTCCCCCTGACACCGGCCCGGTACTGAGTACCCCACAGCCCTGGGAGGGCGACCCAAATTCCCCTCTTATTACGGCCTTGTGGGCCTCCCAAATAGTTGAGAATTGGATATCGTCACTCAGATTGATCTCAAAGAACTCCTGAATTTTCTTTTTTATTTTGTTTCTGGAAGGTTCATCTGTAATTAAAGTTTCATTTAACCTCCAAGGGTTGTTGTTTGGTCTATGACCTATCATGAGTTTATTTATTAAGATGGAGTGGTCGGAGTGAGCGCTCGGGATTATATGTGAGTCTCTTAGGTACGAGGATATTTGGAATGGGACAAAGAGATAGTCAATTCTACCATAGGACGATTGTGCCTGTGAGAAATGTGAGAAGTCTTGTTCAGTAGGATGAAGAAATCTCCAGGCATCAATCAGTTGATTTAGATGTAAGGTTGTTCGGATGCGTGTTAGTACATTCTTGGGAAACTAGATTTCCCAGTGGAGGAATCTATTGGTGGCTCAAGAGGAACATTCAGATCTCCCCCCAAAATCAATGTGCCCTCTATAAATTGACTTGCCTCTCTGATAATTCTGGAAAACCAGGAGTCTTGTTTTATGTTGGGGGCATATACACACCCTATTGTGACTAGTTTGTTTGCCAGTTTCCCTTTTATGAAGATATATCTACCATCTCTATTGTGGAGCCTGTCGAGATAGTGAAACGGTGTGTTTTTCACTAGAGCGATTGCCACTCCTCTCCCTTTCCTAGAAGAGGAAAATGAGTGGAACCATGTGTTGTAGTAATGTTTCTCAAAACTCGGGGTTTTTTCCTGTATAAAGTGAGTCTCCTGCAGGAGTGCTATGTCAGTCCCCAGTTTTTTAATATGTGCCAGTACCTGAGCTCTTTTAATTGGCGTGTTCAGTCCTCTTACTTTGTATGAAGCTATTGTCGCTTCTTGCATTCGGTCAGCCATGTCGGGTCGGTGGGCGTTGGGGCTCAAATAAAGATGACAGATAATCCGCCGATGGACTTGGGGAAGGTAGGTGAGGGGAAGAAAGAGAGGTAAAAGACAAAAACATAAACATGTGTTCAACAGTAAGGGCTTGTTGCCCTAAATTAACCACTTTAATTGAAATAAGGAAAATTACAATTAATACTGTAATACCTATGAGGGAATGCAATAGGTCAAAACATAACAATTTTTTGATTTGTTCCACTTATTAATTTGGCAGTCATTGTGGATTTGTTTAAAAGATTAATGCGTAGAAGGATAGAGGACAAGAGTCTCCCATTCAATCGCTGGAAGATTGCAGCTGTCCTGCTTGTCTTTTCTTATTTCTTTGCTCTCTAGAACCACCCGCTCTCTTCCAGGGTTCTTGCATTGACAGGTCCGGGATACTGAGATTAGTGCGGGCGAGGCAAAGATCAGGCAGCTTGTTGAATTGAATGTCCAGTTCTGTACAAACTTTGGCGATGTCAGAAGATGATTTGACAGTAAGGCTAAGTTCACACGTACCGGACCTCTCGCGGAAATTACCGCGAGAATTCCGGAATTCCATTCCGCGGGAAAATCGCATTTTAAATTCCCGAGATTTTCCCACGGAAAAACTAGCATTTTGCAAGCGTATTTAGCTTGCAAAATGCTAGCGTTTTCCAAGCGATCTGTAGTGGAGAACATAGTGTTTGACAAGTGTGACCAACTTTTTACTACTGAGGCCGCCTATGCAGCATCAGTAGTAAAAGATAAAATGTAAAAAAAAATAAAAAATGGTGCTATTCTTACCTTACGACGTCCCGCGCAGCCGTTCCCAGTAATCCTTTGCGAAAATGCCCGTTATAACGTCCGTTCTCGCGGGATCGCGATGTCTCGCGGTAATTCGCGATGACCGCGAGACTTCGCGATCCCGCGAGAACGGACGTTATCGCGGGCATTTTCGCAAAGGATTACTGGGAACGAGAGCGTGGAGAGAGGCGGGAAGGCTGCGCGGGACGCCGGAAGGTGAGAATAACAATATTTTTTATTTTAAATTCTATTTTTTACAGGGATATGGTACCCAAAGGCCGGAGGACAGTCTCCTCTCCTCCGGACCGTGGGTACCATCCCCAAATGTTCTGCTTACTTTCCGCATGGTGTGCACAGCCACATGCGGGAAGTAAGCGGAACAATGCATTCCTATGGGTGCGGGATCGCCGCGATTCCGCAAAATTAATGAGCATGCTGCGTTTTTTACCGTGAAGTGATTCCGCCGCAGTAAAAACCGCAGCATTAGCACAGCATTGCGGAATCCCATAGGAATGCATGGGATGCTTATTTTTCGCGTTTTCGCGGCAAAATCGCGTGGTTAAAACCGCCGCGGAAACGCGAAAAAAACGCCACGTGTGAACTCAGCCTAAATCTTTTGCTGCCTGCTGTGATAAAGAGGCCAAATGGGAATAGCCAACGGAAGGGAAATTGTCTCTGCTTGAGGACATCCGTGAAGGGTTTCAATAGGTATCTCTTTGACAAGGTTGATGGTGCCAGATCCTGGAAAACACAAATTTTAGAGCCTTTGTATTCCAAAGAATTTAGTGCCCTTGTCTTTTTTAGAATTTTCTCTTTCATACGGAAGTCCAATATTCTGCAAATTATATCTCTCGGGAATTCTGATTGTTTAGGCTTGCGTTTGAGCGCCCTGCGTGCCCGCTCAAGGATTAACATCCTTCCTTCATCTGGATCTAGTATGGGCAAAAAGAGTTCATGAAGAATGGCTGGTACATCTTCCCGGTCCGCCGCCTCAGGTACGCCCCGGACTCTAAGATTCTTTCTTCTATTCCTGTTTTCAATGTCCTTCATTGCTGTATAGAGGGAATTGATATGGTCTTCTTGCTGTTGTAGACCTGATTTTAGTTCTCCGGCGAAGGCAGATAATTTTGATTGTGCCTCCTTCAGTTCCTCCACTCTGCCCACTATCTGCTGGATGTCTTTTTTGATCGTTGATAAGTCTTTAGCTAGGGGAGCCAAGGCCGATGACAGAATATTTTTAATGAAGCTTCTGGAGATAGGCTTATCTGAGTCCCCAATGTCAGAGGGATCTTCCTGCGATTCAACTAAATCTAGGTCATCACCAGAGTCTTTGTGGTGCGTTGGCCCTTGTTTAGGTCCACTTTGTTTTGTAATAAATTTTTCCATCTTTTCGGTTGTTTGTGTCCCACTATTGACGTCTGTGTTATTTGTTTTTCCAATCTTGACCATGATCAATTTTTATTGAGGAAACAAAAAGAACAAGTATTGTAGTGCGATTCACCACTGAGGACCTGGGTCAGGTATCAGAACTGTTAAATGTGATATCTTGCAGCAGAGTTGGAATGAGAGCGCAAAGAAATTTCTTAGCTGATGTATTCCAAAAGTACCACTACATGGGGATCACGCCCTGTTTTACTCATAGGCTTTTCCGTGGCCCATGTAGTAGTAAACTTCAATGCATGAAAAAATAATTATTTATCGGCTACTTGACGTTTTATCCAGCAGTAAGCATTATTATCGGAGCATTATTTTATGAGAGTGTAAGTAGCTTCCCCTGACTCATGGGAGCTCCAATTCTCTCGATCTCCATGGAACCTCTCTTTTTTGTAATTTTAATATACAGTGGGGCAAAAAAGTATTTAGTCAGTCAGCAATAGTGCAAGTTCCACCACTTAAAAAGATGAGAGGCGTCTGTAATTTACATCATAGGTAGACCTCAACTATGGGAGACAAACTGAGAAAAAAAAATCCAGAAAATCACATTGTCTGTTTTTTTTTTTCATTTTATTTGCATATTATGGTGGAAAATAAGTATTTGGTCAGAAACAAAATTTCATCTCAATACTTTGTGATATATCCTTTGTTGGCAATGACAGAGGTCAAACGTTTTCTGTAAGTCTTCACAAGGTTGCCACACACTGTTGTTGGTATGTTGGCCCATTCCTCCATGCAGATCTCCTCTAGAGCAGTGATGTTTTTGGCTTTTTGCTTGGCAACACGGACTTTCAACTCCCGCCAAAGGTTTTCTATAGGGTTGAGATCTGGAGACTGGCTAGGCCACTCCAGGACCTTGAAATGCTTCTTACGAAGCCACTCCTTCGTTGCCCTGGCGGTGTGCTTTGGATCATTGTCATGTTGAAAGACCCAGCCACGTTTCATCTTCAATGCCCTTGCTGATGGAAGGAGGTTTGCACTCAAAATCTCACGATACATGGCCCCATTCATTCTTTCATGTACCCGGATCAGTCGTCCTGGCCCCTTTGCAGAGAAACAGCCCCAAAGCATGATGTTTCCACCACCATGCTTTACAGTAGGTATGGTGTTTGATGGATGCAACTCAGTATTCTTTTTCCTCCAAACACGACAAGTTGTGTTTCTACCAAACAGTTCCAGTTTGGTTTCATCAGACCATAGGACATTCTCCCAAAACTCCTCTGGATCATCCAAATGCTCTCTCGCAAACTTCAGACGGGCCCGGACATGTACAGGCTTAAGCAGTGGGACACGTCTGGCACTGCAGGATCTGAGTCCATGGTGGCGTAGTGTGTTACTTATGGTAGGCCTTGTTACATTGGTCCCAGCTCTCTGCAGTTCATTCACTAGGTCCCCCCGCGTGGTTCTGGGATTTTTGCTCACCGTTCTTGTGATCATTCTGACCCCATGGGGTGGGATTTTGCGTGGAGCACCAGATCGAGGGAGATTATCAATGGTCTTGTATGTCTTCCATTTTCTAATTATTGCTCCCACAGTTGATTTCTTCACTCCAAGCTGGTTGGCTATTGCAGATTCAGTCTTCCCAGCCTGGTGCAGGGCTACAATTTTGTTTCTGGTGTCCTTTGACAGCTCTTCGGTCTTCACCATAGTGGAGTTTGGAGTCAGACTGTTTGAGGGTGTGCACAGGTGTCTTTTTATACTGATAACAAGTTTAAACAGGTGCCATTACTACAGGTAATGAGTGGAGTAAAGAGGAGACTCTTAAAGAAGAAGTTACAGGTCTGTGAGAGCCAGAAATCTTGATTGCTTCTTTCTGACCAAATACTTATTTTCCACCATAATATGCAAATAAAATGAAAAAAAAACAGACAATGTTATTTTCTGGATTTTTTTTTCTCAGTTTGTCTCCCATAGTTGAGGTCTACCTATGATGTAAATTACAGACGCCTCTCATCTTTTTAAGTGGTGGAACTTGCACTATTGCTGACTGACTAAATACTTTTTTGCCCCACTGTATATGCATCCCCTTGGTGGGTATTCTAACCGCTCCTTAAATCATGTCAGGAACGGAGAGAGTGAGTGATTGTTCAGAGAAATATTCTTGATAAAGCGTTGGTGGGTGCCGTGTATATCACTGCCTCCAATATTAATGGAAGATGATGGTATATACTCAGAATGTCTGATAGAGTCCACTGTTATATCTATCTTCCCTTTAGGGATGGGGGGAGGACCTATTGTAGGGATGATTAGACTTTGTGGTGCTGTAGAGGTGTAAGTCGCTTTGATTTTATATCAGGACCTACTAGCAGGTCTCAGCAGCACCTACTTCTTGCCACATTGCTAGGGAAGATTGTCGCTCCCCTATTTCACCCGTCACCCACCTCCTAGAAGCATCGTTTCTTCAGACTCTCCAGAGTTGAGGGGATAACGAGCCGTTACCGCTCTTGTGTCTTTGAGCGGTGCGTGCAGCTGCGGGGGAAGGGGGATGCCATGCCCCGCGGAGAGGAACTCCAGTCCCGAGCCTCCTGCTTCATGCCGTCTGCAGCTCGTCTGGGCCTCAGCGCTCCGGGGTTTCCCCATTCAGGCACCTGTTTCCACATGTATCGCGGTGAGCTTACTTCACTTCCCTCTCTCCAGCTCTCCTGCTTCGTGCGGTCAGCCATGGGGGGATCCAACCTTCAGGGCCCTGCACCCGCTCCACGCTCCGTTGCTTCTCACGTGTGCCAGATGTAAATGGAGCTTTGGACCTAAAACAAGGTAGCCACTAATGAGGCTAGATGGTCTTGGTAGTCCCAGAATCCTTTTATCACCGGCTCTGAGGCTGGATGTGGGGGACTGCTTCAGATGGAGCAGGAGCTCAGATGAACGCGTCCTGCTCCCTCAGCGGCCATCTTGGATCTCCCCAGAAGGAAGTTTTGTTGGTCTTTATATATACCATATATATATATATATATATATATATATATATATATATATATATATATATATAAAAACTTCCTTCTCACCCTCACTGGGGGTGGTCTTTGTTGTCCTTTCTCATTCTCGGGTCTTATACCAGAGGCCTGGGAGTTTGAGGGTTCTGCGCGGGATCTCAGTTGTTCCCAGTATTGCGCTTTTCTAGACAGAGAGCTCAGATGTTGCTCCTGGGATCTGTTGTTGCCATTCTTCCAACTTGGGGTCACTGCTCCAACTGCTTCTATCACCACTGGAATCACTGTTGCCTTCACCTTCCACATCTTCTCCAGTTCTCCTTTAAGGCCCTGGGATTTCTCCAGCTTCTCATATTCCTTCTTTCTGATTTTGCTGTCACTTGGCACCACCACTTCTCTTACCATTGCTGTCTTCTGGTCCTTGTCTACTATCAGAACGTCTGATTGGTTAGCCAACACCTGCTTATCCGTCTAGATCTTGAAGTCCCACAGGATTTTTGCCCATTCATTCTCCACCACTTTATATATATATGAGTGTGTGCATCTCAATAATGTCCGGCCTATGGTATAAGGTGTTCAGTGCCTACCAAAAGTAGATGTGTGAACCGAAGGAACGTAAACATGATGGGGGACTACTGCAGGATGTTTCACAGAGAAGATCTGCAGGCCTTCTATAAGAGAAAATGTATCAAGAGAAGCATTGAAGAGAAAAGGAAAAGGCGCAAGAATTAATTTCCAATAAAGTTGCCTAATGAAGATTCAATACATTTTAGGTATAATATTGTGTACTTTTTTTGGCTGCCATAAAGATTTTTCTAGTTCATCTCGCTTGTATGTAATTTCACGCACGTTTTGTGCAAAATCCTTATGTGATGGTTAAAAATAGAAGTGTTTTTTAAATCTGGGCATAAGAAAAAGAAGAATCTTCCTTTAAATTAAGTGGGTTCTCCCCATCACAGCAACACCATATACGGGTATATTACTGTGGTATAGTCATACTGCAGGGCTGAGAAGGGATTTGGGGCATTTGGATGAAGAGGAGTGAATTTTGCTGAATTGTTTTTGGGAACCATGTTGCACTTTTTTATCACTTTTTATTTTTAGGAGACAGAATGAAACACCAATTCAAGAATATAAATATATATTTTTTTCTTTGTTCACCATCCGGTTTAAAGGGGTTGTCCATTACCTGAACAATCCCTTTTTTAAAAAAAAGTAGTCCCTCCTGTAAAAATTAAAAAAAAATATGTACAGTGGGGGAAATAAGTATTTGATCCCTTGCTGCTTTCGTAAGTTTGCTCACTAACAAAGACATGAACAGTCTATTATTTTAAGGGTAGGTTAATATTAACATTGAAAGATAGAATATCAAAAATAAAATCCAGAATTTCACATTGTATAAATCATATAAATTTATTTGCATTTTGCAGTGAGAAATAAGTATTTGATCTCTCTGGCAAAGAAGACTTAATACTTGGTGGCAAAACCCTTTTTGTCAAATTTTCATATTGTTCTGGGATTTGATACTGGGTTATGATATGCTGTGATTTATGAAGTATTCCCATCTGGTGACTTATGTCAATACATGGAACGTGAATGATTTGTGGACATCTGAATGATGGTTTATTTAGTCTGTGATTATAGTCTTTTGATATTATGAAATACCTATTATATATCAAAATGATGAAAATTATTACATATATTTATATACAAATATCATATTGTTCTCAATAAAACGTTTAAAAAAGAGAAATCATTCAATAAATAGACATACAACATAAATAAATGAAGCGCTCATGGGTGTGCTTGTGTTATTCATCATGTGCAGCAGACGGGTATGATATTGTATGTAGAAATGAACCGTTGTCCTGTTTGTCATATGATGTCATGTGTGTGATATCTGACCATCCATTGACAAGGCCAAAATCATTGTAGACATTAGTGCAAAGCCACAGACCTGCATTACATTTCTGACCCTCCTTTCATCCCAGACATTTACCAGTGACCACAGCTATGTGCATATTACATGTCTGCAAAATGTGGGTGGTCCCCAATACTGGAAGTGAATCTGGGGAATGGCAGAATCGTGATGCAGGGTCTTACTAGGAGATTATAGAGCAGAGGACGTATAATAATGGTCTTCATACGGCATCTTTCCAGCTGTGGAAACAATAACTCTTAGAATGGCCTGATAGTCACAGACTGTATGGAGATTGTTTCTCTTTTCTCTTGTATTGCTAGTATTCAGGTTTTTAGATTTATCAGGATCTCTGGATCAGAAGTTGTTCTTTAACTACTGTTGCAGTGTTCTTTGAGACATATTGGACGTCTCTCATTGCAGTTTGTCCCTTTTTTTCTAGTTTATTGGTTGATCAGTGAATCACACATCAACATCTCTGCATGAAAAAAAAAATACATCTCTGAATAAGATGGATACAGGACTGATATACCCTCCATTGTTTGTAGATTTGTGTATAAGCATAATTCCCAGCTGTTCTGTATTTTTATAGCCACATAATATTTGTCAATGTGGGTGAGGTTAGTGCAAAGTGACAATAATCCTGACACAGTCACTTAGGACATGTGGGAAGAAACCAACAGAAATTATCTTACATTTGCAAGTGTTAAAACTTTAGGTGGGGATCCGAACATTAGGCAAGGTAAAGGACACAGTAGAGAATCTGGCAGCCTGCAAATAAAAAATGAGATGTATCACACTGATATGGAAAAGAAAACCTGCAAAACAGCCAAGAAAGATATGTGAAACTATTTTGGACCTTAAGCACTCTGTATTTCACATTAATCAGGTAATGTCAGTCCAGCAGACAGCACAACAAACACCAACAATGGGGATGGAAAAAGGGAGAGGAAGGCCCTAACAATAGGGAATGAGGAATGGGGCACCTCCTAACACAGCCTGTGCCTATTGCTATGCTCCCCTAATGCCCTATGTGGGTCCTTCCCCCCGCCGCCGTCACGTGCCTAGTCCCTAGCTGTCACCTCACTATACCCTGGCTAGTGCACTGGCCGGAAAGGGTAGTAACAAGCATGAGACATACAAAGACAGGGAACAAGAAAACTTAGCTTTCAAGCTTCTGCTGCAAGCTCCACACAACAATGGATATGGAACCAGGACCTCAATCAGCTGATACCCGCTGGCACCAGAGAGCTCCCAACTCCTTGGCTGGTGTCCATAGAAAAACCCTATCACCAACAGTCAGCTGACTTTTTAAAGGATGGTGGGAGTGGTCACAGCCCACATCAGCTGACCAGCAAACAGCAGCTGCCAGCAAGGAAACTGACATTAACCCTTGCTGGCTCAAAAAGAAAATGTTTAAATTAAAGCAGAACCAGAGCTGTCACGACTTCCACAAAATGAGTCTTGACAAGTAATCCCAGTATTAAATGGGGTCCATTCTGTATCAATAATTATTATATAAATACTCGGCGCTCAAAAAAACAGGGAAAATATGGATTTTATTTATAAGGCAATCCCAAAAATAGTAGTAATGTTTCGACCCTACAACATGGGCCTTTATCAAACTCAGGTTGCAGAGAAAAGCGTGAGCTCCATATAGTATTCGTGCTATGGGTTGCGAAAAAATCACGTGGTGCTAGGTGAATATTTTTCCTGAATTTTTCTTCAAATTATTTTTATTAATTGTATAGGGAAGGTTTACAATATACACTTGAGTGCCGAGCTTCTACAATGTATCAGTCTAGGTAAAAGCTATCAGCCTGGTCTAGGACAGGGAAAGGATTTATACTGCTACTTCTCCTACAGTAGCTTAGAGAATTGTTTAGACTGGATACATTGTATCAGTTTTATCAGGCGTGTGAAATAGTAGAAATACTTTCCCTAGACGTGAAATACATTTTAAGGAAACATGTTGCCATAATAACAATTTATTTAATTCCGCAGATCTGAGCTTTCCTATAAGGGAGAGGGTTCTGAGAGGCTCTCCCGTTTAGGAAATATGCAGAAGGGTTTGTTATAATGAGAAAGGTATAAAATGCTCCCCAAACTAAGCAGGGGGTAATCATCATTATATTGATAGGAGCCCCAGTAATATTTGTCTACATACCACAATAAAGCATACAGGTACAATAACGATAACGACAATGACCAGAACAATTAGGGCAATTCCAAAGGCAGGGATAGAGGCTGGAGCAGCAGCTCCTGTAGAAAAACAAAATGGAGTAAAATTATATACATAATATACACCCCCAGAAGCTTTAATGTAAAACGGCGTAGGGGTTGGGGAGGTGCGACTGTACTAAGTCTATTCTTGGACTGAATTGCCCTATTTACTCAGGTGAGGTACCTACCTTTATGGGTTAACTTTAAATGTTTGCTTACTACTGGTACTTATGTTATATGTAATTTAAACATTGGCAGGTTTATAAATATTTAGCATTCATGCTTCCTTTCATTATTCACAATGCCTATGGTTAAACACTTTGCCATTTCCATGTTTAATACACAGGACTCCTGGAAGTCCTGTTTCTATATATAATAGTTAAAAGTTTACAATAGCACATAGCACTTTATATCTTGGCAATAGTTAAACTTATTTAGCTTTGATGCTACTATTTTTACCTGTCTAAATAAGGCTCCATTCATTTGGGATTGCTGTGGGGTCAATAATTAGCCTCTCTGCACTTCCCCCAGGAGGTCTTTTTCACCACCTGTTAATTGTTGTTTGTACTGATTTTAATTATTCATGTTAATAAAACGAATTGTATCTTTTACCTAAGCTAGAATCTCTTTTTTTGGTTGACGGCCAAAAAACCCTAGCTGTTAGCAACTGGGTATTCAATATATTTTTTGTTAACTGAAAATACTCAAGATCAATGAAAAATTAGTAGTGCTATGTATCTGTGTTACTGGTCTCTTTACCTTGTGGCTGATTTGATGCAGTTGGAGCTGAACTGTGAATTGTTGCAGTTCCCAGAGTTGGTGTTGCCGGTCCTGGGGTTGTTGTTGCAAGCAAATGGGTTGTTGATGCGGGTCCTGGGGTTGTTGTTGCACGTCGTATGGTAGTTGAAGGCCCTGTGCTGGTGGGAGGCTGTGTGGTAGTTGGAGGCTTAGAGCTGGTGGGAGGCTGTGTGGTAGTCGGAGGCTCAATGCTGGTGGAAGGCTGTGTTGTAGTTGGAGGCTCAGTGCTGGTGGGAGGCTGTGTGGCAGTCAGAGGCTCAGTGCTGGTGGGAGGTTGTGTGGTAGTTGGATGCTGAGTGCTGGTGGGAGGCTGTGTTGTAGTTGGAGGCTGTGTGGTAGTTGGAGGCTCAGTGCTGGTGGGAGGCTGTGTGGTAGTCGGAGGCTCAGTGCTTGTGGGAGGCTGTGTGGTAGTTGGAGGCTCAGTACTGGTGGGAGGTTGTGTGGTAGTTGGAGGCTCAGTGCTGGTTGGAACCTGTGCGGTAGTTGGAGGTTCAGTGCTGGTGGGAGGTTGTGTGGTAGTTGGATGCTGAGTGCTGGTGGGAGGCTGTTTTGTAGTTGGAGGCTGTGTGGTAGTTGGAGGCTCAGTGCTGGTGGGAATCTGTGTGGTAGTTGGAGACTCAGTGCTTGTGGGAGGATGTGTAGTAGTTGGAGGCTCAGTGCTGGTGGAAGGCTGTGTGGTAGTTGGAAGCTCAGTGCTGGTGGGGGGCTGTGTGGTAGTTGGAGGCTCAGTGCTGGTGGGGGGCTGTGTGGTAGTTGGAGGCTCAGTGCTGGTGGGGGGCTGTGTGGTAGTTGGAGGCTCAGTGCTGGTGGGAGGCTGTGTGGTAGTCGGAGGCTCAGTGCTGGTGGCGGGTTGTGTGGTAGTCGGAGGCTCAGTGCTGGTGGGAGGCGGTGTGGTAGTTGGAGGCCCAGTGCTGTGGGAGGCTGTGTGGTAGTTGGAAGCTCAGTGCTGATGGGAGGCTGTGTGATAGATGGAGGCTCAGTGCTGGTGGGAGGCTGTGTGGTAGTTGGAGGCTGTGTGGTAGTTGGCCGCTCAGTGCTAGTGGGAGGCTGTGTGGTAGTTGGAGGCTTAGTGCTTGTGGGAGGTTGTGTGGTAGTTGGAGGCTCAGTGCTGGTGGGAAGCAGTGTGGTAGTTGGAGGCTCAGTGCTGAAGGGAGGCTGTGTGGTAGTCGGAGGCTCAGTGCTGGTGGAGGGCTGTGTGGTAGTCGGAGGCTCAGTGCTGGTGGGGGGCTTTGTGGTAGTTGAAGGCCCAGTGCTGGTGGGAGCCTGTGTGGTAGTTGGAGGCTCAGTGCTGGTGGGAGGCTGTGTTGTAGTTGGAGGCTCAGTGCTGGGAGGAGGCTGTGTGGTAGTAGGAGGCTTAGTGCTGATTGGAGCCTGTGTGGTAGTTGAAGGCTCAGTGCTGGTGGGAGGTTGTGTGGCAGTTGGCGGCTCAGTGCTGGTGAGAGGTTGTATGGTAGTTGGCGGCTGTGTGGTAGTTGGAGGCTCAGTGCTGGTGGAAGGCTGTGTGGTAGTTGGACTCTCAGTGCTGGTGGTAGCGTGTGTGGTAGTCGGAGGCTCAGTGCTCATGGGAGGCTGTGTGGTCGTTGGAGGCTCAGTGCTTGTGGGAGGTTGTGTGGTAGTTGGAGGCTCAGTGCTGGTGGGAGGCTGTGATGTAGTTGGAGGCTGTGTGGTAGTTGGAGGCTCTGTGCTGGTGGGAGCCTGAATGGTAGTCGGAGGCTCAGTGCTGGTGGGAGGTTGTGTGGTAGTTGGAAGCTCAGTGCTGGTGGGAGGCTGTGTGGTAGTTGGAAGCCTAGTGCTGGTGGGAGGCTGTGTGGTAGTTGGAAGCTCAGTGCTGGTGGGAGACTGTGTGGTAGTTGGAGGCTCAGTGCTGGTGAGAGGCTGTGTGGTAGTCGGAGGCTCAGTGCTGGTGGGGGGCTGTGTGGTAGTTGGAGGCTCAGTGCTGGTGGAAGGCTTTGTGGTAGTTAGAGGCTCAGTGCTGGTGGGGGGCTGTGTGGTAGTTGGAGGCTCAGTGCTGGTGGAAGGCTGTGTGGTAGTCGGAGGCTCAGTGCTGGTGGGGGGCTGTGTGGTAGTTGGAGGTTCAGTGCTGGAGGGAGGCTGTGTGGTAGTCGGAGGCTCAGTGCTGGTGGGAGGCTGTGTCGTAGCTGGAGGCTCAGTGCTGATGGGAGGTTGTTTGGTAGTTGGAGGCTCAGTGCTGGTGGGAGGCGGTGTGGTAGTCGGAGGCTCAGTGCTGGTGGGGGGCTGTGTGGTAGTTGGAGGCTCATTGCTAGTGGGAGGCTGTGTGGTAGTCGGAGGCTCAGTGCTGGTGGGGGGCTGTGTGGTAGTCGGAGGCTCAGTGCTGGTGGGAGGCTGTGTGGTAGTTGGAAGCTCAGTGCTGGTGGGAGACTGTGTGGTAGTTGGAGGCTCAGTGCTGGTGAGAGGCTGTGTGGTAGTCGGAGGCTCAGTGCTGGTGGGGGGCTGTGTGGTAGTTGGAGGCTCAGTGCTGGTGGGAGACTGTGTGGTAGTTGGAGGCTCAGTGCTGGTGAGAGGCTGTGTGGTAGTCGGAGGCTCAGTGCTGGTGGGGGGCTGTGTGGTAGTTGGAGGCTCAGTGCTGGTGGAAGGCTTTGTGGTAGTTAGAGGCTCAGTGCTGTGGGGGGCTGTGTGGTAGTTGGAGGTTCAGTTCTGGAGGGAGGCTGTGTGGTAGTCGGAGGCTCAGTGCTGGTGGGAGGCTGTGTCGTAGCTGGAGGCTCAGTGCTGATGGGAGGTTGTTTGGTAGTTGGAGGCTCATTGCTAGTGGGAGGCTGTGTGGTAGTCGGAGGCTCAGTGCTGGTGGGGGGCTGTGTGGTAGTTGGAGGCTCATTGCTAGTGGGAGGCTGTGTGGTAGTCGGAGGCTCAGTGCTGATGGGGGGCTGTGTGGTAGTTGGAGGCTCAGTGCTTGTGGAAGGTTGTGTGGTAGTTGGAGACTCAGTGCTGGTGGGAGGCGGTGTGGTAGTCGGAAGCTCAGTGCTGGTGGAGGGCTGTGTGGTAGTCGGAGGCTCAGTGCTGGTGGGAGGCTGTGTGGTAGTTGGAGGCTGTGTGGTAGTTGGAGGTTCACTGCTGGTGGGAGCCTGTGTGGTAGTTGAAGGCTCAGTGCTGGTGGGAGGTTGTGAGGTAGTTGGAGGCTCAGTGCTGGTGGGGGGCTGTGTGGTAGTTGGAGGCTCAGTGCTGGTGGGAGGCGGTGTGGTAGTTGGAAGCTCAGTGCTGGTGGGAGCTTGTGTGGTAGTCGGAGGCTCAGTGCTCGTGGGAGGCTGTGTGGTAGTCGGATACTCAGTGCTGGTGGGAGCTTGTGTGGTAGTCGGAGGCTCAGTGCTCGTGGGAGGCTGTGAAGTAGCTGGAGGCTGTGTCGTAGTTGGAGTCTCAGTGCTGGTGGGAGGCTGTGTGGTAGTTTGAAGCTCAGTGCTGGTGGGAGCCTGTGTGGTAGTCAGAGGCTTAGTGCTCGTGGGAGGCTGCGTGGTAGTTGGAGACTCAGTGCTGGTGGGAGGTTGTGTGGTAGTTAGAGGCTCAGTGCTGGTGGGAGGTTGTGTGGTAGTTGGAGGCTCAGTGCTGGTGGGGGGCTGTGTGGTAGTTGGAGGCTCAGTGCTGGTGGGAGGCTGTGTGGTAGTTGGAGGTTCACTGCTGGTGGGAGCCTGTGTGGTAGTTGGAGGCTCAGTGCTGGTGGGAGGCTGTGTTGTAGTTGGAGGCTCAGTGCTGGGAGGAGGCTGTGTGGTAGTTGGAGGCTTAGCGCTAGTGGGAGCCTGTGTGGTAGTCGGAGGCTCAGTGCTTGTGGGAGGTTGTATAGTTGTTGGAGGCTCAGTGCTGGGGGAAGGTTGTGTGGTAGTTGGCGGCTCAGTGCTGGGGGAGGCTGTGTAGTAGTTGGAGGCTCAGTGCTAGTGGGAGGCTGTGTGGTAGTTGGCTCAGTACTGGTTGGAGGCTGTGTGGTAGTTGGAGGCTGTGTCGTAGTAGGAGCCTCAGTGCTGGTGGGGGGCTGTGTGGTAGTTGGAGGCTCAGTGCTGGTGGGAGGCTGTGTGGTAGTTGGATGCTTAGTGCTTTTGGGAGCCTGTGTGGTAGTCGGAGGCTCAGTGCTTGTGGGAGGTTGTGTAGTTGTTGGAGGCTCAGTGCTGGGGGGAGGTTGTGTGGTAGTTGGCGACTCAGTGCTGGGGGGAGGCTGTGTAGTAGTTGGAGGCTCAGTGCTGGTGGGAGGCTGTGTGGTAGTTAGCTCAGTGCTGGTGGGAGGCTGTGTGGTAGTTGGAGGCTGTGTCGTAGTAGGAGCCTCAGTGCTGGTGGGGGGCTGTGTGGTAGTTGGAGGCACAGTGCTGGTGGGAGGCTGTGTTGTAGTTGGAGGCTCAGTGCTGGGGGGAGGATGTGTGGTAATTGGAGGCTTAGTGCTGGTGGGAGCCGTTGTGGTAGTCAGAGGCTCAGTGCTGGTGGGAGGTTGTGTAGTAGGTGGAGGCTCAGTGCTGGTAGAAGGCTGTGTGGTAGTTGGAGGCTCAGTGCTGGTGGGAGGCTGTATGGTAGTTGGCGGCTCAGTGGTAGTTGGAGGCTGTGTGGTAGTTGGAGGCTCATTGCTGGTGGGAGGCGGTGTGGTATTCGGAGGCTCAGTGCTGGTGGGAGACTGTGTGGTAGTTGGAGGCTCAGTGCTGGTGGGAAACTGTGTGGTAGTTGGAGGCTGAGTGCTGGTGGGAGGCTGTGTTGTAGTTGGAGGCTCAGTGCTGTTGGGAGGCTGAGTGGTAGTTGGAGGCTTAGTGCTGGTGGCAGGCTGTGTTGTAGCTGGAGGCTCAGTGCTTGTGATAGGCTTTGTGGTAGTTGGAGGCTCAGTGCTGGTGGGAGGCTGTGTGGTAGTTGGAGGCTGTGTGGTAGTTGGCGGCTCAGTGCTGGTGGGAGCTTGTGTGGTAGTTGGAGGCTTAGTGCTAGTGGAAGGCTGTGTTGTAGTTGGAGGCTCAGTGTTGGTGGGAGGCTGTGTGGTAGTCAAAGGCTCAGTGCTGGTGGGAGGCTGTGTGGTAGTTGGAGTCTCATTGCTGGTGGGAGGCTGTGTGGTAGTTGGAGGCTGTGTGGTAGTGGGAGGAGCTGTGGGAAATTGTTTGGTAATGGGAGGCTGTGTGGTAGTGGGAGGAGCTGTGGTAGTGGGAGGTTCTGTGGTAGTGGGAGGCTGTGTGGTAGTGGGAGGCTGCGTGGTAGTGGGAGGCTGCGTGGTAGTGGGAGGCTTTGTGGTAGTGGGAGGCTGTGTGGTAGTGGGAGGCTTTGTGGTAGTGGGAGGCTTTATGGTAGTGGGAGGCTGTGTGTTAGTGGGAGGCTGTGTGGTAGTGGGAGGCTGTGTTTTACTGGAAGGCTGTGTGGTAGTTGGAGATTTTGTCGTAGTGGGAGGCTGTGCAGTAGTTCTTGGCACGGTGGTGGTTGCTGTTCCTGTAGTAGTTTGTTCTATGATCGGTTCCATTGTGGGTATTGTTGCTTCTGCAAAAATAGAAAAATTGACAGTTACAAACTGTTTTTCTCCCTTTGTTATTTGTGGATCTCACTATAAAATCTCCATGAATCTCATCCTGGATTGTAAAAAGAATTATACAGCTCAGACCTGGGCAATGTGCGGCCCGCGGGCCACTTCCGGCCCTCTGGCTGTCTCAGTCAGTCAGCGGTAGTTAGTGAGGCTGCTTGGAGTCACCTGGCTGACCTGAGGTGAACTGATGAGCGTGGGAAAAAGTTCAGAAACTTTCCCACGTTTATTAGTTCATCTCCGGTCAGCCGGGGAGGCTGCGCAGAGATGAATTAATTCATTCGGCAGTGGTTTAGAGCAGGGCTGGTCGCATTAGCATCGGTCCCTGTTGTAAACTAGTTAACTCCTCCTGATGGATTGCAGTGGGGGACCTGACTGAACAGCGGAGAGGTATGTATATTGTTGTTTTTTTATTTTATTTTATTTTTACAGATCCATGGCTTTTTTTTTTGGATTAGCAGATGAATAAATTTGGTCAAAAACTTGGTGTGATTATTTCATTAAAATAACTTTTTAATTAGTTTCTGTGTGTATTTTTTTAACCCTTTACTATTCTAGGGTTAATAATGGAGAGGTGTCCTATTGACACCTCTCCATTATTAACCCGGCTTAACCGCTTCCCGACCGCCAACGGTAGATAAACGTCGGCGCTTGCTGGGCCTTGTGCAGCGCCGACATTTATCTACTGTTGACGGTTTTGTGCCCTCCGGGACCCCCACGTACCTTAAAACGCGGGGATCCCGGTGCACAATGCATGCTGGGACCCCCGACGTCATCGAGACCTGATCGGTTCAGGTCCTGATGACGTCAGCGTCACAGCAACCAATGAGAGAGATCGCTTTGAAAGCTTATTGTTTCCCGGCGATCTGACTCATTGTAATGCCGCTTCTCCTGTGATCTCACAATGATAGAAGATCACAGGAGAAGGAGCGTTACTGTGTGACTAGATCGCCGCCTGGCACAGCTGATCGCTACCTGGCACAGCGCCAGGCAGCGATCTTGTCACCCAGTAACGCTGCTTCTCCTGTGATCTCCTGTCAGTGCGAGATCACAGGAGAAGTGGCGTTACTTTGTGCCAGGCAGCGATCTTGTCACACAGTAACGCTGCTTCTCCTGTGATCTCCTGTCAGTGAGAGATGACAGGAGAAGTGGCGTTACTATGTGCCAGGCAGCGATCTTTTCACACAGTAACGCTGCTTCTCCTGTGATCTCCTGTCAGTGCGAGATCACAGGAGAAGTGGCGTTACTTTGTGCCAGGCAGCGATCTTGTCACACAGTAACGCTGCTTCTCCTGTGATCTCCTGTCAGTGAGAGATGACAGGAGAAGTGGCGTTACTATGTGCCAGGCAGCGATCTTTTCACACAGTAACGCTACTTCTCCTGTGATCTCCTGTCAGTGAGAGATCACAGGAGAAGTGGCGTTACTATGTGCCAGGCAGCGATCTTTTGACACAGTAACGCTGCTTCTCCTGTGATCTCCTGTCAGTGCGAGATCACAGGAGAAGTGGCGTTACTTTGTGCCAGGCAGCGATGTTGTCACACAGTAACGCTGCTTCTCCTGTGATCTCCTGTCAGTGAGAGATGACAGGAGAAGTGGCGTTACTATGTGCCAGGCAGCGATCTTTTCACACAGTAACGCTGCTTCTCCTGTGATCTCCTGTCAGTGAGAGATCACAGGAGAAGCGGCGTTACTATGTGCCAGGCAGCGATCTTGTCACAAAAAAAAATGTAAAAAAAAAAAAAAAGCAAGTACGCGGGTTAGGGCTAGGCTTAAGGTTAGAGCTAGGGTTAGGGCTAGGGTCAGAGCTAGGGTTAGGGTTAGGGCTAGAGTTAGAGCTAGGGTTAAAGCTAGGGTTAGGGTTAAAGCTAGGGTTAGGGCTAGGGTTAGGGCTAGAGCTAGGGTTAGTGTCATGAACTCATTTTCTGCTCCACCAGTTGAGAGTTCCCCTTCCGTTCTCCCTCTGGTGTTGACAGGAGGTGGTGCGGTTGGTTTAAGTGGTAGTGATCTGCCACCTGATGAGGAAGATAACGACTGGATCTCTGGAGTATCAGACTGGATATAAGACAGCCGACGCCCTATCCGGGTGCTGGTGATTCAGTCTGCTTCTCAGGTCCTGGACTTCAGCTCTCTTCCAGTCTTCTCAAGTTAACTTTGTTTTTTGCTAATGTTCACACTTGTGCTTGTTGGTCAATTCAGTTTGTTGTGTAATCAGCCTGCTCCTGCTGGGGCTATGCTGAAATTCCACTCCTATTAATCCGTTTTTGCCAATCTGCTTTTTGTCCCTTATTAGATTGGCCTCTTTTTTGCTCTGTCTCAGAATATTTCAGAGTGCTGATATAGGTTTAGAAGTCTAGCGACTTCAGGTTAATTTTGCTATCAGAAGTGTTGGACAATACTTTTGTAGGTTGTTTTTGGCAGATTGCAGACAGTGTCTTTCCTTTTCTGTCCTTTTTAGTTAGCCGGGACCCATCGTTTGCTCAGCCTATTTTCTGCCTTTGTTTGTATTTTCATCTTGTTTCACCGTCAATACATGTGGGGGGCTGTCTTTCCTTTGGGGTCTGCTCTGGGGCAGTTAGTTTTCCTCTTTTCCTGCTTTAGGCTATGTAGTTCTCCGATCTTGATGAGGCGTCTAGGACCAACGTAGGAACGCTCCACGACTGCTGCTAGTTGTGCGGTTAAGATCAGGGATCTGAAATCTGCATAGTTACCAACTTCTCTGGTTTTCTGAGACTTAGCTTGTTGTCTTGTTTTTCCTCCTCGGTTTCCCATTCATAACAGGTTAGGGTTAAAGCTAGGGCTAGGGTTAGAGCTTGGGTTAGGGTTAGAGCTAGGGTTAGGGCTAGAGTTAGGGGTGTGTTGGGGTTAGAGTTGGTATTAGAATTGCGGGTTTCCACTGTTTAGGCACATTAGGGGCTCTGCAAACGCAACATGATGCCCGCAGACCATTCCATCAAAGTCTGCATTCCAGAACGTCACTACTTCCCTTCCGAGCCCCACCGTGTGCCCATACAGTAGTTTTCTCCCACATATGGGGTACCAGCGTACTCAAGACAAATTGGACAACAACTTTAGGGGTCCAATTTCTCCTGTTACCCTTGTGAAAATAAAAAATTGGGGGCTAAAAGGTCATTTTTGTTGAAAAAAAAAATGATTTTTGATTTTCACGGCTCTGCATTATAAACTTCTGTGAAGCACTTGGGGGTTCAAAGTTCTCACCACACATCTAGATAAGTTCCTTAGGGGGTCTAGTTTCCAAAATGGGGTCCATTGTGGGGGGGTTTCCACTGTTTAGGCACATTAGGGGCTCTGCAAACGTAACATGACGCCCGCAGACCATTCCATCAAAGTCTGCATTCCAGAATGTCACTACTTCCCTTCCGAGCCCCGACGTGTGTCCAAACAGTAGTTTTCTCCCACATGTGGGGTACCAGCGTACTCGGGACAAATTGGAAAACAACTTTTGGAGTCCAATTTCTCCTGTTACCCTTGGAAAAAAAAATTGGGGGGAGAAAAGATCATTTTTGTGAAAAAAATATGATTTTTTATTTTCATGGCACTACGTTATAAGCTTCTGTGAAGCACTTGGGGGTTCAAAGTGCTCACCACACATCTAGATAAGTTCCTTAAGGGGTCTAGTTTCCAAAATGATGTCATTTGTGGGGGGTTTCCACTGTTTAGGTACATCAGAGGCTCTCCAAATGCGACATGGCGTCCGATCTCAATTCCAGCCAATTCTGCATTGAAAAAGTCAAACGGCGCTCCTCCTTTTTTAGCTCTGCCATGCACCCAAACAGTGGTTTAGCCCCACATACGGGGTATCGGTGTATTCGGGAGAAATTGCACAAAAAAAATTTGTGGTTCGTTTTCTCTTTTTACACTTGTGAAAATAAAAAAAATTGGTTCTGAATTAAAATGTTTGTGAAAAAAAGTTAAATGTTTATGTTTTCCTTCCACATTCCATTCATTCATATGAAGCACCTGAAGGGTTAATAAACTTCTTGAATGTGGTTTGGAGTACATTGAGGGGTGCAGTTTTTAGAATGGTGTCACTTTTGGGCATTGACCTCTTAAAGTGACTTCAAATGTGATGTGGTCCCTAAAAAAATGGTTTTGTAAATTTTGTAGTAAAAATGAGAAATCGCTGGTCAACTTTTAACCCTTATAACTTCCTAACAAAAAAAATTATGTTTCCAAAATTGTGCTGATGTAAAGTAGACATGTGGGAAATGTTATTTATTAACTATTTTGTGCGATATCACTCTCTGATTTAGGGGCATAAAAATTAAAATTTTGAAAATTGCAACATTTTCTAAACTTTCGCCAAATTTCAATTTTTTTAACAAATAAGCGCAAGTCATATCAAAGAAATTTTACCACAATCATGAAGTACAATATGTCATGAGAAAACAATGTCAGAATCAGCAGGATCCGTTGAAGTGTTCCAGAGTTATAACGTCATAAAGTGACACTGGTCAGAATTAAAAAAATTGGCCCGGTCACGAAGGCAAAAACAGGCTCTGGTGCGAAGGGGTTAATGTCACCATCCAATGGCAAGGTGACATTAACCCATTATTATTAACCCATTAGCCACCGCTGCAGGGCAATGGGAATAGAAAGGCTAAGTGCTAGAAAAGGCGCATCTTATAGATGCGCCTTTTCTGGGGTGGCTGGGGGCAGATTTTTTTTAGCCAGGGCGGGACCCAAAACAATGGTCCCTCTCCAGGCTATTAATATCTGCCCTCACTCACTGGCTTTCTCTCTCTGGTTGAGAAATTACCGCGGGAACCCACGCAAATTTTTGCAACAAATTAACCCTTTAATTTAACACCTACATGTCCCAAATTTTGCACACATACCCTAATCTAATTATTAGTCAAAGACATATAAAAATCTAAATGAAATGAAATGGCTTACTGTATGTAATGACAGCGACATAGAGGGGCATCGCACAAGGAGGGGGCTCCCTTCGCGCTTTCGTTAGGACAGCGCGATGTGATCGCATTGTCCTGATGTTCTCCATGTAGACTTCTGGCTCCAAGATGGACCTTTGGGGTCCTGCAGGTAAGGTGGTTCATGAGCGCCTGCTCTTATCAGGCACTGGCATGCCTCCTTCCTTGCCTGTCAGATCACTGATCTGATGCTTTGCAGTGCAATGTAATATGGCACTACTTCCCTTCTGAGCTTTGCATTGTGCCTCAAAAGTAGTTTTCGACCACATATGGGGTATCGGTGAACTTGGAGAAATTGCACAACAAACTTTGGGGTCCATTTTCTCCTTTTGTCCTTGTGAAAATACAAAATTTGTAGATAAAAATGATTTTTGTTTGGCCACAACTCCTCCGATCAGCTCCGCCTTTGTCGGCATGCGGCCTGGGTACCCGCAGGCCATACCGATGAATGCTGATGCCTGCGCATGTGTCTTTTTGACGGTGCGGCAACCTGCACCAAATGCAGCAAAAATCGGAATAAAAAGCGATCAAAAAATGTCATGTGCCCCAAAATTGTACCAATAAAACCGGTAACTTGTCCCGCAAAAAAGAAGACCTCACATGACTCTGTGGGCCAAAATATGGACAAATTATAACTCTCAAAATTTGGTGATGCAAAAACTATATTTTGCAATAAAAAGCGTCTTTTAGTGTGTGACAGCTGCCAAACATAAAAACCTGCTATAAAAACCTGCTATAAATAGTGAATCAAACCCCCCCTTTATCACCCCCTTAGTTAGGGAAAAATACAAAAATAAAAAAAGTATTTATTTCCATTTTCCCATTAGGGTTACGGTTGGGGCTAAAGTTAGAGTTAGGGCTAAAGTTAGGGTTAGGGCTAAAGTTAGGGTTAAGGTTGGGGCTAAAGTTTGGATTAGGGTTGGGGCTAGAGCTGGGGTTAGGGTTTGAATTAGGGTTAGGGTTGGGATTAGGGTTAGGATTAGGGTTGGGATTAGGGTTAGGGGTGTGTTAGTGTTAGGTTTATGGTTAGGGTTGGGATTAGGGTTAGGGGTGTGTTGGTGTTAGGTTTAGAGTTAGAATTGGGGGGTTTCCACTGTTTAGGCACATCGGGGGCTCTACAAATGCGACATGGTGTCCGATCTCAATTCCAGCCAATTTTGGTATGAAAATGTCAAATGGCGCTCTTTCCCTTCTGAGCTCTGCCGTGCACACAAACAGTGGTCCCCCCCACATATGGGGTATCAGCATACTCAGGACAAATTGGACAACTTTTGGGGTCCAATTTCTCCTCTTACTCTTGGGAAAATAAAAAAAATTGGGGATAAAAAGATCACGTTTGTGGAATAAATATGATTTTTGTTTTCACGGCTCTGCGTTATAAACTTGTGTGAAGCACGTGGGGGTTCAAAGTGCTCACCACACATCTAGATAAGTTCCTTAGGGGGTCTAGTTTACAAAATGTTGTCACTTGTTGGAGGTTTCACTGTTTAGGCACATCAGGGGCTCTCCAAAAAGCGACACGGCATCCGATCTCAATTCCAGCTAATTTTGGTTTGAAGAAGTCAAATGGTGCTCCTTCATTTCCGAGCCCTGCCGTGCGCCCAAACAGTGGTTTTCCCCCACATATGGGGAATCGGCGTACTCAGGAGAAATTGCACAATAGCTTTATCTGTCAATTTTCGCCTTGTACCCTTGTGAAAATAAAAAAATTGTTTGTAAAAGATCATTTTTGTGACTAAAAAGTTAAATGTTCATTTTTTTCCTTCCACATTCCAAAAATTCCTGTGAAGCACCTGAAGGATTAATAAACTTCTTGAATGTAGTTTTTAGCACATTGAGGGGTGCAGTTTTTAGAATGGTGTCACTTTTGGGAATTTTCTGCCATATAGACCCCTCAAAGTGACTTCCAATATGAGGTGGTCCCTAAAAAAAATGATTTTGTAAATTTTGTTGTAAAAATGAGAAATCGCTGGTCAACTTTTAACCCTTATAACTTCCTAACAAAAAAAAATTTGTTACCAAAATTGTGCTGATGTAAAGTAGACATGTGGTAAATGTTATTTATTATCTATTTTCTGTTTTAAGGGCATAAAAATTAAAAGTTTGAAAATTGCAAAATTTTCACCATTTTTCCGTTTTTTTCATAAATAAACGCAAGTTATATCAAAGAAATTTTACCACTATCATGAAGTACAATATGTCATGAGAAAACATTCTCAGAATCGCCAAGATCCGTTGAAGCGTTCCAGAGTTATAACCTCATAAAGGTACAGTGGTCAGAATTGTAAAAATTGGCCCGGTCATTAACGTGCAAACAACCCTCGGGGGTAAAGGGGTTAACCTGAGTTTTTGGAGCAGTAAGGGTATGTGCACACGCTGCGGATTCTGCTGCGGATCTGCAGCAGTTTCTGCTGCGTTGTACAGTACCATTAAAATCAATGCAAAACAAAAAACGCTGTGCACATGCTGCAGATTTTTCCGCGCGGATTTGCTGCGGTTTCTAATCCGCAGCATGTCAATTCTTTGTGCGGAATCTGCAGCAGTTTCACACCTGCGCCATTGTACAGGTGTCAAACCGCAGGGCTAAACTGCAGGCTAATCCACAGATAAACCGTAGGTCTTTTGACCTGAGAATTTACCTGCGGGTTTTGCAAAATCCGCGCGGAAAAATCCGCAGCCCAATCCGCAGCGTGTGCACTCACCCTAACTCTCCAAAAACTACAAAGAATTAAAAAACCTAGCGTTTTGATAGGAGATTTAGGCCAGAGACTCACTAGTGAGTCACATACGATGTGAGTGCATCAGATCCAAGATACTAATGACACTTGGCTCCAGCTCTGCTGCGAGCGTGAGCCAAGTGTCGGTGCTGTCTGCTCCGATCCTCTGGTATGACAGGATCGGAGCATGGCTGTGGTGGAGACAGAGAAATTAATTTCTACATCTCCTCCACTGCCGGTGTCTGTGGGAGTCCGAGTGCAGTGCAATGTTTCACACGCACCCGTAGACTTGTATGTAATTGCAATGTAATCGGACAAGTGCAATCCGATAAAAAAAAATCGGATTGCACTTGGCCCAGTGTTACTCTATGGAGTAGCGATTATTTTCTCATGCTGATCCGACATGCGAAAACAATTGCAGCATGCTGTGATTACATCCGTGAATTGGATCGCACGCACCTATACAAGTGTATGGCTGCTTGTGAAACATCGCACTGCACTCGGATATCACCTGAGTGCAGTGCGATTCCCGCAGACGCCGGCAGCAGAGGAAATAGAGAAATTGATTTCTCCATCTCCTCCGTAGCTGTGATAGGATTCTCTCATGCGAGAGGATAGGAACATAGAGCTCTGACATTCGGCTCCTGTTCACAGCAGAGCAGGAGCCGAATGTCATTATCATATCGCATCCGATGCTCTTGCATTGGATATGATATGTTAGTGTGTCTCCAGCCTTGCAGATATTTTGATCTGAAAATGTAGCAATAAAAACTCAGTGAAGTGTGAACACACCCTAAAGGCTTGTTGACACTTATCTTTTATTATGTGGAAAATGAATTAAACTCCTGACACCTCATCCATGTGGTTTTTGTTTTTTTCATTTGTTGATGTCTGGTTCATTTTTAAAAAGTATCAGATAATGACAATTCATTCAGCATTTTAACTGCAATTTTCCCCATTAAGATCAAAATGTCTTAGCATCAGAATGGAGTAATTTCCACTGCAGTTTTCTGACCATTGCCTGAATCTTTCATGCAGAAAAAAAGTGTCAAAGCTACATGTGAACATACTCTAAGTGAGGGCACATGTCTGTATATTAGGGTTTGCAGCTCGAGACAAAAATTAATTCTAGCGATACACTGGAAAAGCTGCTCTCAGTCTTCCTGAGATCCTATATACAATTACATACAGGAAGTTTTCTGTAGAGGCTGAAGTCAGTGAGGCCAGAACCTCCACCTCACCTAAATCGTCCAAAAATTACCTGCTTGAACATCGAATATAATAAAAAGAGTCTGGTCGGTATTTATTGGGGGTCTGGTGTGGGGTCTGTTTTTACTTTTGGAGTTAAGTTGTGACTGTGACATAGTTCTGAATAATCCCAGCGTAGACTTACCTCTAGACTGAATACTCTGAGGATCAATCCATAAATCACCCATGGTGTTCGGTGGGGTCGTCTTTTTCAGTTCTGCAGCGACTTTATCCACCATCTGTCTGTGGGTCGGGGTTACTGTCTCATTTTCAAATTCTACATACATGAAGGTCACTAAGGAACCGTTCCTGCAGAAAGGATCCGGAAGAGTCAGGTTAGAAGTGTGGAGCATCCAGTGTATTGTATGTGACAGTAGAATGGGGGATGTAGAGGAGAATTATTCCATGAGAAAGTTTCTCCTACACCAAAGCCTACATATTCTACATTGCAGATTTGCACGTGCATATTTATGTCACTTATTTAGGACTAAAGGCCCCATCACACACTGCGATCTCACTAGCGAGATCGCTCATTTTGTGACGCCACGGCGATCTCACCACCGAGATCACTGTGTGTGACGGGGATCAGCGACCGCCCCCCCCCCCGCACTATCGTCCTGGGCCGTTTTTTGATCGCTGGTCTCCCGCTGGCCAGCACGCATCGCTGCGTGTGGCAGCGAGAGACCAGCGATCAGCGACGCTGGTTTCCAATGTAAACATCGGGTATCTAAGAGCCACGCGGCTCTTAGAAACCAGCTGTTTACCTTAGATACCAGCGTGCACGCTGGTTTCCAAGGTAAACAGCGGGTATCCAAGAGCCGCACGGCTCTTAGAAACTCGCTGTTTACATTAGAAACCAGCTTGCTCGCTGGTTCTGATCGCTGGAGGGGCTGTCTATGTGACAGCTCACCAGTGATCAGCCTAACGATGTCCCAGCTATCCCATCCATGTCGGATCGTTGGTGGCATCGTTGGGACATCGTTATGTGTAACAGGGCCTTAACTTTGTTTCTTTGCATCCCTCCTCCACCAGTCATCCTCACACCCATCAACCTTCCATGAACATTTTCCTGCGACTATTCCTATTGCAGAGCTGCAGTCTGTTTTACCTGAGGACAAGAAGTTGCAGCCATACTTGTCCTTTTTGGTGGCCATTGATGGTAATTTTGATCACCTGCTCACTTACTTATATACAAATTTATATTAAGTCTTACTGTCCTCTTTGTGGTATGACTGTATGATTGAAAAGGAGTTGCAGGAACGGCCAAGGAAAAGTGTCCAGTGGTTTATTTAATGGTTTGCAGTAATATGAAGTCGCAGCACACGCTCAACCACCACTCATTATAAACCAGCGGCTCTCCTGACCCGAACGTGACAGCATGTATTTCTATGCCGGTCTCACCCTCGAATCAGGAGAGCGCCTTCCAGACCGGGCATTGCGGTGCGATCATCATCCGTGTTATACGGCCGTCTGACTACGCCAAAACCAGGACTGGAACAATCACAGGAAAAGTATAATAAAAACACGTCATCACTTCTGTATTTTTCATCCACTCCTGATTTTGGCTTACAAATATTGATGCAATGTACTGACCAAATATTGAACGCGTGAATGTGGCCTTAGACTACTTTCCCGCGATGAGCTTTTGGTGAGTTTTTGACGCTGCAGAATTTCTGAACCATTTCTGCACCTATTATTTAAATTCAGTTACTTGTGGATTTTCATTGCATTTTTAACAAATTTTTTGACGCTGCGTTTTTTGTCTCTTTTTGGAGTGTGATGCTTTAAGGAAAGCTGTTTTTGATGCTTCCTGGTATTTGGCTTTGACAAAACTTTATTGATATACAAAGGTGTGGATTACATGTTTTTTTTTTAATGTGTTTCTGCAGCGGAAACACGTTAAAATGTACGTGTATTTTTTACCTGCAGATTTTACTAGTCTAATGCAAGTTCATGGGGAAAATCCGCACAGAAAACTTGGCATACCCGCAATAGAAATTGACATTCTGTCGATGTGAAACGCACACCGCAGGTCAGTTTACTCTGAGTACAAAAAATCACAGTGGGAATGAGATTTCTATAAATCCCATCCACTTTTCTGAAACTGTAAGATGCTGTAATTTTGATGCAGGAAAAATATGCAGCATCAAAAACACACCAAAAGCTCATTGTGGGAACATAGCCTTACTTTCTTCTACATGGAATTACTGTATGATTCAATTCAGGGTTGGACTGAGCCACCGGAGAGCTAGAGGATTGTCCAGTGGGCCCAGGCACTGACACCTGCTGGCATATAGGGCCGGCAGCTACCTAGGGCACCTGCTGCTCCAGGGGCCCTCAGCCAGTGGCACGTTGCTAATAGCGGCACACCATGCAGCTGCTATGGGGCCCGTGAGTCAGGGGGGCCCACCTGGTGCCAGCGGAGCAGCAGCGGGTTACAGGAGGCAGAAGCCGGCTGCTGC
Source organism: Dendrobates tinctorius (assembly GCF_039654945.1). Taxonomy (NCBI): domain Eukaryota; kingdom Metazoa; phylum Chordata; class Amphibia; order Anura; family Dendrobatidae; genus Dendrobates; species Dendrobates tinctorius. The sequence goes on from NW_027361806.1 coordinate 7,894,380, forward strand.
GGCTAAAGCCTGTCCCTGCTGCTAAAGAGAAATGAATATTCACTCTTCCCAACACCCACATGGGTGTGGAGAGGGGTGAATATTCATTGCACTTTAATAGCGGGCAGTGTTAGCCGCAGCTGACTGCTATCAGGGCCCGCAGCTCACACGGCCGCTATGGGGCCCATAAGTCAGGGGGTCCCTCTCCAGCGCTGCATCCCAATGTGCGCCGCATTCAACTATATTGGCATCATAGATGCCGATACAGTTGAAAGCAATAATGCAGGAGTGAACGTCAGATGACGCTCCTTCTCCCATCATTCCCCTCTGTCTCTTACACAGCAGGTGTGCGATGACGTCACTTCATTGCGTACCTGCTGCGTGTTGGGCAGACGACAGTGCAGCTGCTGATACTGGAGCAGAGCCGGAATCAGCGTGGGAACGAGGAGGAGAGGCGAGTATTGTGTTTGTTATATATCAAATACATATATATATATATATCAGTGAGTCCTGGTGGCCATAAGACTGTAGGACTACGGGGCTGGATTATATTCTATGGGGGGGCTACAATATATTCCATGTGGGGCTTCATTATATTCTGTGGGGGGGGGACTGCATTATACTTTATGAAGGGGGCTGCATTATTCCATATGAGAGGGGTTGCATTATATTCTGTGGGGGGCTGCATTATACCCTATGCGAGCTAGACATACCGTACAGAAATAAAAGGGCTAGGAACAGGAGAACACCAATGTGGCTAAATAAGGATGTTAAAAGGGTAATAAATAACAAGAACAAGGCATTTAAGAAGCATTAAGAAGTTATAGAGAAAAAAATAAAATGTGTAAAAAACAAATGCATTTAGCAAAAGTGGAAACTGAGAGACTCATTGCTAAGGAAAGTAAAACAAACCCCAAACTATTCTTTATTTATATAAACAGTAAAATGATTAAAATTGATGGTGTCGGCCCTTTAAAGAACAATGAGGGAGAAATCATAGAGAGCGATGTGGGAAAAGCAGATGTTTTAAATACTTTTTTCTCAACAGTGTTCACACAGGAAAAGGATTTGCCAGGGGAAATGCAGAGTGATAATGTAAACTCCCCATTAAGTATTACCTGCCTAAAACAGGAAGAAGTGCAGAGCCGCCTTAGTAAGATTAAAATTGACAAATCACCAGGCCCTGATGGCATTCACGCTCGGGTATTAAGGGAGTTAAGTAATGTGTTAGACAGGCCTCTATTCCTTATATTTAAAGAGTCTATAGAAACAGGGTCTGTTCCTTTTGATTGGCGGCAAGCAAATGTGGTACCAATATTCAAAAAGGGGTGTAAAAGGGAACCTGGAAACTATAGGCCGGTAAGCTTAACATCTGTTGTGGGTAAAATTTTTGAAGGGTTTCTAAGGGATACCATTATGGAATATCTCAATGTTAATAAATGTTTAACTCCATATCAACATGGATTTATGATGGATCGCTCCTGCCAAACTAACCTGATCAGCTTCTATGAGGATGTAAGCTCTCAAATGGACCAAGGAGAATCATTGGATGTCATTTGTCTCAACTTCTCTAAAGCATTTGACACTGTCCCACATAAAAGATTGGTAAGTAAGATGAGAAATCTTGGGCTAGGGGAAAATGTATGTAGATGGGTAGGTAGCTGGCTTAGTGATAGAAAACAAAGAGTGGTTATTAATGGGGCATACTCAGATTGGGCCAGGGTTACTAGTGGGGTACCACAGGGTTCTGTATTGGGCCCCCTACTATTTAATATATTTATTAATGATCTAGTGGATGGCTTACACAGTAAAATATCAGTATTTGCAGATGATACAAAACTATATAAGGTCGTTAACACAAAGGAGGACAGTTTGCAACTACAGACAGATTTGAGTAAATTGGAGAATTGGGCTGAAAAATGGCAAATGAGGTTTAACACAGATAAGTGTAAGGTTATGCACATGGGAAGGAGAAACAGATGCTACAATTACTTACTAAATGGGAAACTGCTGGGGAAATCAGACATGGAAAAAGACTTAGGCATCTTAGTCAATAAGAAGCTAAATTGGAGTGCCCAGTGTCAGGCAGCTGCCACCAAAGCAAATAGGGTCATGGGATGCATTAGAAGAGGTCTGGGGACACGAAATGAAAACAATTCTCCCTCTGTACAAATCACTCTTCAGACCACACTTGGAGAATTGTGTGCAATTTTGGACGCCGGTGCTCAAGAAAGACATCACTGAACTTGAAAGGGTTCAAAGGTGGGCTACTAAAATGATAAATGGAGTTGGTTCACTACAATACCCAGAAAGGTTATCAAAATTAGGTCTATTTACTCTAGAAAAGAGAAGACTTAGGGGAGACTTAATATATATGTACAAGTATATCAGAGGGCAATACAGAGATCTCTCCAATGAACTGTTTGTACCAAGGACTGTGACAAGAACAAGGGGGCATTCTCTTCATTTGGAGGAAAGACAATTTCTGCACCAGCATAGAAGAGGGTTCTTCACGGTAAGAGCAGTGAGGCTCTGGAATTCTCTTCCTGAGGAAGTGGTGATGGCCAACTCACTGAATGAATTTAAGAAAGGAATGGAGGCTTTTCTTGTGAGTAACAGTATAGAAGGTTACGAATAACAGAATATTATAGGTAGATGGTTGACCCAGCTTAGGGGAAGGAATTTTTTTCCCTATGGAGAAAATTGGCTTCTACTCTGTGGGTTTTTTGCCTTCCCCAGGATCAACAATGCAGAACAGCTGCACTAAAAATAGGCTGAACTAGATGGACATAAGGTCTTCCTTCAGCCTTCAAAACTATGTTACTATGTTACTATGACGGGGCTGCATTATACCCTGTGAGGGGGGCTGCATCATATCCTATGAAGGCGGCTGCATTATATTTTGTAGGGGGCTGCATTATTTTCTGTGTGTGGGTGGAGTATACCCTATGAGGGGGGCTGCATTATACCCATTTAAAGCGCCACTCCAGCGCTGAAATAACAAAAACGCTGGAGTGGTGCTTTTAGGCTATGTGCACACGTTGCGTATTTGCTTGCAGAAATTTCTGCAAGGTTTCTGCATCTTTTGGCATAAAAACGCAGCAGAAAATACGCGTGTTTTTTATGCAGTTTTGATACGTTTTTGATGCGTTTTTTCATGCATTTTTCATAAGTTTTTGTAAATCCATACAGCTAAATAAATATATATTAAAAAAAAGAATTGTGATGTCATTTCATTGTTCAACCTCTTCTTTTTCATTCTCCATTGAAGATCATAATGTCATTACATACCATGTTCAAATTTATAATGTTTACTACACACAAAACAAATCTAAGTAAAGCGCTGCGGAATATGTTGGGGCTATATAAAGAAAGATTATTATCATAAGTGAATATATATGTATGTATGTATGTATGTGTATATATATATATACACACATACACAATATATACAGTACGTAATACCAAGCCTGCAGTTTAGTAATGAACAGGTGTCAGCCAGATACCCTAATTACTAACATGGTACATAAAGGGATAAAGACACAAACCCACACACACACACACATATACACACACACACACACACACACACACAGTGATCAGCCTATGTAGGAACATTAACATAATTAACCTACATATGCTGTAACAAAACAGCAACTGTCAGATATCTGTGTGAAACGCAATATCTGTTTATTTAAAAAAAATTAAATAAAAAATATTGTGCGGATTTTCATAACCCGCAGAGGAAAAGCCGATGGATGAGGGCTAATGTTAATATTCTGGGAAGGAACCCATAAACAATAAAGGTGCCCAGGCTATTAATATCAGCTCACAGCTGTTTGCTTAGCCTTTACTCGCTAGTTTACAGGGGAACCCCAGAAAAAAATTGACATGGGGTCCCCCTATAAAATGGAACCAACAAAGGCTAGGCAGACAGCTGCGGGCTGATATTAATAGCCTGGGAAGGGGCCATGGATATTGGCCCCTCCCAAACTAAAGACATCAGCTCTCAGCTGCCCCAGAAAAGGCGCATCTTATAGATGCACCAATTCTGGCACTTAGCCTCGCTCTTCCCACTTGCCCTGTACCAGTGGCAAGTGGGGTTCATATTTGTGGGGTTGATGTCACCTTTGTATTGTCGGGTGACATCAAGCCCACAGGTTAGTATTGGAGATGCGTCTATAAGACACCTATCCATTACTATCCCATAGTGATATTGTATAAAAGCAGACATCCAGAATAAAGTCCTTTACTTGAAATAATCACACAGACTCTTTTATTGAATCTTAATTTGCCATACTTACTGAACGCCTAATCCCCGATGCCCTCGTCTCCTGCAAACAATCAAAAAATAATAAACCAACATATGATATTATCCTGTCTGACATAGTCCATTTAATACCGAGTGTCCCATGGAGATGCCACCGGGCCGCCGGAGATACACTGACAGGAGGTAATCTCTTTCGCAGTGTATCACTGAGCCACCGTGTTCGAGAGTTCATCAGAGTTCATCAGCTGATCAGCTCCAGTGCTCTCACGGCACTACCTCTGTGTGAGAACTTTCTCGTACAGCGGTGCCATAAGTGAGAGCACCAGAGCTGATCCGCTGCTGAACTCCCGTGAACTCTCTCATGGCGGCTCAGTGATACACTGCATAAGCGATTACCTTCTGTCAGTGTATCGCCAGCAGCCAGGTGACATCTCTGTGGGACACTGTATTAAATGGACTAAGGGGGACAGGGAGTATATGATGGTTTATTACTTTTGATTGCTTGCAGGAGACATGGGCGTCAGGGATTAGGTGTTGTCGAGTATGTATTTTGTATGTGAATATGTATGTAATTATGTAAATGTTTTGATTTTTTTTACAACTGAACAGAAGTGGCAGATGATGAAACTATTCTCCCATCATCTGCTCATGCTGTCTATGTATATGTGACAGCAGACATTGCCGGATGGGAGTCGTAGTCTCATCAGACAACATCTACTGTAAGTACAATCACTTTGGGCTGTTGGTCTCATGGGTGCAGAGACCCGCAGACAGACACACACACACACCAGGAGACACCCTCAGACAGACACACACACACACACACCAGGAGACACCCGCAGACAGACACACATATTTTCGGCCCACACATATTTTCGGCAAACACACTCTTCCTCCTTCTGACATCATTTCCTTTGACAATTCTGCAGCGTTTTTGGCAACAAATCTGCAGAAAATACACAAACCTTTTTACACCTGCGCTTTTGCAGCAGATTTGATTGACTCAATTGAAGTCAATGAGTCAAAAACGCTGCAGAAATGCAAAAAGAATTGACATGCTGTAGAAAATAAAACACTGCAAATACGGACGGAAATTTACGGATCATGTGCACAACACTTAAGGATTGTCATTGCATTACCTTGCATAAGTATTCCATTGCGGTTTTTGGACCATTTAGGCTGGTTTCACATTTGCGTTTTTTAGCGCTGGAAAAAAACGCACACCTGCGCATGCGTTTTTTCCCTATATTTAACATGGGTGCGCATACCTGCGCGCTGGTAAGCGCATGTATGCGATTTTCATGCGCTGCGTTTTTTTGGGGTGTGCGTTGGGATTTTCCAGACGCAGCATGTTGCATTTTTTGGCCCTGCAAAAAAGCGCATGCGCACATATGCGCACGTTTTGCGCTAAAAATGGCCATTATAGCCTATGGATGCGCATATGTGCGCACTGGCATGCTCATGTATGCGTTTTTTTGCATATGCGTTTTTTTTTTAAACCATGGAATTTAGGGGTTTGGGTTAGAGTTAGGGTTAGTTAAGGGGGTTTAGGGTTAGGGTTATGGTCAGGGTCAGGGTTAGGGTTGGGGTTTGGGTCAGGGTTAGGGTTAAGTATGGTTTTGTTAAGGATTAGGGTCATGGTTAGGGTCAGGATTAGGGTTAAGTATGGTTTTGTTAAGGGTTAGGGTCAGGGTTAGGGTTAGGGTTAGGGTTAGGGTCAGGGTTAGGGTTAGGGTTAGGGTCAGGGTCAGGGTTAGGGTCAGGATTAGGGTTAAGTATGGTTTTGTTAAGGATTAGGGTCATGGTTAGGGTCAGGATTAGGGTTAAGTATGGTTTTGTTAAGGGTTAGGGTCAGGGTTAGGGTTAGGGTTAGGGTTATTATCAGGGTTAGGGTTAGGGTCAGGGTCAGGGTTAGGGTCAGGATTAGGGTTAAGTATGGTTTTGTTAAGGATTAGGGTCAGGGTTAGGGTCAGGATTAGGGTTAGTATGGTTTTGTTAAGGGTTAGGGTCAGGGTTAGGGTTAGGGTTAGGGTTAGGGTCAGGGTTAGGGTCAGGATTAGGGTTAAGTATGGTTTGGTTAAGGGTTAGGGTCAGGGTTAGGGTTAGGGTTAGGGTCAGGGTTAGGGTTAAGTATGGTTTTGTTAAGGGTTAGGGTTAGGGTTAGGGTCAGGGTTAGGGTTAGGGTTAGGGTTAGGGTCAGGGTTAGGGTTAGGGTTAGGGTTAGTTAGGGTTTAGGGTTTGGGTTAGGGTTAAGTATGATTTGGTTAAGGGTTAGGGTCAGGGTTAGGGTTAGGGTTAGGGTCAGGGTTAGGGTTAGGGTTAGGGTCAGGGTTAGGGTTAGTAAAGTCATGGTTTGGGTAGTGTGAGGGGCCACCTAAAAATGTTGGAAAAAAACGCAAACGCGGTAAAAACGCGCTAAAAACGCATACAAACGCATAAAAACGCTGCGTTTTTTTCATGCATGCTCATAAAAATGCTTGAAAAAAACGCAGCAGTTGTATGCTTATGTATGCGTTTTTTCAATGCGTTTTTTTGCGGGAAAAACGCGCTGCAAAAAAAAGCAAGTGTGAAACTAGCCTTACAAGCGTAAAAAAACGCTGTGAAAACGCATCAAAAACGCATCGTGTGCACATAGCCTTATAGTCTGCAGATATATGAAGCCGCAGCACACGCTCAACCCACAGCTCATTATAAATTCTGCATGTTGTGCTGTCGATAAAGAAAAGGGGACAAAGGACACCTACATTATTCATTATGGGGGTCACTACATTTTAATATTAACACCCAGTAATCTGTCTTATGGGCCGATGCACGTGGCTTTTACACCTTTGTTCTAATATTAAAAATTGTTCTATGAGTGACTCTCTTTATTTTCACTATATTCATGATGTAATTTGCACCTTTTTTGTTTTTCCTGGTTGTGTTTGTGTTTTTTTTCTTTCAGCATTATGGAGGTGGTTTTGGTCTAGATGTTTTATCCTTAGTCATCATTTTTTACTTTTCAAAATGTCACATTTTTTTGCGAAATTGTACCCCAGTACCCTACAAAATCTGTTAAATAATTTTGAACAGTTGGAGACTAACGTGCGACATTTTAAGACTCATTTTAGCTTGTGTGACATTTTACTCTGAAAAAGCGAAAGAAAAAAAAAGAAAAAAGAATCATCTTTGAATTTCCTTTAATTTATCAAATTTTGTGAGTCCATTTTGTTGAATTGTGGGCAAAATTGTAACAAATTCTTCACACGTATACTGTACATAATAAATATAATAAACACTTACATGAATTCTATGCTCGATATGTTCTTATAGAAGAAAAAAAATGTCTTTAAAAATCTCGGCACCTGTAGTGAGATGAAAGGAGAGAAGGATGAGAGCTCCAGTAATGGCAGTGGGAATACTCTCATCATCCTGTGTTGTAGCTTCTAGTCTGCTCTGCTGCGGTCTATACTCCTAGACATGACCGACACAGCAGATAATGGACATGTAACTACAGGAAGAGGAGATGGCACAAAACTTGTTGCAAGTCTATTACATCTGTTCATATCAATCGTAGATTACGTTATTATAACTGTCAAACAGGTGAAAATGCAAAACATCAGTGATATCACGGTGACTTTTAATGAATTTATTTCACCTCCCGTCTTTTACTGGTTTAGAAAAATATCACTATTCAGCCTCATTCAGACGTCTGTATAAACAGTCTGACTGTCTTCAGTGTTTTGTATCCAACTTTCATCAGTGTTTGGTCCGTGTGTCAGAGTTTTTACCGTCAAGGTTCATCAGTTATTTTCACATATGAAAAAAATAGATTACAAAGCTTCTCTTATATAACTATATTAATCCTGGGCAGCCCATGGACAGCTCACACCGATGCCATCCAAGTGCTGTCCGTGATTTTCACTGACCAAAGATTCTATGGGTAATTTTGATCTGTAACTCAATCAACAATGGACATGTCCCAGGGATTTCTGTGAGAACACAAAGTGCACAAAAAACGCAAACATGTGAATAGCACCACAGACTTTTTTTTTTAAATCAAAACTATTTTTATTATGCCAATCACAATGTCCCAGCAATACATATTACATTCTTATGTTACATAACACTGTAAATCCATCCATTTTTAAGACATTGTTATAATCATACCGGTATTGTATCATGGTATAACCTTAACATTTTATTGTAAACCAATTAACAAAACTTTCCCTACCCCCCCAATTAAACTCTTCCCCACACCCCCCTCCCCTTGTCTGATATGTCTTCTTTTCCTATGTGTTTGTTTCTGCAATATTCACTTAGGCCAGGTTCAGATTGCATTATGCAGGCTGTTCAACGCATAGCGTTGATGGGCTGCGTTAACGGTAACGCATTCGCGTTATGCTATACCCACTAGCGCAGATGAATCATCAGCGCTAGTGGTGACGGAGCCTCAGACGCTGCAGGCTGCGTCCGAGGCTACGTCACTGAATGACGGCACATCGCGAACCTTGGGGAGGGTCAATTTAATGAAATAGACTCATAAAATGTTGATTTGTGGTCAATTTTACCAACATATTTTTGATAACCACCCCAAGTTTGGGCCTCAATCACTAGGAGGCCTTTTGTCTGTCATATGGGTTTATATGCGGTATAAAGGGCTGATATTGGTAATATTCTGTATTGTCAAGCTGTAATTCACCAGTTGTTCTTTTGACGACTTACTATTTAGAGGAGATTTTATACTGAGGAATATAACCGCCATGCATAGAGGTGGGATGGATGTAAAAACTTACGACCTCTGAATGAACCGTATGACTAACTAAAAGTGTCATGCCAAGATATACTTGGAAATCTGTGTGCTGCCTCTGGATGATACATATGGGGGCGCCCCTGAGAGTGTCATGCATGTGTGTGATGATGGGTGATTAACAAATCATTTACTACATTTTTTATATGTGGTTTTTATTATCACGTAGCCAAACAGATAAGTTGTTACCTTTGAACTCTCCCCGCATGTAAAATATTGTAATATTCTATATATAGTGCCTCTTAGTGATCAGGGCTATAGCACATTAGTATCTGCACAATATACCCTCTTGGGTTTTTTAGGTATGCACACTGACTTAAAATGGTATTTTCATAAAAGCGGACTACTAATACTGTGATTGGGGTCATAGAATCATAGAATCGTAGAGTTGGAAGGGACCTCCTGGGCCATCTGGTCCAACCCCCTGCTTAAAGCAGGATTCGCTAAATCATCCCAGTCAGATGTCTGTCCAGCCTCTGTTTGAAGACTTCCATTGAAGGAGAACTCACCACTTCTCGTGGCAGCTTGTTCCACTCATTGATCACTCTAACTGTAAAAAAGTTTTTTCTAATATCTAATCTGTGTCTCCTCTGGGTCAATATGTGCTTTGCACATTGAGATTAATGGGACATTATATCATGTAGTGCCTTGGCGCTTCCATAAATCCACTGCTATTCTATTCTGACAGCTGCGCAGTAGTACATGCTGGTTTAGCCTTATCTGCGCCTGCGCTTTGATTCTAAATGACAAGTATACAAACACCTTGATGGAGGCCAATATGCCTAATACATTCATTCTTCAGATTATATAATTCATATGCCCTTCTATATCCTACTCTAACATAAATGTATTAAATATCACATCTCCAACAGGAGCCTCTGAAACAACCCATGTACATTTGATCTATTTTCCCCATTGTTCACCAAATTTCATAACAGCACCTCTCTTAATATATATCTTTTTCTCCATTAGAATGGTGTTATTCAAGTCTCTAATTATCTGTTCAGGCGGACTGCATGAGAGCCATTGCTTGGCAATACACTTTCTTGTATGATACAAAATTTTGCCTATTCCCAATTGAATGGATGCATTAATACCACAATCCCCCAGATATCCTAGGATACACGTTTTTGGTTTCATGTCCAAATGTAAATTAAACACCTCTCCAACCAATTTATCCACATCCTCCCATAGCCCTCCAAGCTTGGGGCATGACCAAAACATATGTAATAGGTCAGCTTCTTCTCTACTACATCTCGGGCATTCATCATCTTTGGTGTCCTATAAGCCCTATGAATAAGGAACAACTGGGATCTTCTCTGCGCTGTGTTTATTGGCAATTTACCTGTAGCTTCCAATATGTCCTCCTACTCTTCAGACTGTATCTGTCCCACCTCCCCTTCCCACCGGGACTTAGTGAGTACCATAGGGTCTCCCAAAATTGTACTCAATACAGATTGATATATTAAAGAAATCAATCCTTTCGTCCTTTTGGCTTTGACAACATGGTCCAGTAACCCGTTAGTGGATATTCTAATCGGTGTTATATTTTCCTGGGCCCTCAAGGCATGCTGCAATTGTAAATACTTATAGAATTCTGAATTTTTTTTATCTGATAAGTTTGTTTTAAATGGTCAAAGGAACATTCCATCTATATACACCTGATGCAAATATTTCAACCCTTGATTTTTCCACCCCCCCAAATCCCTCCAAATGGTATCATTCTCTCAAGTGTATGTTATTCCATAGATGGGTGTAGTGAGAATAAGTTCCCATTTCCCATAATTTTTTGCAAGTCTACCATATCTTATGAATAACGAACAACGTTGGGGCACTACGGAACCTGTCCCTAAAGACATCTGAGCACCACAGACTTTAATAAGTACGTGTTTTATCTTTGAAAATCACGGATGGAGCATTACGAGATTCATGGATGTGATTAAACTAGAAGAAAATCCCAACAGAGGACAGGGTCAGATGTAAGATTATAACCTGCCGTATATCTGCCTGGTATAACAACAACGCCCTATGAAATATATATGGACAACATTCTAACAATGTGATCAGGGAAAAGATTATGGAAATGAATTCATTGTTACTTACTTTGTCTCGTATTTCAGTGGACTGCCTGTTATAGTCTTCAGATGATGTGTTCCGGAGACTGACCGTATATGATTTGCTTGTAATCCTGAATTGCAATGGACATACGTTTTTAGCAGTTGTGGTTGTCTGTGGCAGAATAGTTGTTGTAGGCTTAGTACTGGTGAGAGGCTGCCTGGTAATTGGAGGCTCAGTACTGTTGTGCAGCTGTGTGGTAGTTGGAAGCTCGGTGCTGATGGGAGGCTGTGTGGTAGTTGGAGGCTCAGTGCTGGTGGGAGACTGTGAGGTATTTGGAGGCTCACTGCTAGTGGGAGGCCATGTGGTAATTGAAGGCCATGTGGCAGTGGGAGACTGTGTGGTAGACAGCCGTGCGGTAATGGGAGGCCGTGTAATAGTGGGAGGCCGTGTGGTAGTGAGAAGCCATGTGATAGTGTGAAACCGTGTAGAAGTTGAAGGCGAAGTGGGAGATAGAGGCTGTGTGGTAGTTGAAGGCTGTATGGTGGTTGGAGGCTGTGTGATACTTGGAGGTGCTGTGATAGTGGGAGGCTGTGTGGTGGTGGGAGGATGTGTGGTAGTGGGAAGCTGTGTGGTACTTGGAGCCTCAGTGCTGGTGGGAGGTTCTGTGGTAGTTGGAGGCTCAGTGCTGGTAGGAGGCTGTGTGGTAGTTAAAGGCTGTGTGGTAGTTTGAGGCTCAGTGGTGGTTGGAAGCTGTGTGGTAGTTGGAGGCTCAGTGCTCATGGGAGGCTGTGTGGTAGTTGGAGGCTCTGTGGTAGAGGGAGCCTCAGTGCTGCTGGGAGGCTGTGTGGTACTTGGAGGCTCAGTGGAGGTTGGAGGCTGTGTGGTAGATGGAGGCTCAGTGGTAGTTGAAGGCTGTGTGGTAGTTGGAGGCTCAGTGGTGGTTGGATGTTGTGTGGTAGTTGGAGGTTCAGTGCTGGTGTGAGGCTGTGTGGTAGTTAGAGGCTCAGTGGTAGTTGGAGACTGAGTGCTGGTGGCAGGCTGTGTGGTAGTTGGAGGCTGTGTGGTAATAGGAGGTTCAGTGGTAATTGGAGGCTGTGTGGTAGATGGAGAGTGTGTGGTAGTGATAGGTTGAGTGGTAGTTGGAGGCTCAGCGGTAGTTGGAGGCTGTATGGTAGTCGGAGGCTGTGTGGTGGTTGGAGGTTCTGTTGTAGTTGGAGGCCCTGTGGTAGCAGGAGGCTCTGTTGTGGCTGGTGGTTCAGTGGTAGTTGGAGGCTGTGTGGTAGTTGTATGCTGTTTGGTAGTGGAAGGCTCCGTGCTGATGGGAGGCTGTGTGGTATTTGGAGGCTTTGTGGTAATGGGAAGCTCTGTGGTAGTTGGAGGCTCTGTGGTAGTGGAAGACTCTGTGGTAGTGGGAGGCTCAGTGCTGGTGGGAGGCTGAGTTGTAGTTGGAGGCTCTTTCGTAGTGGGAGGCTCAGTGCTGGTGGGAGGCTGTGTGGTAGTTGGAGGCTCAGTGCTGGTCATAGGCTGTGTGATAGTTGGAGGCACAGTGCTGGTGGGAGGCAGTGTGGTAGTTGGAGGCTAAGTGCTGGAGGGAAGCTGTGTGGTAGTTGGAGGCTCTAAGGTAGTGGGAGGCTTAGTGCTGGTGGGAGGCTCTGTGGTAGTTGGAGGCTCAGTGCTGGTGGGAGGCTGAGTGGTTGTTGGAGGCTTTGTGGTAGTGGGAGGCTCTGTGGTCGTGGGAGGCTCATTGCTGGTGGGAGGCTGAGTGGTAGTTGTAGGCTCTTTCATAGTGGAAGGCTCAGTGCTATTGGGAGTCTGTGTGGTAATTGGAGGCTCAGTGCTGTTGGGAGTCTGTGTGGTAGTTGAAGGCTCAGTGCTGATGGGAGGCCGTGTGGTAGTTAGATGCTCAGTGGCAGTTGGAGGCTGTGTGGTAGTTGGAGGCTCATTGGTTGTTGGAGGCTCAGTGGTAGTTGGAGGCTGTGTGGTAGTGGGAGGTTGTGTGGTAGTGGGAGGTTGTGTGGTAGTGGAAGGCTGTGTGGTAGTTGGAAGCTCAGGGGTAGTTGGACGCTCAGTAGTGGTGGGAGGCTGTGCTGTAGTTGGAGCCTTTGTGGTAGTTGAAGCCTGTGTGGTATGGGAAGCTGAGTGGTAGTTAGAGGCTCAGTGGTAGTGGGAGGCTCTGTGGTAGTGGGACGTTCAGTGCTGGTGGGAGGCTGTGTGGTAGTTGGAGGCTCAGTGCTGGTGGGAGGCTGTGTGGTAGTTGGAGGCTGTGTGATAGTTGGAGGCCCAGTGCTGGTGGGTAGTTTTGAGGTAGATGGAGGCTCTGTGGTAGAGGGAGCCTCAGTGCTGCTGGGAGGCTCAGTGGTGGTGGTAGGGTTTGTGGTAGTTGGAAGCTCAGTGGTAGTGGGAGGCTGTGTGGTAGTTAGAGGCTCTGTGGTAGTTGGAGGCTGAATGGTTGTTGGAGGCTGTGTGGTAGTGGGAGGCTCTGTGGTAGTTGGAGGCTCTGTGGTAGTGGGAGGCTCTGTGGTAGTGGGAGGCTCTGTGGTAGTGGGAAGCTCAGTGCTGGTGGGAGGCTGAGTGGTAGTTGGAGGATCAGTGCTGGTAGGAGGCTGAGTTGTAGTTGGAGGCTCTTTCGTAGTGGGAGGCTCAGTGATGGTGGGAGGAAGTGAGGTAGTTGGAGGCTCAGTGCTGGAGGGAAGCTGTGTGGTAGTTGGAGGCTCTAAGGTAGTGGGAGACTTACTGCTGGTGGGAGGCTCAGTGCTGGTGGGAGGCTTAGTGCTGGTGGGAGGCTCTGTGCTGGTGGGAGGCTGAGTGGTAGTGGAAGGCTTTGTGGGAGGCTTTGTGGTAGTGGGAGGCTCTGTGTTAGTGGGAGGCTCAGTGCTGGTGGGAGGCTGTGTGGTAGTTGGAGACTCTGTGGTAGTGGGAGGCTCTGTGGTAGTGGGAGGCTCAGTGCTGGTTGGAGGCTGTGTGGTAGTTGGAGGCTCAGTGCTGGTGGGAGGTTGTGTGGTGGTTGGAGGCTGTGTGGTAGTTGGAGGCTCAGTGGTTGTTGGAGGCTCAGTGGTAGTTGGAGGCTGTGTGGTAGTGGGAGGTTGTGTGGTAGTTGGAGCCTGTGTGGTAGTAGGAGGCTGTTTGGCAGTTGGAAGTTCAGGGGTAGTTGGACGCTCAGTAGTGGTGGGAGGCTGTGCTGTAGTTGGAGCCTTTGTGGTAGTTGAAGCCTGTGTGGTAGTGGGAAGCTGAGTGGTAGTTGGAGGCTCAGTGCTGGTGGGTGGCTGTGTGGTAGTTCGAGGCTCAGTGCTGGTGGGAGGTTGTGTGGTAGTTGGAGGCTGTGTGATAGTTGGAGGCACAGCGCTGGTGGGTCGTTTTGTGGTAGTTGGAGGCTCAGTGCTGGTGGGAAGCTGAGTGGTAGTTGGAGGCTGTGTGGTAGTGGGAGCCTCAGTGCTGCTGGAAGGCTGTGTGGTACTTGGAGGCTCAGTGGTGGTTGGAGGCTGTGTGGTACTTGGAGGCTCAGTGGTAGTTAGCGGCTCAGTGGAAGTTGGAGGCTCTGTGGTAGTTGGAGGCTCAGTGCTGGTGGGAGGCTGTGTGATAGTTGGGGGCACAGTGCTGGTGGGAGGCTGTGTGGCAGTTTGAGGCTCAGTGCTGGTGGGAGACTGTGTGGTAGTTGAAGGCTCAGTGCTGGTGGGAGGTCGTGAGGTTGTTGGAGTTTCTGTGGTAGTGGGAGGCTCTGTGGGAGTTGGAGCCTGTGTGGTAGTGGGAGGCTCAGTGCTGGTGGAAAGCTGTGTGGTAGTTGGCTGCTCATTGGTGGTGGGAGGCTGTGTGGTGGTTGGAGGCTCAGTTGCAGTTGGAGGCTGTGTGATAGTTGGAGGCTCAGTGGTAGTAGGAGGATGTGTGGTGGTTGGAGGCTGTGTAGTAGTTGGAGGCTCCATGGTAGTTGGAGGCTCAGTGCTGGTGGAATGTTGTGTGGTGGTTGGAGGCTATGTAGTTGTTGGAGGCTCAGTTGTAGTTGGAGGCTCAGTGGTGGTGGGAGGCTTTGTGGTAGTTGGAACCTGTGTGGTAGTGGGAGGCTGTATGGTAGTTGGAGGCTCTGTGGTAGTTGGAGGCTCAGTGCTGGTGGGAGGCTGAGTGGTAGTAGGAGGCTCAAAGCTGGTGGGAGGCTGTGTGGCAGTAGGAGGCTTTGTGGTAATGGGAGGCTCACTGCTGGTGGGAGGCTGTGTGTTAGTTGGAGGCTCAATGCTGATGGGAGGCTGTGTGGTAGTTGGAGGCTCAGTGCTGGTCGGAGGCTGTGTGGTAGTTGGAGGCACAGTGCTGGTGGGACGCTGTGTGGTAGTTTGAGGCTCAGTGCTGTTGGGAGGCTGTGTGGTAGTGGGAGGCTTTGTGGTAGTAGGAGGATCTGTGGTAGTTGGAGTTTCAGTGCTGGTGAGAGGCTGTGTGGTAGTGGAAGGCTCTGTGCTGGTGGGAGTCTCTGTGGTAGTTGGAGGTTCTGTGGTGGTTGGAGGCTGCATTGTAGTTGGATGCTAAGTGGTAGTGGGAGGCATTGTGGTAGTAGGAGCCTGTGTGGTAGTTGGAGGCTCTGTGTTAGTTGGAGGCTCAGTGCTGGTGGGAGGCTGAGTGGTTGTTCGAGGCTGTGTGGTAGTGGGAGGCTCCGTGCTGGTGGGAGGCTGAGTGGTTGTTGGACGCTGTATGGTAGTTGGAGACTCAGTGGTGTTGGGAGGCTGTGTGGTAGTGGGAGGCTGTGTGGTAGTGGGAGGCTCAGTGGTAGTTGGAGGCTCTGTGGTAGTTGGAGGCTCAGTGCTTGTGGGAGGCTGAGTGGTTGTTGGAGGCTGTGTCGTAGTGGGAGGCTTCATGGTAGTTGGAGGCTCAGTGGTAGTTGGAGGCTCAGTGATGGTGGGAGGCTGAGTGGTTGTTGGAGGCTGTGTGGTAGTGGGAGGTCTTGTGGTAGTTGGAGGCTGTGTGGTAGTGGGAGGCTCAGTGCTGGTGGGAGGCTGCATTGTAGTTGGAGGCTGTGTGGTAGTGGGAGGCTCAGTGATAGTTGAAGGCTCAGTGGTAGTTTGAGGCTCAGTGGTAGTAGGAGCCTGTGTGGTAGTGGGAGGCTGAGTGGTAGTTGGGAGGCTTAGTGCTGGTGAGACGCTGAGTGGTTGTTGGAGGCTGTGTGGTTGTGGGAGGCTTTGTGGTAGTGGAAGGCTCTGTGGTAGTGGAAGGCTCAGCGCTGGTGGGAGGCTCTGTGGTAGTTTGAGGCTCTGTGATAGTTGGAAGCTCTGTGGTAGTAGGAGGCTCAGTGCTGGTGGGAGGCTGTGTGGTAGTCGGAGGCTCAGTGCTGGTGGGAGGCTCAGTGGTAGTTGGAGGATGAGTGGCAGTTGGAGGCTGTGTGGTAGTTGGAATCTCAGTGCTGGTGGGAGGCTGTGTGGTAGTTGGAGGCTGTGTGGTAGTGGGAGGCTGAGTGCTGGTGGGAAGATGAGTGGCAGTTGGGGACTCTGTGGTAGTGGGAGCCTCAGTGCTGCTGGAAGGCTGTGTGGTCCTTGGAGACTCAGTGGTGGTGGGAGGTTGTGTGGTGGTTGGCGTCTGCGCGGCAGTTGGAGGCTCAGTGGTGGTGGGAGGCTTTGTGGTAGTTGGAGGCTCAGTGGTAGTTGGAGGCTCTGTGGTAGTTGGAGGCTCAGTGCTTGTGGGAGGTTGAGTGGTTGTTGGAGGTTGTGTGGTAGTGGGAGGTTGTGTGGTAGTAGGAGGCTTTGTGATAGTGGGAGGCTCTGTGGTAGTTGGTGGCTCAGTGGTAGTTGGAGGCTCTGTGGTAATTGGAGGCACAGTGCTGGTGGGAGGCTGAGTGGTTGTTGGAGGCTGTGTGGTAGTGGGAGGCTTTGTTGTAGAGGGAGGCTCTGTGGTATTGGGAGGCTCAGTGCTGGTGGGAGGCTGTGTGGAAGTTGGAGGCTCAGTGGTGGTGGGAGGCTTTGTGGTGGTGGGAGGCTGTGTGATAGTGGAAGGCTGTGTGGTAGTGGGAGGCTGTGTGGTAGTTGGAGGCTCTGTGGTAGTTGGAGGCTCAGTGCTGGGGCGAGACTGAGTGATTGAGTCTGTGTGGTAGTGAGAGGCTTTGTGGTAGTGGGAGGCTCTGTGGTAGTTGGAGGCTCAGTGGTGGTGGGAGGCTTTGTGGTAGTTGCAGCCTGTGTGGTAGTTGGAGGCTCAGTTCTGGTGGGAGGCTGAGAGGTTGTTGGAGCTTGTGTGGTAGTGGGAGGCTTTGTGGTAGTGGTAGGCTCAGTGGTAGTTTGAGGCTCAGTGGTAGTTGGAGCCTGTGTGGTAGTTGGAGCCTGTGTGGTAGTTGAAGGCTCAGTTCTGGTGGGAGACTGAGTGGTTGTTGGAGGCTGTGTGGTAGTGGGAGGCTTTGTGGTAGTGGAAGGCTCTGTGCTGGTGGGAGTCTCTGTGGTAGTTGGAGGCTCTGGTAGTTGGAGGCTCTGTGGTAGTGGGAGGCTCTGTGGTAGTGGGAGGCTCTGTGGTAGCGGAAGGCTCAGTGCTGGTGGAAGGCTGTGTGGTAGTTGGAGGCTCAGTGGTAGTGGGAGTCTGTGTGGTAGTGGGAGGCTGTGTGGTAGTGGGAGGCTGTGTGGTAGTGGGATGCTCAGTGGTAGTTGGAGGCTCTGTGGTAATGGGAGGCTGTGTGGTAGTGGGAGGCTGTGTGGTAGTTGGAGGCTCTGTGGTAGTTGGAGGCTCAGTGCTGTGGCGAGACTGAGTGATTGCTTGAGTCTGTGTGGTAGTGAGAGGCTTTGTGGTAGTGGGAGGCTTTGTGGTAGTTGGAGCCTGTGTGGTAGTTGGAGGCTCAGTTCTGGTGGGAGGCTGAGAGGTTGTTGGAGGTTGTGTGGTAGTGGGAGGCTGTGTGGTAGTGGGAGGCTGTGTGGTAGTGGGAGGCTTTGTGGTAGTGGAAGGCTCAGTGCTGGTGGGAGTCTCTGTGGTAGTTGGAGGCTCTGTGGTAGTGGGAGGCTCTGTGGTAGTGGGAGGCTCAGTGCTGGTGGGAGGCTCAGTGCTGGTGGGAGGCTGTGTGGTAGTTGGAGGCTCAGTGCTAGTGGGAGGCTCAGTGGTAGTGGGAGGCTGTGTGGTAGTGGGAGGCTGTGTGGTAGTGGGAAGCTGTGTGGTAGTGGGAGGCTGTGTGGTGGTGGGATGCTCAGTGGTAGTTGGAGGCTCTGTGGTAGTGGGAGGCTGTGTGGCAGTGGGAGGCTGTGTTGTAGTTGGAGGCTCTGTGGTAGTTGGAGGCTCAGTGCTGGGGCGAGACTGAGTGATTGTTTGAGTCTGTGTGGTAGTGAGAGGCTTTGTGGTAGTGGGTGGCTTTGTGGTAGTTGGAGCCTCAGTTCTGGTGGGAGGCTGAGAGGTTGTTGGAGATTGTGTGGTAGTGGGAGGCTTTGTGGTAGTGGGAGGCTCAGTGGTAGTTTGAGGCTCAGTGGTAGTTGGAGGCTGTGTGGTAGTGGGAGGCTTTGTGGTAGTGGAAGGCTCTGTGCTGGTGGGAGTCTCTGTGGTAGTTGGAGGCTCTGTTTTAGTGGGAGGCTCTGTGGTAGTGGGAGGCTCAGTGCTGGTGGGAGGCTCAGTGCTGGTGGGAGGCTGTGTGGTAGTTGGAGGCTCAGTGCTGGTGGGAGGCTCAGTGGTAGTGGGAGGCTGAGTGGTAGTGGGAGGCTGTGTGGTAGTTGGAGGCTCAGTGGTAGTTGGAGGCTCTGTGTTAGTTGGAGGCTCAGTGCTTGTGGGAGGTTGAGTGGTTGTTGGAGGTTGTGTGGTAGTGGGAGGTTGTGTGGTAGTGGGAGGCTTTGTGATAGTGGGAGGCTCTGTGGTAGTTGGTGGCTCAGTGGTAGATGGAGGCTCTGTGGTAATTGGAGGCACAGTGCTGGTGGGAGGCTGAGTGGTTGTTGGAGGCTGTGTGGTAGTGGGAGGCTTTGTTGTAGAGGGAGGCTCTGTGGTATTGGGAGGCTCAGTGCTGGTGGGAGGCTGTGTGGAAGTTGGAGGCTCAGTGGTGGTGGGAGGCTTTGTGGTGGTGGGAGGCTTTGTGGTGGTGGGAGGCTGTGTGATAGTGGGAGGCTGTGTGGTAGTGGGAGGCTGTGTGGTAGTTGGAGGCTCTGTGGTAGTTGGAGGCTCAGTGCTGGGGCGAGACTGAGTGATTGAGTCTGTGTGGTAGTGAGAGGCTTTGTGGTAGTGGGAGGCTCTGTGGTAGTTGGAGGCTCAGTGGTGGTGGGAGGCTTTGTGGAAGTTGGAGCCTGTGTGGTAGTTGGAGGCTCAGTTCTGGTTGGAGGCTGAGAGGTTGTTGGAGCTTGTGTGGTAGTGCGAGGCTTTGAGGTAGTGGGAGGCTCAGTGGTAGTTTGAGGCTCAGTGGTAGTTGGAGCCTGTGTGGTAGTTGGAGCCTGTGTGGTAGTTGAAGGCTCAGTTCTGGAGGGAGACTGAGTGGTTGTTGGAGGCTGTGTGGTAGTGGGAGGCTTTGTGGTAGTGGAAGGCTCTGTGCTGGTGGGAGTCTCTGTGGTAGTTGGAGGCTCTGGTAGTTGGAGGCTCTGTGGTAGTGGGAGGCTCTGTGGTAGTGGGAGGCTCTGTGGTAACGTGAGGCTCAGTGCTGGTGGAAGGCTGTGTGGTAGTTGGAGGCTCAGTGGTAGTGGGAGGCTGTGTGGTAGTGGGAGGCTGTGTGGTAGTGGGAGGCTGTGTGGTAGTGGGATGCTCAGTGGTAGTTGGAGGCTCTGTGGTAATGGGAGGCTGTGTGGTAGTGGGAGGCTGTGTGGTAGTTGGAGACTCTGTGGTAGTTGGAGGCTCAGTGCTGGGGTGAGACTGAGTGATTGCTTGAGTCTGTGTGGTAGTGAGAGGCTGTGTGGTAGTGGGAGGCTTTGTGGTAGCTGGAGCCTGTGTGGTAGTTGGAGGATCAGTTCTGGTGGGAGGCTGAGAGGTTGTTGGAGGTTGTGTGGTAGTGGGAGGCTGTGTGGTAGTGGGAGGCTTTGTGGTAGTGGAAGGCTCTGTGCTGGTGGGAGTCTCTGTGGTAGTTGGAGGCTCTGTGGTAGTGGGAGGCTCTGTGGTAGTGGGAGGCTCAGTGCTGGTGGGAGGCTCAGTGCTGGTGGGAGGCTGTGTGGTAGTTGGAGGCTCAGTGCTAGTGGGAGGCTCAGTGGTAGTGGGAGGCTGTGTGGTAGTGGGAGGCTGTGTGGTAGTGGGAAGCTGTGTGGTAGTGGGAGGCTGTGTGGTGGTGGGATGCTCAGTGGTAGTTGGAGGCTCTGTGGTAGTGGGAGGCTGTGTGGCAGTGGGAGGCTGTGTGGTAGTTGGAGGCTCTGTGGTAGTTGGAGGCTCAGTGCTGGGGCGAGACTGAGTGATTGTTTGAGTCTGTGTGGTAGTGAGAGGCTTTGTGGTAGTGGGAGGCTTTGTGGTAGTTGGAGCCTGTGTGGTAGTTGGAGGCTCAGTTCTGGTGGGAGGCTGAGAGGTTGTTGGAGGTTGTGTGGTAGTGGGAGGCTTTGTGGTAGTGGGAGGCTCAGTGGTAGTTTGAAGCTCAGTGGTAGTTGGAGGCTGTGTGGTAGTGGGAGGCTTTGTGGTAGTGGAAGGCTCTGTGCTGGTGGGAGTCTCTGTGGTAGTTGGAGGCTCTGTGGTAGTGGGAGGCTCTGTGGTAGTGGGAGGCTCAGTGCTGGTGGGAGGCTCAGTGCTGGTGGGAGACTGTGTGGTAGTTGGAGGCTCAGTGCTGGTGGGAGGCTCAGTGGTAGTGGGAGGCTGAGTGGTAGTGGGAGGCTGTGTGGTAGTGGGATGCTCAGTGGTAGTTGGAGGCTCTGTGATTTTTGGAGGCTGAGTGGAAGTGGGAGGCTGTGTGGTAATGGGAGGCTGTGTGGTAGTTGGAGGCGCTGTGGTAGTTGGAGGCTCAGTGCTGGTGCGAGGTTTTGTGGTAGTGGGAGGCTGTGTGGTGGGATGCTCAGTGGTAGTTGGAGGCTCTGTGATTGTTTGAGTCTGTGTGGTAGTGAGAGGCTTTGTGGTAGTGGGAGGCTCTGTGGTAGTTAGAGGCTCAGTGGTGGTGAGAGGCTTTGTGGTAGTTGGAGCCTGTGTGGTAGTTGGCGGCTCAGTTCTGGTGGGAGACTGAGTGGTTGCTGGAGGCTGTGTGGTAGTGGGAGGCTTTGTGGCAGTGGAAGGCTCTGCTGGTGGGAGTCTCTGTGGTAGGTGGAGGCTCTGTGGTAGTTGGAGGCTCTGTGGTAGTGGGAGGCTCTGTGGTAGTGGGAGGCTCAGTGCTGGTGGGAGGCTCAGTGCTGGTGGGAGACTGTGTGGTAGTTGGAGGCTCAGTGCTGGTGGGAGGCTCAGTGGTAGTGGGTGGCTGTGTGGTAGTGGGAGGCTGTGTGGTAGTGGGATGGTCAGTGGTAGTTGGAGGCTCTGTGGTTTTTGGAGGCTGCGTGATAGAGGGAGGCTGTGTGGTAGTTGGAGGCTCTGTGGTAGTTGGAGGCTCAGTGCTGGTGCGAGACTGAGTGATTGTTTGAGTTTGTGTGGTAATGGGAGGCTCTGTGGTAGTTGGAGGCTCAGTGGTGGTGGGAGGCTTTGTGGTAGTTGGAGCCTGTGTGGTAGTTGGAGGTTTAGTTCTGGTGGGAGGCTGAGTGGTTGTTGGAGGTTGTATTGTAGTGGGAGGCTCAGTGGCAGTTTGAGGCTCAGTGGTAGTTGGAGCCTGTGTGGTAGTTGGAGCCTGTGTGGTAGTTGGAGGCTCAGTTCTGGTGGGAGACTGAGTGGTTGTTAGAGGCTGTGTGGTAGTGGGAGGCTTTGTGGTAGTGGAAGTGGTAGTGGTAGTGCTGGTGGGAGGCTCTGTGGTAGTTGGAGGCTCTGTGGTAGTTGGGGGCTCTGTGGTAGTTGGGGGCTCTGTGGTAGTGGGAGACTCTGTGGTAGTGGCAGGCTCTGTGGTAGTGGGAGGCTCTGTGGTAGTGGGAGGCTCAGTGATGGTGGGAGGCTCACTGCTGGTGGAAGGCTGTGTGGTAGTTGGAGGCTCAGTGCTGTTGGGAGGCTCAGTGGTAGTGGGAGGCTGTGTGGTAGTGGGAGGCTGTGTGGTAGTGGGATGCTCAGTGGTAGTTGGAGGCTCTGTGGTAGTGGGAGGCTGTGTGGTAGTGGTAGGCTGTGTGGTAGTTGGATGCTCAGTGGTAGTTGGAGGCTCAGTGCTGGTGGGAGGCTTAGTGGTTTTTGGAGGCTGTGTGGTTTTTGGAGGCTGTGTGGTAGTGGGAGGCTGTGTGGTAGTGGGCGGCTTTGTGGTAGTGGGAGGCTCACTGGTAGTTTGAGGCTCAGTGGTATTTGGAGCCTGTGTGGTAGTTGGAGGCTCAGTTCTGGTGGGAGCCTGAGTGGTTGTTGGAGGCTGTGTGGTAGTGGGAGGCTTTGTGGTAGTGGAAGGCTCTGTGCTGGTGGGAGGCTCTGTGGTAGTTGGAGGCTCAAAGCTGGTGGGAAGCTCAGTGCTGGTGAGAGGCTCAGTGCTGGTGGGAGGCTGTGTGGTAGTTGGAGGCTCTGTGGTAGTTGGAGGCTCAGTGCTGGGGCGAGACTGAGTGATTGTTTGAGTCTGTGTGGTAGTGAGAGGCTTTGTGGTAGTGGGAGGCTTTGTGGTAGTTGGAGCCTGTGTGGTAGTTGGAGGCTCAGTTCTGGTGGGAGGCTGAGAGGTTGTTGGAGGTTGTGTGGTAGTGGGAGGCTTTGTGGTAGTGGGAGGCTCAGTGGTAGTTTGAGGCTCAGTGGTAGTTGGAGCCTGTGTGGCAGTGGGAGCCTTTGTGGTAGTTGGAGGCTCAGTTCTGGTGGGAGACTGAGTGGTTGTTGGAGGCTGTGTGGTAGTGGGAGGCTTTGTGGTAGTGGAAGGCTCTGTGCTGGTGGGAGTCTCTGTGATAGTTGGAGGCTCTGTGGTAGTGGGAGGCTCAGTGCTGGTGGGAGGCTCAGTGCTAGTAAGAGGCTGTGTGGTAGTTGGAGGCTCAGTGCTGGTGGGAGGCTCAGTGGTAGTGGGAGGCTGTGTGGTAGAGGGAGGCTGTGTGGCAGTGGGATGCTCAGTGGTAGTTGGAGGCTCTGTGATTTTTGGAGGCTGATTGGAAGTGGGAGGCTGTGTGGTAGTGGGAGGCTGTGTGGTAGTTGAAGACGCTGTGGTAGTTGGAGGCTTAGTGCTGGTGCGAGGCTTTGTGGTAGTGGGAGGCTGTATAGTAGTGGGATGCTCAGTGGTAGTTGGACACTCTGTGATTGTTTGAGTCTGTGTGGTAGTGAGAGGCTTTGTGGTAGTGGGAGGCTCTGTGGTAGTTAGAGGCTCAGTGGTGGTGGGAGGCTTTGTGGTAGTTGGAGCCTGTGTGGCAGTTGGAGGCTCAGTTCTGGTGGGAGAATGAGTGGTTTTTGGAGGTTGTGTGGTAGTGGAAGGCTTTGTGGTAGTGGGAGGCTCAGTGGTAGTTTGAGGCTCAGTGGTAGTTGGAGCCTGTGTAGTAGTTGGAGGCTCAGTTCTGGTGGGAGACTGAGTAGTTGTTGAAGGCTGTGTGGTAGTGGGAGGCTTTGTGGTAGTGGAAGTGGTAGTGGTAGTGGAAGTGGTAGTGGTAGTGCTGGTGGGAGGCTCTGTGGTAGTTGGAGGCTCTGTGGTAGTTGGAGGCTCTGTGGTAGTTGGAGGCTCTGTGGTAGTGGGAGACTCTGTGGTAGTGGCAGGCTCTGTGGTAGTGGGAGGCTCTGTGGTAGTGGGAGGCTCAGTGCTGGTGGGAGGCTCACTGCTGGTGGAAGGCTGTGTGGTAGTTGGAGGCTCGGTGCTGGTGCGAGACTGAGTGATTATTTGAGTTTGTGTGGTAGTGGGAGGCTCTGTGGTAGTTGGAGGCTCAGTGGTGGTGGGAGGCTTTGTGGTAGTTGGAGCCTGTGTTGTAGTTGGAGGCTCAGTTCTGGTGGGAGACTGAGTGGTTGTTAGAGGCTGTGTGGTAGTGGGAGGCTTTGTGGTAGTGGAAGTGGTAGTGGAAGTGGTAGTGGTAGTGCTGGTGGGAGGCTTTGTGGTAGTTGGAGGCTGTGTGGTAGTTGGAGGCTCAGTTCTGGTGGGAGGCTGAGTGGTTGTTGGAGGTTTTGTTGTAGTGGGAGGCTTTATGGTAGTGGGAGGCTCAGTGGTAGTTGGAGCCTGTGTGGTAGTTGGAGCCTGTGTGGTAGTTGGAGGCTCAGTTCTGGTGGGAGACTGAGTGGTTGTTAGAGGCTGTGTGGTAGTGGGAGGCTTTGTGGTAGTGGAAGTGGTAGTGGTAGTGGAAGTGGTAGTGGTAGTGGAAGTGGTAGTGGTAGTGCTGGTGGGAGGCTCTGTGGTAGTTGGAGGCTCTGTGGTAGTTGGAGGCTCTGTGGTAGTTGGAGGCTCTGTGGTAGTGGGAGACTCAGTGGTAGTGGGAGGCTGTGTGGTATTGGGAGGCTGTGTGGTAGTGGGATGCTCAGTGGTAGTTGGAGGCTCTGTGGTTTTTGGAGGCTGTGTGGTAGTGGCAGGCTGTGTGGTAGTGGCAGGCTGTGTGGTAGTGGGATGCTCTGTGGTAGTTGGAGGCTCAGTGCTGGTGGGAGGCTTAGTGTTATTTGGAGGCTGTGTGGTAGTGGGAGGCTTTGTGGTAGTGGGAGGCTTTGTGTTAGTGGGAGGCTCAGTGGTAGTTTGAGGCTCAGTGGTAGTTGGAGCCTGTGTGGTAGTTGGAGGCTCAGTTCTGGTGGGAGGCTGAGTGGTTGTTGGAGGCTGTGTGGTAGTGAGAGGCTTTGTGGTAGTGGAAGGCTCTGTGCTGGTGGGAGGCTCTGTGGTAGTTGGAGGCTCAGTGCTGGGGGGAGGCTCAGTGCTGGTGGGAGGCTGTGTGGTAGTTGGAGGCTCTGTGGTAGTTGGAGCCTCAGTGCTGGGGCAAGACTGAGTGATTGTTTGAGTCTGTGTGGTAGTGAGAGGCTTTGTGGTAGTGGGAGGCTTTGTGGTAGTTGGAGCCTGTGTGGTAGTTGGAGGCTCACTTCTGGTGGGAGGCTGAGAGGTTGTTGGAGGTTGTGTGGTAGTGGGAGGCTTTGTGGTAGTGAGAGGCTCAGTGGTAGTATGAGGCTCAGTGGCAGTTGTAGCCTGTGTGGTAGTGGGAGCCTTTGTGGTAGTTGGAGGCTCTGTGGTAGTTGGAGGCTCAGTGCTGGGGGGAGGCTCAGTGCTGGTGGGAGGCTGTGTGGTAGTTGGAGGCTCTGTGGTAGTTGGAGCCTCAGTGCTGGGGCAAGACTGAGTGATTGTTTGAGTCTGTGTGGTAGTGAGAGGCTTTGTGGTAGTGGGAGGCTTTGTGGTAGTTGGAGCCTGTGTGGTAGTTGGAGGCTCACTTCTGGTGGGAGGCTGAGAGGTTGTTGGAGGTTGTGTGGTAGTGGGAGGCTTTGTGGTAGTGAGAGGCTCAGTGGTAGTTTGAGGCTCAGTGGCAGTTGTAGCCTGTGTGGTAGTGGGAGCCTTTGTGGTAGTTGGAGGCTCAGTGGTAGTTGGAGGCTCTGTGGTAGTTGGAGGCTCAGTGCTGGTGGGAGGCTTTGTGGTGGTGGGAGGCTCTGTGGTGGTGGGAGGCTGTGTGGTAGTGGGAGGCTTTGTGGTAGTGGGAGGCTGTGTGGTAGTTGAAGGCTCTGTGGTAGTTGGAGGCTCAGTGCTGGGGCGAGACTGAGTGATTGTTTGAGTCTGTGTGGTAGTGAGAGGCTTTGTGGAAGTTTGAAGCCTGTGTGGTAGTTGGAGGCTCAGTTCTGGTGGGAGGCTGAGAGGTTGTTGGAGGTTGTGTGGTAGTGGGAGGCTTTGTGGTAGTGGGAGGCTCAGTGGTAGTTTGAGGCTCAGTGGTAGTTGGAGCCTGTGTGGTAGTTGGAGCCTGTGTGGTAGTTGGAGGCTCAGTTCTGGTGGGAGACTGAGTGGTTGTTGGAGGCTGTGTGGTAGTGGGAGGCTTTGTGGTAGTGGAAGGCTCTGTGCTGGTGGGAGTCTCTGTGGTAGTTGGAGGCTCTGTGGTAGTTGGAGGCTTTGTGGTAGTGGGAGGATCTGTGGTAGTGGGAGGCTCTGTGGTAGTGGGAGGCTCAGTGCTGGTGGGTGGCTGTGTGGTAGTTGGAGGCTCAGTGCTGGTGGGAGGTTCAGTGGTAGTGGGAGGCTGTGTGGCAGTGGGAGGCTGTGTGGTAGTGGGAGGCTGTGTGGTAGTCGGATGCTCAGTGGTAGTTGGAGGCTCTGTGGCAGTGCGAGGTTGTGTGGTAGTGGGAGGCTGTGTGGTAGTGGGCGGCTGTGTGGTAGTTGGAGGCTCTGTGGTAGTTGGAGGCTCTGTGGTAGTTGGAGGCTCAGTGCTGGGGCGAGACTGAGTGATTGTTTGAGTCTGTGTGGTATTGAGAGGTTTTGTGGTAGTGGGAGGCTTTGTGGTAGTTGGAGTCTGTGTGGTAGTTAGAGGCTCAGTTCTGGTGGGAGGCTGAGAGGTTGTTGGAGGTTGTGTGGTAGTGGGAGGCTCAGTGGTAGTTTGAGGCTCAGTGGTAGTTGGAGCCTGTGTGGTAGTGGGAGCCTTTGTGGTAGTTGGAGGCTCAGTTCTGGTGGGAGACTGAGTGGTTGTTGGAGGCTGTGTGGTAGTGGGAGGCTCAGTGGTAGTTTGAGGCTCAGTGGTAGTTGGAGCCTGTGTGGCAGTGGGAGCCTTTGTGGTAGTTGGAGGCTCAGTTCTGGTGGGAGACTGAGTGGTTGTTGGAGGCTGTGTGGTAGTGGGAGGCTTTGTGGTAGTGGAAGGCTCTGTGCTGGTGGGAGTCTCTGTGATAGTTGGAGGCTCTGTGGTAGTGGGAGGCTCAGTACTGGTGGGAGGCTCAGTGCTAGTGGGAGGCTGTGTGGTAGTTGGAGGCTCAGTGCTGGTGGGAGGCTCAGTGGTAGTGGGAGGCTGTGTGGTAGAGGGAGGCTGTGTGGTAGTGGGATGCTCAGTGGTAGTTGGAGGCTCTGTGATTTTTGGAGGCTGATTGGAAGTGGGAGGCTGTGTGGTAGTGGGAGGCTGTTTGGTAGTTGGAGGCGCTGTGGTAGTTGGAGGCTCAGTGCTGGTGCGAGGCTTTGTGGTAGTGGGAGGCTGTATGGTAGTGGGATGCTCAGTGGTAGTTGGACGCTCTGTGATTGTTTGAGTCTGTGTGGTAGTGAGAGGCTTTGTGGTAGTGGGAGGCTCTGTGGTAGTTAGAGGCTCAGTGGTGGTGGGAGGCTTTGTGGTAGTTGGAGCCTGTGTGGCAGTTGGAGGCTCAGTTCTGGTGGGAGAATGAGTGGTTTTTGGAGGTTGTGTGGTAGTGGAAGGCTTTGTGGTAGTGGGAGGCTCAGTGGTAGTTTGAGGCTCAGTGGTAGTTGGAGCCTGTGTGGTAGTTGGAGGCTCAATTCTGGTGGGAGACTGAGTAGTTGTTGAAGGCTGTGTGGTAGTGGGAAGCTTTGTGGTAGTGGAAGGCTCTGTGCTGGTGGGAGTCCCTGTGGTAGGTGGAGGCTCTGTGGTAGTTGGAGGCTCTGTGGTAGTGGGAGGCTCTGTGGTAGTGGGAGGCTCAGTGCTGGTGGGAGGCTCAGTGCTGGTGGGAGGCTGTGTGGTAGTTGGAGGCTCAGTGCTGTTGGGAGGCTCAGTGGTACTGGGAGGCTGTGTGGTAGTGGGAGGCTGTGTGGTAGTGGGATGGTCAGTGGTAGTTGGAGGCTGTGTGGTAGTGGGAGGCTTTGTGGTAGTGGAAGTGGTAGTGGAAGTGGTAGTGGTAGTGCTGGTGGGAGGCTTTGTGGTAGTTGGAGCCTGTGTGGTAGTTGGAGGCTCAGTTCTGGTGGGAGGCTGAGTGGTTGTTGGAGGTTGTGTTGTAGTGGGTGGCTTTGTGGTAGTGGGAGGCTCAGTGGTAGTTTGAGGCTCAGTGGTAGTTGGAGGCTCAGTGCTGGTGCGAGACTGAGTGATTATTTGAGTTTGTGTGGTAGTGGGAGGCTCTGTGGTAGTTGGAGGCTCAGTGGTGGTGGGAGGCTTTGTGGTAGTTGGAGCCTGTGTGGTAGTTGGAGGCTCAGTTCTGGTGGGAGACTGAGTGGTTGTTAGAGGCTGTGTGGTAGTGGGAGGCTTTGTGGTAGTGGAAGTGGTAGTGGAAGTGGTAGTGGTAGTGCTGGTGGGAGGCTTTGTGATATTTGGAGCCTGTGTGGTAGTTGGAGGCTCAGTTCTGGTGGGAGGCTGAGTGGTTGTTGGAGGTTGTGTTGTAGTGGGAGGCTTTGTGGTAGTGGGAGGCTCTGTGGTAGTTTGAGGCTCAGTGGTAGTTGGAGCCTGTGTGGTAGTTGGAGCCTGTGTGGTAGTTGGAGGCTCAGTTCTGGTGGGAGACTGAGTGGTTGTTAGAGGCTGTGTGGTAGTGGGAGGCTTTGTGGTAGTGGAAGTGGTAGTGGTAGTGGAAGTGGTAGTGGTAGTGCTGGTGGGAGGCTCTGTGGTAGTTGGAGGCTCTGTGGTAGTGGGAGACTCTGTGGTAGTGGCAGGCTCTGTGGTAGTGGTAGGCTCTGAGGTAGTGGGAGGCTCAGTGCTGGTGGGAGGCTCACTGCTGGTGGAAGGCTGTGTGGTAGTTGGAGGCTCGGTGCTGGTGGGAGGCTCAGTGGTAGTGGGAGGCTGTGTGGTAGTGGGAGGCTGTGTGGTAGTGGGATGCTCAGTGGTAGTTGGAGGCTCTGTGGTTTTTGGAGGCTGTGTGGTAGTGGCAGGCTGTGTGGTAGTGGGAGGCTGTGTGGTAGTGGGATGCTCAGTGGTAGTTGGAGGCTCTGTGGTAGTTGGAGGCTCAGTGCTGGTGGGAGGCTTAGTGGTTTTTGGAGGCTGTGTGGTAGTGGGAGGCTTTGTGGTAGTGGGAGGCTTTGTGTTAGTGGGAGGCTCAGTGGTAGTTTGAGGCTCAGTGGTAGTTGGAGCCTGTGTGGTAGTTGGAGGCTCAGTTCTGGTGGGAGGCTGAGTGGTTGTTGGAGGCTGTGTGGTAGTGGGAGGCTTTGTGGTAGTGGAAGGCTCTGTGCTGGTGGGAGGCTCTGTGGTAGTTGGAGGCTCAGTGCTGGGGGGAGGCTCAGTGCTGGTGAGAGGCTCAGTGCTGGTGGGAGGCTGTGTGGTAGTTGGAGGCTCTGTGGTAGTTGGAGGCTCAGTGCTGGGGCGAGACTGAGTGATTGTTTGAGTCTGTGTGGTAGTGAGAGGCTTTGCGGTAGTGGGAGGCTTTGTGGTAGTTGGAGCCTGTGTGGTAGTTGGAGGCTCACTTCTGGTGGGAGGCTGAGAGGTTGTTGGAGGTTGTGTGGTAGTGGGAGGCTTTGTGGTAGTGAGAGGCTCAGTGGTAGTTTGAGGCTCAGTGGCAGTTGTAGCCTGTGTGGTAGTGGGAGCCTTTGTGGTAGTTGGAGGCTCAGTGCTGGGGCGAGACTGAGTGATTGTTTGAGTCTGTGTGGTAGTGAGAGGCTTTGTGGTAGTTGGAGCCTGTGTGGTAGTTGGAGGCTCAGTTCTGGTGGGAGACTGAGTGGTTGTTGGAGGCTGTGTGGTAGTGGGAGGCTTTGTGGTAGTGGGAGGCTGTGTGGTAGTGGGATGCTCAGTGGTAGTTGGAGGCTCTGTGGTAGTTGGAGGCTCAGTGCTGGTGGGAGGCGTTGTGGTAGTTGGAGCCTGTGCTGTTGTGAGTTCATTTTTCCCTTCACCATTGAGGTCTGATGAACTCCCTCCTCTAGTGAAGGAAGGTAGTGAGACTGATTACCAAACACCTGGGCAGCTAGATGATGACTGGGTGGCTGGAATTGAGGACTGTATATAAGGCTGCCGACGCCCTTCTTCCTGGCTGGTGATTTTCCTGCTGGATTCTTGGAGACCAGTCTGATTCCTGCATCTCAAAGCTAAGTTTTTCTGCTCTGCTTTGTACTCTTCAGTTTTGTTTTTGTTTTGCCTTGTTTTTTGGGAGTTCTGCCATCCCCGGCCGGGGGTGAGCTGAATTCCATTTTTGTCTCTGATCTGTTGATATTTTGCTCTGTCTTCAGAATATACCTGAGCGCTGATATAGTCTTTTGAAGCCTACCGACTTCAGGGCCTGTTTTTCCTATCAGTCGGTTGGCTCATTTTAGTAGGGTTTTCGTGGATGGCAGACAGCAGCTTTCCTATCCTGTCCTATGTAGTTAGCTTGGGCCCCATCATTTGCTCAACCTATCTTTCTATCTGTGTTAGTGTTTTCATCTTGCTTCACCGTCATTATATGTTGGGGGCTGCCTATTGCTTTGGGGTCTGCTCTGGGGCAGTTTAGTTTTTCCCCTTTCTGTCTTTAGGCTATATAGTTCTCCGGCTGTGATCGAGGGGTCTAGGGCACCGTAGGAACCCCCCACGGCTACTGCTAGTTGTTGTGGATAGGTTCAGGGGTCTGCAATCCGATAGCTGCCAACCTCTCTGGTTTTTCTGGACTTAGCTGGTATTTTGTTTTTTCCTCCTTCGGTTACTCATCATAACAGAATCACCAGCCATACCGCAGATCCTAGGGTACTCAATAGCAGGAGAGAATTGTAAGAAAGAAAGAAAGAAAAAAAAAAAAAAGAAGGTGTCAGAATTTTTTTCTTTTTCTTTTTTGTGTGCATATTTTTTCCTCTATATCTCTGAGGCCGTAGGGGGAATTTTTCTCTCAATGGAGATGAAGCAATTGTCTGATCGTGTGGAGCAGCTCGCTGCTGAAGTGCGGGGAATTTCCGCCTATCTTGCTCATTCACATGCTGCTGAACCAAAGATTCCTACTCCTGATGTATTTTTGGGGGATTGGTCTAAATTCTTGAATTTCAAGAATAATTGTAAATTATTTTTTGCCTTGAAGCCTAACTCGTCGGGGAACTCAGCGCAGCAGGTTAAAATTGTCATCTCTTTGCTGCGCAGCGATCCCCAGGATTGGGCGTTTTCTTTGAAACCTGATGATCCTATTCTGAATAATGTGAACGCATTTTTTCAAGCCTTGGGGTTGTTGTATGATGAACCTAATGCTATTGATCAGGCTGAAAAGACCCTGTTGGCATTAAGCCAGGGTCGGGATTCGGCAGAGTTGTATTGTCAAAAATTCCGAAAGTGGGCGGTCCTTACTACCTGGAATGATGGTGCCTTGGCAGCCCTCTTTCGGAAGGGTTTGTCAGAAACTGTAAAAGATACTATGGTGGGATTTCCTGTTCCCTCTGGTCTTGACGATTCTATGTCATTAGCCATTCAGGTGGATCGGCATTTATGTGAACGCAAAACTACACGAGAGATGTTACCACCTGTTGAACAAATGTCTGAACCTATGCAATGTGATAGAGTTTTGTCTAGGGCGCAACGTCAGGAGTTCAGAAGGCGTAATAAGCTGTGTTTTTTTTGTGGAGATGCCTCGCATATTATTTCTGTCTGCCCTAAACGAGAGAAACGTTGTGCACACACGTTTTCTGTGGGTGGTGTTCAACCTAAGTTTCTTCTGGCAATTACTCTGTTCTGCTCCCTGTCCACATTTTCCGCCAAGGTTTTTGTGGATTCAGGAGCAGCTCTGAACCTGATGGACTTGGATTTTGCTAAACGTTGTGGATTTCCTATGACACCTCTGCGGACGCCTATCCCTTTGAGGGGTATTGATGCTACTCCTTTGGCGAAGAATAAACCTCAGTTTTGGACCCAGGTGGTAATGCGGGTCGCCCCAGACCACCAAAAAATTGAGTTCTGGTGTTGCATAATTTGCATGATACCATTGTTCTGGGGTTTCCCTGGTTGCAAATCCATAATCCAGTTCTGGATTGGAAATCTTTGTCTGTGGTGAGTTGGGGTTGTCGGTGTGCCCTTAGTGATGCTCCTGTTTTCTCCAACTCTCCCTAGTCACATGATGTTCCTGACTATTTGGCTGACTTTTATGATGTATTTAGTGAGAATGAGTCTGCGTCTTTGCCTCCTCATAGGAGTTATGACTGTGCTATTGAGCTGAACCCGGGGTGTAAATTCCCCAAGGGTCGGCTTTTCAATTTATCTGTACCCGAGCACGAGGCTATGCGATCCTATATTAAGGAGGCGTTGGAGAAGGGTCATATTAGACCATCCTCTTCACCCTTAGGTGCTGGGTTTTTTTTCGTGGCCAAAAAGGATGGTTCATTAAGGCCTTGTATTGACTATCGTGCCCTCAACAAAATTACTGTTAAATATCAGTATCCGTTACCCCTGATTTCTGATCTATTCTCCAGAATTAAAGGTGCTTGCTGGTTTACCAAGCTTGACCTCAGGGGGACGTATAATCTTATTCGCATTAAGCATGGGGATGAATGGAAGACGGCGTTTAATACTCCGGAGGGACATTTTGAGTACCTGGTGATGCCTTTTGGGCTCACTAATGCCCCTTCTGTCTTCCAGTGCTTCATGAACGATATATTCCGAGACTTTGTGGATACATTTTTGATTATCTATCTGGATGATATTTTGATTTTCTCCAAGAATTGGGACTCTCATGTGGAACATGTTCGGACTGTGTTCCGGATTTTGAGGGAGAATTCCCTGTATATCAAGGGATCGAAATGCCTTTTTGGGGTACAGAGGATTTCATTTTTGGGATTTATTTTGTCTCCGTCAACTATTGAAATGGACCCGGCCAATGTACAGGCCATTTATGATTGGGTTCAGCCCACTTCTTTGAAGGCCCTCCAGAAGTTTTTGGGTTTTGCTAATTTTTATCGGAAATTTATAGCTAATTTTTCTGGTATTGCCAAGCCATTGACGGATTTGACTAGGAAGGGTGCTGATGTGCTGAATTGGTCTCCGGAGGCTGTTTCTTCCTTTCAGGAGCTGAAGCGAAGATTCACTTCTGCTCCGGTTTTGCGGCAACCTGATGTCTCACTCCCGTTTCAGGTGGAGGTGGACGCTTCTGAGATTGGTGCAGGAGCGGTGTTGTCCCAAAAAGATCCTGTGACATCTAAAATTAATCCTTGTGCTTTCTTTTCCCGAAAGTTCTCCCCATCCGAACGTAACTATGATGTGGGGAGACGGGAACTGTTGGCCATGAAATGGGCATTTGAGGAGTGGAGACATTGGTTGGAGGGAGCCAAACACCAAGTCGTGGTCCTTACTGACCACAAGAATTTGATTTACCTGGAGTCGGCCAAGCGCTTGAATCCTAGACAGGCTAGGTGGGCCTTGATTTTCACACGTTTTGATTTTGTGGTCTCTTTTCTTCCGGGCACTAAGAATGTCAAGGCAGACGCCCTCTCTAGGAGTTTCCTTGCTGATTCTCCTGTTGTGACTAAGCCTGCTACCATCTTAGGCGAGGGGGTAGTTCTTTCTGTCATCTCGCCCAATTTGAGATGTGCTCTGGAAGAGTTTCAGGAGGACAAACCTGAGCGTTGTCCCAGTGGAAAGTTGTATGTTCCTGACCAGTGGAGGAAGAGAATGATGTCTGAAGTTCATTGCTCTGCATTGGCTGGTCATCCAGGTATTTTTGGTACTAGAGATCTGGTGAGTCGATCTTTTTGGTGGCCCGCCTTGTCTCGTGATGTCAGGAATTTTGTGCAGTCCTGTGGGACTTGCTCCCGGTCTAAACCTTGTTCTCGCTCTAGTGGCTTGTTGATGCCTTTGCCGGTGCCCAGGAGGCCATGGACCCATATTTCAATGGATTTTATCTCTGATATGCCTGTCTCTCAGAGAATGACTGTTATTTGGGTGATTTGTGATAGATTCTCTAAGATGGTCCATCTTGTACCACTCCCTAAGTTGCCATCTTCCTCTGAGTTGGTGCCCTTGTTTTTGCAACAGGTGGTTCGCTTGCACGGGATTCCTGAGAACATTGTATCTGACAGAGGAGTTCAGTTTGTGTCTAGATTTTGGAGGACTTTCTGTTCCAAGCTGGGAATTCAGTTGTCCTTCTCCTCTGCGTTTCACCCTCAGACCAATGGGCAGACGGAGAGAACAAACCAGACTTTGGAGTCGTATTTGAGATGTTTTATTTCTGCCGATCAGGATGATTGGGTTTCATTTTTGCCCTTGGCCGAATTTGCTTTAAATAATAGAGCTAGTTCTGCCACTTTGATGTCACCTTTTTTTTGTAACTTTGGTTTTCACCCTCGATTTTCTTCAGGGCAGGTGGAGCCTTCTGCCTGCCCAGGTGTTGACACTGTGGTGGAGAGAATGCACCAGATCTGGGACCAAGTAGTGGATAAGTTGTCTCTCTCCCAGGAAAAGGCCCAGCGGTTTTCCAACCGGCGTAGGACCGTTGGTCCCCAGTTTAAGGTGGGTGATATGGTTTGGTTGTCATCAAAAAATATCGCTATGAAGGTGGCTTCTCCTAAGTTTAAGCCTAGATTTATTGGACCTTACAAGATTTTGGAGATTATTAATCCGGTCTCTTTTCGGTTGGCTCTTCCTGTCACATTTAAAATTCATAATGTGTTTCATAAGTCCTTGTTGAAGAGGTTTGTTGAACCAGTAGTTCCTGTGGTGGCACCTCCTGACCCTATATTGTTTGAAGGTAACATGGAATATGAGGTAGAGAAGATACTGGATTCCCGTCTGGCTAGACGGAGACTCCAGTATTTGGTTAAGTGGAAGGGTTATGGTCAGGAGGATAATTCCTGGGTCTCTGCCTCTGATATTCATGCCGAAAGATTGGTGCGTGCCTTTCATCGGGCTCACCCGGATCGCCCTGGTGGCATGAATGAGGGTTCGGTGACCCCTGCTCAAGGGGGAGGTACTATTGTGAGTTCATTTTTCCCTTCACCATTGAGGTCTGATGAACTCCCTCCTCTAGTGAAGGAAGGTAGTGAGACTGATTACCAAACACCTGGGCAGCTAGATGATGACTAGGTGGCTGGAATTGAGGACTGGATATAAGGCTGCCGACGTCCTTCTTCCTGGCTGGTGATTTTCCTGCTGGATTCTTGGAGACCAGTCTGATTCCTGCATTTCAAAGCTAAGTTTTTCTGCTCTGCTTTGTACTCTTCAGTTTTGTTTTTGTTTTGCCTTGTTTTTTGGGAGTTCTGCCATCCCCAGCCGGGGGTGAGCTGAATTCCATTTTTGTCTCTGGTCTGTTGATATTTTGCTCTGTCTTCAGAATATACCTGAGCGCTGATATAGTCTTTTGAAGCCTAGCGACTTCAGGGCCTGTTTTTCCTATCAGTCGGTTGGCTCATTTTTATAGGGTTTTTGCGGATGGCAGACAGCAGCTTTCCTATCCTGTCCTATGTAGTTAGCTTGGGCCCCATCATTTGCTCAACCTATCTTTCTATCTGTGTTAGTGTTTTCATCTTGCTTCACCGTCATTATATGTTGGGGGCTGCCTATTGCTTTGGGGTCTGCTCTGGGGCAGTTTAGTTTTTCCCCTTTCTGTCTTTAGGCTATATAGTTCTCCGGCTGTGATCGAGGGGTCTAGGGCACCGTAGGAACCCCCCACGGCTACTGCTAGTTGTTGTGGATAGGTTCAGGGGTCTGCAATCCGATAGCTGCCAACCTCTCTGGTTTTTCTGGACATAGCTGGTATTTTGTTTTTTCCTCCTTTGGTGACTCATCACAACAGGACGCTAAATAAAAGAGCCACCTTGACAGAATGCAGCAATAGTGCTGCACACGGTGGCTCTTTTACTTAAAAACGCCTGGGGGGTGGGTGACAGGTTCCCTTTAAGTCCCTCATCCTGGCCCCCTTTATTTTATAATATGCCCCAGGCCTGGCCCCCTTTATTTTATAATATGCCCCAGCCTGCCCCCCTTTATTTTATGATATGCCCCAGCCTAGCCCCCTACGTCCCTTGTCCTGCCTGGCCCCCAGATATCCATCCCGCTTCCCCAGCTATACATACTGGCCCACATATGTCCCATGTCCTGCCTCACCATATATCTCTCCTGGACCCCCATATACCATTCCCGGTCCCTTGTCCTGGCCCCCCCATATTTATGCATCCTGCTCCCCCCATATATATGCTTCCTGGTCTCTTGAACTGCCCCCCCCATATATCCATCCTGGCCCCACATATATATCCATCCTGGCCCCCATATATGTGCTTCCTGGTCTCTTATACTGCTCCCCCCATATAACCATCCTGACCCCAAATATATGCAACGTGGCCCCCCATATATATCCATCCTGCCCCCCATATATATGCATCCTGGTCCCTTGTCCTGCCCCCTCCCCCATAAATCCATCTAGGCCCCCATATATATGCATCCTGGTTGTACCATATATATATGCATCCTGGCTCCCCATATATCCATCCTGGTCCCTTGTCCTGCCCCCCTCCCCCATAAATCCATGTTGGCCTCGCAAATTTATGCATCCTGGCTCCCCATATATCCATCCTGGTCCCTTGGCCTGCTCTTCACCCATATATCCATCCTGCCCCCATCCATATATCCATCCTACCCCCCATATATCCATTCTGGCCCCCATATAAATGCATCCTGGTCCCTTGTCCTGCCCCCCATAAATCCATCCTGCCCCCCCATATGTGTATCCATCCTGGCCACCCCCATATGTGTATCCATCCTGGTCACCCCCGTATATATATCCATCCTGGCCCCTTCCCCCATATATATATATATTCATCTTGGGCCCCTTCCCCCTGTATATATCCATCCTGGGCCCCTTCACCCTGTATATATATCCATCCTGGCCACTTCCCCTGTATATATATCCATCCTGGGCCCCTTCACCCTGTATATATATATCCATCCTGGGCCCCTTCACCCTGTATATATTTCCATCCTGGCCACTTCCCCTGTATATATATATCCATCCTGGGCCCCTTCCCCCTGTATATATATCCATCCTGGGCCCCTTCCCCCATATATATATCCATCCTGGGCCCATTCCCCCCGTATATATATCCTTCCTGGCCCCTTCCCCCTGTATATATATCCATCCTGGCCCCTTCCCCCCGTATATATATCCATCCTGGCCCCTTCCCTCATATATATATCCATCCTGGGCCCTTCCCCCCATATATATATCCATCCTGGGCCCTTCCCCCGTAAATATATCCATCCTGGGCCCCTTCCCCATATATATCCATCCTGGCCCCTTCCCCCATATAAATATATATATATATTCATCTTGGGCCCCTTCCCCCTGTATATATATCCATCTTGGGCCCCTTCACCCTGTATATATATCCATCCTGGCCACTTCCCCTGTATATATATCCATCCTGGGCCCCTTCCCCCATATATATATCCATCCTGGGCCCCTTCCCCCTGTATATATATCCATCCTGGGCCCCTTCCCCCATATATATATCCATCCTGGGCCCATTCCCCCCCGTATATATATCCATCCTGGCCCCTTCCCCGTATATATATCCATCCTGGACCCTTCCCCCCTTATATATATCCATCCTGGCCCCTTCCCTCATATATATATCCATCCTGGGCCCTTCCCCCCATATATATATCCATCCTGGGCCCTTCCCCCCGTATATGTATCCATCCTGGGCCCCTTCCCCATATATATCCATCCTGGCCTCTTCCCCATATATATCCATCCTGGGTCCCTTCCCCCGTGTATATATCCATCCTGGGCCCCTTCCCCCTGTATATCCATCCTGGCCCCTTCCCCTGTATATATATCAATCCTGGGCCCCTTCCCCCTGTATATATCCACCCTAGGCCCCTTCCCCCTGTATATATATATATATATATATCTCGGGCCCTTCCCCCAGTGTATATATCCTTCCTGGCCCCTTCCCCTGTATGTATATCCATCCTGGCCCCTTCCCCCGTATATATATCCATCCTGGCCCCTTCCCCTGTATATCCACCCTGGCCCCTTGCCTCCCTATGAGGGAGAGAGAAAGAAGAAAAAAAAAACCATTGCTCTTACCTGCCTGCGCTCCAGGTGGCGGCGTCCTCGTCCTCCTGCTCTGCATGTCGGCACACTCATACTAAAATGGCCGTTGACATAGCAGAGGCTGGTGAATGTGTGCACCCGGCGCATGACACTGACATCATACGCTGGGCGCACACTTGACAGTATTGATCGGGACAGCGGTTCAGCTAATGAACGCTGCGAGCTCGCGTCGCTGCACATAGCGGAGGCTTGCGCTTTTAAAGGGCCCGCGCCCCTTAAAATCGCAGACTTTTTTTTTTTCCCTTCTCTCCGGGACCCACAGCCAGGGGCCCACCGGGGGGAATCCCCGGTACCCCCGCCAGGCCAGACCGAGCCTGCTCATGATTAGTGTTGAGCGATACCGTTCGATACCCAAAAATATCGTATTGGATGGTATCGCCCAATACGAAAAAAATATCGGGTATCGCCGATTCCGAAACCGGAAGTCCCATTCAAGTCAATGGGACTTCCGGTATCGGAATTTAAAAAAAGCCCTTTATTTCCTTGTTGGCTAATTCTACATAATTGAAAACAAATAAGAATCATGTAGAATGTATTGTGGGAGGTGGAGGAGACATTAAAGGCATAGTGGTTTATTCAAATCACATGGCATAGCATTAATTCCAATTTTTTTTTCAAGACGTTCGGAGTTAAAAAGATATTGACTATGTTAACTTTTTTATATTTTGTCAGATATGTATGTTTCACAACTTCCATGCTCTTCACCTTCTTTTGTACTTCTCCCACACTTTCTCCTTCATGATCCGCAGCAGTAGCATTTTTTTCATCAACTTTTTCTTCACCTTATTCATCTTCTTCTTCTTCACCTTCTTCCCATTAATTTTTTTTTTACATTCTTCATATTCTTCTTATTCAGCTATTATTAATTTTCATATGCTATTTCTTCATCTTCTTCCTATTCTTCTTTTTCTTCATTTTCTTATGGTGACAGGCATTCCTGTAGTACTTATATATAAAAGTTATAAGATTACACCTTACGTTCTGCCTGTCACAAAAGATTTACAACAGGATTTGTCCGCGTTCAGTTTGGCCTGCAACGCGAGGAGGAACGGACTCACCCCCATTTACTGCTTAGTCTTCTTCTGCTTATAATTTTGATTTCATCTATGCTGATTTTTAGTCTTATGCTTAATGTTCTTCTGCTTTCTGTTCTTCTGCTTTTGCTTCTTCTGCTTCTTGTTCTTCTGTCTTTTGTTCTGTATCTTGGTGGTTGTCTTCATGTTCTTTGTCCTCTTGGTTATATTATTTAGGGTCATATTTCTGGTCTTCTTTGGTGTGGTCTTCAGGGTCGTCGTCATCAGGGTCGTCGTCATGGAGATCAATAAGGATTACCAAAGACAATTTCAAAAAGCTTGATCTTGGAAATGTAGCAGAAGGTACAAGAAGGCTGAGAAACTGGCGAGAACCAGCTGACAGTACTGGAACCCCTAGTGGCAGCAGAAGGAACAATAGCCAATGGCACTACTGAGGAACAGCTGACGGTGCTGGACCCTGGTTACTATGCAGGAGGTACCTGTGCTAGAAACCACTACCAAGGACCAGCTGACGTTGCTGGACCTCGGATACCGAGATGGAGGCACCTAGGCCAAAGGCTCTGGCGAGAACCAGCTGACAGTGCTGGAACCCGGATGGATAGCAGAAGGAACAAGAGCCAATGGCACTACTGAGGACCAACTGACGGTGCTGGACCACGGTTACTAAGCAGAAGGTACCTGTGCTAAAAAGCACTACCAAGGACCAGCTGGCGGTGCTGGACTTCGGATACCGAGATGGAGGCACCTAGGCCAAAGGCTCTGGCGAGAACCAGCTGACAGTGCTGGCACCCGGATGGGTAGCAGAAGGAACAAGAGCCAATGGCACTACCGAGGACCAACTGACGGTGCTGGACCACGGTTACTAAGCAGAAAGGTACCTGTGCTAAAAAGCACTACCAAGGACCAGCTGACGGTGCTGGTCCTCGGATACCGAGATGGAGGCACCTAGGCCAAAGGCTCTGGCGATAACCAGCTGACAGTGCTGGAACCCGGATGGGTAGCAGAAGGAACAAGAGCCAATGGCACTACCAAGGACCAACTGACGGTGCTGGACCACGGTTACTAAGCAGAAGGTACCTGTGCTAAAAAGCACTACCAAGGACCAGCTGACGGTGCTGGAACCCGGGTGGGTAGCAGAAGGTACCCATCCAAAGCAAAGTAGCCAGGCCGCAAGCTGGCCGCAGTTACCGAAACCCACAGTCCTACAGGGGGTCCATGTCCGATTGGCTGTACGGATCCAGCCTTCAGTGCCAGTTCCCGCAGCCCTCATAGGAGTCACCTAAACTGCAGGCACCGTAGAGTCGGCTAACCCGGCCGCAAGACGACAGGACAACGGATTGGTGGCATAGTGACCTTGACACTACCCGGAAACAGCAGGCGTGCTGAAAACAGGCTGGGCAACAGGGAGTACCCGTGCCAAAGACACTGCCGAGAACCAGCTGACGGTGCTGGAACCCAGATGGGTAGCAAAAGCTACAAGAGCCAATGGCACTACCGAGGAACAGCTGATGGTGCTGGACCACGGTTACTAGGCAGGAGGTACCTGTGCTAGAAAGCACTACCAAGGACCAGCTGACGGTGCTGGACCTTCGGATACCGAGATGGAGGCACCTAGGCCAAAGGCTCTGGCGAGAACCAGCTGACAGTGCTGGAACCCGGGTGGGTAACAGAAGGTACCCATCCAAAGCAAAGTAGCCAGGCCGCAAGCCGGCCGCAGTTACCAAAACCCACAGTCCTACAGGGGGTCCATGTCCGATTGGCACTATGGATCCAGCCTTCAGTGCCAGTTCCCGCAGCCCACATAGGAGTCACCTAAACTGCAGGCACCGTAGAGTCGGCTAACCCGGCCGCAAGACGACAGGACAACGAATTGGTGGCATAGTGACCTTGACACTACCTGGAAACAGCTGGCGTGCTGGAACCAGGCTGGGCAACAGGGAGTACCCGTGCCAAAGACACTGCCGAGCACCAACTGGCGTTGTTGGAGCCCAGGGACAATCATGGTGTAGGCCGAGGCCTACTTGGTGGAAGTTTTACATTGTTTGTAGGCTACAACAGACTGTCAACGTGCTCCAATTAGGCATCTGTCTCCACTCTGTTTCCAGGATTTCACGTGACCACCAACACCGCCAGTTTATGCGTACAGTAGCCGTCTGCCCAATCCACACGTGTTCCTGTGTTACTGGGGTTCTGTAATGTCAGCAGATCCCCTGATGTGTGTCTGCCAATGTCTCCTGCTCTGTCCACATTCCCACCACTTGCAGTGGGAAGGTTGACAGCGCAGGAGACAGTGCCGGACACACATTGGGGGATCAGCTCACGTTACAGAACACCAGGAACACAGGAACAAGTGTGGAATGCGTGGACAGCAACTGTGAGCAGGAACTGTCGGTGTTGTAGGTCAGGGGAAATACTAGAGACAGAGTGGAGACAGAGGCCAAATCAGAGAATGTTTAAATCTGAAGTAGTTACAATTTGGAGGCAGCAGCAGTTTGCCCTCCACACAGCAGGGGATCAGCTGACGTTACCTACCCCCACTTTCACATGAACGAGTGTTTTTTCTGTGCAGACAGCACTTCCGAGCAACAACTGGCGTTGTTGGAGCCCAGGGACAATCATGGTGTATGCCGAGGCCTACTAGGAGCCAGGTGTAAATCGGAGGTATTTTGACTTTGGAGGGAGCAGGACACTTTGCCCTCCACACAGCAGGGGATCAGCTGACGTTACCGAACCCCACTTTCACATGAACAAGTGTTTTTTTCTGTGTGGACAGCACTTCCGAGCACCAACTGGCGTTGTTGGAGCCCAGGGACAATCATGGTGTAGGCCGAGGCCTACTTGGTGGCAGTTTTAGATTGTTTGTAGGCTACAACAGACTGTCAACGTGCTCCAATTAGGCATCTGTCTCCACTCTGTTTCCAGGATTTCACGTGACCACCAACACCGCCAGTTTATGCATACAGTAGCTGTCTGCCCAATCCACACGTGTTCCTGTGTTACTGGGGTTCTGTAATGTCAGCAGATCCCCTGATGTGTGTCTGCCAATGTCTCCTGCTCTGTCCACATTGCCACCACTTGCAGTGGGAAGGTGGACAGCACAGGAGACAGTGCCGCACACACATTGGGGGATCAGCTCACGTAACAGAACACCAGGAACACAGGAACAAGTGTGGAATGCATGGACGGCAACTGTGAGCAGGAACGGTCTGTGTTGGAGGTCAGGGGAAATACTAGAGACAGAGTGGAGACAGAGGCCAAATCAGAGAATGTTTAAATCTGAAGTAGTTACAATTTGGAGGCAGCAGCAGTTTGCGCTCCACACAGCAGGGGATCAGCTGACGTTACTGACCCCCACTTTCACATGAACGAGTGTTTTTTTCTGTGTGGACAGCACTTCCGAGCAACAACTGATGATGTTTGAGCCCAGGGATAGTCATTTTGTAGGCTGAGGCCTACTTGGAGGCAGTTTAAGATAAGACGTTGCTTGAATTTGGAGGCAGCAG
Organism: Dendrobates tinctorius; assembly: GCF_039654945.1. Taxonomy (NCBI): domain Eukaryota; kingdom Metazoa; phylum Chordata; class Amphibia; order Anura; family Dendrobatidae; genus Dendrobates; species Dendrobates tinctorius. The sequence continues at coordinate 7,936,668 of NW_027361806.1, forward strand.
GAGAGTTTGCCATACACACAGCAGAGGATCAGCTGACGTTACCAAACCCCACTTACACATGAGCGAGTGTTTTGTCTGTGCGTACAGCACTTCTGAGCACCAACTGGCGGTGTCGGAGCCCAGGGAAAATCAGGTAGTAGTCTGAGGCCTACTTGGTGGCAGTTTTAGATTGTTTCTAGACTACTACTAACTGTCAACGTACTCCAATTAGGCCTCTGTCTTCACTCTGTTTCGAGTATTTCCTCTGGCTTCCAACCATGCCAGTTGCTGCTCTGAAATGCCGTCTGCACAACCCATACTTGTTCCTGTGTTACTGGGGTTCTGTAACAGCAGCTTCTCCCTATAGGTGTGTCAGGCAATGTCTCCTACTCTGTCCACTTTTCCACTACAAGTAGTGGGAATGTAGACAAAGCAGGAGACATTGCCGGACTCACCTCTGGAGATGAGCAGATGTTACAGGACCCAGGTAACACAGGAACAAGTGTTGATTGTGCAGACGGCACTTGAGAGCAGAAACAGGCGGTGTTGTAGGCTGGAGGAAATACTCAAAACAGAGTGGAGACAGAGGGCAAATCAGAGAACATAATAAATCAGAGGTAGTCAGAAGTTGTAGGCAGCAGGAGAATTTGCCGTACACACAGCAGGGGATCAGCTGACGTTACCGAACCCCACTTACACATGAGCGAGTGTTTTGTCTGTGCGTACAGCACTTCTGAGCACCAGCTAGCGGCTTCGGAGCGCAGGGAAAATCAGGTAGTAGGCCGAGGCCTACTTGGAGCCAGGTGTAAATCTGAGGTACTTTGAGTTTGGAGGGAGCAGGACACTTTGCCATACACACAGCAGGGGATCAGCTGACGTTACCAAACCCCACTTACACATGAGCGAGTGTTTTGTCTGTGTGGACAGCACTTCTGAGCAACAACGGGCGTTGCTGTAGCCCAGGAAATAAAGTTCAGGTCATAGAAACATGAACACAACAGGAGACCTGGATCCTGTTGCCAGGCAATTATTTATTCTGGAAGAGGACTGGCAAATTCAGGTGAGATCCAGGCCTTGTTCATTTTCACAAAAGTAAGCCGGTCAACATTATCGGCGGACAGTCGCGTGCAACGGTCTGTTACCTCACCACCTGCAGCACTAAAGACACGTTCCGATAATACACTGGCAGCAGGGCAAGCCAGCACCTCCAATGCATACTGGCTAAGCTCTGGCCATGTATCCAGCTTAGAGACCCAAAACTTGAACGGGGAAGAGCCGTCTGGGAGTACACTAACAGGGCAAGACAAGTAGTCTGTCACCATCTGACAGAAACGTTGCCTCCTGCTGACTGGAGCCGTCTGTGATGGTGTAGCCGTTTGTGGCGGTCCCACAAAACTTTTCCACATTTGGGCCATACTGGCCTTGCCTTGTCCTGCGGCACTGCCTCTGCTACCTCTTTGTGCTTAGCTTCCTCCACTGCCTCTACCCACATGGCTGCTTTGAAAAGCACTACCAGCAACACTTGCGGGGGGAATGGAGAACATGATGGCCTGCACAAGTGTTTCTTGGTACTCCCACATTTTACGCTCCCGGGCTTTGTAAGTTGTCCCGGTAGCGAGGATCTAAGAGGGTGTAAACCCAATAATCAGCCGTGTGGAGAATGTTGGCGATGCGGCGGTCATTTAAAAGCACTGCAGCATGAAATCAACCATGTGCTGCAGACTGCCAACTGGACCGGAAACGCTGTCCCCAGCTTGAGGCAGCATCTCAGCCTGCTCAGCATCACCCCACCCTCGCTGTACACACCGACTACTAGAGCCTTGTGTACCTCCCTCCTCTGGAGAGATGTGTTCCTCCTCCTCCATTGACTCCTCGTCATCCTCCTCACTAAGTGTCCCCTGCCTGGGCCTTTGTGTGGAAGCACGTTGCGCAGACTTGCCAGAAGCAGATGGCATTTCTGACTCCTCATCCTCGACCTCTTCAAAAACCTCCTCACTTAGTGCTTGTAAGGTTTTTTGAAGCAGACAGATAAGGGGGACAGTCATGCTGACTAGTGCATCATCTGCACTGGCCATCCGCGTGGAGTCATCGAAGGCACGCAAAACTTGGCAGATGTCCCTCATAGTGGCCCACTCAGTGGTGTTGAAGTGTGTCCGGCGCACAGTGTGACTTGTTTGCGCCTGATGCAGCTGGTACTCCATTACTGCTGCCTGCTGCTCACACAACCGCTCCAACATATGTAACGTTGAATTCCACCTGGTGGGGAGGTCACATATGATGCGATGTTCTGGCAGGCGGAATCGGCGTTGCAGAGATGCAATGCGTGATCTTGCCATGCTGGAACGCCGCAAGTGAGCACACTCTAGGCGAACCTTGTGCAGCAGTGCATCAAGATCCGGATAGTCCCTCAGAAAGCTCTGCACGACCAAATTGAGCACGTGTGCCAGACATGGTATGTGAGTGAGGTTGCCTAGGCCCAGAGCTGCCACTAGATTTTGGCCATTGTCACTCACTACCAATCCTGGCTAGAGATTCGCTGGCACAAACCACACGTCACTCTCCTGCTTGATGGCATTCCAGAGCTCCTGTGCTGTGTGGCTCCGATTCCCCAAAGAAATTAATTTAAGGACGGCCTGTTGACGTTTGGCCACAGCTGTGCTCATATCTGGCCTAACAGGCTCATGCAGTGCTGATTCCGAGGAACTAGAGTAGGAGGAGGACTCAATATGTACAGACTGCATTCCTGCAATCCTTGGAGTTGGCAGAATACGTACAGAGCCACTCTCCAGATCTGTACCCGGCTCCACAACATTGACCCAATGGGCAGTGAGGGAAAGGTATCGTCCCTGTCCATGGCTACTGGTCCACGCATCGGTGGTCAGGAGGACCTTGCTACTGACGGCGTTTAGTAGCGCATTTTTAATTTTTCCCTCCACATGCTTTTGCAGGGCAGGGATGGCTTGCCTGCTGAAATAAAAGCGGCTGGGCACATTGTATTGTGGAACTGCCAATGACATCAAGTTCCGGAAGGTGTCAGTCTCCACCAGCCTGAATGACAGCATCTCAAGGGCCAGTAGTTTGGCAATGCCGGCATTCAGAGCCAGTGCACGGGGATGGTTTGCCGAGTATGGCCGCTTTTTCTCCCATGCCTGTGCTACCGATTGCTGGTGAGTGGCCTGGGAGTGTGATGATGACTGAGAACGTGGTTCAGTGGGTGGAATTTCACTGGGTCTCTGGACAACAGTGGCAGAGGTTCTTCCATGGCGTTCCAGTGAGGAAGCCGAACCAGCTGTGTGTGAGCTGGAGGAAGAGGCCTCAACACGAGCTGAAGAGGTGGTAGGTGCTGCTGAAGGTTGGCCTACATCTTCAGTGTGTCTGTGTAACTCCACCTCGTGCTTGGTACGCACATGTTTCCACATATTTGTGGTATTGAGATTGCTCACATTTTTCCCTCGTTTAACTTTCTGATGACACAGCTTGCATTTGACAAAGCAAATGTCATCTGCAACTGTGTCAAAAAAAGACCACGCACTACAAGTCCTGGGAGCGCCCGTTTTGTGTTTTGGAAGAGGATTGCTCCTCACGGGTGCCAAAGTGGAGGCTACAGGCAACCAAGTCTGCCCCCGCCCTCTCCCTCCTCTTTTGGCCGTTCGGGGAATCTCTTCCTCAGAGCTTCTCCCACCACCTTCCTATGGCTGACGCCATGATGGGTCAAGGACCTCATCATCTCCACTCCCCTCTTCAAGCACCGGCTGGTCCTGGGTTGTCTCGCCAGCACCGTACGCACCAGAAATTGGCAACTGAGTCTCATCATCATCAGATGAGTGCTGAGGTGTGCTGACAATAGGCACTGGCCCACCCGCCTCTTCAGATTCAGAGGGACAAAGCAGTTGCGCATCACTGCATACTCCCTCTTCTTCACACTCTAGAATGCTGCTTGGCTGGCCACCTCTTTCCAAGCCAACAGATTCTGAGAACAGAAGTAAAGATTGAGATGGCTCCTGTCCAGGGCTCTCAGACTGCCTGGGCAATTTGGCAGGTGGTGAAGAGACAGATGGTTGCTCTTCAGTGCTCTGGCCCTGGGAGGATGCGGAAGTCATTGAAGTGGATGCGTTAGCTGCCATCCATCCGACAACGGCTTTAATTTGTTCGTCACGCAGCAGTGGGGTACGGCGAGGTCCTACAAAGCTGCGCATGAAGGACTGTTGCCTGGTAAAAGTGGGGGATGCCGGGTCACTGGTGGCCGCAGCAGACACCGAATCCCCACGTCCTCTCCCTGCTGAATCCCCCCGTCCTCTCCCTGCTGAAACTCCACGGCCACGACCACGTGCCTTACTCCCTGCCTTCTTCATCTTGGTAGACTGATAAAGATAGGCAGAAAAGTAAAAAAGGGGGGGCTTAGTGTTCTTATTCCTGAACACCTGCTAACCAGTATAAGAAACACTAATTTTGCTAAGAGTGTGTGTACTACACTTTAATATGATCTAATGTGGCCTACACAACTCTAAAGTGGAGTGTTTGGTGAACTTTATTTCCTTTTTTTTTGGGGGGGAAAAATAAAAGGATGTGACCAAAGTTTGAAAGCTATAGTATCACAAACTTTTTGGAGCGATTACAATGCAGGAAGCTAACCTACAATGCAATTGATGAGGCTCCAAAAAATAGGGTGATACTAGTCTGGCTGGCCCTGAAGGGCACAGGCTAGCAAAAAGGCTCCTCTATCTAATCCTATATAGTGTTTGCAACCAACCAATGACAATGGATGCGGATGGAAGCACACTAACATAGGAGCAAAAATCTGGACAAATTAGCTGCAAAAAAAGGACTATGTATGAGGCAGTGACGCACGCTGAGCGGACTACAACCAGCGGTGGCTGTAGAACACACTGCAACGTGAGCTGCACTCACACACAGAGAGACTTATCAGACAGCCAAAAACAGTGCAGAGAAATGGGCTATAGCACTGAAAGGCTGCTGAAAGGCTCCGCTGTCCACTCCTTTAGTATTTGCAACCAACGTATATGGATACGTATGGAAGCACACTATACAGGAGAAAAAAAAAGCAGCAATAAAAGAAAAATGTGTATGAGGCAGAGACATACGCTGGGCGGCCTACAAGCAGACGTGCCTGCAGGACACACTACACAGCGTGGGTCTGCACTCACACAGCCCTTGCAGACAGCTATTAAAACAGCGCTGCTGGGCTAAAAAAAATGCTACAGTGGTGGATTATGTAGCCTGGGTAGAGCAATAGATATGTTTGATGATCGCTATTTCTAACTGTCCCTCACAGTCTTCAACAGCAGCCTGTCCCTAACTGAATTCACAGCAGAGTGAACACGAAATGGCGGCTGCTGCGGTTTTTATAGTGCATCATGACATCATTTCAGCAGCCAATCACAGCCATGCCAGTAGTTAACATGCCTACATGCCTAACAGGATGTGCCCACACTTCTGAGGATCCCCATTGGCTAAATCAAATCGAGCGGGCTCCTAGCATTATGGGAACTTCCGATTCCGGTATTCGATATGAAAAAAGTATCGGAACTAAGTATCGGAATTCCGATACAGCGAATATCGGCCGATACCCGATACTTGCGGTATCGGAATGCTCAACACTATTCATGATCCAATATCAACATGGGTTTACGAGGGACCGTTCCTGTCAGACTAATCTGATAAGCTTCTATGAAGAGGTCAGTTCCGGACTGGACTAAGGGAATGCAGTGGATGTGGTGTACATGGACTTTTCAAAAGCTTGTAATACGGTGCCACACAAAAGGTTGATACATAAAATGGGAACAATGGGGATAGGGGAAAATATGTGTAAGTGGGTTAAGAGCTGGCTCAGGGATAGGAAGCAAAGGGTGGTTATTAATGGAGCACACTCGGACTGGGTCACGGTTAGCAGTGGGGTACCGCAGGGGTCAGTATTGGGCCCACTTCTTTTTAAAATATTTATTAATGACCTTGTAGGGGGCATAGAGAGTAGAATTTCAATATTTGTAGATTACACTAAACTGCAGGGTAATCAATACAGAGGATGACAATTTTATATTACAGGAGGATTTATGTAAAATAGAAGCTTGGGCTGATAAATGGCAAATGAGCTTTAATGGGGATAAATGTAAGGTCATGCACTTGGGTAGAACAAACAAGATGTATAATTATGTGCTTAATTGTAAAACACTGGGCAAAACAGTCACTGAAAAAGAGCCAGTGGCCAGTGTCAGGCAGCTGCTGCAAAGGCAAATAAAATAATGGGATGCATTAAAAGAGGCATAGATGCTCATGAGGAGAACATAATTTTACCTCTATATAAGTCACTAGTGCGACCACACTTGGAATACTGTGTACAGTTCTGGTCTCCGGTGTATAAGAAAGACATAGCTGAACTGGAGCGGGTGCAGAGAAGAGCGACCAAGGTTATTAGGGAACTAGGGGGTCTGCAACACCAAGACAGGTTATTACACCTGAGGTTATTTAGTTTGGAGAATTGAAGGCTTAGGGGTGATCTTATTACAATGTATAAATATACGAGGGGACAATACCAAGACCTATCTAATGATCTTTTTACTCTTCGACCTGTGACGGGGACAAGGGGGCATCCTCTACGTCTGGAGGAAAGAAGGTGTAAGCATACTCACAGACGCGGATTCTTTACTGTAAGAGCAGTGAGACTATGGAACTCTCTGCCATATGATGTTGTAATGAGTGATTCCCTACTAAAATTTAAGAAGGACTGGATGCCTTTCTTGAAAAGTATAATATTACAGGGTATATGCATTAGTTTCCTTGATATTGCACTGATCCAGGGAGCTAGTCTGATTGCCGTATGTGGAGTCGGGAAGGAATTTTTTTCCCCAATGTGAAGCTTACTGTTTGCCACATGGGTTTTTTTTTGCCTTCCTCTGGATCAACATGTTAGGACAAGTCAGGATAGGATATGGGTTGAACTAGATGGACTTAAAGTCTTCCTTCAACCTTAATAACTATGTTACTATGTTATATGGGGGGGTTTATATGTGAGGCCATCATACTGTCTATGGGGGGGCATTTATATGTGGGGCCATCATATTGTCTATTGGGGTGTTTATATGTGAAGCCATCATATTGTATATGGGGGGTGTTTATATGTGGGGCCATCATACTGTATACGGGGGTGTTTATATGTGGGGCCATTATACTGTATATGGGGGTGTTTATATATGGGGCCATTATACTGTATATGGGGGGCATTATATGTGGGTCCATGATGCTGTAAATGGGGGGCATTATATGTGGAGTCATGACAGTGTATATGGAGGGCATTATATGTGGGGCCATCATACTGCATATGGGGCTTTATATGTGGGGCCATCATACTGCATATGGGGCATTATATGTGGGGCCATCATACTGTATATCGGACATTATATATGGGGCCATCATACTGCATATGGGACATTATATGTGGGGCCATCATACTGTATAAGGGGCATTATATGTGGGGCCATTATACTGTATATGGGGCATTATATGTGGGGCCATCATACTGTATATGGGGCATTATATGTGGGCCCATCATACTGTATATGGAGGGCATTATATGTGGGGCCATCATACTGCATATGGGGCATTATATATGGGGCCATCATACTGCATATGGGGCATTATATATGGGGCCATCATACTGCATATGGGGCATTATATGTGGGGCCATCATACTGTATATCGGGCTTTGTATAAGGGGCATTATATGTGGGGCCTTCATACTGTATATGGGGCATCATATGTGGGGCCATCATATTATGTGCAGGACTATATGTGGAGCCATTATATTATGTGCAGGACTGTATGTGGGCCCATTATATTATGTGCAGAGCTATATGTGGAGACATTATATTATGCGCAGGACTGTATGTGGGGCTTTCATACTGTATATAGGGCATTATATGTGAGGCCATTATACTGTATAAGGGGCATTATATGTGGGGCCATCATACTGTATATGGTGCATTATATGTGGGGACATCATACTGTATATGGGGCATTATATGTGGGGCCATCATACTGTATATGGGGCATTATATGTGGGGCCATCATATTATGTGCAGGACTATATGTGGAGCCATTATATTATGTGCAGTACTGTATGTGGGGCCATTATATTATGTGCAGGACTATCTGTGGAGCCATTCTATTGTGTGCAGGGCTCTATGTGGGGCCATCATATTATGTGCAGGGCTATTAGGACTTTTGCTCTGGGGCCTCATGATTTCTATGAACATCCCTGGTAGCCACCTAGTTAGCCCCAGACCAGCAGTCAGCCCAGTGTTGTCTTTCCTGCCCCTATCTGCAGCAATGTGGGTCACTGGGTGAGTTAGTATCTATCTCAACCTAGGGACAAATTTAATAAATTTAAGGAGGTGTCCACTGCTTTAACATTGATGATCTTTCCTTCGGATAGATGATCAATGTCTGATCTGTGTGGGTGCGACACCTGGCGCCACCACAGATCAGCTGTACTCGGTGCCAGCGGGAACTGCTCAGGTACGGTAAAGCATGGCTCCACCTACTGTATAGTGGTGGGTAATGCACATTTGGTACCTTATTCAAATGAAGGGGCGGACATGCAGAACCCGATTGTGGCCACTACACTGTAGATTGAGCGGTGCTGTGCAATTCACACTAGACCTTGGAAATCAAGGTCCTAGAGTCTGGAGGAAGAGTGGAGAGGCACATAATCTAAACTGTTTGAGGTCTAGTGTGAAGTTTCCACAATCAGTGATGGTTTGGGGAGCTATGTCATCTGCTGGTGTAGGTCCACTGTATTTTATCAAGACCAAAGTCAGAGCAGCCGTCTACCAGGACATTTTAGAGCACTTCATAATTCCCTCAGCTGACAAGCTTTTTGGAGATGGAAATGTCATTCTCCAGCAGGACTTGGCACCTGTCCACACTGCCAAAACTACCAACACCTGGTGTAAAAACAACAGTATCACTGTGCTTGATTGGCCAGCAAACTCGTCTGACCTTAACCCCATAGAGAATCTATGGGGTATTGTCAAGAGGAAGATGAGAGACACCAGACCCAACAATGCAGAGGAGCTGAAGGCTGCTATCAAAGCAACCTGGGCTTCCTTAACCCCTCAGCAGTGCCACAGGCTGATCACCTGCAGTGATGCAAAAGGAGCCCCAACTAAGTATTGAGTGCATTTACTGAGCATACATTTCTGTAGGCCAACATTTCGGATCTTAAAATCATTTTTTCAAGCTGATGTTATAAAGTAATCTAATTTACTGAGATAATGACTTTTGGGTTTTCATTGGCTGTGCCACGATAATTTAAATATGACGAATGGTTTTCCTTAGTAACATGCCTTTCCAGAACTTTCTGCTACATTCATAGCTGCACAGAGACAAGCGACCCCCCTCCTTCCCCCCTGTCAGCAGGCTGTTCTCCCTAGCTCACTTCATTCCTGTCTGTAATCCAACACTACACCTCTTACCCCCCCCCTCAGGAATGTGTTAATTAGCAGAGGAATGTTCTTTTGTCTTCAACCATGTGCTCTGTGGAAAATGGATGGGATTTAGAATCTAACCATTCGATGTAACTCAACGCCAGTTAATGTTATGAAAATGAAAATTACATATCTGGGACTGGCACTGTTTAAGCGACTCTACAGCACCTTTTCCAAAACTCTAGCACCAACAGAATCTGAGAAATGGATTTCTCCTGAACAGAGTTGAATAGACAGTCCGTGTTTAGAGTCGATAGGAAGCTAATTCCAAGACAAGATTAGTGATGGTTCTGCCGTTATTCTGCTAGGTTCTCCAGCCTAGTTATGTAGCTTCAAAGTTTTCGTAACCAAGTTGCAACTCAGAGAAAAAGGGAGGGTGTTGGTAGCTCAAACTCTTTTGTGATGTCACAAGCCCAGAAGTATAAGTTACTGTCACTCAGTCTGCAGTCAGTCTTGCCTGGGGAATGCTGAGATACAGAGCCCTCTCTGTAATGCATTGTGATGTATGGCTCCTCCCACCAGCCTGGTCTGCCTGAGATGATCTAAGCAATTGTAAGTGTTTTCTTCTTTCCTCCTGTTTTTTTTTTTTAATTGTCTGTACATACTTTAATTGTCCCATATTGTAGAATCTTTTTATACCTTCTGTAAACACTGCCTACCTTTTTGGAGTAAAATATAAAATTACTAGTCTCGTTTCTCCATGCTCTATAACGAATTTGCACGTACCTCGAAGTGAATTACGCTACTAATTTAGGTTGGCTTCGGACCCCCTTTATTAGTTTAGAAATATTAATAGAGAAATTGGAGCTGGTGGCAGCGAAGTGTGTTCTGGGCTAGTTGGGTAAAGCTGACAGTGATGGAACGGGTTTTATAAGCTCATTGGCTAGCTGCAGCTAGGATTAGCTATAATTCCCTCGCTACAGCGTGCCTCATAGCCAGTCCACAGTGAAGCAGGCCCATCCGGTGACCAATTATCCTAGGTGTAGTTCCCTGACTGACCTGAGGTTAAGTGGGGCGCCGGGAGCTGCGAGTTCCAAAGCAGAACTGGGAAGTGGGATATACATAAATCCCTGCAGTTCGTGACAAATTGTTGGCAGCAGTGGGAAAACTAAAATAAGCCCCTGCGGTAAATTGATAGGTCAAGACTAGTGTTGAGCATTCCGATACTGCAAATATCGGGTATCGGCCGATATTCGCTGTATCGGAATTCCGATAGCGAGTACCGATATTTTTTCAATATCAGAATCGGAAGTTCCCATAATGCAATGAGCCACTGTTGTGGCTCTGATTGGCTGCCGAAATGACGTCATCATGATGCGCGGTCTGTGCGCATCATGATGCGCCGTCAGTTCAGGCCTTCCGGGGGGTCTGTGCCGACTGCCCGGTGGTCTGTGCCGACTGTCCGGGGGTCTGTGCGGACTGCCGGGGGTCTGTACCGGCCTGCCGGGGGGGCTGTGCTGGCCTGCCAGTTGTCTGTGCCGACTGTCCGGGGGTCTGTGCCGACTGTCTGTGCCGACTGCCGGGGGTCTGTACCGGCCTGCCGGGGGCAGTGCCGACTGTTCGGGGGTCTGTGCAGGCTGCGGGGGTGTGTGCAGGCATCGTCCGATGGGACTACAAGTCCCATCGGGCGATGCCTGCTACCATGACGGTGATTGACACATTAGCCAATGATGGGACAGTAGTAGTCCCATCATCCGGCTAGTGTGTTGAATGTAAAAAAAAAAAATACATACTACATACATACTACATGCTACATACATACTGCATACATACTACATACATGCTACATACATAATACATATATACTACATGCATGCAACATGCATACTACATATATACTACATGCATGCAACATACATATATACTACATGCAACATACATACATACTACATATATACCATATGCATGCAACATGCATACTACATGTATACCACATATATACTACATGCATGCAACATACATACTACATATATACCACATGCATGCAACATGCATACCACATATATACTACATGCATGCAACATACATATATACTACATATATACTACATGCAACATACATACATACTACATATATACCACATGCATGCAACATACATATATACTACATGCAACATGCATACTACATATATACTACATGCATGCAACATACATACTACATATTTACCACATGCATGCAACATGCATACTACATATACACCACATATATACTACATGCATGCAACATACATATATACTACATGCAACATGCATACTACATATATACTACATGCATGCAACATATATACTACATATATACTACATGCATGCAACATGCATACTACATATATACCACATGCATGCAACATACATATATACTACATATATACTACATGCAACATATATACTACATGCATGCAACATACATACTACATATATACTACATGCATGCAACATGCATACTACATATATACCACATATATACTACATGCATGCAACATACATATATACTACATGCAACATGCATACTACATATATACTACATGCATGCAACATACATATATACTACATGCAACATGCATACTACATATATACTACATGCATGCAACATACATACTACATATTTACCACATGCATGCAACATGCATACTACATATACACCACATATATACTACATGCATGCAACATACATATATACTACATGCAACATGCATACTACATATATACTACATGCATGCAACATATATACTACATATATACTACATGCATGCAACATGCATACTACATATATACCACATGCATGCAACATACATATATACTACATATATACTACATGCAACATATATACTACATGCATGCAACATACATACTACATATATACTACATGCATGCAACATGCATACTACATATATACCACATATATACTACATGCATGCAACATACATATATACTACATGCAACATGCATACTACATATATACTACATGCATGCAACATACATACATACTACATACTGTATATACAACATGCATACTACATATATACCACATATATACTACATGCATGCAACATACATATATACAACATATATACTACATGCATGCAACATACATATATACAACATATATATTACATGCAACATATATACTACATGCATGCAACATACATATATACTACATGCAACATACATACTACATACAGTATATACCACATGCATGCAACATGCATACTACATATATACCACATATATACTACATGCAACATACATACTACATATAAGTCCAACAATGTAGACCAGCTCACTCCTGTGAACCACCTGGAACCTCAGCTAACCTGGTTAACTCCGTTGTGCCCGGATCAGGATGTAGGAGTCCATCCATACAAATGTGAACAACGGCAAGGCAAGGTCCAGCAATAACGTGAGCAATCCAGGATGCTGTTAAAAATTTTTCTTTCTTTTTATTCATGAATCCATTAAAATACAATGGTCCAAGCAGTTCAAAACAGCATTAACGCAGGAAAGTAGTGCAGATAGGACTACGCGTTTCAGCGGTAAAACCCGCCTTCTTCACGGTCCAGAATCTAATCTACTTTCCAAACATGGAACCTTATATACATCCCACTCCCATCAGGGTAATTATAAACATATGTGAGAGACTTAAAAACATGAGCTAAAAAAGCAGATCAAACATATAAACTATCCACATATTGATCAGTATACAACATGCATAAAGATTATAAAGAAAGGATTCAACATATTGGAGAAAAATACAATCGGAATATCCAATAACCTGACCACAAAATTTGAATGGTACAAAAACATAAAACAATAATATTAACCAGCATTATATAGTGCAAATATATCAATAGTGCATAATGATATCCAGACGGTTATTAAAGCCCTGTGGCATGCGAGTCCCCAGCTCAAATATCCACCTACTCTCTCTTGCAAGCACTTTTTAATGAAAATCTCCCCCCCTCAATGTTTTTTTTACATGCTCTATGCCCATAAGGGTACGTGCACACGCTGCGGATTCCGCTGCGTTTCCACAGCGGTTTTGGCCGCTGCGGACCCGCAGCAGCTTTAGCTGCGGTGTACAGTACCATTCAAATGAATGGGAAAAAAAAACCGCTGTGCCGACGCTGCGGAAAAATCCGCGCGGATTTGCTGCGGTTTTGAATCCGCAGAAAGAATTGACATGTCAATTCTTTCTGCGGAAACCGCTGCGGGTTCCTATCTCCACCATTGTGGAGATAGTGAATCCGCAGGACCAAACCGCAGGCAAAACCGCAGATAATCCGCAGGTCTTTGGACCTGCGGATTATCTGCGGTTTTTGCAAAATCCGTGCGGATTAATCTGCAGCGGAATCCGCAGCGTGTGCACGTACCCTAAAAGAGAAACCGCGTAAATCCCCATTATGTTTTTTTGAGAAATGTCGGGATACTACTGATGCCCCAACCATAGGCAAATTACTAGCGTCTGATAGGTGTTTGCGGATTCTAGTTTTAAGGGGATTCATCGTGCAACCTACATATTGCATGCGGCATATATTGCAATTGATTAGATACACTACATTCTCCGTATTACAGTTTATAAAAGAACAAACATTAAACTGTTTTTTATTCGAAATAGATGTAAATATTTTGGATTTATTAGCAAAACCGCAGCACTTGGAGATATTGGCACCGCATTTAAAAAATCCTGTTGTTTTTAACCAATTCCTAGGGGAAATTTTATCCGGATCTTTGAACATGCTGGGTGATAATAGTGTAGCTAAAGTCGGGGCTTTTCTTGCCACAAAGGCAATATCATTATTTTCCACAATATTTTTCAAAATATCATTCTGGGACAACAAAGGGAGATATTTTTTGATGATTTTAACAATAGAATTAAACTGAGGACTATAATTGGTACTAAAAACCACCCTAGATTTTTTAGAGTCAAACTGTCTTTTTTTCTCAGTAGATTCCAACAGCTTAACCCTATCCATGCCTGCTACCACTTTCTTGGCTCTCTCCAAAGACCAATTAGAATACCCCCTTTTTTTTAAATTATTACAGGTCATTTCAATTCCTTCCTCCAATTTATCGCTAGATGTGGTATTCCTTTTTAGTCTAATAAGCTCCCCCACAGGTATATTCTGAATGACATGTTTGGGGTGATTAGAAGAAGCCATTAAAATACTATTGCATGCAATGGATTTTTTATAGGGAGATATCAGAACCCCATCATTGTCCAAATCTGCGGTCAGTTTTAAATCCAAGAAGTTAATTGATACCTCATGACCACTACTAGTAAATTTTAGATTGAAATCATTCAAATCCAAATAAGAAAAAAAACTTTTTGCAGACGAGAGACTACCCCTCCAGACAAATATCAGATCATCAATAAATCTCCCCAGCCAAACAATATTATCCTTGTATGGGTTATCAATATTGAAGATATAATTTTCTACCCACACAGACATAACCAGGTTAGCTAGGGAAGGTGAGAACTTGGCGCCCATGCTCACACCCTGTGTCTGGAGGAAATATCTCTCATAAAACATAAAATAGTTGTGGCTTAAAAGAAATTGAATTGAGGAAACAATAAACCTCTGAATGGAATCATCATAATTACTGTATCTGGACAAGTAATATGTGATGCATATCTTCAATATTGATAACCCATACAAGGATAATATTGTTTGGCTGGGGAGATTTATTGATGATCTGATATTTGTCTGGAGGGGTAGTCTCTCGTCTGCAAAAAGTTTTTTTTCTTATTTGGATTTGAATGACTTCAATCTAAAATTTACTAGTAGTGGTCATGAGGTATCAATTAACTTCTTGGATTTAAAACTGACCGCAGATTTGGACAATGACAGGGTTCTGATATCTCCCTATAAAAAATCCATTGCATGCAATAGTATTTTAATGGCTTCTTCTAATCACCCCAAACATGTCATTCAGAATATACCTGTGGGGGAGCTTATTAGACTAAAATGGAATACCACATCTAGCGATAAATTGGAGGAAGGAATTGAAATGACCTGTAATAATTTAAAAAAAAGGGGGTATTCTAATTGGTCTTTGGAGAGAGCCAAGAAAGTGGTAGCAGGCATGGATAGGGTTAAGCTGTTGGAATCTACTGAGAAAAAAAGACAGTTTGACTCTAAAAAATCTAGGGTGGTTTTTAGTACCAATTATAGTCCTCAGTTTAATTCTATTGTTAAAATCATCAAAAAATATCTCCCTTTGTTGTCTCAGAATGATATTTTGAAAAATATTGTGGAAAATAATGATATTGCCTTTGTGGCAAGAAGAGCCCCGACTTTAGCTACACTATTATCACCCAGCATGTTCAAAGATTCGGATAAAATTTCCCCTAGGAATTGGTTAAAAACAACAGGATTTTTTAAATGCGGTGCCAATATCTGCAAGTGCTGCGGTTTTGCTAATAAATCCAAAATATTTACATCTATTTCGAATAAAAAACAGTTTAATGTTTCTTCTTTTATAAACTGTAATACGGAGAATGTAGTGTATCTAATCAATTGCAATATATGCCGCATGCAATATGTAGGTTGCACGATGAATCCCCTTAAAACTAGAATCCGCAAACACCTATCAGACGCTAGTAATTTGCCTATGGTTGGGGCATCAGTAGTATCACGACATTTCTCAAAAAAACATAATGGGGATTTACGCGGTTTCTCTTTTATGGGCATAGAGCATGTAAAAAAACCATTGAGGGGGGGAGATTTTCATTAAAAAGTGCTTGCAAGAGAGAGTAGGTGGATATTTGAGCTGGGGACTCGCATGCCACAGGGCTTTAATAACCGTCTGGATATCATTATGCACTATTGATATATTTGCACTATATAATGCTGGTTAATATTATTGTTTTATGTTTTTGTACCATTCAAATTTTGTGGTCAGGTTATTGGATATTCCGATTGTATTTTTCTCCAATATGTTGAATCCTTTCTTTATAATCTTTATGCATGTTGTATACTGATCAATATGTGGATAGTTTATATGTTTGATCTGCTTTTTTAGCTCATGTTTTTAAGTCTCTCACATATGTTTATAATTACCCTGATGGGAGTGGGATGTATATAAGGTTCCATGTTTGGAAAGCAGATTAGATTCTGGACCGTGAAGAAGGCGGGTTTTACCGCTGAAACGCGTAGTCCTATCTGCACTACTTTCCTGCGTTAATGCTGTTTTGAACTGCTTGGACCATTGTATTTTAATGGATTCATGAATAAAAAGAAAGGAAATTTTTTAACAGCATCCTGGATTGCTCACGTTATTGCTGGACCTTGCCTTGCCGTTGTTCATACATACTACATATATACTACATATATACTACATGCATGCAACATACATATATACTACATGCAACATACATACTACATATATACTACATGCATGCAACATACATACATACTACATATATACTACATGCATACTACATATATACCACATGCATGCAACATACATATATACAACATATATACTACATGCATGCAACATACATACATACTACATAAATACTACATATATACTACATGCATACTACATATATACCACATGCATGCCACATACATATATGCAACATATATACTACATGCATGCAACTTGCATACTACATATATACTACATATATACTACATGCATGCAACATACATATATACAACATATATACTACATGCATGCAACATACATATATACTACATATATACTACATGCAACATACATACTACATACATACTACAGTACATATATACCACATGCATGCAACATACATACATACTACATATATACCACATGCATGCAACATGCATACTGTGACGGGAGTATTCTCCAGAGCAAGGAGGGACAACAGGCCTGGGAACGATCCAACAGATTTATTGACCAGAAAACAGGAACAACACGAAGGTAATTTGCAGAGTCCCAAAATAAGTCCACAGGAAACTGATTTGGGGGCACCTCCCGACAATCCTTGTGCCAGATCACAAAACCATAGTCCTTTAAGAGTCCCAGAAATCCACCACGATCACACAGAGGCCGAGGCTTCCTCAGACAGCCTCGTCCTTCTCTTTTAGCATCCAACTCACATCTGATCTTAAAACAAGAATGTATTGTCAGGGCTCCTGGGATCAGCCCATCTGAAGGGGGGTAGGGGTCACACCTACTATTCAATGGTTTGGTCCATCAGAATATTCTAGAAATGTAAGGGCTCCACTGAGTCTACAGGGTGTGTATTGTAGGTTATCTTCTGCTTAGGAAATCAATAGCCAAAGCTCCACTAGCTGTTGACACAAGCCTAAATTAGATTATGGTCCAGGAACATCACAAGACATTGCAAAGTATTGGGGGAAGGAGACATGGTTAATTTACAGCAAATGAACCAGAGAAAAGTTAAATGACATATTATACAAAATACAGGACAGGGCAAAACTAAAAATCATGACACATACTACATATATACTACATATATACTACATGCATGCAACATACATATATACTACATACAATACATTCATACAATACATACATATAGACATACAGTACATATAACAGAGAGTACATACTCACCATCACTTGTCACTTTGTTCCCCGAAGCCATTGTCATCTTACAAACCCCCGGCAGTCCGCACAGACCCCCGGGCAGTCGGCACAGACCCCCGGCAGGGCGGCACAGACCCCCGGAAGGCCCGTACACACCCCCGAGAGGCTGTACAAGGATAGAAAAGGGTTTTCCTTATTCCGATACCGGAAGTCCCATAAACTTGAATGGGACTTCCGGTATCGGAATCGGTGATACCCGATACTTTTTTCGTATCGGGCCGATACCATCCGATCCGATATTTTAGGGTATCGGATGGTATCGCTCAACACTAGTCAAGACTAGCTTGCTGTGTTTTCCTCACATTTGGTGGCAGCAGTGGGATAATCAAGATAAGCCCCCATCTAAATGTGATAGCCGTGTGTCGGCCAAGGTAGTCGCCGTGACAGGCTGTAAGCCATAATCATCAACACTAACAAAAATACTTGAAATAGAGTTTCACTGTTTGTATTGGAGATCTGAAATAAATTAACTTTTTGATGATATTCTAATTTTGTGAGATGCACCTGTAGGTGCGCATGATCCGAATTTGGGAGCCACTCGCAGCATGCAATTTTTTTTTTTTTTTCAAAACCAAAAATGTCAGCAGGGTCACAAGGTATATGTGCAGTCATGGAATGCTGTATCTCCCAACTTTTAATGACAAGGAGTGACGTATTGTAATTTTTCACCTAGTTAACTCACTTATGTGTTCTCACCCACAAACTGTATAGAAAAGGCTGCATAGAAGATACACTCTTTTCTAATTAATTTGAATGTGGGCTGCTTTGGCTTGTGTGCCAGGGCTAATTTTCAGTCCCAGTCCAGCCCTGTATAAAATACTGACCAAATACTGAAGGTATGAGAGTGGTTAAATAGCCAACTTCAGGAGCTGGTCACAGTGGGAACAGTCGATGTTGTCAAAAAGGATTAGATGCATTTTTTTTTTTTAGAAGAAATTCACATTTTTTATTTAACCTCTCCGCAACGGAGAGGTAAGATTTGTTTTTTGCTTTTTTTAAAGATGTATTCCTTTGTGCAGCCATTATTGCATTGCATGTCTTGGTCAACACAGGGGCGGACATACCGCATGTGCAGCCGCTGCATCGGGGCCCGAAGGTGGAGGGGGCCCCTGCAGGACTACTAATAATGAGGGCAATATGGCCTGCTTATCTGGCCTCGAGGCTTTGGGGAGCTCCTGGCCAGATTGCCCTCATGTGCGGTGGGCAGGGACAGGCCCGGATTGGTAATATGCCCAACCGGGCATTTTCTCGCTGGGACGCTGTCATGTGGGCCGTGGGCGGCAGCGCCCGCTCATCTGGCCGCTTGCCAGCTGATGTGGCCACTGGCCTGGCTGTTGTTCCTGCTGCCGGCCCTCTGCGGGCACGGCGGTTATAGTTTCCAACCCTACCGGGATTTTTCTATCCGCACTGCAGGGAGATAAGCTGCCACGCACCCCATCCTCTCCCTAGCATGAGACCTCCCCCCCTCCCAGCAGCCACTGACAGCGTCGCTTGGCTGCTCTCTTCTCTGTACACAGGACCTGTGATGAGGTCACAGGAGGAGAGGAGTCAGGGGAGCCTTTGTCCAGACCCCTGATCATGTGACCCCTTGACTCCGCCCCTCCTGTGACCTCATCACATTTCCTGTGCGCACATCCCTGCCTCTTGGTGTCTGCAGGACTCTGCTGTGCTGGTTGTCATGGTGCTGGATGAGGGAAGTATGTGTGGGGTCAGGACGGGTTTACAGGGTAGATGTAGCAGAGCTGTGTGTGTGCGAGGTGTATGGAGCGGAGCCATGTGTATATGAGGTGTACGGAGCGGAGCCAAGTGTGTACGAGGTGTACGGAGCGGAACCGCACGTGTACGAGGTGTACGGAGAGGAACCGCGTGTGTACGAGGTGTACGGAGCAGAGCCGAGTGTGTACTTGGTGAATGGAGCGGAGCCGTGTGTGTACGGAGTGGAGCCATATGTGTACGGGATGTACGGAGCGGAGCCAAGTGTGTACGAAGCATACAAAGCGGGCTTTTCCCACGGACACAGGAGTACATGGCGGAGCCCCGAGGAGCATTTTAAAACTCACACATGACGTTCCACTGGAAGTGATGTTCTGGAAGCTGACCGGAAATTAGATAATTTCATGAGGAGATTGTAACGGAACTAGTAATGCACAGACAGCAGGATCGCCTTTTGAACGGGGATGCCGGCCATGTGAGCGGATCATGATATGTCCTGCATCGGGAGGCTCAGGTGGGCACTACAATGGGAGCCGGGCTGCTATAGTATCTTTATAGAATCTTTCTTTATTTCTTTCTCTCTTTTTCTTTATTTCTCTGTTCTTTCTTTCTCATTCTCTGTTCTGCCTTTCCCTCATTTTCTTTCTATCTCTGTTCTTTCTTTCTCTCTCTAATCTTTCTTTTTTCTTTCTCTCTCTCTGTTCTTTCTTTCCTGTCTTTCTTTTTCTTTCCTCTCTTTACTTCTTTCTCTCTCTCTGTTCTTTCTCTATCTCTCTCTGTTCTTTCTTTCTTTCCCCTCTTTCTTCCTCTCTGTTCTTTCTTCTTTCTCTCTCTGCTCTTTTTTTCTCTCTCGCTCTCCTTTCTTTCTCTGTTTTCTTTTTTCTCTCTCTCTGTTTTCTCTCTTCCTTAGTGCCAGTCAGTGTGCCCATAATGCCAGCCACTGTGCCCTCAGTACCAGTCAGTGTGATCAGCAGTGCTAAATGGGTGCGGTTGGGCGTGGACATGGGTGTGACTAGTTGCGAAATGGATGTGACCGGGGCGTGGCCTAAAATTTGCAGTCTTTGTCTCTCTTTCCCTTCTTCAAAACTTGGGAGGTATGATAGGGGCAGCTATGACCAGGGGTCTGGTTGCCCAATGGATAGCAGTTCTGCCAGGAATTCTGTCACCATGCATACAAAAGGGGACAGAGCTTTGGGAGGAGTACTGTACCTAAAAGCAATAAATAGGACTGAGCTGTAATACTGGGCACAGCTGTGACTACATGTTATATAGTTGTGTTAATCTTCTCTCACTTCTTGTAACCTACAAGTGTACAAAGATATTATATAGTCACCATGTGACTAGTGGGCCTATGTAACTTCAAATGCCAGGGCTGAATTTTAGTCCCAGTCCGGCCCTGGGCAGGAAGAGGTCCCTGCAGCTCCGCTGCCTGCAAAAGAAAATGGCAGTGGAGCTGCAGTGATTCGTCCTGCCAGCTGGATGACATCATCATTACGCGTCGCGGCAGTGCCAGAGAGAGGAAGCTGCTGGCGACGGTGATGCTGTGGGAGAGCATGCAGAGAGGTGAGAGGTGCAGAGAGGTGAGTGTGTGTTCCTGCGGGGGAACGTGCAGAGAGTTGAAGGGTGCTGTCTGTGTAGGTGGAGGAGAGTGTGTGTGTGTCACTGCGGAGGAATGTGCAGAGAATTGAATGGTGCTGTGTGTGTTGGTGGAGGAGAGGTTGTGTGTGTGCGTCGCTGCGGGAGAACGTGCAGAGAGGTGAATGGTGCTGTGTGTGTAGGTGGAGGAGAGGGCAGTAATGGGGAGAAGGCAATGATGAGGGTGATGGAGACAGGGCCGGCATCAGCACCTGGCGCACCCGGGCAAGTGCCGGGGCCCTGAGTATGTGGGGGGCCCACTCGCCATCAGAGGCACTGGCATACTATGAGGGGCCCTGTGCCAGTGCCGGCGCCCATGGGTTGGCCCCTCCTGCTTGCTCAGGGCCCCAGCACTTGCAATTCTTACGTCTCCCTGCTCCACCGCTGTGACATCTTCTGCATTTCCTGACAGTGACATTCAGGTCAGAGAGCGCGATGACGTCACGTCTGTGCACCCTCTGCCTGAGAGCTGGAAGATGGCAACGCTGAGGAGTCCAGAGTAGAGCAGTGCCCAGTGAGGAGAGGTATTTTATTATTTTTTATGTTTGGAGCAATATATGGGGAGCATTATAAACTGGAGAATTTTATATGGGGCCCATCATATACAGTATATGGGGCCCATCATATACTAGAGCATCATACGGGGTTCATTATTTATGGGGCATCACATGGAGCTCATATATGGAGCATTACATATGAGGACCAGTATATTTGGAGCATTATATGGGGCTCATCATACACTGGAGCATTATAAATGGGGCCCATTGTACACTGGAGCATCATATGGAGCCCATTATATATGGAGCATTATATAGGCCCATCATACACTGGAGCATCATCTATGGGACCCATCATACACTGGAGCATCATATACAGGGCCCATTATACACTGGAGCATTATAAATGGGGCCCATCATACACTGGAGCATCATATACGGGGCCCATTATACACTGGAGGATCATATGGGGCCCATTATATATGGAGCATTATATAGGCCCATCATACACTGGAGCATCATCCATGGGGACCATCATATACTGTAGCATTATGGGGAGCTCATCATATACTGTATGGAACATTATATGGGACAAATTATTTATGGAGCAATATATGGGGCTTATTATTCTGTGGTGGCGATAATACTGTATGGAGCAATATACTGTCCGGTTTTTGAGCTATTGTAGAATTTAAAATAGATATCAGTCATGTCATGTAAGAAGTGAAGTATTTTTCATTGTACTATACCTATATTTCTCTGCCGTATCGGAGCATCATGAATTGTGGTATGTGTTAAAGGGGCCCACTGAGACTCTTTGGCCCGGGGCCGACGAAAACCTGGAGCCAGCCCTGAACGGAGATGGCAATGATGGGGGTGATGGGGAGAAAGCAATGATGGTGGCAGTTGAAAGGACAATGATGGAGATGGTGGAGGGAGGAGAAAATGATGGAGGTGGTGGAATGGGCAATGATGGGGGTGGTGGGGGAGAAGACAATGATGGTGGCAGTTGAAAGGACAATGATGGAGATGGTGGAGGGAGGAGAAAATGATGGAGGTGGTGGAATGGGCAATGATGGGGGTGGTGGGGGAGAAGACAATGCTGGTGGCAATGGAAAGGACAATGATGGGGTGGTGGGGAAGGAGGCAATGATGTAGGTGGTGGAGAAGGCAATGATGGAGTGGTGGGGGACAAGGCAGTGATGGGGGTGATGGAGAGGGCAATGATGAGGGTGGTGGGGGAGAAAGCAATTATAGAGGTGGTGGAAAGGGCAATGATGGGGGTGGTGGGGGAGAAAACAATGATGGAGATGGTGGAAAGGACAATGATGGGGGTGGTGGGGGAGAAAGCAATTATAGAGGTGGTGGAAAGGGCAATGATGGGGGTGGTGGGGGAGAAAGCAATGATGGAGGTGGTGGAATGGGCGATGATGGGGGTGGTGGGGAAAAGGCAATGATGGTGGTGGTGGAAAGGACAATGATGGTCATGGCGTAAAGGGCAATAATGGGGGTGTGGGGGAGGAAATGATGGAGGTGGTGGATTGGGCAATGATGGGGGTGGTAGTGGAAAGGACAATGATGGTGGAAAGGGCAAAGATGGGGGTGGTGGGGGAGGAGGAAATGATGGAGGTGGTGGAATGGGCAATGATTGGGGAAGTGGGGAGAAGGCAATGATGGAGGTGGTAGAATGGGCAATGATGGCATGGTGGAGGAAAAAGCAATAATGGAGGTGGTGAAGAGAGCAAAGATTGGGGTGGGGGAGGGGACAATAATGGGACACGGGGAGAGGAGGACAATGAGGGGTGTGGGGGAATGGGATGGGAGGAAGGTGGATTTATAATGGATTAAGGAACAGGGGGAGGTGGAGGAAGACGTTGTTATCGCTTATTATGTCTAACACAGTCCCTTAGTGTATAGTGTACTCACTTGTTATACATAGCACAGCCCCTTAGTGTATTGTACTCATTTATTATGTATAGCACATTAGTATATAGTGTACTCGCTTATTATGTATAGTGCCATCCCTCAATATACAGTGTAGTCACTTTTTATGATGCCGTCCCTTATTATATACAGTAGCTTCCTCTGCTGTTATGTACAGTGCTGTCTCTTACATAGTGTATTCTTGTTATTTTTGTTATTCACAGTGCCCTCTTTTATTACATAGTCCCCTCTCTTATTAGATATAAAATGACTGCTGATGGAGGAGTCGGTGACCAGACTACCAGTCCATCAGCTCCTGCATTACAAAAGAAGCTTTCCCATGCGCCATCAGCCATCATTGCATTATACAGTTAACAAGACAGGACGGTATGTAATAAAAAACAGGGCCCTATATAATGTAAGGAATGGTGCTGTACATAACAAGAGAGGGAACTGTATAATAAGGGACGGCAATATACATAATAAAGGAGACTATGTAATATATATATACATGAATGTGTGTGTGACTATATTATTCATATATAGCTTTGTCACCATAGGAGGAGTGGGGCCCAGATACATTTCTTGCACAGGGGCCCCAAGCTACCAGTGTCCGTCCCCTGAGTCAACATAAGATATTTGATGAAAAGTCATCTTTGAGCATCAAAGTTGCTATTAATAGGGGAAGTAATGTGAGCTCACCTGATGCTCTGACCAAGTGGAGCAAATCCAATTTCTAATAAATCACATGTTAGTTAAATGTTATGATTTGTGTATGTGTATATACATCCGGTAGTCCAGATGGTAATCCAACATTTTATGCCAGATTATAAAAATGTATAATGCGTCTGGCTTTGATTGTCATATTTTTTTATTTAGAAGGCCACAGATTAGATATCAAAATGATGAAAATTATTACATATATTTATATATACAAATATCACGTTGCTCTCAATAAAACATTTAAAAAAGAGAAATCATTCAATAAATAGACATATAAGATAAATAAATGAAGCGCTCATGGGTGTGCTTGTGTTATTCATCATGTGCAGCAGACGGGTATGATATTGTATGTAGAAATGAACAGTTGTCCTGTTTGTCATATGATGTCATGTGTGTGATATCTGACCATCCATTGACAAGGCCAAAATCATTGTAGCCATTAGTGCAAAGCCACAGACCTGCATTACATTTCTGACCCTCCTTTCATCCCAGACATTTACCAGTGACCACAGCTATGTGCATATTACATGTCTGCAAAATGTGGGTGGTCACCAATACTGGAAGTGAATCTGGGGAATGGCAGAATCGTGATGCAGGGTCTTACTAGGAGATTATAGAGCAGAGGACGTATAATAATGGTCTTCATTTGGCATCTTTCCAGCTGTGGAAACAATAACTCTTAGAATGGCCTGGTAGTCACAGACTGTATGGAGATTGTTTCTCTTTTCTCTTGTATTGCTAGTTTTCAGGTTTTTAGATTTATCAGGATCTCTGGATCAGAAGTTGTTCTTTCACTACTGTTGCAGTGTTCTTTGAGACATATTGGACGTCTCTCGTTGCTGTTTGTTCCTTTTTTTCTGGTTTATCGGTTGATCAGTGAATCGCACATCAACATCTCTGCATGAAAAAAAAAACATCCCTGAATAAGATGGATACAGGACTGATATACCCGCCATTGTCTGTAGATTTGTGCATAAGCATAATTCCCAGCTGTTCTGTATTTTTGAGATATAGCCACATAATATGTGTCAATGTGGGTGACGTTAGTGCAAAGTGACAATAATCCGACTGGATCCTGACACCGTCACTTAGGACATGTGGGTAGAAACCAACAGAAATTCTCTTACCTTGGCAAGTATCAAAACTTTAGGTGGGGATCCGAACATTAGGCAAGGTAAAGGACACAGTAGTGAATCTGGCAGCCTGAAAATAAAAAATGAGATGTATCACACTGGTATGCATCACACTGTGCACTCTGTATTTCACATTAATCAGGTAATGTCACAACCCACAAGGGTCATTCCAGCGGACAGCACAACAAACACCAACAACGGGGATGGAAAAAGGCAGAGGAAGGCCCTAACAATAGGGAACAAGGGATGGGGCACCTCCTAACACAGCCTGTACCTATCGCTAAGCTCACCTAACGCCCTATGTGGGTCCTTCCCTCCGCCGCCGTCACGTACCTAGTCTCTAGCTGTCACCTCACTATACCCTGGCTAGTGCACTGTCCGACAAGGACGCTAGCATCACCACTGCAGATAGTGTACACACAGGGGTAATGACAAGCGTGAGACAAACCAACACAGGGAACAAGAAAACTTAGCTTTCAAGCTTCTGCTGCAAGCTCCACACAGCAGAGGATACGGAACCAGGACCTCACTCAGATGATACCCGCTAGCACCAGAGAGCTCCCAACTCCTTGGCTTGTCTCCAGAGAAAAACTCTATCACAACAGTCAGCTGATGCATCAGGTGATTATTTAAAGAATGGTGGGAGTGGTCACCACCCACATCAGCTGACCAGCAAAAACAGCAGCTGCCAGCAAGGAAACTAACATCAACCCTTGCTGGCCCAAAAGGAAAAGCCATGTTTAAAGTAAAGCAGAACCAGAGCTGTCACGACTTCCACAAAATGAGTTGTGACAAGTAATCCCAGTATTAAATGAAGAGTGCAGTACTAATAATGTCTGTGTCTTTAGGACCATTGCTCATTGTCAACATTCAGAAGCTTCATTCCTGATCTAGTCCTGCTCCACAGCTGATGGACTTCTACAATGTGGATGAATGTATGCCACTCAGGATGTGGTGCTTAAGAATGGGGTCCACTCTGTATCAATAATTATTATAAATACTCGGCACTCAAAAAAACAGGGAAAATATGGATTTTATTTATAAGGCAATCCCAAAAATAGTAGTAATGTTTCAACCCTACAACATGAGCCTTTATCAAACTCAGGTTGCAGAGAAAAGCGCGAGTTCCATATAGTATTCGTGCTATGGGTTGCGAAAAAATCACGTGGTGCTAGGTGAATATTTTTCCTGAATTTTTCTTCAAATTATTTTTATTAATTGTATAGGGAAGGGTTACAATATACACTTGAGTGCCGAGCTTCTACAATGTATCAGTCTAGGTAAAAGCTATCAGCCTGGTCTAGGACAGGGAAAGGATTTATACTGCTGCTTCTCCTACAGTAGCTTAGAGAATTGTTTAGACTGGATACATTGTATCAGTTTTATCAGGCGTGTGAAATACTAGAAATACTTTCCCTAGACGTGAAATACATTTTAAGGAACCATGTTGCCATAATAACAATTTATTTAATTCCGCAGATCTGAGCTTTCCTAAAAGGGAGAGGGTTCTGAGAGGCTCTCCCGTTTAGGAAATATGCAGAAGGGTTTGTTATAATGAGAAAGGTTTAAAATGCTCCCCAAA
Source organism: Dendrobates tinctorius (assembly GCF_039654945.1). Taxonomy (NCBI): domain Eukaryota; kingdom Metazoa; phylum Chordata; class Amphibia; order Anura; family Dendrobatidae; genus Dendrobates; species Dendrobates tinctorius. The sequence goes on from NW_027361806.1 coordinate 7,963,953, forward strand.
CTAAGCAGGGGGTAATCATCATTATATTGATAGGAGCCCCAGTAATATTTGTCTACATACCACAATAAAGCATACAGGTACAATAACGATAACGACAATGACCAGAACAATTAGGGCAATCCCAAAGGCAGGGATAGAGGCTGGAGCAGCAACTCCTGTAGAAAAACAAAATGGAGCAAAATTATATACATAATATACACCCCCAGAAGCTTTAATGTAAAACGGCGTAGGGGTTGGGGAGGTGCGACTGTACTAAGTCTATTCTTGGACTGCATTGCCCTATTTACTCAGGTGAGGTACCTACCTTTATGGGTTATCTTTAAATGTTTGCCTACTACTGGTACTTATGTTATATGTAATTTAAACATTGGCAGGTTTATAAATATTTACCATTCATGCTTCCTTTCATTATTCACAATGCCTATGGTTAAACACTTTGCCATTTCCTTGTTTAATACACAGGACTGCTAAGTCCTTTTTCTATATATAATAATTATAAGTTTACAATAGCACATAGCACTTTATATCTTGGCAATACTAAAACTTATTTAGCTTTGATACTACTATCTTTACCTGTCTAAATTAAGCCCCTTTCTCACATAGCGAGATCGCTGAAGCGTCACCGATTTTGTGATTAAACAGCGACCTCGCCAGCGATCTCGCTTTGTGTGACACGCAGCGGCAACCGCCCCCCCCCCGGATATCACTGATCGTGCTCGAATGTCCTGGGCCATTTTTTCATCGACGCAGAACTCAGGACGCAGGCTGGAATCATTTAGAAACGCTGCTGTGTGACAAAGTACCAACGACCGCCGAGGATCGCTGGACGGTTGCTGCATCGCTGAAGAGATCTGACTGTTTGGCAGCTTACTAGCGATTATTTAGCGATGCACCAGCGATCCTTACCAGGACGTATCATTGTCGGGATCTCTGGTGCGTCGCCAAGTGTAACGGGACCCTAAGGCTCCATTCATTTGGGATTGCTGTGAGGTGAATAAATAGCCTCTCTGCACTTCCCCCCCAGGAGGTCTTTTTCATCACCTGTTAATTAATTGTTGTTTGTATTGATTTTAATTATTCATGTTATTAAAACGAATTGTATCTTTTACCTAAGCTAGAATCTCTATTTTTGGTTGACGGCAAAAAAACCCTAGCTGTTAAATTCAATATATTTTCTGCTAAGCCAAAATATCCACAATAAATTAAAAATTACCAGTGCTATGTATCTGTGTTACTGGTCTCTTTACCTTGTGGCTGATTTGTTGCAGGTCCCAGGGTTGGTGTTCCTGGTCCTGAGGTTGTTGTTGCACGTCGTGTAGTAGTTGAAGGTCCTGTGCTGGTGGGAAGCTGTGTGGTAGTTGGAGGCTGTGTGGTAGTTGGAGGCTCAGTACTGGTGTGAGGTTGTGCGGTAGTTGGAGGCTCAGTGCTGGTTGGAGGCTGTGTGGTAGTTGGAGGCTCAGTGCTGGTTGGAGGTTGTGTGGTAGATGGAGGCTCAGTGCTGGTGGGAGGCTGTGTTGTAGTTGGAGGCTGTGTGGTAGTTGGAGGCTCAGTGCTCATGGGAGGCTGTGTTGTAGTTGGAGGCTGTGTGGTAGTTGGAGGCTCAGTGCTGTTGGGAGGTTGTGTAGTAGTTGGAAGAGGTGTTGTAGTTGGAGGCTCAGAGCTGGTGGGAGGCTGTGTGGAAGTTGGAGGCTCAGTGCTGGTGGGAGGCTGTGTAGTAGTTGGAGGCTCAGTGCTGGTGGGAGACTGAGTTGTAGTTGTAGGCTGCGTGGTAATTAGAGGCTCAGTGTTGGTGGGAGGCTGTGTGGTAGTTGGAGGCTCAGTGCTGGAAGGAGGCTCTGTGGTAGTTGGAGGCTCAGTTGTGGTGGGAGGTTGTATGATAGTTGGAGGCTCAGTGCTGGTGGGAGGTTGTGTAGTAGTTGGAGGCTCAGTTGTGGTGGGAGGTTGTGTGGTAGTCGGAGGCTCTGTGCTTGTGGGAGGCTGTGTGGTAGTTGGAGGCTCAGTGCTGGTGGGAGGTTGTGTAGTAGTTGGAGGCTCAGTGCTGGTAGGAGGCTGTGTGGTCGTTGGAAGCTGTGTGGTAGTTGGAGGCTCAGTGCTGGTGGGACGTTGTGTCGTAGTTGGAGGCTCAGTGCTGGTGGGAGGCTGTGTGGTCGTTGGAGGCTTTGTGGTAGTTGGAGGCTCAGTGCTGGTGGGAGGCTGTGTTGTAGTTGGAGGCTGTGTGGTAGATGGAGGCTCAGTGTTGGTGGGAGGTTGTGTGGTAGTCGGAGGCTCAGTGCTGGTGAGAGGCTGTGTTGTAGTTGGAGGCTGTGTGGTAGTTGGAGGCTCAGTGCTGCTGGGAGGTTGTGTGGTAGTTGGAGGCTGTGTGGTAGTTGGAGACTCAGTGCTGGTGGGAGGCTGTGTAGTAGTTGGAGGCTGTGTGGTAGTTGGAGGCTCAGTGCTGCTGGGAGGTTGTGTGGTAGTTGGAGGCTGTGTGGTAGTTGGAGGCTTAGTGCTGGAGGGAGGCTGTGTTGTAGTTGGAAGCTGTGTGGTAGTTGGAGGCTCAGTGCTGCTGGGAGGTTGTGTGGTAGTTGGAGACTGTGTGGTAGTTGGAGACTCAGTGCTGGTGGGAGGCTGTGTTGTAGTTGGAGGCTGTGTGGTAGTGGGAGGCCGTGTGGTAGTTGTAGGCTCAGTGGTAGTGGGAGACTGTGTGGTAGTGGGAATCTCTGTGGCAGTTGGAGGCTGAGTGGTAGTAGGAGGCTGAGTGGTAGTGGGAGGCTGAGTGGTAAAGGGAGACTGTGTGGTAGTTGGAGGCTCTGTGGTGGTGGGAGACTCTGTGGTAGTGGGAGGCTGTGTGGTAGTTGGAGGCTCTGTGGTAGTGGGAGGCTGTGTGGTTGTGGGAGGCTGTGTAGTTGTTGGAGGCTCTGTGACAGTGGGAGGCTCTGTGGTAGTGGGAGGCTGTGTGGTAGTTGGAGGCTCTGTGGTAGTGGGAGGCTGTGTGGTAGTTGGAGGCTCTGTGGTAGTAGGAGGCTCTGTGGTAGTGGGAGGCTCTGTGGTACTGGGAGGCTGTGTGGTTGTGGGAGGCTGTGTAGTAGTTGGAGGCTGTGTAGTAGTTGGAGGCTCTGTGGTTGTGGGAGGCTGTGTAGTAGTTGGAGGCTCTGTGGTAGTGGGAGGCTGTGTGGTAGTTGGAGGCTCTGTGGTAGTGGGAGCCTGTGTGGTTGTTGGAGGCTCTGTGGTCGTGGGAGGCTGTGCGGTAGTGGGAGGCTGTGTGGTTGTGGGAGGCTGTGTAGAAGTTGGAGGCTGTGTAGTAGTTGGAGGCTGTGTGGTAGTGGGAGGCTGTGTGGTAGTTGGAGGCTCTGTGGTAGTTGGAAGCTCTGTGGAAGTGGGAAGCTCTGTGGTAGTGGGAGGCTTTGTGGTAGTGGAAGGCTGTGAGGTTGTGGGAGGCTGTGTAGTAGTTGGAAGCTCTGTGGTAGTGGGAGGCTGTGTGGTTGTGGGAGGCTGTGCAGTTGTTGGAGGCTCTGTGGTAGTGGGAGGCTCCGTGGTAGTGGGAGGCTGTGTGGTAGTTGGAGGCTCTGTGGTAGTTGGAGGCTGTGTGGTAGTTGGAGGCTCTGTGGTAGTGGGAGGCTGTGTGGTAGTTGGAGGCTCTGTGGTAGTGGGAGGCTGTGTGGTAGTTGGAGGCTCTGTGGTAGTGGGAGGCTGTGTGGTTGTGGGAGGCTGTGTAGTAGTTGGAGGCTGTGTAGTAGTTGGAGGCTCTGTGGTTGTGGGAGGCTGTGTAGTAGTTGGAGGCTCTGTGGTAGTGGGAGGCTGTGTTGTAGTTGGAGGCTCTGTGGTAGTGGGAGGCTGTGTGGTTGTGGGAGGCTGTGTAGTAGTTGGAGGCTGTGTAGTAGTTGGAGGCTGTGTAGTAGTTGGAGGCTGTGTGGTAGTTGGAGGCTCTGTGGTAGTTGGAAGCTCTGTGGTAGTGGGAGGCTCTGTGGTAGTGGGAGGCTTTGTGGTAGTGGAAGGCTGTGAGGTTGTGGGAGGCTGTGTAGTAGTTGGAAGTTCTGTGGTAGTGGGAGGCTGAGTGGTAGTGGGAGTGGTAGAGGGAGGCCCTGTAGTAGTTGGAGGCTCTGTGGTAGTGGGAGGCTCTGTGGTAGTGGGAGGCTGTGGGGTTGTGGGAGGCTGAGTAGTAGTTGGAGGCTCTGTGGTAGTGGGAGGCTCTGTGGTAGTGAAAAGCTGTGTGGTAGTGGGAGGCTCTGTGGTAATGGGAGGCTCTGTGGTAGTGGGAGGCTCTGTGGTAGTGGGAGGCTGTGTGGTGGTTTTAGGCTCTGTGGTTGTGGGTGGTTTTGTTGTAGTTGGAGGCTCTGTGGTAGTGGGAGGCTCTGTTGTAGTGGGAGGCTCTGTTGTAGTTCGAGGCTCTGTGGTGGTGGGAGACTCTGTGGTAGTGGGAGGCTGTGTGGTAGTTGGAGGCTCTGTGGTAGTGGGAGGCTGTGTGGTTGTGGGAGGCTGTGTAGTTGTTGGAGGCTCTGTGGTAGTGGGAGGCTCCGTGGTAGTGGGAGACTGTGTGGTAGTTGGAGGCTCTGTGGTAGTGGGAGGCTGTGTGGTAGTTGGAGGCTCTGTGATAGTGGGAGGCTGTGTGGTAGTGGGAGGCTGTGTGGTAGTGGGAGGCTCTGTGGTAGTGGGAGGCTGTGTGGTAGTTGGAGGCTGTGTGGTAGTGGGAGGCTCTGTGGTAGTGGGAGGCTGTGTGGTTGTGGGAGGCTGTGTAGTAGTGGGAGGCTGTGTAGTAGTTGGAGGCTCTGTGGTTGTGGGAGGCTGTGTAGTAGTTGGAGGCTCTGTGGTAGTGGGAGGCTGTGTGGTAGTTGGAGGCTCTGTGGTATTGGGAGGCTGTGTGGTTGTTGGAGGCTCTGTGGTAGTGGGAGGCTGTGTAGTAGTGGGAGGCTGTGTGGTTGTGGGAGGCTGTGTAGTAGTTGGAGGCTGTGTAGTAGTTGGAGGCTGTGTGGTAGTGGGAGGCTGTGTGGTAGTGGGAGGCTGTGTGGTAGTTGGAGGCTCTGTGGTAGTTGGAAGCTGTGTGGTAGTGGGAGGCTCTGTGGTAGTGGGAGGCTGTGTGGTAGTTGAAGGCTCTGTGGTAGTGGGAGGCTGTGTGGTAGTGGAAGGCTGTGTGGTAGTTGGAGGCTCTGTGGTAGTGGGAGGCTGTGTGGTAGTGGGAGTCTCTGTGGTAGTGGGAGGCTCTGTGGTTGTTGGAAGCTGTGTGGTGGTTGGAGGCTCTGTGGTTGTGGGAGGCTGTGTAGTATTTGGAGGTTCTGTGGTAGTGGGAGGCTCTGTGGTAGTGGGAGGCTCTGTGGTTGTTGGAAGCTGTGTGGTGGTTGGAGGCTCTGTGGTAGTGGTAGGCTCTGTGGTAGTGGGAGGCTGTGTGATAGTGGGAGGCTCTGTGGTTGTTGGAAGCTGTGTAGTAGTTGGAGGCTCTGTGGTAGTGGGAGGCTGTGTGGTAGTTGGAGGCTCTGTGGTAGTTGGAGTCTCTGTGGTAGTGGGTGGCTGTGTGGTTGTGAGAGGCTGTGTAGTAGTTGGAGGCTCTGTGGTAGTGGGAGGCTGTGTGGTAGTTGGAGGCTCTGTGGTAGTCGGAGGCTGTGTGGTAGTTGGAGGCTGTGTTGTAGTGGGAGGCTCTGTGGTAGTGGAAGGCTCTGTGGTTGTGGGAGGCTCTGTGGTTGTTGGAATCTGTGTGGTGGTTGGAGGCTCTGTGGTTGTGGGAGGCTGTGTAGTAGTTGGAGGCTCTGTGGTAGTGGGAGGCTCAGTGGTAGTGGCAGGCTGTGTGGTAGTGGGAGGCTCTGTGGTAGTGGGAGGCAGTGTGGTAGTTTGAGACTGTTTGGCAGTTGAAGGCTGTGTGGTAGTTGGAGGCTGTGTGGTAGTTGGAGGCTGTGTGGTAGTTGGAGGCTGTGTTGTAGTGGGAGGCTCTGTGGTAGTGGAAGGCTCTGTGGTTGTGGGAGGCTCTGTGGTTGTTGGAAGCTGTGTGATGGTTGGAGGCTCTGTGGTTGTGGGAGGCTGTGTAGTAGTTGGAGGCTCTGTGGTAGTGGGAGGCTCAGTGGTAGTGGCAGGCTGTGTGGTAGTGGGAGGCTCTGTCGTAGTGGGAGGCTGTGTGGTAGTTGAAGGCTCTGTGGTAGTGGGAGGCTCAGTGGTAGTGGCAGGCTGTGTGATAGTTGGAGGCTCTGTGGTAGTGGGAGGCTGTGTGGTAGTGGGAGGCTCTGTGGTAGTGGGAGGCTCTGTGGTAGTGGGAGGCTGTGTGGTAGTGGGAGGCTGTGTGGTAGTTGGAGGCTGTGTTGTAGTGGGAGGCTCTGTGGTAGTGGAAGGCTCTGTGGTTGTGGGAGGCTCTGTGGTTGTTGGAATCTGTGTGGTGGTTGGAGGCTCTGTGGTTGTGGGAGGCTGTGTAGTAGTTGGAGGCTCTGTGGTAGTGGGAGGCTCAGTGGTAGTGGCAGGCTGTGTGGTAGTGGGAGGCTCTGTGGTAGTGGGAGGCAGTGTGGTAGTTGGAGACTGTGTGGCAGTTGAAGGCTGTGTGGTAGTTGGAGGCTGTGTGGTAGTTGGAGGCTGTGTTGTAGTGGGAGGCTCTGTGGTAGTGGAAGGCTCTGTGGTAGTGGAAGGCTCTGTGGTTGTGGGAGGCTCTGTGGTTGTTGGAAGCTGTGTGATGGTTGGAGGCTCTGTGGTTGTGGGAGGCTGTGTAGTAGTTGGAGGCTCTGTGGTAGTGGGAGGCTCAGTGGTAGTGGCAGGCTGTGTGGTAGTGGGAGGCTCTGTCGTAGTGGGAGGCTGTGTGGTAGTTGAAGGCTCTGTGGTAGTGGGAGGCTCAGTGGTAGTGACAGGCTGTGTGATAGTTGGAGGCTCTGTGGTAGTGGGAGGCTGTGTGGTAGTGGGAGGCTCTGTGGTAGTGGGAGGCTGCGTGGTAGTGGGAGGCTGTGTGGTAGTGGGAGGCTGTGTGGTAGTGGGAGGCTGTGTGGTAGTGGGAGGCTCTGTGGTTGTTGGAAGCTGTGTGGTGGTTGGAGGCTCTGTGGTTGTGGGAGGCTGTGTAGTAGTTGGAGGCTCTGTGGTAGTGGGAGGCTCCGTGGTAGTTGGAGGCTCTGTGGTAGTCGGAGGCTGTGTGGTAGTTGGAGGCTCTGTGGAAGTTGGAGGCTCTGTGGTAGTGGGAGGATGTGTGGTTGTGAGAGGCTGTGTAGTAGTTGGAGGCTCTGTGGTAGTCGGAGGCTGTGTGGTAGTTGAAGGCTCTGTGGTAGTCGGAGGCTGTGTGGTAGTTGGAGGCTGTGTGGTAGTTGGAGGCTGTGTTGTAGTGGGAGGCTCTGTGGTAGTGGAAGGCTCTGTGGTTGTGGGAGGCTCTGTGGTTGTTAGAAGCTGTGTGGTGGTTGGAGGCTCTGTGGTTGTGGGAGGCTGTGTAGTAGTTGGAGGCTCTGTGGTAGTGGGAGGCTCAGTGGTAGTGGCAGGCTGTGTGGTAGTGGCAGGCTGTGTGGTAGTGGGAGGCTCTGTGGTAGTGGGAGGCTGTGTGGTAGTTGGAGGCTCTGTGGTAGTGGCAGGCTGTGTGGTAGTGGGAGGCTGTGTGGTAGTGGGAGGCTCTGTGGCAGTGGGAGGCTGTGTGGTAGTGGGAGGCTGTGTGGTAATGGGAGGCTGTGTAGTAGTTGGAGGCTCTGTGGTAGTGGGAGGCTCCGTGGTAGTGGGAGGCTGTGTGGTAGTTGAAGGCTCTGTGGTAGTTGGAGGCTCTGTGGTTGTTGGAAGCTGTGTGGTGGTTGGAGGCTCTATGGTTGTGGGAGGCTGTGTAGTAGTTGGAGGCTCTGTGGTAGTGGGAGGCTCCGTGGTAGTGGGAGGCTGTGTGGTAGTTGGAGGCTCTGTGGTAGTGGGAGGCTGTGTGGTTGTGAGAGGCTGTGTAGTAGTTGGAGGCTCTGTGGTAGTTGGAGGCTCTGTGGTAGTTGGAGGCTGTGTGGTAGTTGGAGGCTGTGTGGTAGTTGGAGGCTGTGTGGTAGTCGGAGGCTGTGTGGTAGTCGGAGGCTGTGTGGTAGTTGGAGGCTCAGTGCTGGTGGGACCCTGAGTGGTAGTTGCAGTTGGTCCTGTGGTGGTTGATATTGGAGTAGTAGTTTGTTCTGTGCTCGGTGCCATAGTGGGTACTGTTACATCTGCAGAAATAAAATATGACATTTACAAACTGTTTTGCTCCTTTTGTTAATTGTGGATCTCACTATAAAATCTCCATGAATCTCATCCTGGATTATAGAGAATTATACAGATGATTCCTATAGTTACTCACCAATTACTGACATGGTCACAATTTTGATTGCTGGAGCTGTGAGAAGACTTTGTACTGAGATCTTAGTTGGATGGAATTCACCATCCACATCAGTGTCCACATTTAGCAGATTCAACATCTAGTAGATTTGATTGAATCTTGTGTGAACAATGATGTGAATTCGGATTCAGCTACTCGGTGCAGCGGTGATGTTGTGGAGGTAAAAAAGCTAATAACTTAAATCATGAATGTTTGTAATATGATCAGTACAATTCAGCAGCCTCAGTCCTATAACTTTGAATATTAATAAGTCGTCGCTGAATTATGTCATCTACGGTACATATTTTTCATTAGCATCAAGAAGAATATCAGATTATTCTTGCATTTCATTTTGTTTCATAGATTCCTCATGCTCATTCCATACTTGCCAGACATAGGGGTCTCTGTGCTCTGAACAGTTGCAATATATATTTCTGATTAGCTAATAAAGGTATTACTTATATCAGGGGTGTAAAACTGAAATAAGGTCTGGGTCCACTTAGAAAAATTCCATTATGGCACTGTGTATTGTTACATTTTGGTAGGGATGTTACAGCGACAGAGGTCATTCGTCTAAATTTTGCTCTGTGTAGCTGCTGCTACATCACTGTGTCATACAGGAAAATATGCATCTCCTATGTGTAGTGGCCTCTGCCAGGTCCTGCAGCACAACTCCAGATCAAAAGGTTAGGAAATGTTTTGCAGTGCTCAACAGCAGCTGCTACACATTCATTGGAGCTAGGATCAGTATCTTTGTTTAATGAGTTTACATCCAGCGACCACCGGACCTGTTTTCGGCTGATCGGTGGGGCTCCGATCGTGTCTGCTGCAGCACGGTGTTGGCTGTAGTATACAGCTGATACTCACACAGCCTGTACTCGCTTGGGGGTGTTATTTACTTAATCCTCAATGCCATAAAAAGGCAGCTCTGAGTAATACATTGCTTTCGTATGCCAGTAGGTATAGGCTGAGCAAATATAAGCTGTATACTACAACGTCTTTTTCCCCTGATGAAGCTGTCTTGAGCAGCGATACGCTTGGGGTTCTCCTCCACTGACATTCTCAGCTGATTCTGCTCCCTTTGATTGTCACAATATGTGACTGGCCCTGTGTGGCGCGACCCGACGACCGGTTGGTCACCAAACAACAAGACAAACAAGGGGACACCGGGGACACAATTACAATGGTGGGCACTGCTATAGGGAACGGGAAAAGGAACACATCCTGCACTCTGCTGCGGCTGAGTCCTGGACTAACCTGACGTCCCTATACAGGTTCTCTCGACCTGTCGCCGAGCAGGATACCTTGTCCCTCACTTACCCTGCACCTATCCCTCACTAGGGAATTGGTAAGTGCGGACACTCGTCCCACCACTGCACTAATAAAACACCAAGGGGAGATACGACAGACAGGGGTAAACAAAACAACACTTAGCTTTCTCTGCTGCCAATGCACCGTACAGCAGAGTAAGGCTCCTGAACTCAGCTTTCAGCAGAATCACCACTGCTCCAGAAAGCTCCTCTCTTTAGCAGAACCACCACTGCTCCCAACAAGCTGAACCACCACTGCACCAGGTAGCTCCAGTCTTCACCACGGGTTGGTATCCAATAAGGACCTGTCATAACCAACACTCAGCTGATGCACCAGGTGACCTTATATAGGAAGGAGGGAGTGGTCACCACCAGCACACGCAGACTAACTAAACATGTAGTAACACCAGCGGCCACCGGAGGGAAAACTAATATTAACCCCCGATGGCCTGAAAGGAAAAAGGTTTATAAGTGAGCGTCCCAAACTGACAGATCCAAAAATGGATCGTGACATTGGTCTTGGATTCAACAGCATTATTGGTTTGATACATCTAACACCATTATTTTACTTATGCCTTGTTTTACAATTAGTCAGTTACATAGGTATATCTAACTATTTACTATATAGCGTGGTCTTTATATTTGTATTTGCACTTTATCGTGCGGCTCCTTCTTTTGCCCTTTCACTGTGCCAACAACCTCTGGGAAGCCAAATAATAGCCTTGTTCTCTGCTACTATGGTGGCTTGTTAAACCTTATCATAAGCAGGTCTATCAGGCCATGGGGTAGTCTAAACCTGACAGGTTTAACTCCTTCCTGACATTTGCAGTATATATACATCATGGTCGGGAAGTATGGTACTTCTCAACGGATGCAGTAGGGAAAATAAGTGTTTGATACACTGCCAATTTTCCAAGTTTTCCCACTTTCATAAAATAGAGAGGTCTGTAAATTGTATCATAGGTATACTTCAACTGTGAGAGACAGAATCTGAAAAAAAAGCAGAAAATCACAATGTGTGATTTATAAATAATTAAGTTGCATTTTATTGTATGAAATAAGTATTTGATCACCTACCAACCAACAAGAATTCTGGCTCTCACAGACCTGTTAGTTTTTATTTATGAAGCCTTCCTATTCTGCACTCATTACCTGTATTAATTGCACCTGATTGAACGCGTTACCTGTATAAAAGACAATTGCCCACACACTCAATTAATAACACTCCAACCTCTTCACCATGGCCAAGACCAAGGATCTCTCTAAGGACACCCTAAGACAAAATTGTAGACCTGCACAAGGCTGGGATGGCCTACGGGACAATATGCAAGCACCTTGGTGAGAAAGCAACAACTGTTGGCGCTATTATTAGAAAATGGAAGAAAGGCAAGATCACTGTCAATCTTCCTTGGTCTGGCGCTCCATGCAAACTCTCACCTCGTGGGGTAAGGATGATTCTGAGAAAGGTCAAGAATCAGCCCAGAACTAAGTGTGAGGGACTAGTCAATTACCTAAAGAGATCTAGGACCACAGTCTCAAATATTACTGTTAATATCACGCTATGCTGTCATGGATTAAAATCCTGCACGGCACACAAGACCCCATTCTCAAGCCAGCATATTTCCAGACCCGTTTAAAGTTTGCCAATAACCATCTGAATGATCCAGAGGAGGCATGGGAGGTCAGGTGGTCAGATGAGACCGCAATAGAACTTTTTAGTATTATTATTATTTATTATTATAGCGCCATTTTTTCCATGGCGCTTTACATGTGAGGAGGGGTTTACATAATAAACAACAAGTACAGTAATCTTAAACAATACAAGGCACGACTGGTACAGGAGAAGGAAGGGGAGAGCACCCTGCCCACGAGGGCTCACAATCTACAAGGAATATATTAGCTCTACTCACCATGTTTGGAAGAAAAAGGATTAGTATAACCTCAAGAACACTGTCCCAACTGTGAAGCATGGTGAGGAAATATCATGCTGTGGATGTGCTTTTCTGCAAAGGAGACAGGATAACAGCACCGAACTGAAGGGAGGATAGATGGGGTCATGTATTGTGAGATTTTGGCCAACAACCTCCTTACCTCAGTAATAGCATTGAAGATGCGCTGTGGCTAGGAGGACTTCCAGCATAATAATGACATGAAACACACAGGGCAACAAAGGGTTTGCTCCGAAAGAAGCATTTCAAGGTCCTGGAGTGGATTAGCCAGTCTCCAAACCTGAAACCAATAGAAAATCTTTGGAGGGAGCTGAAACTCAATGTTGCCCAGCGACAGTCCCGAAAGATCTGGAGAAGATCTGTATGGAGGAGTGGGCCAAAATCCATGCTGCAGTGTGTACAAACTTGGTCAAGACTATAAAGAGAGCACGGCACTCAGGAATAGTTTGGTTGTTGGTGCTCAAGTCGGGTATCCAACCCATCAATCAAAAATGACTAGCCATCCAGACTCTCTACTTTGTCCTTCTTTTGGCTACCATTGCAAGGATTTATTTATTTCAGTAAACAAGATTTTTCTGATGAAGGTCCTATGCTGGACCGAAAACGTTTAAACCTTTCTGTCTGGATGCACAAAATAAAAGTGTCTGAATATTTCACATATTGAGTGCCAAGATTTTTGTCATTTTCAAACTTGGTCAAGAGCCACAGGAAACGTCTGACCTCTGTAAATGCAAACAAAGGATTCTGCATCAAATAATAAGTTCTGTTTTTCTATTGTATCAAATACTTATTTCAAATAATGTGATTTTCTGGAATTTTTTTTTAAGATTCTGGCTCTCACAGTTGAAGTGTACCTACGATAAAAATTACATACCTCTCCATTCTTTGTACATGGGAAAACTTGCAAAATCGTCAGTGTATTAAATACTCATTTTCCCCACGTCATGGCGATTACCTGTATACAGGAGACTGTGCGCGGGCGATCACCGTAGAGTGTCAGCTGATTTTGACAGCACTGCCAGGAGCGATGCCCACACGTCTCCCAGCAATTTACCGATCACAGCATTTAACACGCATGCAGAGGGAGGGAGCCCCCTCTGCCCTCCGATTGGTGCCCCCCCGACGACATCTGGGTCACTACAGCCGGCAAATATGCTAGATCATGCTCAAATCATGGTGCAGCGAGTTTGTCCGTCATTGCAGCGCTGACAGTTTATAAAGCATTGCAATGCTCCTGCATTGCTATGCTTTATAAGCGATCGGATGGTAAAAAGTGAAAGTCCCATAGTGAGACAAATTAAAGTGATATTTAAAAAATATATATAAAAATAATAATAATAGTAAAAAAAGTGTTATATATGTATAAGAGAGAGAACACTGTAAAAAAATAATAAAAAGCAAGGCAAAAAAGAATGCTTTATCATCATACCATCAAACAAAAAGTGGAAAAAAACACGATCAAAAAGATGAATGTAAATAAGTGTGGCATCTCTGAAATCGTCATCTTGTTCCACAATAAATAAGCCACCATACAGCGCCATGAGCAGAAAAATAAGTTATAGCTGTGCAAAAATAATTATTTTTTTCTATAAAATAGTTTTTATTATGTAAAAGCGCCAAAACATTAAAAAAATTATATAAATATGGTATCACTGTATTCATACTGACCAGAGAAATAAAGCTGCTTTATCAATTTTACCACACGTGGAATGACATTAAAAAAAACAGTTCCTGAATTCATGGTCTTGATCATTCTACTTCCCAAAAATCGGAATAGAAAGCAATCAAAATGTCATGTGTTCGAAAAAACAAGCCCTCTCATGACTCTGTAGGCCAAAATATGGAAAAATTAGAGCTCTGAAAATATGGTGATGCAAAAAATAGTTTTTGCCAAAAAAATTGTCTTTTAGTGTATGACTGCAGTCAAACAAAAAAAACACAATATAAATTTGGTATTGCTGGAATTGCACCAACCCGAAGAATTAAGTCGTCTAATCACTTCTAACACACGAAGAGGGGCATAAAAAATAAATAATATCAATTCTTCACCTGCTGTTGATTTGTTCATTCTGCCTACCAAAGACTGCAGTAAGGCCTGGCTCACATTTACCCTGCTCTCTATGGAGAGTGCTTACTCTGGGGTTTTTGTGTAGATCTCTTAAATACATGATTGAGATGGAAACCCCAGTAGAATATTCCCTACAATGAGGCAGATGGATGCACTGTTGACATCGTCTGACTTGTTATCCAGCACTGTCCGTATTTTTAAGGCATGCATAAAAGTGTCATCAGCCACAGTTTTGTGCACCACTGATAAAAAGAACAAATGCTGAACAGTGGCCAGATGGAGTCCAGAGTAACTCTGTTGCTTCATTATAGTGAATGGATCCTTCCAGGGTTTCATCTCAATCACGTCATTCGGAAATTTAGATGGAAACCCTGATCTAAGTGCTCTGCGTAGAGCACCAGATAAATGTAATCCCAAATGTTATGTAAAATGTTCTCAATAAAAGCTTTAACTCAATCCACAAAAAGCAAGTCCCCACTCAGGTCAGTCATCTGTTGATGAAAATATAGGGAGTTTCCACGTTACTGGTAGCATAAAGGCTCTGTAAAAGTAAAATGGATCCTCGCTCCCCCAAAACAAATTCAGCAAATTCTGCGCTCCCAAGTTGAAATATCCCTTCCCTTCTGAGCCGTAGTGTGCCTAATCCACAGTTAGCACCCACGTTTGGAATTTCGGTAGCGATACCAGCATGCCTAATTTACAGGTGCATGAGCTAGGCACAATGTATGGGCACTACAAAGTACTGGTCACTATGATGTACTGGAGACTACAATGTACTGGTCACTACAACATACTGGGGACTACAATGGAGGTTTGTAATTTTCACTCCGCAGCATCCACTGCTGCTTGTTTCTGGAAAACACCCATGCAGTCAAAATCGTCACTACACCTGTAGATAAATTTCCAAAGGAGTATAATTTCCAAAATAGGCTAATATGAGTGGGGAATTCTGCTCTTCTAGCACTTAGAGGTTCTGCATATGGAGTCTGTAAACTATTGTAGGACAATCTGCACTCCAGGAGGCAAATAGCACTCCGTCCCTCCAGAGTTTTGTCCCATGGCTAAGCAGTATTATATTGCCTTATTCAGCAGAAATTGTGGGACAAATTTTGGTGCCATTTTAGCCCATTTTCCCTCGTGAAAATGTAAAATCTAGGGCTAATAAAACATTTTGTGTTAAAAATGTAATTATTTTTTTCTTCACTGCCAAATGGTATAAAATTCTGTGACTCACCTGTGGTGTCAATCTGATCACTAAACCCCTTGATGAATTCATTGACAACTGTTGTTTGTAAAATGGATTCTCTTATGGGGAGGGTATGCTGTTCTGGCACCTCAGGGGCTTTGCCAATGTGACATAGCACCCTCAAATGAGTCCAACAAAATCTGAACTCCAATATGGTGCTTCTTCACTTCTGAGCTTTGCACTGTGCCTTAAAAGTAGTTTTCGACCACATATGGGGTATTGGTGTAGTCAGGAGAAATTGAGGTCCATTTTCTCCTTTCCTTGTAAAAATGAAAAATTTGTGGCTAAAACAATATTTGTGGGAAAAATATATTTTTCCATTTTCACAGATCAACATTGTAAAATTCTGTGAAGCACTTATGGCTTCAAGGTGCTCACCACACATCTAGATATATTCCTTGAGAGGTCTAGCTTTCAAAATAGTGTCACTTGTTGGCTTTTTCACTGTTTAGGCACATCAGGGGCTCTCCAGATGTGACATGACACCCGCAGTCCATTCCATCAAAGTCTGCATTCCAAAACGTCACTCCTTCCTTTCTGAGCTCTGCTGTGCACCTATAAAGTAATTTCCCCTCACTTATGGGGTATGTACATACTCAGGAGAAAATGCAAAACAAATTTTGGGGTCCATTTTCTCATGTTACCCTTGTGAAAATAAAAAATTGGGGCTAAAAAAACATTTTCGTGGGATAAATGTGATGTTTTAGTCTCATGGCTCAAAGTTATAAACTTTTATGATGCAACTGGGGGTTCAAGATGCTCACAACATATCTAGATAAGTTCTCTGAGGCATCTAGTTTCCAAAACGGTGTCGCTTGTGGGCGGTTTCCACTATTTAGGCACATCAGGGACTCTCCAAATGCGACATGGCGTCTGCTAATGATTTCAGCAAATTTTGCATTCAAAAAGTCAAATGGTGCTCCCTCACTTCCAAAACCTGCCGTGTGCCCAAACAGTAGTTTTCATCCATATATTGGGTATCAGCATACTCAGGACAAATTGCACAACAAACTGTATGGTGCAATTTCTCCTGTTATCCTTGTGAAAATGCAAAATTTGGGGCTAAAAACATTTTTTTGAGAAAAATGTGATTTTATTTTCACGGCTCAACGCTATAAACTTCTGTGAAGCACCTGGGGTTTCAAGGTGCTCACCACACATCTAAATAAGTTCCCTGAGGGGTCTTGTTTCCAAAATGGTATCACTTGTGGGGGGAGGGTTTCCACTGTTTAGGCACATCAGAGCCTCTCCAAACGCCACACGTCTGATATTAATTCCAGCAAATTTTACATTTTTACATTCAAAAAATCAAATGACACTCCTTCCTTTGCAGAGCCCTTCTCTGTACCCAAACAGTGGTTTTCCCCCACATAGGGGATATCAGCGTGCTCATGAGAAATTGCACATCAAATTTTGAAGTCCATTTTCTCCTGTTACCCTTGTGAAAAATAAGGTGTGCATTTTTTGGAATGGTGTCACTTTTGGGTATTTTCTGTCATATAGATGCCTCAAAGTCACTTCAAATTTGATATGGTCCCTAAAAAAATGGTTTTGTAAATTTTGTTGGAAAACTTTTAACCCTTGCAACTTGCTAACAAAAAAAATTATGTTTCAAAACTTGTGCTGATGTATTGTAGACATATGAGAAATTGTATTTATTAACTATGCTTTGTGATATAACGCTTTCATTTAATGGCAAAAAATAAAGAAAACTGCAAAAAATTTCAATAAATTTTCATTTTTTTTTTTTTTACAAATAAACGCAAGTCTTATAGAAGAAATTTTACCACTGCCAGGAAGTATAATATGCCACGAAAAAACAATCTCAGAATCGGTGGGATCAGTTGAAGCGTTCCAGAGTTATTACATCATAAAGTGACACTGGTCAGAATTGTAACATTTGACGTGGTCATGAAGGTGGAAACGGGCTCAGTGGTGATGGGGTTAATGCACAGCATAACAGAAGAATGGCAGCGCATTAGACCAGAGAATAATATGTAAAATGTTCACTCTCCATGATGGGACAAAATAAAAAGGTTAAAAAAAATAATTAAAAAAATAATCACAGAAAAATCTTTCACTATTAAAAATGCTTTTTTATGTATAGAAAAGCCACCACTAAATAGTATCACTGTATTTGGAATGGCTGGAGTTAAAACTGTCCGGATATATAACCCATATGGTGATTACGGTATAAAAAGATAAATACGTATAAACATGCACTGAAAGCTTCAACTCATCCAGTAAAAAACAACCCTCATATACCACTGTTAGCAAAAAAAGAATAGGTCTCTGATTATGAGGATGATAATCTAAAAACTTTCTTTAAAAAAAAATAGCTTCTAGTGCGCAAAAGAAGCAAAACAAAAACTTTTATAAATCTGGTATTGCTAATATCGTACTCACCTGAAGAATAATGTTGGCTTGGGCACCTTTGTATGGCAATCAAACATGCTATTATTGTTTTTGTGAGAAAGTGTATGGCCGGGGTCACACTTACGAGTGTGATGCGAGTCTCTGGCATCAATACCCGGCACTAACGCCGGTACTCGGACCGGAGCGTTCAGCTGCATAGAAATACATGCAGCCGCACACTCTGGTTCCGAGTGCCAGCAACAGTGCCGGGTATTGATGCGTGAGACTCGCTCAAGTTTCTCGCAAGTGTGACCCCGGCCTATACAGTATCACATTTTCCCCTACTAATTGTTGTGAAAATGGAAAATTTGGGACTAAAGTAACATTTTAGTAGAAAAGTTGGATAATACCTATGTTAAAACTTTACCAAACCTTCTGTGTTCAGAACACAATAATGATACATCTAGAAAATTTTGGCAGCTTTTTAGAAAAGAACAATGTAACTTACTACATCCGAACCTGCACTGACCTCACAGTTCCAGTCTCTATAATGAGTCTCATTGTCGTGATATAATTGACGGCATCCACCCATTACATGCTGCATGAACATACAATCCTTTGTTCTCATTGATAATTCACTGTACAACTTATGTAGTACAGTGCATTGTCTAACCCGACAGTGTTTGACTGACAGGTAGTTTATTGGACATGGCCGGTGCTGGAATTTGATAGACTGAGGTGTATGCCAGACCCACAGGCATTGCAGCCATCGACAACGCACAGTCATGCTGTGGGGTTTCCAGTAGGATTACAGAAGAAGAGTTCTTCCCCTGCCTTAAAGGGAATCTGTCCCTCCTGGACGCTTTTAAGCTATTACTATTAGCATACAGGTAATAGAATGGTTAAACTAATCTTACCTGTATGCCTCATAGCTGTGGTGTAGATATTAAGAAAAGCACTTTTATGTTAATGATTTTTTCCAGGCTCCAGGGCATGCGGTGCCTTGAAGAAATCTCTACCTCCTCTCTTCATCACTCCCATACATGTCACACTGCCTTGTGACGTGCAGTTGCGTTGCCGTAATCCTGTGCATACACCATGCACTTGCGCGGTTATTGGTACCTTAACCGCCCTTCTATGGGCAGTGTCTTTATCCTGTTTCTGCGCAGGCGCCGGAGAGTCACTGCACAGTAGCACTATTGAGAGTGGCATCTGAATTATTAAATTGCTGGGATGAGAGCTAAGTCCGCTCTCGGCACATGCATCAGGAGCTCAGCTGTTTATAGGCAGTCTCTGCTGCAGATAGCACAGGCACAACTCCAGTGCCTGCGCCATCCCAGATACATAATTCTTTACATCATTGAAGTAGACTACTTTCAGTCTAGATGTACAGTTATATCAATGTGTTGGAAGGGGTTAAGTCATCACCTTGAAGATAATGATGAATGCCTAGAGCTACTGTATAGGTATCCTGCCCCTGGAGAAGGTTTCTGCAAAATGAAACTAATTTAATATGATGGAAATACGTGGGATGAAGCTCCTATCTAGTCCAGCCAGGACCCTGATGTGAGGTTTTCGGGATAAATTAAAAGACCGAACTAATTCCTTAGTTTTTCACAGTATTTCAACAAGTTTCATTTTTTGATAGAGGTCACCTAGATTTTTTTTTTAAAGGAACGGTGCAGTCTTTATTATGAATTAAACCCAACATGCAAAACCATAAGGACGTTTTGTGATAGAGGGAGAGGTCCGTGAGCCCTGCACCTCCACGTCTCCTATATCGTATGAAGATCACATCCTGATTAGTGATGAGCGAGCATGCTCGTCGCTACTCGGCGATCGCCTGAGCATCTCACTGCTCGAGATGCTCGGCGAGTATTTCCGGGGTTGCTTGGCGGGAGCTCGGGTCCCCGCTCTGCATGTTTGGCATTCTTTAGAGAGCAAATGAACATGCAGGGATTGTCTGCCACACACTGTAATGCCGCAGCCATGTTGGTTGTGGCATTAGTGATTGGCTTGCCGCACAGCATCATCAGGTCTATACCAGACCTGGCACCGCCATGCTCGTCACAGTCAACTCCAGAATCAGGCGGTGTAGGGAGAGTTGCTGCTGAGCTAGGGAGAGATTTACTTGTGTGTTTTTGTAGGTATACCAGAATATCAGACACATATCCATCTCAACTAACAGTCCTTCTGAAGACTAATAGCTGCATAGATATTAGTGCTAGGCAATGTAATGTATGTGGCAGACTGCAGTGCATATAACAAGAGGGTCCATTCCGATTCTGTGTGCTGCTGCTACCTATTACAGATATTTGTAGACATAGCCCCAGGTATCAGGGGCCAGAAATATTTTTTTGGGATCTGAATCCTGATGACTTGCTGAAAAAGCAATCCAAAGAACACCTTTTTCTGCTCCATTTGCTGGTTGGGACTGCAGAATACAGTCAGATCTTTTCCATATTACAGCGCTAAAAATCCAGATATTTTCAAGTGGGGTTTGTCTGTCACACAGATAACTTATCAGTGCACTAAAAAAATTGTGCCATTTGAAGCCTCCATTTAATTCTTTTTGCTGTGTCAGCCAAGTTATTGATGCCAGTTTGCTGAAAAAAAATAGTTACCTACAGGCCAGATATTTTCAAGTGGGGTTTGTCGGTCACATGGATCACATATCAGTGCGCTTAAAATTGTCCCCTTTCAGGCCTCCATTTAATTTTTTTTGCAGTGTCTTAGTCAAGTCATTGACACCAGTTTTCTGATAAAAGAAATGGTTACCTACAAGCCAGATATTTCAAACTGTGGTTTGTTGTCACACGGATCACATATAAGTTCGCTCCAAATTCAGACATTTGTAGTGAACCTGGAATATATTGTCCTTCATTTAAAATGGGCAAGGCGCGTGTCAAGGCACCGTAAACTGTAGTGATGGTGCATGCAGAGGCCGAGGCCGAGGGCAAGCTGTAATTGTGCCACAACAAACACCCACATCTTCTCGCCCGAATTTTCTGTCCCAATTACTAGGGCACCGCAGCAGCACACCACTATTGAACCCAGAGCAGTGTCAAAAGGTTGTTGGTTGGACAGCGGATAATGCTTCCAGTCAGTTTACCACCACCAACCATTCTTTCACACGGTCAAGTCTTAGTAGCCGTGAATCTGGACCGCATATTCCTCACCCTGATCCTCCTTCCTCCCACCATGCCGAGTGCCCGGAGACAACTGATCCCAAACTTGGAGACTCCGAAGAGCTGCTCACTTTTCCATTTATAGATTCGGGCCTCTCGCCCGGCCCACATGAAGCGGGGCAAGAGGAGATCGCATGTAGCGATGCCCAAATATTTGAGCAGCTACAGTCACACGAAGGGGACAGTGGGAAAGTGTCACAGGAGGTGGACGATGATGAAACAATTGCCATAAAGTCAGGAGGAGGACCAGGATGTGGAAGTGGAAGATGAGGTGGTGGATGATATAGGAACTGACACAACCTGGCAGTAGGGCATGCAGAGCGAGGACAGCAGCACACAGGGGGAGGGAGGCATAGCACCCCAACAGGCAGGAAGAAGCAGTATGGTGGCCGCAGACAGTAGGCGGGCAACCGTTCCCCATAACACCAACACGATGGAAGTTGCCAGTACAACTGTTAGGTCTTACCGAGTCTGATTGTTTTTCAAAAACTCTGCTGATTACCCCAAAAAGGCCATTTGCACCACCTGCCATGCCAGCATCAGCAGGAGTAGCAAAACTACCAGCCTGACCACCACCAGCTTGATCAGGCACATGGTAGCAAAGCACTCGACTTTGTGGGCCGAACCCCAGGGTCCAGGAACAGTGTCTGCGGGTGACACCACTGCTTCTTCCGCTGTTGTGTGTGCAAGCCAATCCCCTGTTCATAGTGCATGCGAAGATGCCTCCTGCACTGCACCTGTTGTTGCACACACTCAACTAGCACCATCATCAAGCATGTCCACATCCTTGTTCCATCTCAGCATTCAGTTGTCCATACCCCAGTCCTCGGAACGCAAGCGCAAATATGCAGCCAACGCCCCACAGGCAACAGTACTAAATTCACACATTTCGCGACTGCTTGCGCTCGAAATGTTGCCTTTTTTCGGCTCATCGAGACGGAAGCTTTCCGCAACCTGATGGCAGCAGCCGTCCCTCAGTACTCGGTCCCCAGCTGCCACTATTTCTACCCGGTGTGCCATCCCTGTATTACACAAGCACATGTCCCACAACATTAGCCGTGCCTTCAACAATGCAGTTATTAGGAAAGTCCACCTAACCACAGACACGAGGACAAGTGCTTGTGGGCAGGGACGGTACATCTCGCTGATAGCACACTGGGTTAACATAGTGGAAGCCGGGACCCAGTTGGACCTTGGGATGGAACACTAGAGCATGTAAATTCAGCTGACACCCAGACTGGATGCTGTTCCTCCTTCATGTCTCTTGGAATGGAACACGTCCTCCCGACGCCGAGGATTGCGGGCTCTCGCTCAATCAGGCTTGCCCCCACAGTCTACAGTGCCTGCACCTCCACCTCCTCCTCTTCAGCCTCCATCTCCGAAATGACCACATCAGTCACAAGCTGGAAGAACTGCAGCACTGCCTCAGCCAAGTGGCAACAGGCTGTGCTGAAGCTAATATGCTTAGGCAACAAACCGCACAATGCTGAAGAGTTGTGGACAGTTCTGAAAGAGCAGGCAGATCTGTGGCTGACACCGCTGAACCTACAGCCAGGCATTGTCGTGTGTGACAATGGCTGGAACCTGGTGGCGGCTCTGAGGCAATGCGAGCTCACACACGCACCATGCATGTCCCATGTGCTTAACCTCGTGGTTCAGCGGTCTCTCAAAACCTACCCATAGCGGCCGGATCTGCTTGTCAAAGTACGCCTCCTGTGTGCCCATTTTAGAAAGTCAGCTACAGCTTCCGCCGCCCTTGCCGTGCTTCAGCAGCATTTGCAGCTTCTGCCTCACCGACTGGTGTGTGATGTCCCCACGCATTCGAATTCTACACTTCAGATGTTGGGAAGTATTTGTGAGCAGAAGAGGACAGTTGTTGACTACCACCATCAACAAGGCCATCGGTATTCAGTTCAGACTCCACACATAAGACCTCAGGAGTGGACATGGATGTCAGACATATGTACCATCCTCCAAAACTTTGAGGGCTCCACCAAGATGGTGAGCAGCAATGACGCCATAATTAGCATCACCATCCCGCTTCTCTGACTTGTGAAACGCTCTCTGATCACAATTAACGAGGATGCAATGCAGGCGGTGCACGATGAGAAGGAGCAAGGATCAGTACAGGGTGATTACACACAGCCCAGCCTCATCTCATCTCGACATGTATTGGGTGACAATGACAAAGAGGAGGAGGAGGAGGAAGAACAGGAGCTAATTTTATGCGCTATAGACGGTACTACCTCCACAACTGTCATACCGTCTGTTCATCATGGATGGCCTGAGGACAGGGAGGAGGAGGAGGAGAAGAGCATGGTCAGTCATCCTCTTGGTGAGGACATGGAAGTCTTGCCTGTTAGCAGTCTGGCACTCTTGGCTGAGTTTATGTTACACTGCCTTTCCCGTGACCCTCGCATTAACAAACTTTTGGGTGACAGACATTACTAGTTGGTGACATTTCTAGACCCAAGCTACAAGGAGAACTTTATCTCCCTTATTCCTGAGGTGGACAGGTCAATTAAAATGGGGCAGTACCAGAAGACCGTTGTTGTGGAATTATTTAAAAAATTCCCATCTGAAAACGCTGAGGTCACAGGTGAGAGAGACAACTCCAATCCAGCAGAGACAGGGGAAGACTGTCAATGTTCTGGGAGAGTTTTCTCAGTCCCTCCCATCACACAGGCCCTGAGGTGCGGGGTACTCTCACAAGGAGTGCAAAGTTTGGGAAGACGCTGAGGGAGTACCTTGCTGACTGTACCAACATCCTCCGTGATTCATATGTGCCTTATAATTATTGGATGTCCAAGCTGGATATGTGGCATGAATTGGCTCTCTACGCCTTGGAGGTCCTGGCCTGCCCTGCTGTTAGCGTTTTGTCAGGGGGGGTTTAGTGCCGCTGGTGGAATTATAACTGATAAGCGCATACGCCTATCAACTGAAAATGCTAATAAAAATGAACAATGGCTGGATTGGGACAGACTTCTCAACACCACAGAATGATAGCAGCGTACCATAAAGTCAAAATCTGTGTCTTTTTTTGGGAGGTCTATTCCCATGCAGCTCTTCACATCCACACATGGGTATACACTTCCTGATTTGGGCTATTTGCTGTTGTCCTCATCCTCCACCACCATATCACCAGGGTAACCGTGGTCCGTGATGCAACACCCACATAATTTTTTAAACGGGTGTTTATGATGGACGCAAAAAAAAAAATTAGTATACAGTCTGTTCATATATACCTCCCAGGGGTAAATGTTTGTAAGCCCATACACTTACTGCATGGGCATTAAAAGTATTGGAGACCCACTCCTTTCTAATGGGAACATTTTTTAATGAGGCCATCCTCCACGTCTCTTCCAAGGGGCATTGGAGTGCCTCCAAATTTTTGGCAGCCCTTGTTTTCACTGCATAGGAAAACAGTATGGGAAACCCACTTCCTAATAATAGGAACATTTTTTTCAGGAGGCCCTCTGACCTCTACATCTCTTCCAAGTGGCATTGGAGTAGGTCCAAATTTTTGACAGGCCTTGCATTCAATGCATAGTCAAATAGTATGGGAGAACCACTTCCTAATAATGGGAACATTGCTTTTAGGAGGACCTCCTGTACTTCTGTTCAAAGGGTTATTGGGGTGCGTCCAAAATTGTGACAGGTCTTGTATTTACTGCATAGGCAAACAGTATGAGAGTACCAACATCCTAATAATGGGATGATTGCTTTCAGTATACCCTCCTGTATGTCTCTTCAAAGAGGTATTGTGGTGCATCCAAATTTGGGGCAGGTCTTGCATTCATTTTATACGCAATAACAGTATAAGAGACCCACTATTTAATAATGGTAACAACAAAGCATAGCCGGCTGATGGCTCTCTAAGAATAGTGAGGGCCGCCTGATGGCCCTATAAAAATAGATTTTGTGACTTTCAGAGTACCTCCTTCATAAATGAAACAGGATGTGTCTGATGATGTGTCACACACCACATGGCCAGATAAGGCTGTAAAATGATAAAATGATATTTCCTAGTGAATGCATTTGTTTTGGTTGAAAGCAATGCTAAAGTTCAAAAACGCATCAAAAACGCTATGTGTGAACATAGCCCAAGGTATGGAGGAGCATTTTTTTTTTTGGTTATTTATTTTGCCTTATATACAAGTCATTACCCTGGAAAGGATGTTCCTTAACATATTTCTCAGGAAAATCCATTTTGGTTTCATTTTTGTATGTTTCATTGTGAGTCTGTAAAAGTGGTGTAAGACTCTGACAACATTGTTCACAGCAGTGACCTGGGAGTCAGAAATGCTTCCAGTGGTCTTCCCCATGCTCGTTCCATGTCATTTGAGCTCTGTTCCCTTCGATTTCTGCAATTTTTAGTCCATCTGCAGACTGCCGGGAAGGGGGGGCAGAAGTAAAAATGCTCAAGTTTCCCATAGACTTACATTGGGCTCGATGCTTGGGTCGAGCACCCGAGCATTCCAAATTGCTCCAAGCACCAGAGCATTTTAGTGCTCGCCCATCATTAGTCCTGATCTAAGTGTAGACGCTCAACAAACAAGTTCCCTGACCGAACAGCAAAGCGTCAGGAGAGACAGGAGAGGAAATGTTCTCATGTTATTGAGCAGTGAGAAATCACAACTATTTAGCAGTAGTGTCCGAGAAATATAATAGTTATAGACAATAAAAATATAATGTTATTTCACTATAATAAATAGCGCTGGAGAAAGTTATTTTCTTGCTATCAATTATTTACTTTTAAATAATACCGCTCTTTTTATGAATAATATTTTTGCTTATGGAGGGTTGTGTGACTATTATATAGTTCAGAATAATCCCAGTGTACATTTACCTCTAGATTGAATGCTCCAAGGATCAAACTCGAAATCCTCAAGAGTATTCGGCGGTGAGGTGTTTTTCAATCCTTCGCTCACTGCTTCAACCATCTGTTCGGAGGTAGGAGTATCTGCAGCATTTTCAGAAACTGTATCCATGGTGGTGATTATAGAACCTTCCCTGCAGGACGAAACCAAAGAGTCAGGTTAGAAGTTCTGAAATGTCCAGCATACGGTGTCTGGCAGTAGAATTTGGCCAGAGTAAGTTGACGGTGAGAATAATTTCATGGGGAAGTGTCTTCTATACTAAAAACTATAGTGGAGATTTATTATATAAAATGCAGCTGAATTCTGACTCACTTTGCACTAAGAAACCCCTCTTTTTTATTTGCATCACATTTATTGTGTTGTAAATACATTTATCTCCTTGATCAACAAGGAAGCCTGGCAGGAAAGGGGATGTGTCCTTATTGCAGCTCTGTGCTTCAAAAAATATGCTCACAATTTTGAGGCAAGTTTTTAACATAGTAACCTAGTTAGCAAGGCCGTAAAAAGCCATTTGTCCATCCAGTTCAGCCTATGTTCCGTCAGAATAAATCCCCAGATCTACATCCTTCTAAAGAACCTAATAATAACTGTAAGATACAATATTGTTACGCTCCAGGAAGACTTCCAGGCCTCTCTTGAGTTCGCCATCACCACCTCCTCAGGCAGGGAATTCCAGATTATCACTGCCCTAACAGTAAAGAATCCTCTTCTATGTTGGTGGAAAAACCTTTTCTCCTCCAGACGCAGAGAATGCCCCCTTGTGGCCATCACCTTCCTTGGTATAAACAGATCCTCGGAGAGATATTTGTATTGTCCCCTTATATACTTATATACGGTTAGTAGATCCGCCCCTCAGTCGCAACTTTTTAGCACAGAGTAAGCCAGATTATAGGTGCCAATTGGCTAAGAAAAAATATATAGTGGCGTCCTCAATATTTTGTGACATCGTACTTGACTAACCTCCTGATGAATGGCTCTCTAAAATGGGAAACACATCAAGCTGTTAGAGGTGATATGTATTGGTAATTATGGGGAATGAACATCTTTAATCCCTTGAATGTTCACGAATGATATCCCTCCTTTGAAGCAAATGTCCTGATCTTTTACTGTGATCATCTCATACGGGGACAATCTTGTGTCTTTCTATCTGTTGCTGGAAGGTGATGTCTATTTATGGTGTCTAGTGTGATGGATGACTTACACCATCACTAGATGGCTCTGGCTTTGTACCTGCTTCAATAAGAGGGACACTAGTAGTCTGGGGTACCTTCCCTAAGGAGAGGCGACAATGAGCGGGGCACCTATCTTGCATTTCCTATTAGGATGCCACCTCTGTGGTTAGGTAGGTTTGTATTGAAGGCTTTATAGGGAGAGTACAGACAATTATCATTTTTGGTGTATCTGTGACACTTTCACCTCAATACTTCACATTTATGTTAAAATTAATATTGATAATTCTGCTCCTTTATCTTTCCCATTGAAGTCATTGCAGATTTGCATTTGACATTTATTTTACTCAGGAGGTGATAAGTAACTTTCTTACATTGCACATTTCGGATTGGTGACTATGTGGCGCCCCTGAGGGTTCAGTCGCCACAGAGGTACTGTGTTATGATTGAGTCACCGTAGGAGGCAAAAACAGAAATGAAAGCTAAGTCCAGAAAACCAGAGAAGTTGGCAGCTATTGGATTGCAGACCCCTGAACCTATCAACACAACTAGCAGTAGCCGTGGGGGGTTCCTACGATGCCCTAGACCCCTCGATCACAGCCGGAGAGCTAGATAGCCTAAAGACAGAAAGGGAAATCTAAACTGCCCCAGAGCAGACCCCAAAGCAAAAGGCAGCCCCCCACATATAATGACGGTGAAGCAAGAAGAAAGAACACAACACAGACAGAAAGATAGACTGAGCAAAGACGGGGCCCAAGCTAACTTGATAGGAAAGGACAGGAAGGCTGCTGTCTGCAATCCGTGAAAAACCCTATGAAAATAAGAGCCAACAGACTGACAGTGAAAAGGGCCCTGAAGACGCTAGGCTTCAAAAATTCTATGTCAGTACTCAGGAATATTCTGAAGACAGAGCAACAGGCAAAAGGAGATTCAGCTCACCCCAGCAGGGAATGGCAGAATCCAGAAAAGCAAGGCAAACAAAAAACCAAACACAAATGCAAAAAGGCAACGCAGAAAACTTAGCTTTAGAGGAGCAGGAATCAGACTGGTGTCCTAGAAATCCACAGAGAAATCACCCGCAGGGCAGAAAGGCGTAGGCAGCCTTATATCCAGTCAGTGACTCCACTCAGCCAGTCATCATCATTAGTCTCAGGTGCCTGATAATCAGGCTCATTACCTTCCTTTACCAGAATAGGGAGTTCACCAGACCTCAGTGACGAAGGGGAAAATGAACTCGCAACAGTACCTCCCCCTTGAGGAGGGGTCACTGAACCCTCAACCACGCCACCAGGGCGATCAGGGTGAGCCCGATGAAAGGCACGCACCAATCTTTTGGCATGAATATCAGAGGCAGAGACACAGGAATTATCCTCCTGACCATAACCCTTCCACTTAACCAAATACTGGAGTCTCCGTCTAGCCAGACGGGAATCCAGTATTTTCTCTACCTCATATTCCATGTTACCTTCAACCAATACAGGGTCCGGAGGTGCCACCCCAGGAACAACTGGTTCAACAAACTTCTTCAACAAGGACTTATGGAACACATTATGGATTTTAAATGTGACA
Source organism: Dendrobates tinctorius (assembly GCF_039654945.1). Classification (NCBI taxonomy): domain Eukaryota; kingdom Metazoa; phylum Chordata; class Amphibia; order Anura; family Dendrobatidae; genus Dendrobates; species Dendrobates tinctorius. The sequence goes on from NW_027361806.1 coordinate 7,991,926, forward strand.
GGAAGAGCCAAACGAAAAGAGACCGGATTAATAATCTCCAAAATCTTGTAAGGTCCAATAAATCTAGGCTTAAACTTAGGAGAAGCCACCTTCATAGCGATATTTTTTGATGATAACCACACCATATCACCAATCTTAAACTGGGGACCAATGGTCCTATGTCGATTGGAAAACCGCTGGGCCTTTTCCTGGGAAAGAGACAACTTATCCACCACTTGGTCCCAGATCTGGTGCATTCTCTCCACCACAGTGTCAACACCTGGGCAGGCAGAAGGCTCCACCTGCCCTGAAGAAAATCGAGGATGAAACCCAAAGTTACAAAAAAAAGGTGACATCAAAGTGGCAGAACTAGCTCTATTATTTAAAGCAAATTCGGCCAAGGGCAAAAATGAAACCCAGTCATCCTGATCAGCGGAAATAAAACATCTCAAATACGACTCCAAGGTCTGGTTTGTTCTCTCTGTCTGCCCATTGGTCTGAGGGTGAAAAGCGGAGGAGAAGGACAACTGAATTCCTAGCTTGGAACAGAAAGTTCTCCAAAATCTAGACACAAACTGAACTCCTGTGTCAGATACAATGTTCTCAGGTATCCCGTGCAAGCGAACCACCTGTTGCAAAAACAGAGGCACCAACTCAGAGGAAGACGGCAACTTAGGGAGTGGTACAAGATGAACCATCTTAGAGAACCTATCACAAATCACCCAAATAACAGTCATCCTTTGAGAGACAGGCATATCAGAGATGAAATCCATTGAAATATGGGTCCATGGCCTCTTGGGGACAGGCAAAGGCATCAACAACCCACTAGAGCGAGAACAAGATTTAGACCGGGAGCACGTCGCACAGGACTGCACAAAATTCCTGACATCACGAGACAAGGAGGGCCACCAAAAAGACCGACTCACCAGATCTCTAGTACCAAAAATACCTGGATGACCAGCCAAAGCCGAGCATCACTCTCTTCTTCCACTGGTCAGGAACATACAACTTTCCACTGGGACAACGCTCAGGTTTGTCCTCCTGGAACTCTTCCAGAGCACGTCTCAAATCGGGCGAGATGGCAGAGAGAACTACCCCTTCACCTAAGATGGTAGCAGGCTTGGTCACCACTGGAGAATCAGCAAAGAAGCTCCTAGAGAGGGCGTCTGCCTTGACATTCTTAGTTCCAGGAAGAAAAGAGACCACAAAATCAAAACGTGTAAAAAACAAGGCCCACCTAGCCTGTCTAGGGTTCAAGCGTTTAGCCGACTCAAGATAAATCAAATTCTTGTGGTCAGTGAGGACCACAACTTGATGTTTAGCTCCCTCCAACCAATGCCTCCACTCCTCAAATGCCCATTTCATGGCCAACAGTTCCCGATTCCCCACATCATAGTTAGGTTCAGATGGAGAGAACTTTCGGGAAAAGAAAGCGCAGGGATTCATTTTAGATGTTACAGGATCCTTTTGGGACAAAACAGCTCCAGCACCAATCTCAGAAGCATCCACCTCTACCTGGAACGGGAGTGAGACATCAGGTTGCCGCAAAACCGGGGCGGAGGTAAATCTTCGCTTCAGCTCCTGAAAGGAAGCAACAGCCTCCGGAGACCAATTCAACACATCAGCACCCTTCTTAGTCAGATCAGTCAATGGCTTGGCAATACTAGAAAAATTTGCTATAAATTTCCGATAAAAATTAGCAAAACCCAAAAACTTCTGGAGGGTCTTCAAAGAAGTGGGCTGAACCCAATCATAAATGGCCTGTACCTTGGCCGGATCCATTTCAATAGTTAACGGAGACAAAATAAATCCCAAAAATGAAATCCTCTGTACTCCAAAAAGGCATTTCGATCCTTTGACATACAGGGAATTCTCCCTCAAGATCCGGACCACAGTCCGAATATGTTCCACATGAGAATCCCAATCTTTGGAGAAGATCAAAATATCATCCAGATAGTTAATCAAAAAATTTTTCGACAAAGTCTCGGAAAATATCGTTCATGAAGCACTGGAAGACAGAATGGGCATTAGTGAGCCCAAAAGGCATCACCAGGTACTCAAAATGTCCCTCCGGAGTATTAAACGCCGTCTTCCATTCATCCCCCTGCTTAATGCGGATAAGATTATACGCCCCCCTGAGGTCAAGCTTGGTAAACCAGCAAGCACCTCTACCTCTAGAGAATAGATCCGAAATCAGGGGTAACGGATACTGATATTTAATAGTAATTTTGTTGAGGGCACGATAATCAATACAAGGCCTTAAAGAACCATCCTTTTTGGCCACAAAAAAAAAAACGGCACCTAAGGGTGAAGAGGATGGTCTAATATGACCCTTCTCCAACGTCTCCTTAATATAGGACCGCACAGCCTCGTGCTCGGGTACAGATAAATTGAAGAGCCGACCCTTGGGAAATTTACACCCCGGGCTCAGTTCAATTGCACAGTCATAACTAGAGTTGAGCGACTTTTGGTTTTTTAGGGTCGCGTTTCGTTTCGTGAAACCCGACTTTTCCAAAAGTCGGGTCGAGCAAGATCGTCCGATTATAGGGAAAAGTCGGGGTCGTCCCGAAACACGAAACCCAATGTAAGTCAATGGGGAATAAAAGTCGGCAGTGAGAGGAGGACAGGAAACACACCTACAGTGCCCATTTGAATGCCAAAAGCATCAATTCTTCTTTCTTAAGCTTGTCGACCTTAATTAACTTCATATTACAAGTTACGCACTGAAAAATGGGGGTTATTTGGCTACAAACTGTGGGGGGGGAGGGCTGGCTCCAGGTTTTCATGTGCCCTGGGCGAAAGAGCGCCCCTTTAACACATACCACAACTCATCATGCTCCGATACGGCAGAGAAATAGCAGTATAGTACAATGAAAAATACCTCACTTTTTACATCTCATGACGAGGCCCATCTATTTCTCCATACAGAATCATTGGTCCCATATAATGTTTGAAACAGTATATGATGAGCTCCACATAATGCTACAGTATATGTTGGTCCCCATGGATGAAGCTCCACTGTCTTATGGGCCCAAATAATGCTCCAAACATAATGGGCCCCATTTCTAATGCTCTAGTGTATAATGGGCCCTGTAAATGCTGCTCCAGTGTCTGATGTCCACCTTTGGAATGTTCCAGTGTATGGTGGGCCCCATCTATCATTCTCCAGAGTATAGTGCTCCCCAAAAATTGCTGTCCCAACATTGAAAACAATCAAATAAGTCTCCTCGCTAGGGAATCCCTGTACTTGTCTGGACAGGTGCTGTAGCTTGCTTAACAGCTCGCCAGCCGTTCTCACGCCCAGTATCGATTGCACGTGATTGCACAAAGGTTAGAAAGGGTACCGTATCCCTGGATAACATGTATGGATAGCGTACACATTCAAAATATATGTCTATACAGCATGAGGCAGGCTCAGACGGTGTTAGGCCCAGTATGGATTGCACGTCATTGCACAAAGGTTAGAAAGGGTACCGTATCCCTGGATAACATGTATGGATAGCGTACACATTCAAAATATATGTCTATACAGCATGAGGCAGGCTCAGACGGTGTTAGGCCCAGTATGGATTGCACGTCATTGCACAAAGGTTAGAAAGGGTACCGTATCCCCGGATAACATGTATGGATAGCGTACACATTCAAAATTTATGTCTATACAGCATGAGGCAGGCTCAGACGGTGTTAGGCCCAGTATGGATTGCACGTCATTGCACAAAGGTTAGAAAGGGTACCGTATCCCTGGATAACATGTATGGATAGCGTACACATTCAAAATATATGTCTATACAGCATGAGGCAGGCTCAGACGGTGTTAGGCCCAGTATGGATTGCACGTCATTGCACAAAGGTTAGAAAGGGTACCGTATCCCCGGATAACATGTATTGATAGCGTACACATTCAAAATATATGTCTCAGGAGGCAGGCTCAGACGGTGTCAGGCACAGTATGGATTTGACGGCCCAGATTACACAGAGGAGGAGCAGGGAGAGGTAAAGATTGCAAATGCTGGGGCCCTGCCCAAGCAAGGGGGGCCCACTCGTGGGCGTCGGTACTGGCACTGGGCCCCTCATAGTACAGCGGTGTGTCTGACGGCGGGTGTGCACCACCGCCGTCAGAGACACTTGATTGCACTATGAGGGACCCTGTGCCAGTGCCCGCGCCCAAGAGTCGGCCTACCCACCTGTCCAGGGCAACGGCACTCGCACGGTGTCGTGCGGTAGGTGGTGACCCCGGCCATGGGGGGGAGGCAGCACAGTTAGGGAGTTTTAGAAAGTGGCATATGTTGATGTTGGACATTCAGCTGATGCAAAAGGCGAAATAGGTGAAGTACCAGGAAGAGGTGGACCAAAGCAAGCCATTTTTCTGTCACCCTATGTGTCATCAGGGGAAGGTGGGACAAAATCCTTGGAAACCCATGCGTGGTTCATTTTAATGAAGGTTAGATCATCCACATTTTGGGTTGACAGACGGGTCCTTTTTTCTGTAAGGATTGATCCAGCTGCACTGAAGACTCTTTCCGATAGCACACTTGCAGCTGGGCAAGCGAGCTCCTGTAAGGCATATTGGGCCAATTCAGGCCAGGTGTCCAGTTTAGCGGCCCAATAGTCAAAGGGGAATGACCTGTGTGGGAGAACATCGATATGGGAGGAAAAGTAGTTTGTAACCATAGTTGACAACTGCTGTCTCCTGTCACTTTCCATCGATGCAGTATTACCAGTTGTGTGAGCGGTATTTGAAAAATCAGTCCACAACATTGTCATGAAACCCCTGTCTCCAACGCCACTTCTGCTGTGTGCACCACGAACACCTCTGCCAAGCTGCCCCCGGCCCGTACGGCTCGTGTGAGAACCATCACCGCTGCTGTGTGCTGGGAATGCCTCAAGCAACCGATTTACCAGAGTTGCTTGTTTATTAGCCAATATTAGGTCAAGGTTCTCCTGTGGCATGATGTTTTGTAATTTGCCTTTATAGCGTGGATCCAGGATGCTGGCCAACCAGTAGTCGTCATCGTTCATCATTTTGGCAATGCGGGGGTCCCTTTTTAGGATCCGCAAGGCATAATCTGACATGTGGGCCAATGTTCCCGGTGTCAATGATGCACTGCGAGTGCTGGGTGGAGGAGCACTTTCTGGCAAATCCACATCCCTCCAGTCACGCACAAACCCTGTACCAGACCTTGCCACACCAACATTTTCACTTGCCCCACGAGATGCATCCTCCTCCCCTAAGTAATCATCCCCATCATCCTCCTCCTCCTCCTCCTCTTCTTCCTCCACTTCGTCCAGGAGAGGTCCCTGAGCAGACAATGGCTGAATGTCATCAAGGATTCCCTCCTCCTCTTCCTCCTCATCAACATTGGCTGCAGACGCCTGCTCCTTAAGGTGCGTCAAAGTTTGCATGAGCAGACGCATAAGTGGGATGCTCATGCTTAGGATGGCGTCGTCTGCGCTTACCAGCCGTGTGCATTCCTCAAAACACTGAAGGACTTTACAAAGGTCTTTCAGCTTCGACCACTGCACGCCTGTCAACTCCATGTCTGCTCTCAAAGTGCCTGGCCGTGTATCCTCCCACAAATGCATTATGGCCTGCCTCTGCTCGCACAGCTGCTCCACCATGTGCAGGGTGGAGTTCCACCTTGTTGCAATGTCGATAATGAGGCGGTGGTTGGGAAGGTGGAGCAATCGCTGCAGCTTCTGCATACGAACGGAGTGTACAGGCGACCGGCGGATGTGCGCGCACAGTCTTCGCACCTTCTGGAGCAGGGCTGTTAACTCCGGATAATTTTTGAGGAAGCACTGCACCACCAGGTTCAATGTGTGAGCCAAGCAAGGTATGTGGCTGAGTTTTGAAAGGGCTATGGCTGCCACAAAATTACGGCCGTTATCACTAACTACCTTGCCTGCCTCAAGATGTACACTGCCCAGCCATGACTCAGTTTGTCGCTTCAAGTACTCGGCCAGCACCTCGGCGGTGTGTCTGTCGCCCAAACACATCATCTGCAACACAGCCTGCTGACGCTTTCCACTAGCTGCTCGATAGGGGGACACATCGTGTGCAACAGTGGCAGCTGCAGATGGAGTGCTCGTACGACTGCGCTCTGTGGACGAGCTTTCGCTTCTGGAGGAGGAGGAGGAGGAGGAGGGTGGAACGCCTACAGCCAACTGTTTCCTATACCGTGGGCTAGGCAGCACTGTCCCACCACCGCTGTCCCCTGTGGACCCAGCATCCACCACATTAACCCAGTGCGCAGTGATGGACACGTAACCGCCCTGGCCATGCCGACTGGACCATGCATCAGTTGTGAGGTGCACCTTTCCGCTCACTGACTGCTTGAGTGCATGGACAATGCGGTCTTTCACATGATGGTGGAGGGCTGGGATGGCTTTGCGAGAGAAGAAGTGGCGACTGGGTAGGTCATAGCGTGGTACTGCATAGGCCATGAGTTCGCGGAAAGCTGTGCTTTCCACCAACCGAAAGGGCATCATCTCAAACGAGATTAGTTTGGCAATGTGGGCGTTCAAACCCAGTGTACGCGGATGAGAGACTGAGTACTTTCTTGACCTACTCATAGTGTCTGGGAGGGTGAGCTGGACTTGAGAGCTGCATATGGTGGAAGTAGCGGTGGACAGGGCGGACTGAGAGAGGGTTGATGATGGTGATGGAGTTGGTGTTCTTTCTGATGGCCTAGAATCAGTCTTTCGTTGATATAACAGTGGGATTCCCTGACTGCTGTGGCCTTGCAACGACACCTCAACATTTGCTGCTGTGCTAACCGGTGGGCTTACAGTGGGGGAAACAATGTAGCGTTGCTGACTACCTTCGTTGTGATCAGTTGCACATGTGGCACTTGAGGTTTGGTGTTGTGTCCACGCTTGCAAGTGCATGCTGGTTAAATGTCTAAGCATGCAACTGGTATTCAAATTTTTCAGATTTTTCCCTCGGCTAAAGGTCTTTGCGCACTTCTTACAGATAACCTTGGCCTGATCATGAGGATTTTGTTCAAAAAAGTGCCACACTGCACTCTTCCTACTTTGGCAGACATTTTGCGGCCTAGCACGCTGTGATCTTTTGACCCTCTGGACAAGCTGTCCAGCAACTCTTTTGATGTTTGGAACCTGTCTTTGGAGTGCTCCGGGCCTGCCAGATAACAGCTGTTGCGATGTCGATGTCTGCTGTGGATGCTCCTCATCTGAGCTATTGGAAGCAGCACCCTCTTCCCCCAATGGATGCCAATCTGGGTCAACAACTGGGTCATCCATCACCTCCTCTTCTATGTCATGTGCACCTTTCTCTGTGTCACCGTGTATGGTGGTATAGCGTGCGGGAAGGGGCACCTGAGTCTCATCAGGGTCAAAATCTGGCTCTGTACACTGCGAGGACAATGTAGTGCTCTGAGTGAATGTACCAGCAGAATCATCCATCAGCGGCTGTGCATCAGTGCACTCCATGTCAGATTCATCTTGGCCTGGGTAATTCACCATTTGACTTGATAATCCAGGCATGGTATGTGAAAACAGCTCCATGGAGTAATCAGTAGTATGGCCTGCGTCATCCTTCAATCTTGGTTGGGGTGAAGGACACAAGGAAAGGTGTGGTTCATGAACATGAGCCTCCAATGACGACTCAGTGCTTTTACTTTTTACAACTGAAGAAGAGGAGGCGATAGAGCTGGAGGCTGAGTCAGCAATGTAAGACAAAACTTTTTCCTGATGCTCTGCCTTTAAAAGCGGTTTGCCAACTCCTAGAAAACTAAGCGTTCGAGGCCTTATGTAGCCAGACGATGACGCAGGGTCAGCACCTCCTGCATTCGGTCCTATTTCGCTCTTGCCACTACCATCAGATCCACCACCAACACCATCATTACCAGCTGCCAACCCCCGCCCAATTCCACGGCCTCTTCCACCAGCCTTCCTCATTTTTGGTAGAAATGTAGACAAAATCCAACAAACTATATAGTAATGTAAAACAAGGTAAAAGGTGTCTATAGGACAGGGGAGATTTAGAATTTCTGCACACACTTGTGGACAGTGGACACTTTTGGATTGTGTGAGGCCCACTGATATCTGAGCGCTATGTGACACGCTCGATGGCACAGCTGCCTGTGACCAAAGTAACGAGAGGATAATGGAGATTTTGAATCTCTGTGTACACTTTTGGACACTGGACACTTGTGGATTGTGTGAGGCCCACTGATATCTGAGCGCTATGTGACACGCTCGATGGCACAGCTGCCTGTGACCAAAGTGACGAGAGGATAATGGAGATTTTGAATCTCTGTTTACACTTTTGGACACTGGACACTTGTGGATTGTGTGAGGCCCACTGATATCTGAGCGCTATGTGACACGCTCGATGGCACAGCTGCCTGTGACCAAAGTGACGAGAGGATAATGGAGATTTTGATTCTCTGCGTACACTTTTGGACACTGGACATTTGTAGATTGTGTGAGGCCCATTGATATCTGAGCGCTATGTGACACGCTCGATGGCACAGCTGCCTGTGACCAAAGTGACGAGAGGATAATGGAGATTTTTGAATCTCTGCGTACACTTGTGGACAGTGGACACTTGTAGATTGTGTGAGGCCCACTGATATCTGAGCGCTATGTGACACGCTCGATGGCACAGCTGCCTGTGACCAAAGTGACGAGAGGATAATGGAGATTTTGAATCTCTGCGTACACTTTTGGACACTGGACACTTGTAGATTGTGTGAGGCCCACTGATATCTGAGCGCTATGTGACACGCTCGATGGCACAGCTGCCTGTGACCAAAGTGACGAGAGGATAATGGAGATTTTGAATCTCTGCGTACACTTTTGGACACTGGACACTTGTGGATTGTGTGAGGCCCACTGATATCTGAGCGCTATGTGACACGCTCGATGGCACAGCTGCCTGTGACCAAAGTGACGAGAGGATAATGGAGATTTTGAATCTCTGCGTACACTTTTGGACACTGGACACTTGTGGATTGTGTGAGGCCCACTGATATCTGAGCGCTATGTGACACGCTCAATGGCACAGCTGCCTGTGACCAAAGTGACGAGAGGATATTGGAGATTTTGAATCTCTGCGTACACTTTTGGACACTGGACACTTGTGGATTGTGTGAGGCCCACTGATATCTGAGCGCTATGTGACACGCTCGATGGCACAGCTGCCTGTGACCAAAGTGACGAGAGGATAATGGAGATTTTGAATCTCTGCGTACACTTTTGGACACTGGACACTTGTGGATTGTGTGAGGCCCACTGATATCTGAGCGCTATGTGACACGCTCGATGGCACAGCTGCCTGTGACCAAAGTGACGAGAGGATAATGGAGATTTTGAATCTCTGCGTACACTTTTGGACACTGGACACTTGTGGATTGTGTGAGGCCCACTGATATCTGAGCGCTATGTGACACGCTCGATGGCACAGCTGCCTGTGACCAAAGTGACGAGAGGATAATGGAGATTTTGAATCTCTGCGTACACTTTTGGACACTGGACACTTGTGGATTGTGTGAGGCCCACTGATATCTGAGCGCTATGTGACACGCTCGATGGCACAGCTGCCTGTGACCAAAGTGATGAGAGGATAATGAAGATTTTGATTCTCTGCGTACACTTTTGGACACTGGACACTTGTAGATTGTGTGAGGCCCACTGATATCTGAGCGCTATGTGACACGCTCGATGGCACAGCTGCCTGTGACCAAAGTGACGAGAGGATAATGGAGATTTTGAATCTCTGCGTACACTTTTGGACACTGGACACTTGTAGATTGTGTGAGGCCCACTGATATCTGAGCGCTATGTGACACGCTCGATGGCACAGCTGCCTGTGACCAAAGTGATGAGAGGATAATGGAGATTTTGAATCTCTGCGTACACTTTTGGACACTGGACACTTGTAGATTGTGTGAGGCCCACTGATATCTGAGCGCTATGTGACACGCTCGATGGCACAGCTGCCTGTGACCAAAGTGACGAGAGGATAATGGAGATTTTGAATCTCTGCGTACACTTTTGGACACTGGACACTTGTGGATTGTGTGAGGCCCACTGATATCTGAGCGCTATGTGACGCGCTCGATGGCACAGCTGCCTGTGACCAAAGTGACGAGAGGATAATGGAGATTTTGATTCTCTGCGTACACTTTTGGACACTGGACACTTGTAGATTGTGCGAGGCCCACTGATATCTGAGCGCTATGTGACACGCTCGATGGCACAGCTGCCTGTGACCAAAGTGACGAGAGGATAATGGAGATTTTGAATCTCTGCGTACACTTTTGGACACTGGACACTTGTGGATTGTGTGAGGCCCACTGATATCTGAGCGCTATGTGACACGCTCGATGGCACAGCTGCCTGTGACCAAAGTGACGAGAGGATAATGGAGATTTTGAATCTCTGCGTACACTTTTGGACACTGGACACTTGTGGATTGTGTGAGGCCCACTGATATCTGAGCGCTATGTGACACGCTCGATGGCACAGCTGCCTGTGACCAAAGTGACGAGAGGATAATGGAGATTTTGATTCTCTGCGTACACTTTTGGACACTGGACACTTGTAGATTGTGTGAGGCCCACTGATATCTGAGCGCTATGTGACACGCTCGATGGCACAGCTGCCTGTGACCAAAGTGACGAGAGGATAATGGAGATTTTGAATCTCTGCGTACACTTTTGGACACTGGACACTTGTAGATTGTGTGAGGCCCACTGATATCTGATGGCACAGCTGCCTGTGACCAAAGTGACGAGAGGATAATGGAGATTTTGAATCTCTGCGTACACTTTTGGACACTGGACACTTGTGGATTGTGTGAGGCCCACTGATATCTGAGCGCTATGTGACACGCTCGATGGCACAGCTGTGACAAAAGTGACTAGAGGATAAGGGAGATTGGATTGCTTTTAAAAAAGCAGTTTGCGGAGCAGTGGGTAAACAGCAATGCCAGCATGTCAGGAAGCCTTAGAAGGCAGTCCAACAACCAACACCACTGATACACCACAATATAGCCTCCCCTTGCACTGCACACACAGTGACTTGTGTGTTGTGCAGGCCAAATCGCTAGCAGCAGAAGCAGTTCTTTTGTCTTCTTCCCTGCCTAACGCTCTCCCTACAGAATCAGCAGCAACCTCTCCCTATACTAAGATCGGCAGAAGTAAGATGGCGGTCGGCGTGCACGCCCTTTTATACCCCCTGTGACGCCCACCAAAGCAAGCCAATCACTTGCATGCCCTTCTGAAAGATGGTGGTGACCCGTGCCTAGGTCATCACGTTGCCCACAGTGTCCGTGGATCCTGATTGGCTGAAAAAGAGCGCAAAACAAACTTTTGAAACGCGACTTTGGCGCGTAAGTCGCCGACCTCGTGGCCGACCTCATCCTAGGGTCGGGTTTCGTTTCATGAAACCCGACTTTGCCAAAAGTCGGGGACTTTTGAATTTTTTCGACCCGTTTCACTCAACTCTAGTCATAACTCCTATGAGGAGGCAAGGACACAGACTCATTCTCACTAAATACATCATAAAAGTACGCCAAATAGTCAGGAATATCATGCGACTGAGGAGAGGTGGAAAAAACCGGAGCCTCACTAAAGGCACACCGACTACCCCAACTCACCACAGACACAGATTTCCAATCCAAAACTGGATTATGAATTTGCAACCAGGGAAACCCCAGAACAACAGCATCATGCAGACCATGCAACACCAAAAATCTGCAATTTTCTTGATGGTCTGGGGCGACCCGCATGACCACCTGGGTCCAAAACTGAGGTTTATTTTTCGCCAAAGGAGTAGCATCAATCCCCCTCAAAGGGATAGGCGTCTGCAGAGGTGTCATCGGAAATCCACAACGTTTAGCAAAATCCAAGTCCATTAGGTTTAGCGCTGCTCCCGAATCCACAAAAGCCTTGGCGGAAAATGTGGACAGGGAGCAGATCAGAGTAATTGCCAGAAGAAACTTAGGTTGAACACCACCAACAGAAAACGTGTGTGCAAAGCGTTTCTCTCGTTTAGGACAAACAGAAATTATATGTGAGGCATCTCCACAGAAAAAGCACAGCTTATTACGCCTTCTGAACTCCTGACGTTGCGCCTTAGACAAAACTCTATCACATTCCATAGGTTCAGACGTCTGTTCAACCGGTGGCAACACCTCTCGTGCAATCCTGCGTTCACGTAAACGCTGATCAACCTGAATGGCTAATGACATAGAATTGTCCAGACCAGAGGGAACAGGAAATCCCACCATAGTATCTTTTACAGCTTCTGACAAACCCTTCCGAAAGAGAGCAGCCAAGGCATTATCATTCCAGGTAGTAAGGACCGCCCACTTTCGGAACTTTTGACAGTACAACTCTGCAGAATCTCGACCCTGGTTCAATGCCAACAGGGTCTTTTCAGCCTGATCAACAGCATTAGGTTCGTCATACAACAACCCCAAGGCTTGAAAGAATGCATTCACATTAGTCAGAATAGGATCATCTGGTTTCAAAGAAAATGCCCAATCCTGGGGATCGCCACGCAGGAAAGAGATGACAATTTTAACCTGCTGCGCGGAGTTCCCTGACGAGTTGGGCTTCAAGGCAAAAAATAATTTACAATTATTTTTGAAACTCAAAAATTTAGATCGATCCCCAAAAAATACATCAGGTATAGGGATCTTTGGTTCAACAGCATGTGAACGAGCAAGGAAGGCGGAAATTCCCCACAATTCCGCAGCGAGCTGCTCCACACGATCAGACAATTGTTTTATCTCCATTGAGAGAAAAAAAAATTCCCCCTACGGCCTCAGAGATATAGAGGAAAGAATATACAAACACCCTCTTTTTTTTTTTTTTTTTTTAAACACAATTCTTTCCTGCTATTCAGTACCCTAGGATCTGCAGTAGGGCGGGTGATTATGTTATGATTGAGTCACCGTAGGAGGCAAAAACAGAAATGCAAGCTAAGTCCAGAAAACCAGAGAAGTTGGCAGCTATCGGATTGCAGACCCCTGAACCTATCAACACAACTAGCAGTAGCCGTGGGGGGTTCCTACGATGCCCTAGACCCCTCGATCACTGCCGGAGAGCTAGATAGCCTAAAGACAGAAAGGGAAATCTAAACTGCCCCAGAGCAGACCCCAAAGCAAAAGGCAGCCCCCCACATATAATGACGGTGAAGCAAGAAGAAAGAACACAACACAGACAGAAAGATAGACTGAGCAAAGACGGGGCCCAAGCTAACTTGATAGGAAAGGACAGGAAGGCTGCTGTCTGCAATCCGTGAAAAACCCTATGAAAATAAGAGCCAACAGACTGACAGTGAAAAGGGCCCTGAAGACGCTAGGCTTCAAAAAGACTATGTCAGTACTCAGGAATATTCTGAAGACAGAGCAACAGGCAAAAGGAGATTCAGTTCACTCCAGCAGGGAATGGCAGAATCCAGAAAAGCAAGGCAAACAAAAAACCAAACACAAATGCAAAAAGGCAATGCAGAAAACTCAGCTTTAGAGGAGCAGGAATCAGACTGGTGTCCTAGAAGTCCACAGAGAAATCACCCGCAGGGCAGAAAGGCGTAGGCAGCCTTATATCCAGTCAGTGACTCCACTCAGCCAGTCATCATCATTAGTCTCAGGTGCCTGATAATCAGGCTCATTACCTTCCTTTACCAGAAAAGGGAGTTCACCAGACCTCAGTGACGAAGGGGAAAATGAACTCGCAACAGTACTGCACCTCCTCCTGAGGTGTAGTATCCCACTCTCCAGGTAAGATGGAACACCTGACCAGCCTCCAACACCTGCATCCCACACAACATAGTAGTGTAGCAAAGCACCTTTGGTGGCTCCCTGCTTGGAACACGAAGAGTGCTGGGAGGTGGGTGGAGCTTAGACTGCGGAAGAATATTAGGACTAGGTCAGTCTGTGAGAGGAGATCCCCTGAGTGGGATGGATTGAAGGAAGTGCTACAGCAGACTCCTGTGACCTGGAGCTGCTGGCACAAGAAAGAGATATAGAAAGCCTGATTCTTCAGAAGAAAGATAGTTTGGTACGGAACGTAAGGAGAAGCAGAGAACTAAGGACTAGGGTCCTCAAGTTCTAAGTGCATGGCCGGGGTCCGGTACCCAAGGTTGTATGGATACTGATGGTCCTGCAGCAGACACCGAAGGAATAGAAGTTGTCACCACTTTATTCCCACCCAAGACTTGGGGGCACAACAGCAACGTGAGTGAATCGGGTCTTGGTAGCAAGGAGTCCCCGAAGCAGGCTACAGCTGTCTGCTGTACAAGTAGAGTTCAAAGGAACATCTGAAAGGAGGAACTTTGGTTTAACACACAACCACAAGTATTTCATTACAAGTGCTAGAAAGGAGACGTTCAGAACAGGCACATGAAAGGGAGAGCTGTAAAGGTTAATTCCATCTGCCTGGGAGTTGGCTGAGCCCCTGATCTGGAGGCCGCGGCATGGAAGCGGGCACCTGTCTGTGCCAAGAACATGAGTAAAAGAACTGGAACTGCATTCATTGTTTCGTTGCCATCTTCCTGCGCCAACCCACTCAGCACTGCTACATCTCTGTGCCTAAGGCCTGTTTCACACTTCAGTTTATTTGTGTCAGTTAAAATCCGCCAAAATGGCGGAAAGCGGATCCATTGCTAACTGATGTGAACGGATGCCACTGGACCGTTTTTTTGACGGATCCAATGAATGAAGAATTTTAAAGGAACCGCAGCCCGGGGAGGAGAGAGAGAGAGAGAGAGAATTTTTTTCCAGCCGCCAGAACAGACTTTAGGGTTAAATTTCCGGCTGAGTGAAGACTTTCGGACATGCGCAGTGTGAAGTGCGGATCCTGCCGGCCGAAAAAACGTTACATGCTCCGTTCGGGCATGTCGGCGGACGGCAAAATTTTGTCGGATCCGCAAAAAAACGGATCCAACGGATTGCCATCCGTCAAGATCCGCCGGTAATGCAACTCAATGGGGAAAAAAACGGATCCGCCAAACAAAATGGCGGATCCGTTTTTTTTGCAAAACGGCGGATCTTGACTGATGGACAAAAACTGAACTGTGAAACAGGCCTAACACTGCATCATCTCCTTCTCCTCACTATCTCCTCATCTGCCAACCTCTTCCACACTGCCCTGGGACTACAGCTACACCTGTGGGGAGCTTCAACATCATTGCTGCACCACACCATCTGTCCCAGAGAAGCAGCCCTCCAGCGCTGGTCAAACTGACCAGAAACCACAGGTGGCCCGTCACAAATCATCTCAATGACTTTATCCCCATTACACTACCCCCTTTTCCATGGACCCCCAGGGTCATGGACCGGGTCACCGCCACTGTGACACTTCCCTCTGAGATACCAGCCCAGTACCGAGTAACCCACGGCCCTGGCGGGCGATCCATTTTTGCCGACACGAACAGGATGACGAAGCCGGGTACCACCGGGTTCTGTGTGCTGAAGATTTATTGGACTTAAAATTGCAGAAAATGTGCAAAACAACCAAATTAATAGACTGTAAAATGGACTCTCAAAATGGCCGCTGGCGCGGTGAAGAAGGGCATGACAACATGGGTGGCCGTAAGAAAAGAGCGCAAACTGTCCTGGGCCTCCCCTGCCTGAACCCTCAGGGGCGCCACAACTGCCTCTGTCTTGGATTCCTCTCCTGGACAGGTGTCTGTTTAGTATATGGTCCTATCTGAACAGGTCGGCTTGTTGTGGTAGGTTAGCGAATATCATTTTCTGTTAAATCTTTTGTGAGTCTTTGCTGTTAGATTGCAGTCACACATGTGTACCTCCTGCACATACCAAACAATTATGGGAGGTTCTAACCAACTTAGTTTTTTGTGTCCCTCGTACACTAGTTATTCTCCTGAGGAGATATCACCGGAGCCATATTATAACATTTTCCCATAAATGTTCCCACAATATGTACTGCAGAGCTGCACTTTACCAACGGACAGGAATTTGCTGCCATAGTCAGGCATTCTGATGGCTATAAGTAGTAATATTTGTCCACCTGGCGTTCACCGCGGTCTACAAGTGTCACGTCATCTTCCTTATGAAGTTGTATAAAGCTCAGACGCTCTACAGTTCCTCAATACCAATTCTGCCTGTTGTGCTGATGTAGAAGAAAAGGGGACATAAGACCTCTATAGTGTTTAACACATGGGTAGCAAATACCTAAAATGTATCAGTAATCCCTCATGTAGTATCAGACTAGGATGAGAAATGTCCTAATGTGGTTAATAGTGGTGATGTCCCTGGATGATGATTTTCCTCCCAGGTCATTATCATTGTGTCACTGTTATCACACTCATATACAATAAGTACTTACTCATATATAATATTGATTATCTTTATCGGACCTTTCTTCAAAACTTGCTGTAAAAAGGACGTCATCTGTAGAATAAGATCAGAGGAGATAAGAGTGAGCTCTCCAGTAATGTGATTGTGGGATCACCCCCATCCTCCTGTGTTATAGCATCCAGTGTGATATGAAGCAGGCTATACTCTATAGATCTTACTGAGGCGACAGGTGATGGAGGAAAAGGCACGAATATTGCTGAAAATAAAGTCCTACTCATATCAGGAGTGGATCTAATTTTTTCATTAAGAACAGTGTAAATAAAACTCTATTGTTAATACACGTGATGTATAGGAATATGATCCCCATAAGGCCAAGTTCACACGCTCAGTATTTGGTCAGTATTTTACATCAGTATTTGCCAGGCAAAATCAGGAGAGAAACAATCTGAGAAAAAGTACAGTAAAATAGTAAAATGTCACCACTTCTGCATTTTTCACCCACTCCCAGCTTTGGATTACAAATATTGATGTAAAATACTGACCAAATACTGAACGTGTGAGCGTGACCTTATAGGGATGATCAGATGTGAGAATATAATCTGCCATATCTGACAAAACATATTCATTCTGTGAACATGTACGGACCGCTCCTTAATCATAAACCGGTAAATATAAATGTGGAGATGCATTCATTGTTACTTACTATTCTGATTATTTGATTGCTCAGTGCTTCATAATCTGGAGACGATGTGTCCAGGAGCCTCTCGTTAAATGTGATATTAGTAATTCTGAATCTTAACGGACAAACCAAATCAGCAGCTGGAGTTGTCTTGGTCTGAGTAGTTGTTGGACGCTTAGCAGTGGTAAGATGCTGTGTGGTAGTTGGAGGCTTTGTGGTAGTAGGAGACTCAGTGGTAGTTGGAGGCTGGCTGGTAGTGGGAGGCTGTGTGGTAGCTGGAGGCTCTGTAGTAGTGGGAGGCTCTGTGGTAGTGGGAGGCTGCGTTGTAGTTGGAGGCGCTGTGGTAGTGGGAGGCTCTGTGGATGTTGGAGGCTGTGTGGTAGTTGGAGGCAGTGTGGTGGTTGGAGGCTGTGTGGTAGTAGGAGGCTGTGTGGTAGTTGGTGGTTGTGTGGTAGTTGTAGGCTCTGTAGTAGGATAAGGCTGTGTGGTAGTTGGTTGCTCTGTGGTAGTGGGAAGCTGTGTAGCAGTTGGAGGCTCTGTGGTAGTGGGAGGCTCTGTGGTAGTGGAAGGCTGTGTGGTAGTTGGAGGCTGTGTGGTAATGGGAGGCTCTGTGGTAGTTGGAGGCTGTGTTGTAGTTGGAGGCTCTGTAGTAGTAGGAGGCTGTGTGGTAGTTGGAGGCTGTGTAGTAGTTGGAGACAGTGTGGTAGTTGGAGGCTCAGTGCTGGTGGGAGACCGTGTGGTAGTTTGAGACTCAGTGCTGGTGGGAGGCTGTGTCGTAGTGAGAGGCACTGTGGTAGTCGTAGGCTCTGTGGTAGTCGTAGGCTCTGTGGTAGTTGGAGGCTCTGTGGTAGTCGGAGGCTCTGTGGTAATTGGAGGCTGTGTGGTAGTGGGAGGCTCTGTGGTAGTCGGAGGCTCTGTGGTAGTGGGAGGCTGTGTCGTACTGAGAGGCACTGTGGTAGTAGGAGGCTCTGTTGTAGTTGCAGATTCAGTGGTAGTTGGAAGCTCTGTGGTAGTTGGAGGCTGTGTTGTAGTTGGAGGCTCTGTAGTAGTAGGAGGCTGTGTGGTAGTTGGAGGCTGTGCAGTAGTTGGAGACAGTGTGGTAGTTGGAGGCTCAGTGCTGGTGGGAGACTGTGTGGTAGTTTGAGGCTCAGTGCTGGTTGGAGGCTCTGTTGTAGTTGGAGGTTCAGTGGTAGTGGGAGGTTCTGTGGTAGTGGGAGGCTGTGTGGTAGTTGGGCGCTGTGTGGTAGTTGGAGGCTGTGTGGTAGTTGAAGGCTCAGTGCTGGTGGGAGCCTGTGTGGTAGTTGGAGGCTGTGTGGTAGTTGGAGGCTCTGTGGTAGAGAGAGACTCTATGGTAGTGGGAGTCTCTGTGGTAGTTGGACGCTCTGTGGTAGTTGGAGGCTGTGTGGTAGTTGGAGGCTGTGTGGTAGTCGGAGGCTCTGTGGTAGTGGGAGGCTCTGTGGTAGTAGGAGGCTCTGTTGTAGTTGCAGATTCAGTGGTAGTTGGAGGCTCTGTGGTAGTGGGAGGCTTTGTGGTAGTTGGAGGCTCAGTGCTAGTCGGAGGCTGTGTGGTACTGGGAGTCTGTGTAGTACTTGGAGGCTGTGTGGTAGTGGGAGACTCTGTGGTAGTCAGAGGCTCTGTGGTAGTGGGAGGCTGCGTCGTACTGAGAGGCATTGTGGTATTAGGAGGCTCTGTTGTAGTTGCAGATTCAGTGGTAGTTAGAGGCTCTGTGGTAGTTGGAGGCTGTGTTGTAGTTGGAGACTCTTTAGTAGTAGGAGGCTGTGTGGTAGTTGGAGGCTGTGTAGTAGTTGGAGAAAGTGTGGTAGTTGGAGGCTCAGTGCTGGTGGGAGACTGTGTGGTAGTTTGAGACTCAGTGCTGGTGGGAGGCTGTGTCGTAGTGAGAGGCACTGTGTTAGTCGTAGGCTCTGTGGTAGTCGTAGGCTCTGTGGTAGTTGGAGGCTCTGTGGTAGTCGGAGGCTCTGTGGTAATTGGAGGCTGTGTGGTAGTGGGAGGCTCTGTGGTAGTCGGAGGCTCTGTGGTAGTGGGAGGCTGTGTCGTACTGAGAGGCACTGTGGTAGTAGGAGGCTCTGTTGTAGTTGCAGATTCAGTGGTAGATGGAAGCTCTGTGGTAGTTGGAGGCTGTGTTGTAGTTGGAGGCTCTGTAGTAGTAGGAGGCTGTGTGGTAGTTGGAGGCTGTGCAGTAGTTGGAGACAGTGTGGTAGTTGGAGGCTCAGTGCTGGTGGGAGACTGTGTGGTAGTTTGAGGCTCAGTGCTGGTTGGAGGCTCTGTTGTAGTTGGAGGGTCAGTGGTAGTGGGAGGTTCTGTGGTAGTGGGAGGCTGTGTGGTAGTTGGACTCTGTGTGGTAGTTGGAGGCTGTGTGGTAGTTGGAGGCTCAGTGCTGGTGGGAGCCTGTGTGGTAGTTGGAGGCTGTGTGGTAGTTGGAGGCTCTGTGGTAGAGAGAGACTCTATGGTAGTGGCAGTCTCTGTGGTAGTTGGACGCTCTGTGGTAGTTGGAGGCTGTGTGGTAGTTGTAGGCTCTGTAGTAGTAGGAGACTGTGTGGCAGTTGGAGGCTGTGTGGTAGTTGGAGGCTCTGAGGTAGTGGGAGGCTGTGTGGTAGTGAGAGGCTCTGTGGTAGTCGTAGGCTCTGTGGTAGTCAGAGGCTGTGTGGTAGTTGGAGGCTCTGTGGTAGTCGGAGGCTCTGTGGTAGTGGGAGGCTGTGTGGTAGTGGGAGGCTCTGTGGTAGTGGGAGGCTCTGTGGTAGTTGCAGATTCAGTGGTAGTTAGAGGCTCTGTGGTAGTTGGAGGCTGTGTTGTAGTTGGAGGCTCTTTAGTAGTAGGAGGCTGTGTGGTAGTTGGAGGCTCTGTGGTAGAGAGAGACTCTATGGTAGTGGGAGTCTCTGTGGTAGTTGGACGCTCTGAGGTAGTGGGAGGCTGTGTGGTAGTGAGAGGCTCTGTGGTAGTCGTAGGCTCTGTGGTAGTCAGAGGCTGTGTGGTAGTTGGAGGCTCTGTGGTAGTCGGAGGCTCTGTGGTAGTGGGAGGCTGTGTGGTAGTGGGAGGCTCTGTGGTAGTAGGAGGCTCTGTTGTAGTTGTAGATTCAGTGGTAGTTGGAGGCTCTGTGGTAGTGGGAGGCTTTGTGGTAGTTGGAAGCTCAGTGCTAGTCGGATGCTGTGTGGTACTGGGAGTCTGTGTAGTACTTGGAGGCTGTGTGGTAGTTGGAGGTTCTGTGGTAGTGGGAGGCTCTGTTGTAGTTGGAGGTTCTGTGGTAGTGGGAGGCTCTGTGGTAGTTGGAGGCTGTGTTGTAGTGAGAGGCACTGTGGTAGTCGTAGGCTCTGTGGTAGTCGGAGGCTCTGTGGTAGTTGGAGGCTCTGTGGTAGTCGGAGGCTCTGTGGTAGTCGGAGGCTGTGTGGTAGTGGGAGGCTCTGTGGTAGTCGGAGGCTCTGTGGTAGTGGGAGGCTGCATCGTACTGAGAGGCACTGTGGTAGTAGGAGGCTCTGTTGTAGTTGCAGATTCAGTGGTAGTTGGAGGCTCTGTGGTAGTTGGAGGCTGTGTTGTAGTTGGAGGCTCTGTAGTAGGAGGCTGTGTGGTAGTTGGAGGCTGTGTAGTAGTTGGAGACAGTGTGGTAGTTGGAGGCTCAGTGCTGGTGGGAGACTGTGTGGTAGTTTGAGGTTCAGTGCTGGTGGGAGGTTGTGTCGTAGTTGGAGTCTCTGTTGTAGTTGGAGGTTCTGTGGTAGTGGGAGGCTCTGTGGTAGTTGGAGGCTGTGTCGTAGTGAGAGGCACTGTGGTAGTCGTAGGCTCTGTGGTAGTCGGAGGCTCTGTGGTAGTTGGAGGCTCTGTGGTAGTCAGAGGCTCTGTGGTAGTTGGAGGCTGTGTGGTAGTGGGAGGCTCTGTGGTAGTCGGAGGCTCTGTGGTAGTGGGAGGCTGCGTCGTACTGAGAGGCACTGTGGTAGTAGGAGGCTCTGTTGTAGTTGCAGATTCAGTGGTAGTTGGAAGCTCTGTGGTAGTTGGAGGCTGTGTTGTAGTTGGAGGCTCTGTAGTAGTAGGAGGCTGTGTGGTAGTTGGAGGCTGTGTAGTAGTTGGAGACAGTGTGGTAGTTGGAGGCTCAGTGCTGGTGGGAGACTGTGTGGTAGTTTGAGGCTCAGTGCTGGTGGGAGGCTGTGTCGTAGTTGGAGGCTCTGTTGTAGTTGGAGGTTCTGTGGTAGTGGGAGGCTGTGTGGTAGTGGGAGGCTGTGTGGTAGTTGGACGCTGTGTGGTAGTTGGACGCTGTGTGGTAGTTGGAGGCTCAGTGCTGGTGGAAGCCTGTGTGGTAGTTGGAGCCTGTGTGGTAGTTGGAGGCTGTGTGGTAGTGGGATGCTCTGTGGTAGTAGGAGGCTCTGTTGTAGTTGGAGGTTCTGTGGTAGTGGGAGGCTCTGTGGTAGTTGGAGGCTGTGTCGTAGTGAGAGGCACTGTGGTAGTAGGAGGCTCTGTTGTAGTTGCAGATTCAGTGGTAGTTGGAGGCTCTGTGGTAGTGGGAGGATTTGTGGTAGTTGGAGGTTCTGTGGTAGTAGGAGGCTGTGTGTTAGTTAGAGGCTGTGTTGTAGTTGGAGGCTCAGTGCTGGTGTGAGGCTGTGTGGTAGTGAGAGTTTGTGTAGTACTTGGAGGTTCTGTGCTAGTGAGAGAGCGGATGGTACTTTGAAGCTGAGTGGTAGTTGAAGGTTCAGTGGTAGTGGGAGGCAGGGTGGTAGTCAGTGTCTCTTTGGTAGTCGTAGGCTCTGTGGAAGTTGGAGGCTGTGTCGTAGTGAGAGGCAGTTTGGTAGTCGTAGGCTCTGTGGTAGTCAGAAGCTGTGTGGTAGTGGGAGGCTCTGTGGTAGTAGGAGGCTCTGTTGTAGTTGCAGATTCAGTGGTAGTTGGAGGCTCTGTGGTGGTGGAAGGATTTGTGGTAGTTGGAGGTTCTGTGGTTGTGGGAGGCTGTGTGTTAGTTGGAGGCTGTGTGGTAGTTGGAGGCTGTGTGGTAGTGGGAGTTTGTGTAGTACTTGGAGGTTCTGTGGTAGTGAGAGACTGGGTGGTACTTTGAGGCTCAGTGGTAGTGGGAGGCTCTGTGGTAGTTGGAGGTTCAGTGTTAGTGGGAGGCTGGGTGGTAGTCGGTGGCTCTGTAGTAGTCGGATGCCCTGTGGTAGTCGGAGGCTCTGTGGTAGTGGCAGTCTGTGTGGTAGTGGGATGCTCTGTGGTAGTAGGAGGCTCTGTTGTAGTTGGAGGTTCAGTGCTGGTGGGAGGCTGTGTGGTAGTTGGAGGCTGTGTGGTTGTTGGAGGTTCAGTGGAAGTGGGAGGCTGTGTGGTAGTTTGAAGCTCTGTGGTCGTGGGAGGCTCTGTGGTAGTGGAAGATTCTGTGGTATTCGGAGGCTGTGTGCTAGTTGGAGGCTCTGTGGTAGTTGGAGGCTGTGTGGTAGTTGGAGGCTCTGTGGTAGTTGGAGGCTGTGTGGTAGTCGGAGGCTGTGTGGTAGTTGGAGGCTGTGTGGTAGTTGGAGGCTGTGTGGTAGTCAGAGGCTGTGTGGTAGTTGGAGGCTGTGTGGTAGTTGGAGGCTCTGTGGTAGTTGGAGGCTGTGTGGTAGTTGGAGGCTCTGAGGTAGTTGGAGGCTGTGTGGTAGTCGGAGGCTGTGTGGTAGTTGGAGGCTTTGTGGTAGATGGAGGCTGTGTGGTAGTCAGAGGCTGTGTGGTAGTTGGAGGCTGTGTGGTAGTTGGAGGCTCTGTGGTAGTTGGAGACTGTGTGGTAGTCGGAGGCTGTGTGGTAGTTGGAGGCTCTGTGGTAGTTGGAGGCTGTGTGGTAGTTGGAGGTTCAGTGGTAGTTGGAGGCTGTGTGGTAGTGTGAGGCTCTGTGGTCATGGGAGGCTCTGTGGTAGTCGGAGGCTGTGTGGTAGTCGGAGGCTGTGTGGTAGTCGGAGGCTGTGTGGTAGTCGGAGGCTGTGTGGTAGTTGGAGGCTCAGTGCTGGTGGGACCCTGAGTGGTAGTTGCAGTTGGTCCTGTGGTGGTTGATATTGGAGTAGTAGTTTGTTCTGTGCTCAGTGCCATAGTGGGTACTGTTACATCTGCAGAAATAAAATATGACATTTACAAACTGTTTTGCTCCTTTTGTTATTTGTGGATCTCACTATAAAATCTCCATGAATCTCATCCTGGATTATAGAGAGAATTATACAGATGATTCCTATAGTTACTCACGAATTACTGACATGGTCACTATTCTGATTGCTGGAGCTGTGAGAAGACTTTGTACTGAGATCTTGGTTGGATGGAATTCACCATCCACATCAGTGTCCACATCTAGTAGATTTGATTGAATCTTGTGTGAACAATGACGTGAATTCAGATTCAGCCA
Source organism: Dendrobates tinctorius (assembly GCF_039654945.1). Lineage (NCBI taxonomy): Eukaryota > Metazoa > Chordata > Amphibia > Anura > Dendrobatidae > Dendrobates > Dendrobates tinctorius. The sequence goes on from NW_027361806.1 coordinate 8,015,227, forward strand.
CTCGGTGCTGCGGTGATGTGGTGGAGGTAAAGCTGATAAAGCTCCGCCCTCCTGCATTGTAGCAATATGTTGAAATGGCAATTGGCCTTGTAGTAGTCACTTTCAGCTGTATGCAGCCGACAAAACAGTTATAACTTAAATCATGAATGATTGTAATATGATCAGTCCAATTCAGCAGCCACAGGCCTATAACTTCAAATATTAATAAATCGTCACTGAATTATGTCATCTACATATTTTTCATTAGCATCAAGAGGAATATCAGATTATTCTTGCTTTTCATTTTATTTGATAGATTCCTCATGCGGATTCCATACTTGCCAGACATAGGGGTCTCTGTGCTCTGAACGGTTGCAATATATAGTTTTGATTAGGTAATAAAGGTATTACTTATATCAGGGGTCTAAAACTGAAGTGCAGTCTGGGTCCACTTAGAAAAATTCCATTATGGCACTGTGCATTATTTAATTTTGGTTGGAATGTTACAATGACAGAGGTCGTTCGTCTAAAGTTTGCTCTGTGTAGCTGCTACATCACTGTGTCATACAGGAAAATATATATCTCCAATGTGTAGTGGCCTCTGCCAGGTCCTGCAGCACAACTCCTGATCAAAAGGTTAGGAGCTGTTCTGCAATACTCAATAGCAGCTGCTACACATTGAATGGAGCTGGGATCAGTATCTGTGTTTAATGTGGTTACATCCAGCGACCACCGGACCTGTTTTCAGCTGATCATTGGGGCTCAGATGGTGTCTGCTGCAGCACGGTGTTGGCTGTAATATACAGCTGATACTCACACAGCCTGTACTCACTTGGGGGTGTTATTCACGTAATCCTCAATGCCATAAAAAGGCAGGTCTGAGTAATACATTTTGCCTGAGTCCACCGCACAGGAAACCATGGAACTGCCGGGGCTCTGGAGTTTCACAAAATGTCGGCAGAGCCCCAGCAGCACTGGAGACACACGCAGCTGCACCGGGCAGCACTGCTGGACACCCCCGCAGCGCCACCGGGCACCCACAACACCGGAGACGCCCGTAGCAGCACCTTCGGACACCCTGTAGCACCGCCGGGCACTCGCAGCACTGGACACACCCGCAGTAGCTCCTGACACCACAGCAATGCCAGACACCCGCAACAGCATCGGACAACCGCAGCGGCACGCCGCACATCTGAACATCCCCTCATCCCAGCCTGCAGCATCACTCCACTCCTGCCTACTCCAGCAGCGACCCTGGGATCCTGCTTCACCACAGCCACCACACCCGGTAAGCAATAAGACGCATGGATTATAAGCACCACCATTTTATTAAAAAAAAATTATTTCCTATTTTTCTCCTCAAAATTTTGGGTGCGCTCCGGAGTGTCTCATAATACAAAAAATACAGTAAGTGTTTGATACACTGCCGATTTTGCAAGTTTTCCCACCTACATAAAATCGAGAGACCTGCAATTTTTATCATAGGTACACTTCAGCTGTAAGAGACAGAATCTAAAAATAAAAACCAAAAAATCACATTGTATGATTTTTAAATAATTACCGTATATACTCGTGTATAAGCCGAGATTTTCAGCCCATTGTTTGGGCTGAAAGTCACCCTCTCGGCTTATACACTAGTCATATACCGGGGGGGATCGGCAGGGGAGGGGGAGTGGGGGCGTCAGATCATACTCACCCTTCTCTGCAGCTCCCCTGCTTGTTCTATGTTGTCGGCGCTGCTCTCTTCCTGCTTCAGCTGTCAAATGGCACCCGCTCATTAAATATGCGCATATTTAATGAGCGGGTACCACGTGACCGCTGAACCAGGAAGAGAGCAGCGCCGACAACATGGAACAACAAGCAGGGGAGCTGCAGAGACAAGCGCCAGGACCCGGTGAGTATGAACGCGGGGGGTTGGGAGGCATAGTCACCTGTCCCTGCGCTCTGCTGTCTTGCGTCCTCTGCAGTGACAATCAGGTCAGAGGGCGCTATCGCGCTCTGCCTGCACAGTCACTGCAGAGCGCAACGCTGATGAGCAGGGGGCAGCAACTGAGGTGAGCATACAGGTTTTTGTTTTTTTTTGTAAGGGAGGCAGCGGCAGCAACAACATGATGGGGCCACTCACTGTGCAGATAACTGGGGCCACTCACTGTGCAGAAAAGCTGGGGCCACTCACTGTGCAGAAAAGCTGGGGCCACTCACTGTGCAGAAAAGCTGGGGCCACTCACTGTGCAGATAACTGGGGCCACTCACTGTGCGGGTAGCTGGGGCCACTCACTGTGCAGAAAAGCTGGGGCCACTCACTGTGCAGATAACTGGGGCCACTCACTGTGCAGATAGCTGGGGCCACTCACTGTGCAGATAGCTGGGGCCACTCACTGTGCAGATAACTGGGGCCACTCACTGTGCAGATAACTGGGGCCACTCACTGTGCAGATAACTGGGGCCACTCACTGTGCCAAAAAGCTGGGGCCACTCACTGTGCAGATAGCTGGGGCCACTCACTGTGCAGCAAAGCTGGGGCCACTCACTGTGCAGCAAAGCTGGGGCCACTCACTGTGCAGCAAAGCTGGGGCCACTCACTGTGCAGAAAAGCTGGGGCCACTCACTGTGCAGATAGCTGGGGCCACTCACTGTGCAGCAAAGCTGGGGCCACTCACTGTGCAGATAACTGGGGCCACTCACTGTGCAGATAACTGGGGCCACTCACTGTGCAGATAACTGGGGCCACTCACTGTGCAGATAACTGGGGCCACTCACTGTGCATCATAACTGGGGCCACACACTGCAGATAACTGAGGCCACTCACTGTGCACCCTCGGCTTATACACGAGTCAATAAGTTTTCCCAGTTTTTTGTGGCAAAAATAGGGGGGTCGGCTTATACTCGGATCGGCTTATACTCGAGTATATACAATAATTTGCAATTGATCTTGGCTTTCACAGACCTGTTAGTTTTTCTTTATGAAGCCCTTCTACTCTGCACTCATTACCTGTATTAATTGCACCTGTTTGAACTCGTTACCTGTATAAAAGACACTTGCCCACACACTCAATTAATCACACTCCAACCTCTTCACCATGGCCAAGACCAAAGAACTGCCTAAAGACACCAAGGACAAAATTGTAGATCTGCACAAGGCTTGGATGGGCTACAGGACAAGATGCAAGCAGCTTGGTGAGAAGGCAACAACTGTTGGCACAATTATTAGAAAATGGAAGACAGACAAGATGATTGTCAATTTTTCTTGGTCTGGCGCTCCATTCAAAATCTCGCCTCATGGGGTAAGGATGATTCTGAGAAAGGTCAAGAATCAGCCGTGAACTAAGCGGGAGGACCTGGTCAATTATCTAATGAGAGCTAGGACCACAGTCTCAAATATTACTGTTAATATCACGCTATGCCGTCATGGAATAAAATCCTGCACGGCACACAAGATCCCCCTTCTCAAAACAGCACATGTCCAGACCCGTTTGAAGTTTGCCAATGACCGTCTGAATGATCCAGAGGAGGCATGGGAGAAGGTCAGGTGGTCAAATGAGACCACAATAGAAATTTTTAGTATTATTATTATTTATTATTATTATAGCGTCATTTTTTCCATGGCGCTTTACATGTGAGAAGGGGTATACATAATAAACAACAAGTACAGTAATCTTAAACAATACAAGTCACGACTGGTATAGGAGAAGGAATGAGAGAGGACTCTGCCCATGCGTGCTCACCATCTATAAGGGATATATCAGCGGTACTGGTTTGGAAGAAGAAGGATGAGCACAACCTTAAGAACACTGTCCCAACCGTGAAGCATGGTAAGGGAAATATCATACTGTGGATGTGTTTTTCGGTAAAGGGGACAGGACAACTGCACCGTATTGAAGGGAGGATAGATGGGGTCATCTATTGTGAGATTTTGGCCAGCAACCTTCTTACCTCAGTAAGATCATTGAAGATGGGCCGTGGCTAGGACTTCCAGCATGATAATGATGTGAAACACACAGCCAGGGCAACAAAGGGTTTGCTCCGTAAGACGCATTTCAAGGTCCTGGAGTGGTTCAGCCAGTCTCCAGACCTGAACCCAATAGAAAATCTTCGGAGGGAGCTGAAACTCATGGGCGGACATACCGCCGGTTCAACAGGTGCGACTGCAGCGGGGCCCAGAGCCTCCAAGGGGCCCTTCAAGGCGGCTAATAATGAGGGCAATCTGGCCGGGTTCTCCGGGCCCGAGGCTCCGGGGGTGCCTGGCCAGATTGCCCTCATGTGTAGCCGTGGTACAGTGTAATATGCCACAAAAAAAACAATCTCAGAATCGGTGGGATCAGTTTAAGCGTTCCAGAGTTATTACATCATAAAGTGACACTGGTCAGAATTGTAACATTTGACGTGGTCATGAAGGTGAAAACGGGCTCAGTAGTGATGGGGTTAATGCACAGCAATACAGAAGAATGGCAGTGCATTAGACCAGAGAACAATATGTAAAATGTTCACTTTCTATGATGGGACAAAATAAAAAGGTAAAAAAATAATTGAAAAAATCTTCACAGAAAAATCTTTGACTATTAAAAATGCTTTTTTATGTACAAAAAAAGCCGCCACTAAATAGTATCACTGTGTTTGGAATGAGAAAATGGAAAACGGTCTTAGGAGCACAGGAAAGAGACTCAGACAAGAGATGGGTTTAAACCACAACGCGTTTCGACGGAGGAACCGTCTTCATCAGGTCAATGAAGACCGTTCCTCCGTCGAAACGCGTTGTGGTTTAAACCCATCTCTTGTCCGAGTCTCTTTCCTGCGCTCCTAAGACCGTTTTCCATTTTCTCATTGCTCCTATCCTCCATTGGAGGCTTTCGGCTGGAGCTGCGGTGGAGACCTGACATCCTTGTCTGCCCCTGGGTTGCTTCCTAAAGGCCCCTTTACATTTAGCGATGCACCAGCGATCCCGACAACGATACGACCTGGTCAGGATCGCTGGTGCATTGCTAAATGGTCGCTAGTGAGCTGCCAAACAGGCAGATCTCACAGCGATGTAGCGACGCAGCAGCGGTCATTACTTACCTTTCAGACGAGGCGATCCTGACGTCCTGCTGCCCGCGTCTACACATCGCTCGTCGGCGCCAGCAGGAAGCCCAGCACAAAGCGCCCAACGAGAAATGGAGCTGTACGATCTCGCGCGATCAGCGACAGACAGCGGGGGAGCCGGTCGGAGGTAAGTATCACACATAGCGATATCGCTAGCAATATCGCTGCTGCGTCACAAAATCGGTGACTCTTTAGCGGTATCGCTAGCGATATCGCTATGTGTAAAGGCCCCTTTAGTGCTCCTTTATGACCGCTTATCACTGACTCTTACTGTGTTTGGAATGGCTGGAGATAAAACTGTCCCATTATATAACCCATAAGGTGACTACCGTAGAAAAGGATAAATAAGTATAAACATGCACTTTATACTTCAACTCATGCAGTGAAAAACAAACCCTCATATACCACTGTTAACAAAAAAACGTGTAGGTCTCCAATTATGAGGATACTAATCTAAAAACTTGCTTTAAAAATAAAATAGCTTATAGTGGGCAAAAGAAGCAAAACAAAAACTTTTATAAATCTGGTATTGCTGAGAACGTACTCACCTGAAGAATAATGTTTGCTTGTGCACCTCTGTATGGCGATCAAACATGCTATTATTGCTTTTGGGAGAACGTGTATATCACATTGTGGGATCCATTTTTTCCTAATACTTGTTGTGAAGATAGAAAATTTGGGGCCAAAGCAACATTTTAGTAGAAAAATTGGATTAGGCCGGAGTCAGACACAACGTATAAAAATACGGTCCGTATTTTACGGTCGTAATAGGCAGAAATGTTCCCTGAACAGTGATCCCTATGTCATCCGATTGTAATGCGAGAAAGCAATTTTCTCGCATCTAAGCATCCATGTGACATCTGTATTGCATCCATGTCGCCGGCTTGCAAAACGGACATATAATGGACCCCAATGACAGGTTTTAAAACACAAGTGAAAGAATAGATATAGACACATAGAATATATATATATATATATATATATATATATATACATGTAATTGAGACACAAATACTGTGTATATATATATTTATATTTCATAGAGTTCTACATAGCATTATAGTCGCTAAATCAACTGCCAGCTTCTGTAAAATCATTACAGAACCCGACATGAAATGACACGTGGTTTACATACAGTAAACCATTTCATTTCATTTAGTTTTAAAAATGTTTTAGACTAATAATTAGATTAGGGTAGGTGTGAAAAATTTGGGACATGTAGGTGTTAAATTAATGGGTAAATTAGTTGAAAAAAAAGTGTGGGCTTCCGCGGTATTTTCTCCGCCAGAGAGGGAAAGCCAGTGACCGAGGACAGATATTCATAGCCTAGAAAGGGACCATTGTTTTTGGCCCCCCCCCGGCTACAAACATCTGGCCCCAGCCACCCCAGAAAAGGCACATCTATTAGATGCGCCTTTTCTTGCCTCTCTATTCCCATTGCCTTTAATAATGGAGATGTGTCAATAAGACAACTATCAATTATTAATCCCACAGTAATAAAGGGTTAAAAAAGACACACACACACACACACACTAATTAAAAATTCTTTTAATGAAGCCGGGAACTCCACGCTACTATGTGTATATATCTATTATTTCAATTCTTTATTAAAAAATAACCTGTCAGTGTGATTTTACAGTACACCACACTGAATTGCCGGCTTTTCTAAAGGAGACCGGTGCGTATTTCTTGCAAGTCACACGTGTGATCTGTGTGTAATTCGTATTTTTCTCGCCCCCATAGACTTGCATTGGCGTATTACGGCCGTAATACGGTAACAATCGCAGCATGCTGCGTTTTTCTCAGCCCGTATAGTACGGGCGAGAATTAATCGGCTGATGGGAGTTGCCCCATACATTAACATTGGTCCGAGTGCAATGAGATTTTTTTCTCGCATAGCACTCGTCCGTATTTCTCGCTAGTGTGACTCCAGCCTTATACTTAGGTTAAAATAAATTACCAATCTTTCTGTGTTCAGAACACAATAAAGATCCATCTAGAAAATTTGGAAGCTTTTTAAAAAAGAATAATGTAACTTAACTGCCTCCGAACCTGCACTGACCTCACAGTTCCAGTCTCTATAATGAGTCTCATTGTCGTGATATAATTGACGGCATCCACCCATTACATGCTGCATGAACATACAATCCTTTGATCGCATTGAAAATTCACTGTACAACTTATGTAGTACAGTGCATTGTCTAACCCCACAGTGTTTGACTGACAGGAAGCCTATTGGACATGGCCGGTGATGGAATTTGATAGGATGAGGTGTATGCCAGACCCACAGGCATTGCAGCCATCGACAACTTACAGACATTCGTGCTGTGGGGATTGCCAGTAGGATTACAGAAGAAGAGTTCTTCCCCTGTCAAATCCCTTAAAGGGAATCTGTCCCTCCTGGACGCTTTTAAGCTATTACTATGGGTATACAGGTAATAGAATGGTTAAACTAGTCTTACCTGTATGCTGTGGTGTAGATATTAAGAAAAGCACTTTTATGAAATGATTTTTAACAAGGCATGCGGTGCCTTGAAGAAATCCCTACTTCCTCTCTTCATTACAAAACCACATCACTCCCATACATGTCACACTGCCTTGTGACGTGCAGTTGCGTTGCCGTAATCCTGTGCATGCACCATGCACTCACACGGTTATTGGTACCTTAACCGCCCTTCTATGGGCAGTGTCTTTATCCTGTTTCTGCGCTGGCGCCGGAGAGTCACTGCACAGTAGCGATATTGAGAGCGGCATCTGAATTGTTAAAGTGCTGGGATCAGAGTTAAGTCCGCTCTCGGCACATGCGTCAGGAGCTCAGCTGTGTATAGGCAGTCTCTGCTGCAGATAGCACAGGCACAACTCCAGTGCCTGCACCATCCAAGAGACATAACTCTTTACATCATTGAGGAAAACTACTTTCAATCTAGATGTACAGTTACATCAATGTGTTGGAAGGGGTTAAGTCATCACCTTGAAGATAATGATGAATGCCTAGAGCTATTGTACAGGTATCCTGCCCCTGGAGGAACAGGTTTCTCCAAAATAGGACTCATTTAATATGTTGGAAATACGTGGGATGAAGCTCCTATCTAATCCAGCCAGAAACCTGGTGTGAGGGGTTCGGGATAAATTGAAAGACGGAACTTATTTCTTAATTTTTCACTGTATTTCAACAAGTTTCATTTTTTGATAGCGGTCACCTAGATTTTTTTAAGGGAACGGTGCTCAGTCTTTGTTATGAATTAAACCCAACATGCAAAACCATAAGGACGTTTTGTGATAGAGGGAGAGGTCCGTGAGCCCTGCACCTTCACGTCTCCTAAATCGTATGAAGATCATGTCCTGATCTAAGAGTAGACGCTCACCAAACAAATTTCCTGGCCAAACTGCAGAGAGATAGGGTGTGTGCACACGCTGTGGATTGGTCTGCGGATTGATCCGCGCGGATTTTGCAAAATCCGCAGGTATCTGCGGATTAGCCTGCGGTTTTGCCATGCGGTTTATCAACTCTACAATGGAGGAGACGGTAAACCGCAGCAAATCCGCGCAAAATCCGCACCGTCTGCACTGCGATTTCCTTTTCCCATAGGATATTATGGTACTGTAAACTGCTGCGGATCCGCAGGGCCAAAACCGCTGCAGATCCGCAGCAGAATCCGCAGTGTGTGCACACACCCTTAGTGACAGACAGGAGAGGGAATTTAGGAGTAGTCTCCGAAACACATAATAGTTATAGACAATATAAAGATAATATTCTTTCACTATAATAAATTATGCTGGAGAATGTTTTTTTTGCGATCAATAATTTACTTTTAAATAATACTGCTCTTTCTGAATAATAATTTTTGCTTATGGAGGGTTGTGTGAATATTATATAGTCCAGAATAATCCCAGTGTACATTTACCTCTAGATTGAATGCTCTGAGGATCAAACTCGAAATCCTCAACATTATTCGGCGGTGAGGTGTTTTTCAATCCTTCGCTCACTGCTTCAACCATCTGTTCGGAGGTAGGAGTATCTGTAGCATTTTCAGAAACTATATCCATGGTGGTGATTATAGAACCTTCCCTGCAGGACGAAACCAAAAAGTCAGGTTAGAAGTTCTGAAATATCCAGTATACTGACAGCAGAATTGGGGATATAGAGGGTGAGAATAATTTCATGGGGAAGTCTCTTATACACTGAAAACTATAGGGGAGATGTATTATATAATGCAGCTGAATTCTGGCTCACTTTGCTCTTTTTTGATTTACATCGTATTTACTGTGTTGTAAATACGTTTATCTCCTTGACTGACAAGGAAGCCTGGCTGGAAAGGGGATGTGTTCTTAGTGCAGCTCTGTGCTTCAAAAAATATGAATACAATTTTAAGGCAAGTTTTTAGCACAGAGTAAGCCAGATGATAGGTGCTGATTGGCAAAGAGAAAAAATATATAGTGGCGTCATCAATATTTTGTGACATCTTACTTCACTCCTGATGAATGGCTCTCTAAAATGGGAAACGCATCAAGCTGTTAGAGGTGATATGTATTGGTAACTGTGGGGAATGAACATCTTTAATCCCTTGAATGTTCACGGATGATATCCCTCCTTTGAAGCAAATGTCCTGATCTTTTACTGTGATCATCTCATACGGGGACAATCTTGTGTCTTTCTATCTGTTGCTGGAAGGTGATGTCTATTTATGGTGTCTAGTGTGATGGATGACTTACACCATCACTGGATTGCTCTGGCTTTGTACCTGCTACAATAAGAGGGACACTAGTAGTCTGGGGTACCTTCCCTAAGGAGAGGCGACAATGAGCGGGGCGCCTATCTTGCATTTCCTATTAGGGTGCCACCTCTGTGGTTAGGTTGGTTTGTATTGAAGCCTTTATATGGAGAGTACAGACAATTATAATTTTTGGTGTATCTGTGACACTTTCACCTCAATACTTCCCATTTATGTTAAAATTAATATTGATAACTCTGCCCCTTTATCTTTCCCATTGAAGTCATTGCAGATTTGCATTTGACATTTATTTTACTCAGGAGGTGATAAGTAACTTTCTTTCTTACATTGCACATTTTGGGTTGGTGACTGCCTCTGTCTTGGATTCCTCCCCTGGACAGGTGTCTGTTTAGTATAGGGTCCTATCTGAACAGGTCGTCTTGTTGTGACAGGTTGGCAAATATCATTTTCTGTTACATGTTTTGTGACTGATTGCTATTACATTGCAGTCACACATGTGCCCCTCCTGCACATACCATATAATAATGGGAGGCTCTAATCAGCTTAGTTTTTTCGTGTCCTTCCTACACCAATCATTCTCCTGAGGAGATATCACCGGAGCCATATTATAACATTTTCCCATAAATGTTCCCACAATATGTACTGCAGAGCTGAACTTTACCTACGGACAGGAATTTGCTGCCATAGTCAGGCATTCTGATGGTTATAACTAGTAAACTTTGTCCACCTGGCGTTCACCGCGGTCAACAAGTGTCACGTCCTCTTCATTATGAAGTTGTATAAAGCTCAGACCTCTACAGTACCTCAATACCAATTCTGCCTGTTGTGCTGATGTAGCAGAAAAGGGGACATAAGACCTCTATAGTGTTTAACACATGGGTAGCAAATACCTAAAATGTATCAGTAATCCCTCATGTAGTATCAGACTAGGATGTGAAATGTCCAAATGTGGCTAATAGTGGTGATGTCCCTGGATGATGAATTTCCTCCCAGATCATTATCATTGTGTCCTTCACAATCCTATACTATAAGTACTTACCGAAATCTCAAGTTGATTATATAGAAGTTAACCCTGAAATATGGCTGTATAAGTACCAGTACCTGTAGAATAAGATCAGAGGAAAAAAGAGTGAGATCTCCAGTAATGTGATCGTGGGATCACCCCCATCCTCCTGTGTTATAGCATCCAGTGTGATATGAAGCAGGCCATACTCTATAGATCTTACTGAGGCGACAGGTGATGGAGGAAACGGCACGAATATTGCTGAAAATATACCCCTGCTCATATCAGGAGTGGATCTAATTTTTTTCATTAAGAACAGTGTAAAAAAAACTCTTTTGTTAATACATGTGATGTATAGAAATATGATCCCCATAAGGCCAAGTTCACACGCTCAGTATTTGGTCAGTATTTTACATCAGTATTTTCCAGGCAAAATCAGGAGAGAAATAATCTGAGAAAAAGTACAGTATATTAGAAAGGTGTCACCACTTCTGCATTTTTCACCCACTCCTGGTTTTGGCTTACAAATATTGATGTAAAACACTGACCAAATACTGAACGTGTGAGCGTGACCTTATAGGGATGATCAGATGTGAGAATATAATCTGCCATATCTGACAAAACATATTCATTCTGTGAACATGTACGGACCACTCCTTAATCATAAACCGGTAAATATAAATGTGGAGATGCATTCATTGTTACTTACTATTCTGATTATTTGATTGCTCAGTGCTTCATAATCTGGAGACGATGTGTCCAGGAGCCTCTCGTTAAACGTGATATTAGTAATTCTGAATCTTAACGGACAAACCAAATCAGCAGCTGGAGTTGTCTTGGTCTGAGTAGTTGTTGGATGCTTAGCAGTGGTAAGATGCTGTGTGGTAGTTGGAGGCTTTGTGGTAGTAGGAGACTCAGTGGTAGTTGGAGGCTGGCTGGTAGTGGGAGGCTGTGTGGTAGCTGGAGGCTCTGTAGTAGTGGGAGGCTCTGTGGTAGTGGGAGGCTGCGTTGTAGTTGGAGGCGCTGTGGTAGTGGGAGGCTCTGTGGATGTTGGAGGCTGTGTGGTAGTTGGAGGCAGTGTGGTGGTTGGAGGCTGTGTGGTAGTAGGAGGCTGTGTGGTAGTTGGGGGTTGTGTAGTAGTTGTAGGCTCTGTAGTAGCATAAGGCTGTGTGGTATTTGGTTGCTCTGTGGTAGTGGGAAGCTGTGTAGTAGTTGAAGGCTCTGTGGTAATGGGAGGCTCTGTGGTAGTTGGAGGCTGTGTTGTAGTTGGAGGCTCTGTAGTAGTAGGAGGCTGTGTGGTAGTTGGAGGCAGTGTAGTAGTTGGAGACAGTGTGGTAGTTGGAGGCTCAGTGCTGGTGGGAGACTGTGTGGTAGTTTGAGGCTCAGTGCTGGTTGGAGGCTCTGTTGTAGTTGGAGGTTCAGTGGTAGTGGGAGGTTCTGTGGTAGTGGGAGGTTCTGTGGTAGTGGGAGGCTGTGTGGTAGTTGGACGCTGTGTGGTAGTTGGAGGCTGTGTGGTAGTTGGAGGCTCAGTGCTGGTGGGAGCCTGTGTGGTAGTTGGAGGCTGTGTGGTAGTTGGAGGCTCTGTGGTAGAGAGAGACTCTATGGTAGTGGGAGTCTCTGTGGTAGTTGGACGCTCTGTGGTAGTTGGAGGCTGTGTGGTAGTTGTAGGCTCTGTAGTAGTAGGAGACTGTGTGGTAGTTGGAGGCTCTGTGGTAGAGAGAGACTCTATGGTAGTGGGAGTCTCTGTGGTAGTTGGACGCTCTGTGGTAGTTGGAGGCTGTGTGGTAGTTGTAGGCTCTGTAGTAGTAGGAGACTGTGTGGTAGTTGGAGGCTGTGTGGTAGTTGGAGGCTCTGAGGTAGTGGGAGGCTGTGTGGTAGTGAGAGGCTCTGTGGTCGTCGTAGGTTCTGTGGTAGTCGGAGGCTCTGTGGTAGTCGGAGGCTCTGTGGTAGTGGGAGGCTGTGTGGTAGTGGGAGGCTGTGTGGTAGTGGGAGGCTCTGTGGTAGTAGGAGGCTCTGTTGTAGTTGCAGATTCAGTGGTAGTTGGAGGCTCTGTGGTAGTGGGAGGCTTTGTGGTAGTTGGAGGCTCAGTGCTAGTCGGATGCTGTGTGGTACTGGGAGTCTGTGTAGTACTTGGAGGCTGTGTGGTAGTTGGAGGATCTGTGGTAGTGGGAGGCTCTGTTGTAGTTGGAGGTTCTGTGGTAGTGGTAGGCTCTGTGGTAGTTGGAGGGTGTGTCGTAGTGAGAGGCACTGTGGTAGTCATAGGCTCTGTGGTAGTGGGAGGCTCTGTGGTAGTGGGAGGCTCTGTGGTAGTCGTAGGCTGTGTGGTAGTGGGAGGCTCTGTGGTAGTCAGAGGCTCTGTGTTAGTGGGAGGCTGCGTCATACTGAGAGGCACTGTGGTAGTAGGAGGCTCTTTTGTAGTTGCAGATTCAGTGGTAGTTAGAGGCTCTGTGGTAGTTGGAGGCTGTGTTGTAGTTGGAGGCTCTGTAGTAGTAGGAGGCTGTGTGGTAGTTGGAGGCTGTGTAGTAGTTGGAGACAGTGTGGTAGTTGGAGGCTCAGTGCTGGTGGGAGACTGTGTGGTAGTTTGAGGCTCAGTGCTGGTGGGAGGCTGTGTCGTAGTTGGAGGCTCTGTTGTAGTTGGAGATTCTGTGGTAGTGGGAGGCTCTGTGGTAGTTGGAGGCTGTGTCGTAGTAAGAGGCTCTGTGGTAGTCGTAGGCTCTGTGGTATTCGGAGGCTCTGTGGTAGTCGGAGGCTCTGTGGTAGTCGGAGGCTCTGTGGTAGCCGGAGGCTCTGTGGTAGTCGGAGGCTCTGTGGTAGTTGGAGGCTGTGTGGTAGTGGGAGGCTCTGTGGTAGTCGGAGGCTCTGTGGTAGTCGGAGGCTCTGTGGTAGTGGGAGGCTGCGTCGTACTGAGAGGCACTGTGGTAGTAGGAGGCTCTGTTGTAGTTGCAGATTCAGTGGTAGTTGGAAGCTCTGTGGTAGTTGGAGGCTGTGTTGTAGTTGGAGGCTCTGTAGTAGTAGGAGACTGTGTGGTAGTTGGAGGCTTTGTGGTAGTTGGAGGCTCAGTGCTGGTGGGAGACTGTGTGGTAGTTTGAGGCTCAGTGCTGGTTGGAGGCTCTGTTGTAGTTGGAGGTTCAGTGGTAGTGGGAGGTTCTGTGGTAGTTGGAGGCTGTGTGGTAGTTGGAGGCTCAGTGCTGGTGGGAGCCTGTGTGGTAGTTGGAGGCAGTGTGGTAGTTGGAGGCTCTGTGGTAGAGAGAGACTCTATGGTAGTGGGAGTCTCTGTGGTAGTTGGACGCTCTGTGGTAGTTGGAGGCTGTGTGGTAGTTGTAGGCTCTGTAGTAGTAGGAGACTGTGTGGTAGTTGGAGGCTGTGTGGTAGTTGGAGGCTCTGAGGTAGTGGGAGGCTGTGTGGTAGTGAGAGGCTCTGTGGTAGTCGTAGGCTCTGTGGTAGTCAGAGGCTGTGTGGTAGTTGGAGGCTGGGTGATAGTTGGAGGCTGGGTGGTAGTTTGAGGCTCTGTGGTAGTTAGAGGCTCTGTGGTAGTTGGAGGCTGTGTGGTAGTTGGAGGCTCTGTGGTAGTGGGAGGCTGTGTGGTAATTGTAGGCTCTGTGGTAGTGGGAGGCTGTGTAGTAGTGGGAGGTTCTGTGGTAGTGGGAGGCTCTGTGGTTGTGAGAGGCTGTGTGGTAGTTGTAAGCTCTGTGGTAGTGGGAGGCTGTGTAGTAGTGGGAGGCTGTGTGGTAGTTGTAGACTGTGTGGTAGTGGGAGACTCTGTTGTGGTAGGAAGCTGTGTGGTAGTTGGCTCTGTGGTAGTAGGAGGCTGTGTGGTAGTTGGAGGCTCTGTGGTAGTGAGAGGCTGTGTGGTAGTGGGAGTCTGTGTGGTAGTTGGAGGCTGTGTGGTAGTTGGAGGCTGTGTGGTAGTCGGAGGCTCAGTGGATGTGGGAGGCTGTGTGGTAGTTGGAGACTGTGTGGTAGTTGGAAGCTGTGTGGTTGTGGGAGGCTGTGTTGTTGTGGGAGGCTGTGTGGTAGTGGGAGGCTGTGTGGTAGTTGGAGGCTGTGTGGTAGTTGGAGGCTGTGAGGTAGTGGAAGTGGTAGTGGAAGTGGTAGTGGTAGTGCTGGTAGGAGGCTCTGTGGTAGTTGGAGGCTCTGTGGTAGTGGGAGACTCTGTGGTAGTGGCAGGCTCTGTGGTAGTGGGAGGCTCTGTGGTAGTGGGAGGCTCAGTGCTGGTGGGAGGCTCACTGCTGGTGGAAGGCTGTGTGGTAGTTGGAGGCTCGGTGCTGGTGGGAGGCTCAGTGGTAGTGGGAGGCTGTGTGGTAGTGGGAGGCTGTGTGGTAGTGGGATGCTCAGTGGTAGTTGGAGGCTGTGTGGTTTTTGGAGGCTGTGTGGTAGTGGGAGGCTGTGTGGTAGTGGGAGGCTGTGTGGTAGTGGGATGCTCAGTGGTAGTTGGAGGCTCTGTGGTAGTTGGAGGCTCAGTGCTGGTGGGAGGCTTAGTGGTTTTTGGAGGCTGTGTGGTAGTGGGAGGCTGTGTGGTAGTGGGAGGCTTTGTGGTAGTGGGAGGCTCAGTGGTAGTTTGAGGCTCAGTGGTAGTTGGAGCCTGTGTGGTACTTGGAGGCTCAGTTCTGGTGGGAGGCTGAGTGGTTGTTGGAGGCTGTGTGGTAGTGGGAGGCTTTGTGGTAGTGGAAGGCTCTGTGCTGGTGGGAGGCTCTGTGGTAGTTGGAGGCTCAGTGCTGGTGGGAGGCTCAGTGCTGGTGGGAGGCTCAGTGCTGGTGGGAGGCTGTGTGGTAGTTGGAGGCTCTGTGGTAGTTGGAGGCTCAGTGCTGGGGCGAGACAGAGCGATTGTTTGAGTTTGTGTGGTAGTCAGAGGCTTTGTGGTAGTGGGAGGCTTTGTGGTAGTTGGAGCCTGTGTGGTAGTTGGATGCTCACCTCTGGTGGGAGGCTGAGAGGTTGTTGGAGGTTGTGTGGTAGTGGGAGGCTTTGTGGTAGTGGGAGGCTCAGTGGTAGTTGGAGGCTCTGTGGTGGTGGGAGGCTCTGTGGTGGTGGGAGGCTGTGTGGTAGTGGGAGGCTGTGTGGTAGTGGGAGGCTGTGTGGTAGTTGGAGGCTCTGTGGTAGTTGGAGGCTCAGTGCTGGTGGGAGGCTCAGTGCTGGTGAGAGGCTCAGTGCTGGTGGGAGGCTGTGTGGTAGTTGGAGGCTCAGTGCTGGTGGGAGGCTGTGCGGTAGTGGGAGGCTGTGTGGTAGTGGGAGGCTGTGTGGTAGTGGGATTCTCAGTGGTAGTTGGAGGCTCTGTGGTAGTTGGAGGCTCAGTGCTGGTGGGAGGCTTAGTGGTTTTTGGAGGCTGTGTGGTAGTGGGAGGCTGTGTGGTAGTGGGAGGCTTTGTGGTAGTGGGAGGCTCAGTGGTAGTTTGAGGCTCAGTGGTAGTTGGAGCCTGTGTGGTACTTGGAGGCTCAGTTCTGGTGGGAGGCTGAGTGGTTGTTGGAGGCTGTGTGGTAGTGGGAGGCTTTGTGGTAGTGGAAGGCTCTGTGCTGGTGGGAGGCTCTGTGGTAGTTGGAGGCTCAGTGCTGGTGGGAGGCTCAGTGCTGGTGGGAGGCTCAGTGCTGGTGGGAGGCTGTGTGGTAGTTGGAGGCTCTGTGGTAGTTGGAGGCTCAGTGCTGGGGCGAGACAGAGCGATTGTTTGAGTTTGTGTGGTAGTCAGAGGCTTTGTGGTAGTGGGAGGCTTTGTGGTAGTTGGAGCCTGTGTGGTAGTTGGATGCTCACCTCTGGTGGGAGGCTGAGAGGTTGTTGGAGGTTGTGTGGTAGTGGGAGGCTTTGTGGTAGTGGGAGGCTCAGTGGTAGTTGGAGGCTCTGTGGTGGTGGGAGGCTCTGTGGTGGTGGGAGGCTGTGTGGTAGTGGGAGGCTGTGTGGTAGTGGGAGGCTGTGTGGTAGTTGGAGGCTCTGTGGTAGTTGGAGGCTCAGTGCTGGTGGGAGGCTCAGTGCTGGTGAGAGGCTCAGTGCTGGTGGGAGGCTGTGTGGTAGTTGGAGGCTCAGTGCTGGTGGGAGGCTGTGCGGTAGTGGGAGGCTGTGTGGTAGTGGGAGGCTGTGTGGTAGTGGGATTCTCAGTGGTAGTTGGAGGCTCTGTGGTAGTTGGAGGCTCAGTGCTGGTGGGAGGCGTTGTGGTAGTTGGAGTCTGTGTGTTAGTTGGAGTCTGTGTGTTATTTGGAGCCTGTGTGTTAGTTGGAGGCTCAGTGGTGGTGGGAGGCTGTGTGGTGGTGGGAGGCTGTGTGGTGGTGGGAGGCTGTGTGGTAGTGGGAGCCTGTGTGGTAGTGGGAGGTTGTGTGGTAGTGGGAGGCTGTGTGGTAGTTGGAGGCTGTGTGGTAGTTGGAGGCTGAGTGGTGCTGCTTGGAGGTTGAGTGGTGGTGCTGCCGCTTGGTGGTTGAGCGGTGCTGCCGCTTGGAGGCTGAGCGGTGCTGCCGCTTGGAGGCTGAGTGGTGGTGCCGCTGCTTGGAGGCAGAGCGGTGGTGCCGCTGCTTGGAGGCTGAGCGGTGGTGCCGCTGCTTGGAGGCTGAGCGGTGGTGCCGCTGCTTGGAGGCTGAGCGGTGATGCCGCTGCTTGGAGGCTGAGCGGTGGTGCCGCTGCTTGGAGGCTGAGTGGTGGTGCCGCTGCTTGGAGGCTGAGTGGTGGTGCCGCTGCTTGGAAGCTTAGTGGTGGTGCCGCTGCTTGGAGGCTGAGTGGTGGTGCCGCTGCTTGGAGGCTGAGTGGTGGTGCCGCTGCTTGGAGGCAGAGTGGTGGTGCCGCTGCTTGGAGGCAGAGTGGTGGTGCTGCTGCTTGGAGGCAGAGTGGTGGTGCCTCTGCTTGGAGGCTGAGTGGTGGTGCCGCTGCTTGGAGGCTGAGTGGTGGTGCCGCTGCTTGGAGGCAGAGTGGTGGTGCCGCTGCTTGGAGGCAGAGTGGTGGTGCCGCCGCTTGGAGGCTGAGTGGTGGTGCCGCCGCTTGGTGGCTGAGTGGTGGTGCCGCCGCTTGGAGGCTGAGTGGTGGTGCCGCCGCTTGGAGGCTGAGTGGTGGTGCCGCTGCTTGGAGGCAGAGTGGTGGTGCCGCTGCTTGGAGGCTGAGTGGTGGTGCCGCTGCTTGGAGGCTGAGTGGTGGTGCCGCCGCTTGGTGGCTGAGTGGTGGTGCCGCCGCTTGGAGGCTGAGTGGTGCTGCCGCTTGGAGACTCTCTGCTAGTTGCAGTTGGTCCTGTGGTCGTTGTCTTCGTGGTTACATCTGCAGAAATAAAATATGACATTTACAAACTGTTTTGCTCCTTTTGTTATTTGTGGATCTCACTATAAAATCTCCATGAATCTCATCCTGGATTATAGAGAGAATTATACAGATGATTCGTATAGTTACTCACTAATTACTGACATGGTCACTATTCTGATTGTTGGAGCTGTGAGAAGACTTTGTACTGAGATCTCGGTTGGATGGAATTCACCATCCACATCAGTGTCCACATTTAGTAGATTTGATTGAATCTTGTGTGAACAATGATGTGAATTCAGATTCAGCCACTCGCTGCGGTGATGTAGTGGAGGCAAATCTGCTAAAGCTCTGCCCTCCTGCATTGTAGCAATATGTTGAAATGGCAATTGGCCTTATAGTAGTCATTTTCAGCTGTATGCAGCCGACAAAACAGTTATAACTTAAATCATGAATGATTGTAATATGATCAGTCCAATTCAGCAGCCTCAGGCCTATAACTTCAAATATTAACCCCTTCACGAACCATGACGCCTACGTAGGCCTCATGAAAAGCAGTGCTAATACGACACATAAATCACCCTCCTGCGGGTTGGTGACCGGGGTCACTGAAAGGTCACCCGACCCGCATGCGCGCGCACACACAGGATGCTTTGTGCTTCACCACAGGGGGCGTGGCTTAGCCCCCACGTGGCTACGATCGCTCTGATTGGCTGTTAAAAGTGAAACAGCCAATCAGAGCGACAGTAATATTTCGTCAATGAAATTTTTTGAAATATTATAATCCAGCCATGGCCGATGCTGCAGTAGCATCGGACATGGCTTGGAGTCACTAACCTGACCCCCCCACACCGGCTGGCAGGGGTGATCGGTCCCCGCCACTGTCTGACGGCAGCGATCGGGCGCTGCCGTCAGGGTCTGCTCCCACTCCCCTTCCCTCCGCTCTCCCCGCAGTCCGATCTCACCCTCCCCAGTACCTCCTATATCCCTCTGGCTGTCCCGGTGCCCCGCCATCCCGGATCATGGGCGCCGCCATCTTGGAAAGTGGCGGGTGCATGCAGCGTCGGACTGGAGCACCTTGGGCCCACCAGAGAAAATCATTCTTGGGGCCCACTATGTAGCTACATAGAAATAAATACAAAACCACCAATTGTGCGGTAAAACATGCTAATATCAGGGCATAATATAAGGCAGTACACGTTTTAATTATGTAGCAGGGGTTGGCGTAGAATCATAGAGGGTTAGCCACCTCATAGAATATAATGTAGTCGGAGGCTCTGTGGTAGTGGGAGGCTGCGTCGTACTGAGAGGCACTGTGGTAGTAGGAGGCTCTGTTGTAGTTGCAGATTCAGTGGTAGTTGGAAGCTCTGTGGTAGTTGGAGGCTGTGTTGTAGTTGGAGGCTCTGTAGTAGTAGGAGGCTGTGTGGTAGTTGGAGGCTGTGTAGTAGTTGGAGACAGTGTGGTAGTTGGAGGCTCAGTTCTGGTGGGAGACTGTGTGGTAGTTTGAGGCTCAGTGCTGGTGGGAGGCTGTGTCGTAGTTGGAGACTCTGTTGTAGTTGGAGGTTCTGTGGTAGTGGGAGGTTCTGTGGTAGTGGGACGCTGTGTGGTAGTTGGACGCTGTGTGGTAGTTGGACGCTGTGTGGTAGTTGGAGGCTCAGTGCTGGTGGAAGCCTGTGTGGTAGTTGGAGCCTGTGTGGTAGTTGGAGGCTGTGTGGTAGTGGGATGCTCTGTGGTAGTAGGAGGCTCTGTTGTAGTTGGAGGTTCTGTGGTAGTGGGAGGCTCTGTGGTAGTTGGAGGCTGTGTCGTAGTGAGAAGCACTGTGGTAGTAGGAGGCTCTGTTGTAGTTGCAGATTCAGTGGTAGTTGGAGGCTCTGTGGTAGTGGGAGGATTTGTGGTAGTTGGAGGTTCTGTGGTAGAAGGAGGCTGTGTGTTAGTTGGAGGCTGTGTTGTAGTTGGAGGCTCAGTGCTGGTGTGAGGCTGTGTGATAGTTGGAGGCTGTGTGGTAGTGAGAGTTTGTGTAATACTTGGAGGTTCTGTGCTAGTGAGAGAGTGGGTGGTACTTTGAAGCTGAGTGGTAGTTGAAGGTTCAGTGGTAGTGGGAGGCAGGGTGGTAGTCAGTGTCTCTTTGGTAGTCGTAGGCTCTGTGGAAGTTGGAGGCTGTGTCGTAGTGAGAGGCACTTTGGTAGTCGTAGGCTCTGTGGTAGTCAGAGGCTGTGTGGTAGTGGGAGGCTCTGTGGTAGTAGGAGGCTCTGTTGTAGTTGCAGATTCAGTGGTAGTTGGAGGCTCTGTGGTGGTGGAAGGATTTGTGGTAGTTGGAGGTTCTGTGGTTGTGGGAGGCTGTGTGTTAGTTGGAGGCTGTGTGGTAGTTGGAGTTTGTGTAGTACTTGGAGGTTCTGTGGTAGTGAGAGACTGGGTGGTACTTTGAGGCTCAGTGGTAGTGGGAGGCTCTGTGGTAGTTGGAGGTTCAGTGTTAGTGGGAGGCTGGGTGGTAGTCGGTGGCTCTGTAGTAGTCGGATGCCCTGTGGTAGTCGGAGGCTCTGTGGTAGTGGCAGGCTGTGTGGTAGTGGGATGCTCTGTGGTAGTAGGAGGCTCTGTTGTAGTTGGAGGTTCAGTGCTGGTGGGAGGCTGTGTGGTAGTTGGAGGCTGTGTGGTTGTTGGAGGTTCAGTGGAAGTGGGAGGCTGTGTGGTAGTTTGAATCTCTGTGGTCGTGGGAGGCTCTGTGGTAGTGGAAGATTCTGTGGTATTCGGAGGCTGTGTGCTAGTTGGAGGCTCTGTGGTAGTTGGAGGCTGTGTGGTAGTTGGAGGCTCTGTGGTAGTTGGAGGCTGTGTGGTAGTCGGAGGCTGTGTGGTAGTTGGAGGCTTTGTGGTAGATGGAGGCTGTGTGGAAGTCAGAGGCTGTGTGGTAGTTGGAGGCTGTGTGGTAGTTGGAGGCTCTGTGGTAGTTGGAGACTGTGTGGTAGTCGGAGGCTGTGTGGTAGTTGGAGGCTCTGTGGTAGTTGGAGGCTGTGTGGTAGTTGGAGGTTCAGTGGTAGTTGGAGGCTGTGTGGTAGTGTGAGGCTCTGTGGTCATGGGAGGCTCTGTGGTAGTCGGAGGCTGTGTGGTAGTCGGAGGCTGTGTGGTAGTCGGAGGCTGTGTGGTAGTTGGAGGCTCAGTGCTGGTGGGACCCTGAGTGGTAGTTGCAGTTGGTCCTGTGGTGGTTGATATTGGAGTAGTAGTTTGTTCTGTGCTCGGTGCCATAGTGGGTACTGTTACATCTGCAGAAATAAAATATGACATTTACAAACTGTTTTGCTCCTTTTGTTATTTGTGGATCTCACTATAAAATCTCCATGAATCTCATCCTGGATTATAGAGAGAATTATACAGATGATTCCTATAGTTACTCACGAATTACTGACATGGTCACTATTCTGATTGCTGGAGCTGTGAGAAGACTTTGTACTGAGATCTTGGTTGGATGGAATTCACCATCCACATCAGTGTCCACATCTAGTAGATTTGATTGAATCTTGTGTGAACAATGACGTGAATTCAGATTCAGCCACTCGGTGCTGCGGTGATGTGGTGGAGGTAAAGCTGATAAAGCTCTGCCCTCCTGCATTGTAGCAATATGTTGAAATGGCAATTGGCCTTGTAGTAGTCACTTTCAGCTGTATGCAGCCGACAAAACAGTTATAACTTAAATCATGAATGATTGTAATATGATCAGTCCAATTCAGCAGCCACAGGCCTATAACTTCAAATATTAATAAATCGTCACTGAATTATGTCATCTACATATTTTTCATTAGCATCAAGAGGAATATCAGATTATTCTTGCTTTTCATTTTATTTGATAGATTCCTCATGCGGATTCCATACTTGCCAGACATAGGGGTCTCTGTGCTCTGAACGGTTGCAATATATAGTTTTGATTAGGTAATAAAGGTATTACTTATATCAGGGGTCTAAAACTGAAGTGCAGTCTGGGTCCACTTAGAAAAATTCCATTATGGCACTGTGCATTATTTAATTTTGGTTGGGATGTTACAATGACAGAGGTCGTTCGTCTTAAGTTTGCTCTGTGTAGCTGCTACATCACTGTGTCATACAGGAAAATATATATCTCCAATGTGTAGTGGCCTCTGCCAGGTCCTGCAGCACAACTCCTGATCAAAAGGTTAGGAGCTGTTCTGCAATACTCAATAGCAGCTGCTACACATTGAATGGAGCTGGGATCAGTATCTGTGTTTAATGTGATTACATCCAGCGACCACCGGACCTGTTTTCAGCTGATCATTGGGGCTCAGATGGTGTCTGCTGCAGCACGGTGTTGGCTGTAATATACAGCTGATACTCACACAGCCTGTACTCACTTGGGGGTGTTATTCACGTAATCCTCAATGCCATAAAAAGGCAGGTCTGAGTAATACATTTTGCCTGAGTCCACCGCACAGGAAACCATGGAACTGCCGGGGCTCTGGAGTTTCACAAAATGTCGGCAGAGCCCCAGCAGCACTGGAGACACACGCAGCTGCACCGGGCAGCACTGCTGGACACCCCCGCAGCGCCGCCGGGCACCCACAACACCGGAGACGCCCGTAGCAGCACCTTCGGACACCGTGTAGCACCGCCGGGCACTCGCAGCACTGGACACACCCGCAGTAGCTCCTGACACCACAGCAATGCCGGACACCTGCAGCAGCATCGGACAACCGCAGCGGCACGCCGCACATCTGAACATCCCCTCATCCCAGCCTGCAGCATCACTCCACTCCTGCCTACTCCAGCAGCGACCCTGGGATCCTGCTTCACCACAGCCACCACACCCGGTAGGCAATAAGACGCATGGATTATAAGCACCACCATTTTATTAAAAAAAAATTATTTCCTATTTTTCTCCTCAAAATTTTGGGTGCGCTCCGGAGTGTCTCATAATACAAAAAATACAGTAAGTGTTTGATACACTGCCGATTTTGCAAGTTTTCCCACCTACATAAAATCGAGAGACCTGCAATTTTTATCATAGGTACACTTCAGCTGTAAGAGACAGAATCTAAAAATAAAAACCAAAAAATCACATTGTATGATTTTTAAATAATTACCGTATATACTCGTGTATAAGCCGAGATTTTCAGCCCATTGTTTGGGCTGAAAGTCCCCCTCTCGGCTTATACACGAGTCATATACCGGGGGGGATCGGCAGGGGAGGGGGAGCGGGGGTGTCAGATCATACTTACCCTTCTCTGCAGCTCCCCTGCTTGTTCTATGTTGTCGGCGCTGCTCTCTTCCTGCTTCAGCTGTCAAATGGCACCCGCTCATTAAATATGCGCATATTTAATGAGCGGGTACCACGTGACTGCTGAACCAGGAAGAGAGCAGCGCCGACAACATGGAACAACAAGCAGGGGAGCTGCAGAGACAAGCGCCAGGACCCGGTGAGTATGAACGCGGGGGGTTGGGAGGCATAGTCACCTGTCCCTGCGCTCTGCTGTCTTGCGTCCTCTGCAGTGACAATCAGGTCAGAGGGCGCTATCGCGCTCTGCCTGCACAGTCACTGCAGAGCGCAACGCTGATGAGCAGGGGGCAGCAACTGAGGTGAGCATACTGGTTTTTGTTTTTTTTTGTAAGGGAGGCAGCGGCAGCAACAACATGATGGGGCCACTCACTGTGCAGATAACTGGGGCCACTCACTGTGCAGAAAAGCTGGGGCCACTCACTGTGCAGAAAAGCTGGGGCCACTCACTGTGCAGAAAAGCTGGGGCCACTCACTGTGCAGATAACTGGGGCCACTCACTGTGCAGGTAGCTGGGGCCACTCACTGTGCAGAAAAGCTGGGGCCACTCACTGTGCAGATAACTGGGGCCACTCACTGTGCAGATAGCTGGGGCCACTCACTGTGCAGATAGCTGGGGCCACTCACTGTGCAGATAACTGGGGCCACTCACTGTGCAGATAACTGGGGCCACTCACTGTGCAGATAACTGGGGCCACTCACTGTGCCGAAAAGCTGGGGCCACTCACTGTGCAGATAGCTGGGGCCACTCACTGTGCAGCAAAGCTGGGGCCACTCACTGTGCAGCAAAGCTGGGGCCACTCACTGTGCGGCAAAGCTGAGGCCACTCACTGTGCAGCAAAGCTGGGGCCACTCACTGTGCAGAAAAGCTGGGGCCACTCACTGTGCAGATAACTGGGGCCACTCACTGTGCAGATAGCTGGGGCCACTCACTGTGCAGCAAAGCTGGGGCCACTCACTGTGCAGATAACTGGGGCCACTCACTGTGCAGATAACTGGGGCCACTCACTGTGCAGATAACTGGGGCCACTCACTGTGCAGATAACTGGGGCCACTCACTGTGCAGATAACTGGGGCCACTCACTGTGCATCATAACTGGGGCCACACACTGCAGATAACTGAGGCCACTCACTGTGCACCCTCGGGTTATACACGAGTCAATAAGTTTTCCCAGTTTTTTGTGGCAAAAATAGGGGGGTCGGCTTATACTCGGATCGGCTTATACTCGAGTATATACGGTAATTTGCAATTGATCTTGGCTTTCACAGACCTGTTAGTTTTTCTTTATGAAGCCCTTCTACTCTGCACTCATTACCTGTATTAATTGCACCTGTTTGAACTCGTTACCTGTATAAAAGACACTTGCCCACACACTCAATTAATCACACTCCAACCTCTTCACCATGGCCAAGACCAAAGAACTGCCTAAAGACACCAAGGACAAAATTGTAGATCTGCACAAGGCTTGGATGGGCTACAGGACAAGATGCAAGCAGCTTGGTGAGAAGGCAACAACTGTTGGCACAATTATTAGAAAATGGAAGACAGACAAGATGATTGTCAATTTTTCTTGGTCTGGCGCTCCATTCAAAATCTCGCCTCATGGGGTAAGGATGATTCTGAGAAAGGTCAAGAATCAGCCGTGAACTAAGCGGGAGGACCTGGTCAATTATCTAATGAGAGCTAGGACCACAGTCTCAAATATTACTGTTAATATCACGCTATGCCGTCATGGAATAAAATCCTGCACGGCACACAAGATCCCCCTTCTCAAAACAGCACATGTCAGACCCGTTTGAAGTTTGCCAATGACCGTCTGAATGATCCAGAGGAGGCATGGGAGAAGGTCAGGTGGTCAAATGAGACCACAATAGAAATTTTTAGTATTATTATTATTTATTATTATTATAGCGTCATTTTTTCCATGGCGCTTTACATGTGAGAAGGGGTATACATAATAAACAACAAGTACAGTAATCTTAAACAATACAAGTCACGACTGGTATAGGAGAAGGAATGAGAGAGGACTCTGCCCATGAGTGCTCACCATCTATAAGGGATATATCAGCGGTACTGGTTTGGAAGAAGAAGGATGAGCACAACCTTAAGAACACTGTCCCAACCGTGAAGCATGGTAAGGGAAATATCATACTGTGGATGTGTTTTTCGGTAAAGGGGACAGGACAACTGCACCGTATTGAAGGGAGGATAGATGGGGTCATCTATTGTGAGATTTTGGCCAGCAACCTTCTTACCTCAGTAAGATCATTGAAGATGGGCCGTGGCTAGGACTTCCAGCATGATAATGATGTGAAACACACAGCCAGGGCAACAAATGGTTTGCTCAGTAAGACGCATTTCAAGGTCCTGGAGTGGTTCAGCCAGTCTCCAGACCTGAACCCAATAGAAAATCTTCGGAGGGAGCTGAAACTCATGGGCGGACATACCGCCGGTTCAACAGGTGCGACTGCACCGGGGCCCAGAGCCTCCAAGGGGCCCTTCAAGGCGGCTAATGATGAGGGCAATCTGGCCGGGTTCTCCGGGCCCGAGGCTCCGGGGGTGCCTGGCCAGATTGCCCTCATGTGTAGCCGTGGTACAGTGTAATATGCCACAAAAAAAACAATCTCAGAATCGGTGGGATCAGTTTAAGCGTTCCAGAGTTATTACATCATAAAGTGACACTGGTCAGAATTGTAACATTTGACGTGGTCATGAAGGTGAAAACGGGCTCAGTAGTGATGGGGTTAATGCACAGCAATACAGAAGAATGGCAGTGCATTAGACCAGAGAACAATATGTAAAATGTTCACTTTCTATGATGGGACAAAATAAAAAGGTAAAAAAATAATTGAAAAAATCTTCACAGAAAAATCTTTGACTATTAAAAATGCTTTTTTATGTACAAAAAAAGCCGCCACTATATAGTATCACTGTGTGTGGAATGAGAAAATAGAAAACGGTCTTAGGAGCACAGGAAAGAGACTCAGACAAGAGATGGGTTTAAACCACAACGCGTTTCGACGGAGGAACGGTCTTCATCAGGTCAATGAAGACCGTTCCTCCGTCGAAACGCGTTGTGATTTAAACCCATCTCTTGTCCGAGTCTCTTTCCTGCGCTCCTAAGACCGTTTTCCATTTTCTCATTGCTCCTATCCTCCATTGGAGGCTTTCGGCTGGAGCTGCGGTGGAGACCTGACATCCTTGTCTGCCCCTGGGTTGCTTCCTAAAGGCCCCTTTACATTTAGCGATGCACCAGCGATCCCGACAACGATACGACCTGGTCAGGATCGCTGGTGCATTGCTAAATGGTCGCTAGTGAGCTGTCAAACAGGCAGATCTCACAGCGATGTAGCGACGCAGCAGCGGTCATTACTTACCTTTCAGACGAGGCGATCCTGACGTCCTGCTGCCCGCGTCTACACATCGCTCGTCGGCGCCAGCAGGAAGCCCAGCACAAAGCGCCCAACGAGAAATGGAGCTGTACGATCTCGCGCGATCAGCGACAGACAGCGGGGGAGCCGGTCGGAGGTAAGTATCACACATAGCGATATCGCTAGCAATATCGCTGCTGCGTCACAAAATCGGTGACTCTTTAGCGGTATCGCTAGCGATATCGCTATGTGTAAAGGCCCCTTTAGTGCTCCTTTATGACCGCTTATCACTGACTCTTACTGTGTTTGGAATGGCTGGAGATAAAACTGTCCCATTATATAACCCATAAGGTGACTACCGTAGAAAAGGATAAATAAGTATAAACATGCACTTTATACTTCAACTCATGCAGTGAAAAACAAACCCTCATATACCACTGTTAACAAAAAAATGTGTAGGTCTCCAATTATGAGGATACTAATCTAAAAACTTGCTTTAAAAATAAAATAGCTTATAGTGGGCAAAAGAAGCAAAACAAAAACTTTTATAAATCTGGTATTGCTGAGAACGTACTCACCTGAAGAATAATGTTTGCTTGTGCACCTCTGTATGGCGATCAAACATGCTATTATTGCTTTTGGGAGAACGTGTATATCACATTGTGGGATCCATTTTTTCCTAATACTTGTTGTAAAGATAGAAAATTTGGGGCCAAAGCAACATTTTAGTAGAAAAATTGGATTAGGCCGGAGTCAGACACAACGTATAAAAATACGGTCCGTATTTTACGGTCGTAATAGGCAGAAATGTTCCCTGAACAGTGATCCCTATGTCATCCGATTGTAATGCGAGAAAGCAATTTTCTCGCATCTAAGCATCCATGTGACATCTGTATTGCATCCATGTCGCCGGCTTGCAAAACGGACATATAATGGACCCCAATGACAGGTTTTAAAACACAAGTGAAAGAATAGATATAGACACATAGAATATATATATATATATATATATATACATGTAATTGAGACACAAATACTGTGTATATATATATTTATATTTCATAGAGTTCTACATAGCATTATAGTCGCTAAATCAACTGCCAGCTTCTGTAAAATCATTACAGAACCCGACATGAAATGACACGTGGTTTACATACAGTAAACCATTTCATTTCATTTAGTTTTAAAAATGTTTTAGACTAATAATTAGATTAGGGTAGGTGTGAAAAATTTGGGACATGTAGGTGTTAAATTAATGGGTAAATTAGTTGAAAAAAAAGTGTGGGCTTCCGCGGTATTTTCTCCGCCAGAGAGGGAAAGCCAGTGACCGAGGACAGATATTCATAGCCTAGAAAGGGACCATTGTTTTTGCCCCCCCCCCCGGCTACAAACATCTGGCCCCAGCCACCCCAGAAAAGGCACATCTATTAGATGCGCCTTTTCTTGCCTCTCTATTCCCATTGCCTTTAATAATGGAGATGTGTCAATAAGACAACTATCAATTATTAATCCCACAGTAATAAAGGGTTAAAAAAGACACACACACACACACACACACTAATTAAAAATTCTTTTAATGAAGCCGGGAACTCCACGCTACTATGTGTATATATCTATTATTTCAATTCTTTATTAAAAAATAACCTGTCAGTGTGATTTTACAGTACACCACACTGAATTGCCGGCTTTTCTAAAGGAGACCGGTGCGTATTTCTTGCAAGTCACACGTGTGATCTGTGTGTAATTCGTATTTTTCTCGCCCCCATAGACTTGCATTGGTGTATTACGGCCGTAATACGGTAACAATCGCAGCATGCTGCGTTTTTCTCAGCCCGTATAGTACGGGCGAGAATTAATCGGCTGATGGGAGTTGCCCCATACATTAACATTGGTCCGAGTGCAATGAGATTTTTTTCTCGCATAGCACTCGTCCGTATTTCTCGCTAGTGTGACTCCAGCCTTATACCTAGGTTAAAATAAATTACCAATCTTTCTGTGTTCAGAACACAATAAAGATCCATCTAGAAAATTTGGAAGCTTTTTAAAAAAGAATAATGTAACTTAACTGCCTCCGAACCTGCACTGACCTCACAGTTCCAGTCTCTATAATGAGTCTCATTGTCGTGATATAATTGACGGCATCCACCCATTACATGCTGCATGAACATACAATCCTTTGATCGCATTGAAAATTCACTGTACAACTTATGTAGTACAGTGCATTGTCTAACCCGACAGTGTTTGACTGACAGGAAGCCTATTGGACATGGCCGGTGATGGAATTTGATAGGATGAGGTGTATGCCAGACCCACAGGCATTGCAGCCATCGACAACTTACAGACATTCGTGCTGTGGGGATTGCCAGTAGGATTACAGAAGAAGAGTTCTTCCCCTGTCAAATCCCTTAAAGGGAATCTGTCCCTCCTGGACGCTTTTAAGCTATTACTATGGGTATACAGGTAATAGAATGGTTAAACTAGTCTTACCTGTATGCTGTGGTGTAGATATTAAGAAAAGCACTTTTATGAAATGATTTTTAACAAGGCATGCGGTGCCTTGAAGAAATCCCTACTTCCTCTCTTCATTACAAAACCACATCACTCCCATACATGTCACACTGCCTTGTGACGTGCAGTTGCATTGCCGTAATCCTGTGCATGCACCATGCACTCACACGGTTATTGGTACCTTAACCGCCCTTCTATGGGCAGTGTCTTTATCCAGTTTCTGCGCTGGCGCCGGAGAGTCACTGCACAGTAGCGATATTGAGAGCGGCATCTGAATTGTTAAAGTGCTGGGATCAGAGTTAAGTCCGGTCTCGGCACATGCGTCAGGAGCTCAGCTGTGTATAGGCAGTCTCTGCTGCAGATAGCACAGGCACAACTCCAGTGCCTGCACCATCCAAGAGACATAACTCTTTACATCATTGAGGAAAACTACTTTTAATCTAGATGTACAGTTACATCAATGCGTTGGAAGGGGTTAAGTCATCACCTTGAAGATAATGATGAATGCCTAGAGCTATTGTACAGGTATCCTGCCCCTGGAGGAACAGGTTTCTCCAAAATAGGACTCATTTAATATGTTGGAAATACGTGGGATGAAGCTCCTATCTAATCCAGCCAGAAACCTGGTGTGAGGGGTTCGGGATAAATTGAAAGACGGAACTTATTTCTTAATTTTTCACTGTATTTCAACAAGTTTCATTTTTTGATAGCGGTCACCTAGATTTTTTTAAGGGAACGGTGCTCAGTCTTTGTTATGAATTAAACCCAACATGCAAAACCATAAGGACGTTTTGTGATAGAGGGAGAGGTCCGTGAGCCCTGCACCTTCACGTCTCCTAAATCGTATGAAGATCATGTCCTGATCTAAGAGTAGACGCTCACCAAACAAATTTCCTGGCCAAACTGCAGAGAGATAGGGTGTGTGCACACGCTGTGGATTGGTCTGCGGATTGATCCGCGTGGATTTTGCAAAATCCGCAGGTATCTGCGGATTAGCCTGCGGTTTTGCCATGCGGTTTATCAACTCTACAATGGAGGAGACGGTAAACCGCAGCAAATCCGCGCAAAATCCGCACCGTCTGCACTGCGATTTCCTTTTCCCATAGGATATTATGGTACTGTAAACTGCTGCGGATCCGCAGGGCCAAAACCGCTGCAGATCCGCAGCAGAATCCGCAGCGTGTGCACACACCCTTAGTGACAGACAGGAGAGGGAATTTAGGAGTAGTCTCCGAAACACATAATAGTTATAGACAATATAAAGATAATATTCTTTCACTATAATAAATGATGCTGGAGAATGTTTTTTTTGCGATCAATAATTTACTTTTAAATAATACTGCTCTTTCTGAATAATAATTTTTGCTTATGGAGGGTTGTGTGAATATTATATAGTCCAGAATAATTCCAGTGTACATTTACCTCTAGATTGAATGCTCTGAGGATCAAACTCTAAATCCTCAACATTATTCGGCGGTGAGGTGTTTTTCAATCCTTCGCTCACTGCTTCAACCATCTGTTCGGAGGTAGGAGTATCTGTAGCATTTTCAGAAACTATATCCATGGTGGTGATTATAGAACCTTCCCTGCAGGACGAAACCAAAGAGTCAGGTTAGAAGTTCTGAAATATCCAGTATACTGACAGCAGAATTGGGGATATAGAGGGTGAGAATAATTTCATGGGGAAGTCTCTTATACACTGAAAACTATAGGGGAGATGTATTATATAATGCAGCTGAATTCTGGCTCACTTTGCTCTTTTTTGATTTACATCGTATTTACTGTGTTCTAAATACGTTTATCTCCTTGACTGACAAGAAAGCCTGGCTGGAAAGGGGATGTGTTCTTAGTGCAGCTCTGTGCTTCAAAAAATATGAACACAATTTTAAGGCAAGTTTTTAGCACAGAGTAAGCCAGATGATAGGTGCTGATTGGCAAAGAGAAAAAATATATAGTGGCGTCATCAATATTTTGTGACATCTTACTTCACTCCTGATGAATGGCTCTCTAAAATGGGAAACGCATCAAGCTGTTAGAGGTGATATGTATTGGTAACTGTGGGGAATGAACATCTTTAATCCCTTGAATGTTCACGGATGATATCCCTCCTTTGAAGCAAATGTCCTGATCTTTTACTGTGATCATCTCATACGGGGACAATCTTGTGTCTTTCTATCTGTTGCTGGAAGGTGATGTCTATTTATGGTGTCTAGTGTGATGGATGACTTACACCATCACTGGATTGCTCTGGCTTTGTACCTGCTACAATAAGAGGGACACTAGTAGTCTGGGGTACCTTCCCTAAGGAGAGGTGACAATGAGCGGGGCGCCTATCTTGCATTTCCTATTAGGGTGCCACCTCTGTGGTTAGGTTGGTTTGTATTGAAGCCTTTATATGGAGAGTACAGACAATTATAATTTTTGGTGTATCTGTGACACTTTCACCTCAATACTTCCCATTTATGTTAAAATTAATATTGATAACTCTGCCCCTTTATCTTTCCCATTGAAGTCATTGCAGATTTGCATTTGACATTTATTTTACTCAGGAGGTGATAAGTAACTTTCTTTCTTACATTGCACATTTTGGGTTGGTGACTGCCTCTGTCTTGGATTCCTCCCCTGGACAGGTGTCTGTTTAGTATAGGGTCCTATCTGAACAGGTCGTCTTGTTGTGACAGGTTGGCAAATATCATTTTCTGTTACATGTTTTGTGACTGATTGCTATTACATTGCAGTCACACATGTGCCCCTCCTGCACATACCATATAATAATGGGAGGCTCTAATCAGCTTAGTTTTTTCGTGTCCTTCCTACACCAATCATTCTCCTGAGGAGATATCACCGGAGCCATATTATAACATTTTCCCATAAATGTTCCCACAATATGTACTGCAGAGCTGAACTTTACCTACGGACAGGAATTTGCTGCCATAGTCAGGCATTCTGATGGTTATAACTAGTAAACTTTGTCCACCTGGCGTTCACCGCGGTCTACAAGTGTCACGTCCTCTTCATTATGAAGTTGTATAAAGCTCAGACCTCTACAGTACCTCAATACCAATTCTGCCTGTTGTGCTGATGTAGCAGAAAAGGGGACATAAGACCTCTATAGTGTTTAACACATGGGTAGCAAATACCTAAAATGTATCAGTAATCCCTCATGTAGTATCAGACTAGGATGTGAAATGTCCAAATGTGGCTAATAGTGGTGATGTCCCTGGATGATGAATTTCCTCCCAGATCATTATCACTGTGTCCTTCACAATCCTATACTATAAGTACTTACCGAAATCTCAAGTTGATTATATAGAAGTTAACCCTGAAATATGGCTGTATAAGTACCAGTACCTGTAGAATAAGATCAGAGGAAAAAAGAGTGAGATCTCCAGTAATGTGATCGTGGGATCACCCCCATCCTCCTGTGTTATAGCATCCAGTGTGATATGAAGCAGGCCATACTCTATAGATCTTACTGAGGCGACAGGTGATGGAGGAAACGGCACGAATATTGCTGAAAATATACCCCTGCTCATATCAGGAGTGGATCTAATTTTTTTCATTAAGAACAGTGTAAAAAAAACTCTTTTGTTAATACATGTGATGTATAGAAATATGATCCCCATAAGGCCAAGTTCACACGCTCAGTATTTGGTCAGTATTTTACATCAGTATTTTCCAGGCAAAATCAGGAGAGAAATAATCTGAGAAAAAGTACAGTATATTAGAAAGGTGTCACCACTTCTGCATTTTTCACCCACTCCTGGTTTTGGCTTACAAATATTGATGTAAAACACTGACCAAATACTGAACGTGTGAGCGTGACCTTATAGGGATGATCAGATGTGAGAATATAATCTGCCATATCTGACAAAACATATTCATTCTGTGAACATGTACGGACCACTCCTTAATCATAAACCGGTAAATATAAATGTGGAGATGCATTCATTGTTACTTACTATTCTGATTATTTGATTGCTCAGTGCTTCATAATCTGGAGACGATGTGTCCAGGAGCCTCTCGTTAAACGTGATATTAGTAATTCTGAATCTTAACGGACAAACCAAATCAGCAGCTGGAGTTGTCTTGGTCTGAGTAGTTGTTGGATGCTTAGCAGTGGTAAGATGCTGTGTGGTAGTTGGAGGCTTTGTGGTAGTAGGAGACTCAGTGGTAGTTGGAGGCTGGCTGGTAGTGGGAGGCTGTGTGGTAGCTGGAGGCTCTGTAGTAGTGGGAGGCTCTGTGGTAGTGGGAGGCTGCGTTGTAGTTGGAGGAGCTGTGGTAGTGGGAGGCTCTGTGGATGTTGGAGGCTGTGTGGTAGTTGGAGGCAGTGTGGTGGTTGGAGGCTGTGTGGTAGTAGGAGGCTGTGTGGTAGTTGGGGGTTGTGTAGTAGTTGTAGGCTCTGTAGTAGCATAAGGCTGTGTGGTATTTGGTTGCTCTGTGGTAGTGGGAAGCTGTGTAGTAGTTGAAGGCTCTGTGGTAATGGGAGGCTCTGTGGTAGTTGGAGGCTGTGTTGTAGTTGGAGGCTCTGTAGTAGTAGGAGGCTGTGTGGTAGTTGGAGGCAGTGTAGTAGTTGGAGACAGTGTGGTAGTTGGAGGCTCAGTGCTGGTGGGAGACTGTGTGGTAGTTTGAGGCTCAGTGCTGGTTGGAGGCTCTGTTGTAGTTGGAGGTTCAGTGGTAGTGGGAGGTTCTGTGGTAGTGGGAGGTTCTGTGGTAGTGGGAGGCTGTGTGGTAGTTGGACGCTGTGTGGTAGTTGGAGGCTGTGTGGTAGTTGGAGGCTCAGTGCTGGTGGGAGCCTGTGTGGTAGTTGGAGGCTGTGTGGTAGTTGGAGGCTCTGTGGTAGAGAGAGACTCTATGGTAGTGGGAGTCTCTGTGGTAGTTGGACGCTCTGTGGTAGTTGGAGGCTGTGTGGTAGTTGTAGGCTCTGTAGTAGTAGGAGACTGTGTGGTAGTTGGAGGCTGTGTGGTAGTTGGAGGCTCTGAGGTAGTGGGAGGCTGTGTGGTAGTGAGAGGCTCTGTGGTCGTCGTAGGTTCTGTGGTAGTCGGAGGCTCTGTGGTAGTCGGAGGCTCTGTGGTAGTGGGAGGCTGTGTGGTAGTGGGAGGCTGTGTGGTAGTGGGAGGCTCTGTGGTAGTAGGAGGCTCTGTTGTAGTTGCAGATTCAGTGGTAGTTGGAGGCTCTGTGGTAGTGGGAGGCTTTGTGGTAGTTGGAGGCTCAGTGCTAGTCGGATGCTGTGTGGTACTGGGAGTCTGTGTAGTACTTGGAGGCTGTGTGGTAGTTGGAGGATCTGTGGTAGTGGGAGGCTCTGTTGTAGTTGGAGGTTCTGTGGTAGTGGTAGGCTCTGTGGTAGTTGGAGGCTGTGTCGTAGTGAGAGGCACTGTGGTAGTCATAGGCTCTGTGGTAGTGGGAGGCTCTGTGGTAGTGGGAGGCTCTGTGGTAGTCGTAGGCTGTGTGGTAGTGGGAGGCTCTGTGGTAGTCAGAGGCTCTGTGTTAGTGGGAGGCTGCGTCATACTGAGAGGCACTGTGGTAGTAGGAGGCTCTTTTGTAGTTGCAGATTCAGTGGTAGTTAGAGGCTCTGTGGTAGTTGGAGGCTGTGTTGTAGTTGGAGGCTCTGTAGTAGTAGGAGGCTGTGTGGTAGTTGGAGGCTGTGTAGTAGTTGGAGACAGTGTGGTAGTTGGAGGCTCAGTGCTGGTGGGAGACTGTGTGGTAGTTTGAGGCTCAGTGCTGGTGGGAGGCTGTGTCGTAGTTGGAGGCTCTGTTGTAGTTGGAGATTCTGTGGTAGTGGGAGGCTCTGTGGTAGTTGGAGGCTGTGTCGTAGTAAGAGGCTCTGTGGTAGTCGTAGGCTCTGTGGTATTCGGAGGCTCTGTGGTAGTCGGAGGCTCTGTGGTAGTCGGAGGCTCTGTGGTAGTCGGAGGCTCTGTGGTAGTTGGAGGCTGTGTGGTAGTGGGAGGCTCTGTGGTAGTCGGAGGCTCTGTGGTAGTCGGAGGCTCTGTGGTAGTGGGAGGCTGCGTCGTACTGAGAGGCACTGTGGTAGTAGGAGGCTCTGTTGTAGTTGCAGATTCAGTGGTAGTTGGAAGCTCTGTGGTAGTTGGAGGCTGTGTTGTAGTTGGAGGCTCTGTAGTAGTAGGAGACTGTGTGGTAGTTGGAGGCTTTGTGGTAGTTGGAGGCTCAGTGCTGGTGGGAGACTGTGTGGTAGTTTGAGGCTCAGTGCTGGTTGGAGGCTCTGTTGTAGTTGGAGGTTCAGTGGTAGTGGGAGGTTCTGTGGTAGTTGGAGGCTGTGTGGTAGTTGGAGGCTCAGTGCTAGTGGGAGCCTGTGTGGTAGTTGGAGGCAGTGTGGTAGTTGGAGGCTCTGTGGTAGAGAGAGACTCTATGGTAGTGGGAGTCTCTGTGGTAGTTGGACGCTCTGTGGTAGTTGGAGGCTGTGTGGTAGTTGTAGGCTCTGTAGTAGTAGGAGACTGTGTGGTAGTTGGAGGCTGTGTGGTAGTTGGAGGCTCTGAGGTAGTGGGAGGCTGTGTGGTAGTGAGAGGCTCTGTGGTAGTCGTAGGCTCTGTGGTAGTCAGAGGCTGTGTGGTAGTTGGAGGCTGGGTGATAGTTGGAGGCTGGGTGGTAGTTGGAGGCTCTGTGGTAGTTAGAGGCTCTGTGGTAGTTGGAGGCTGTGTGGTAGTTGGAGGCTCTGTGGTAGTGGGAGGCTGTGTGGTAATTGTAGGCTCTGTGGTAGTGGGAGGCTGTGTAGTAGTGGGAGGTTCTGTGGTAGTGGGAGGCTCTGTGGTTGTGAGAGGCTGTGTGGTAGTTGTAAGCTCTGTGGTAGTGGGAGGCTGTGTAGTAGTGGGAGGCTGTGTGGTAGTTGTAGACTGTGTGGTAGTGGGAGACTCTGTTGTGGTAGGAAGCTGTGTGGTAGTTGGCTCTGTGGTAGTAGGAGGCTGTGTGGTAGTTGGAGGCTCTGTGGTAGTGAGAGGCTGTGTGGTAGTGGGAGTCTGTGTGGTAGTTGGAGGCTGTGTGGTAGTTGGAGGCTGTGTGGTAGTCGGAGGCTCAGTGGATGTGGGAGGCTGTGTGGTAGTTGGAGACTGTGTGGTAGTTGGAAGCTGTGTGGTTGTGGGAGGCTGTGTTGTTGTGGGAGGCTGTGTGGTAGTGGGAGGCTGTGTGGTAGTTGGAGGCTGTGTGGTAGTTGGAGGCTGTGAGGTAGTGGAAGTGGTAGTGGAAGTGGTAGTGGTAGTGCTGGTAGGAGGCTCTGTGGTAGTTGGAGGCTCTGTGGTAGTGGGAGACTCTGTGGTAGTGGCAGGCTCTGTGGTAGTGGGAGGCTCTGTGGTAGTGGGAGGCTCAGTGCTGGTGGGAGGCTCACTGCTGGTGGAAGGCTGTGTGGTAGTTGGAGGCTCGGTGCTGGTGGGAGGCTCAGTGGTAGTGGGAGGCTGTGTGGTAGTGGGAGGCTGTGTGGTAGTGGGATGCTCAGTGGTAGTTGGAGGCTGTGTGGTTTTTGGAGGCTGTGTGGTAGTGGGAGGCTGTGTGGTAGTGGGAGGCTGTGTGGTAGTGGGATGCTCAGTGGTAGTTGGAGGCTCTGTGGTAGTTGGAGGCTCAGTGCTGGTGGGAGGCTTAGTGGTTTTTGGAGGCTGTGTGGTAGTGGGAGGCTGTGTGGTAGTGGGAGGCTTTGTGGTAGTGGGAGGCTCAGTGGTAGTTTGAGGCTCAGTGGTAGTTGGAGCCTGTGTGGTACTTGGAGGCTCAGTTCTGGTGGGAGGCTGAGTGGTTGTTGGAGGCTGTGTGGTAGTGGGAGGCTTTGTGGTAGTGGAAGGCTCTGTGCTGGTGGGAGGCTCTGTGGTAGTTGGAGGCTCAGTGCTGGTGGGAGGCTCAGTGCTGGTGGGAGGCTCAGTGCTGGTGGGAGGCTGTGTGGTAGTTGGAGGCTCTGTGGTAGTTGGAGGCTCAGTGCTGGGGCGAGACAGAGCGATTGTTTGAGTTTGTGTGGTAGTCAGAGGCTTTGTGGTAGTGGGAGGCTTTGTGGTAGTTGGAGCCTGTGTGGTAGTTGGATGCTCACCTCTGGTGGGAGGCTGAGAGGTTGTTGGAGGTTGTGTGGTAGTGGGAGGCTTTGTGGTAGTGGGAGGCTCAGTGGTAGTTGGAGGCTCTGTGGTGGTGGGAGGCTCTGTGGTGGTGGGAGGCTGTGTGGTAGTGGGAGGCTGTGTGGTAGTGGGAGGCTGTGTGGTAGTTGGAGGCTCTGTGGTAGTTGGAGGCTCAGTGCTGGTGGGAGGCTCAGTGCTGGTGAGAGGCTCAGTGCTGGTGGGAGGCTGTGTGGTAGTTGGAGGCTCAGTGCTGGTGGGAGGCTGTGCGGTAGTGGGAGGCTGTGTGGTAGTGGGAGGCTGTGTGGTAGTGGGATTCTCAGTGGTAGTTGGAGGCTCTGTGGTAGTTGGAGGCTCAGTGCTGGTGGGAGGCGTTGTGGTAGTTGGAGTCTGTGTGTTAGTTGGAGTCTGTGTGTTATTTGGAGCCTGTGTGTTAGTTGGAGGCTCAGTGGTGGTGGGAGGCTGTGTGGTGGTGGGAGGCTGTGTGGTGGTGGGAGGCTGTGTGGTAGTGGGAGCCTGTGTGGTAGTGGGAGGTTGTGTGGTAGTGGGAGGCTGTGTGGTAGTTGGAGGCTGTGTGGTAGTTGGAGGCTGAGTGGTGCTGCTTGGAGGTTGAGTGGTGGTGCTGCCGCTTGGTGGTTGAGCGGTGCTGCCGCTTGGAGGCTGAGCGGTGCTGCCGCTTGGAGGCTGAGTGGTGGTGCCGCTGCTTGGAGGCAGAGCGGTGGTGCCGCTGCTTGGAGGCTGAGCGGTGGTGCCGCTGCTTGGAGGCTGAGCGGTGGTGCCGCTGCTTGGAGGCTGAGCGGTGATGCCGCTGCTTGGAGGCTGAGCGGTGGTGCCGCTGCTTGGAGGCTGAGTGGTGGTGCCGCTGCTTGGAGGCTGAGTGGTGGTGCCGCTGCTTGGAAGCTTAGTGGTGGTGCCGCTGCTTGGAGGCTGAGTGGTGGTGCCGCTGCTTGGAGGCTGAGTGGTGGTGCCGCTGCTTGGAGGCAGAGTGGTGGTGCCGCTGCTTGGAGGCAGAGTGGTGGTGCTGCTGCTTGGAGGCAGAGTGGTGGTGCCTCTGCTTGGAGGCTGAGTGGTGGTGCCGCTGCTTGGAGGCTGAGTGGTGGTGCCGCTGCTTGGAGGCAGAGTGGTGGTGCCGCTGCTTGGAGGCTGAGTGGTGGTGCCGCCGCTTGGAGGCTGAGTGGTGGTGCCGCCGCTTGGTGGCTGAGTGGTGGTGCCGCCGCTTGGAGGCTGAGTGGTGGTGCCGCCGCTTGGAGGCTGAGTGGTGGTGCCGCTGCTTGGAGGCAGAGTGGTGGTGCCGCTGCTTGGAGGCTGAGTGGTGGTGCCGCCGCTTGGTGGCTGAGTGGTGGTGCCGCCGCTTGGAGGCTGAGTGGTGCTGCCGCTTGGAGACTCTCTGCTAGTTGCAG
The DNA here is from genome assembly GCF_039654945.1 of Dendrobates tinctorius. Taxonomy (NCBI): domain Eukaryota; kingdom Metazoa; phylum Chordata; class Amphibia; order Anura; family Dendrobatidae; genus Dendrobates; species Dendrobates tinctorius. The sequence continues at coordinate 8,053,812 of NW_027361806.1, forward strand.
TTGGTCCTGTGGTCGTTGTCTTCGTGGTTACATCTGCAGAAATAAAATATGACATTTACAAACTGTTTTGCTCCTTTTGTTATTTGTGGATCTCACTATAAAATCTCCATGAATCTCATCCTGGATTATAGAGAGAATTATACAGATGATTCGTATAGTTACTCACTAATTACTTACATGGTCACTATTCTGATTGTTGGAGCTGTGAGAAGACTTTGTACTGAGATCTCGGTTGGATGGAATTCACCATCCACATCAGTGTCCACATTTAGTAGATTTGATTGAATCTTGTGTGAACAATGATGTGAATTCAGATTCAGCCACTCGCTGCGGTGATGTAGTGGAGGCAAATCTGCTAAAGCTCTGCCCTCCTGCATTGGCGCAATATGTTGAAATGGCAATTGGCCTTATAGTAGTCATTTTCAGCTGTATGCAGCCGACAAAACAGTTATAACTTAAATCATGAATGATTGTAATATGATCAGTCCAATTCAGCAGCCTCAGGCCTATAACTTCAAATATTAACCCCTTCACGAACCATGACGCCTACGTAGGCCTCATGAAAAGCAGTGCTAATACGACACATAAATCACCCTCCTGCGGGTTGGTGACCGGGGTCACTGAAAGGTCACCCGACCCGCATGCGCGCGCACACACAGGATGCTTTGTGCTTCACCACAGGGGGCGTGGCTTAGCCCCCACGTGGCTACGATCGCTCTGATTGGCTGTTAAAAGTGAAACAGCCAATCAGAGCGACAGTAATATTTCGTCAATGAAATTTTTTGAAATATTATAATCCAGCCATGGCCGATGCTGCAGTAGCATCGGACATGGCTTGGAGTCACTAACCTGACCCCCCCACACCGGCTGGCAGGGGTGATCGGTCCCCGCCACTGTCTGACGGCAGCGATCGGGCGCTGCCGTCAGGGTCTGCTCCCACTCCCCTTCCCTCCGCTCTCCCCGCAGTCCGATCTCACCCTCCCCAGTACCTCCTATATCCCTCTGGCTGTCCCGGTGCCCCGCCATCCCGGATCATGGGCGCCGCCATCTTGGAAAGTGGCGGGTGCATGCAGCGTCGGACTGGAGCACCTTGGGCCCACCAGAGAAAATCATTCTTGGGGCCCACTATGTAGCTACATAGAAATAAATACAAAACCACCAATTGTGCGGTAAAACATGCTAATATCAGGGCATAATATAAGGCAGTACACGTTTTAATTATGTAGCAGGGGTTGGCGTAGAATCATAGAGGGTTAGCCACCTCATAGAATATAATGTAGTCGGAGGCTCTGTGGTAGTGGGAGGCTGCGTCGTACTGAGAGGCACTGTGGTAGTAGGAGGCTCTGTTGTAGTTGCAGATTCAGTGGTAGTTGGAAGCTCTGTGGTAGTTGGAGGCTGTGTTGTAGTTGGAGGCTCTGTAGTAGTAGGAGGCTGTGTGGTAGTTGGAGGCTGTGTAGTAGTTGGAGACAGTGTGGTAGTTGGAGGCTCAGTGCTGGTGGGAGACTGTGTGGTAGTTTGAGGCTCAGTGCTGGTGGGAGGCTGTGTCGTAGTTGGAGACTCTGTTGTAGTTGGAGGTTCTGTGGTAGTGGGAGGTTCTGTGGTAGTGGGAGGCTGTGTGGTAGTTGGACGCTGTGTGGTAGTTGGACGCTGTGTGGTAGTTGGAGGCTCAGTGCTGGTGGAAGCCTGTGTGGTAGTTGGAGCCTGTGTGGTAGTTGGAGGCTGTGTGGTAGTGGGATGCTCTGTGGTAGTAGGAGGCTCTGTTGTAGTTGGAGGTTCTGTGGTAGTGGGAGGCTCTGTGGTAGTTGGAGGCTGTGTCGTAGTGAGAAGCACTGTGGTAGTAGGAGGCTCTGTTGTAGTTGCAGATTCAGTGGTAGTTGGAGGCTCTGTGGTAGTGGGAGGATTTGTGGTAGTTGGAGGTTCTGTGGTAGAAGGAGGCTGTGTGTTAGTTGGAGGCTGTGTTGTAGTTGGAGGCTCAGTGCTGGTGTGAGGCTGTGTGATAGTTGGAGGCTGTGTGGTAGTGAGAGTTTGTGTAATACTTGGAGGTTCTGTGCTAGTGAGAGAGTGGGTGGTACTTTGAAGCTGAGTGGTAGTTGAAGGTTCAGTGGTAGTGGGAGGCAGGGTGGTAGTCAGTGTCTCTTTGGTAGTCGTAGGCTCTGTGGAAGTTGGAGGCTGTGTCGTAGTGAGAGGCACTTTGGTAGTCGTAGGCTCTGTGGTAGTCAGAGGCTGTGTGGTAGTGGGAGGCTCTGTGGTAGTAGGAGGCTCTGTTGTAGTTGCAGATTCAGTGGTAGTTGGAGGCTCTGTGGTGGTGGAAGGATTTGTGGTAGTTGGAGGTTCTGTGGTTGTGGGAGGCTGTGTGTTAGTTGGAGGCTGTGTGGTAGTTGGAGTTTGTGTAGTACTTGGAGGTTCTGTGGTAGTGAGAGACTGGGTGGTACTTTGAGGCTCAGTGGTAGTGGGAGGCTCTGTGGTAGTTGGAGGTTCAGTGTTAGTGGGAGGCTGGGTGGTAGTCGGTGGCTCTGTAGTAGTCGGATGCCCTGTGGTAGTCGGAGGCTCTGTGGTAGTGGCAGGCTGTGTGGTAGTGGGATGCTCTGTGGTAGTAGGAGGCTCTGTTGTAGTTGGAGGTTCAGTGCTGGTGGGAGGCTGTGTGGTAGTTGGAGGCTGTGTGGTTGTTGGAGGTTCAGTGGAAGTGGGAGGCTGTGTGGTAGTTTGAATCTCTGTGGTCGTGGGAGGCTCTGTGGTAGTGGAAGATTCTGTGGTATTCGGAGGCTGTGTGCTAGTTGGAGGCTCTGTGGTAGTTGGAGGCTGTGTGGTAGTTGGAGGCTCTGTGGTAGTTGGAGGCTGTGTGGTAGTCGGAGGCTGTGTGGTAGTTGGAGGCTTTGTGGTAGATGGAGGCTGTGTGGAAGTCAGAGGCTGTGTGGTAGTTGGAGGCTGTGTGGTAGTTGGAGGCTCTGTGGTAGTTGGAGACTGTGTGGTAGTCGGAGGCTGTGTGGTAGTTGGAGGCTCTGTGGTAGTTGGAGGCTGTGTGGTAGTTGGAGGTTCAGTGGTAGTTGGAGGCTGTGTGGTAGTGTGAGGCTCTGTGGTCATGGGAGGCTCTGTGGTAGTCGGAGGCTGTGTGGTAGTCGGAGGCTGTGTGGTAGTCGGAGGCTGTGTGGTAGTTGGAGGCTCAGTGCTGGTGGGACCCTGAGTGGTAGTTGCAGTTGGTCCTGTGGTGGTTGATATTGGAGTAGTAGTTTGTTCTGTGCTCGGTGCCATAGTGGGTACTGTTACATCTGCAGAAATAAAATATGACATTTACAAACTGTTTTGCTCCTTTTGTTATTTGTGGATCTCACTATAAAATCTCCATGAATCTCATCCTGGATTATAGAGAGAATTATACAGATGATTCCTATAGTTACTCACGAATTACTGACATGGTCACTATTCTGATTGCTGGAGCTGTGAGAAGACTTTGTACTGAGATCTTGGTTGGATGGAATTCACCATCCACATCAGTGTCCACATCTAGTAGATTTGATTGAATCTTGTGTGAACAATGACGTGAATTCAGATTCAGCCACTCGGTGCTGCGGTGATGTGGTGGAGGTAAAGCTGATAAAGCTCTGCCCTCCTGCATTGTAGCAATATGTTGAAATGGCAATTGGCCTTGTAGTAGTCACTTTCAGCTGTATGCAGCCGACAAAACAGTTATAACTTAAATCATGAATGATTGTAATATGATCAGTCCAATTCAGCAGCCACAGGCCTATAACTTCAAATATTAATAAATCGTCACTGAATTATGTCATCTACATATTTTTCATTAGCATCAAGAGGAATATCAGATTATTCTTGCTTTTCATTTTATTTGATAGATTCCTCATGCGGATTCCATACTTGCCAGACATAGGGGTCTCTGTGCTCTGAACGGTTGCAATATATAGTTTTGATTAGGTAATAAAGGTATTACTTATATCAGGGGTCTAAAACTGAAGTGCAGTCTGGGTCCACTTAGAAAAATTCCATTATGGCACTGTGCATTATTTAATTTTGGTTGGGATGTTACAATGACAGAGGTCGTTCGTCTTAAGTTTGCTCTGTGTAGCTGCTACATCACTGTGTCATACAGGAAAATATATATCTCCAATGTGTAGTGGCCTCTGCCAGGTCCTGCAGCACAACTCCTGATCAAAAGGTTAGGAGCTGTTCTGCAATACTCAATAGCAGCTGCTACACATTGAATGGAGCTGGGATCAGTATCTGTGTTTAATGTGGTTACATCCAGCGACCACCGGACCTGTTTTCAGCTGATCATTGGGGCTCAGATGGTGTCTGCTGCAGCACGGTGTTGGCTGTAATATACAGCTGATACTCACACAGCCTGTACTCACTTGGGGGTGTTATTCACGTAATCCTCAATGCCATAAAAAGGCAGGTCTGAGTAATACATTTTGCCTGAGTCCACCGCACAGGAAACCATGGAACTGCCGGGGCTCTGGAGTTTCACAAAATGTCGGCAGAGCCCCAGCAGCACTGGAGACACACGCAGCTGCACCGGGCAGCACTGCTGGACACCCCCGCAGCGCCGCCGGGCACCCACAACACCGGAGACGCCCGTAGCAGCACCTTCGGACACCGTGTAGCACCGCCGGGCACTCGCAGCACTGGACACACCCGCAGTAGCTCCTGACACCACAGCAATGCCGGACACCTGCAGCAGCATCGGACAACCGCAGCGGCACGCCGCACATCTGAACATCCCCTCATCCCAGCCTGCAGCATCACTCCACTCCTGCCTACTCCAGCAGCGACCCTGGGATCCTGCTTCACCACAGCCACCACACCCGGTAGGCAATAAGACGCATGGATTATAAGCACCACCATTTTATTAAAAAAAAATTATTTCCTATTTTTCTCCTCAAAATTTTGGGTGCGCTCCGGAGTGTCTCATAATACAAAAAATACAGTAAGTGTTTGATACACTGCCGATTTTGCAAGTTTTCCCACCTACATAAAATCGAGAGACCTGCAATTTTTATCATAGGTACACTTCAGCTGTAAGAGACAGAATCTAAAAATAAAAACCAAAAAATCACATTGTATGATTTTTAAATAATTACCGTATATACTCGTGTATAAGCCGAGATTTTCAGCCCATTGTTTGGGCTGAAAGTCCCCCTCTCGGCTTATACACGAGTCATATACCGGGGGGGATCGGCAGGGGAGGGGGAGCGGGGGTGTCAGATCATACTTACCCTTCTCTGCAGCTCCCCTGCTTGTTCTATGTTGTCGGCGCTGCTCTCTTCCTGCTTCAGCTGTCAAATGGCACCCGCTCATTAAATATGCGCATATTTAATGAGCGGGTACCACGTGACTGCTGAACCAGGAAGAGAGCAGCGCCGACAACATGGAACAACAAGCAGGGGAGCTGCAGAGACAAGCGCCAGGACCCGGTGAGTATGAACGCGGGGGGTTGGGAGGCATAGTCACCTGTCCCTGCGCTCTGCTGTCTTGCGTCCTCTGCAGTGACAATCAGGTCAGAGGGCGCTATCGCGCTCTGCCTGCACAGTCACTGCAGAGCGCAACGCTGATGAGCAGGGGGCAGCAACTGAGGTGAGCATACAGGTTTTTGTTTTTTTTTGTAAGGGAGGCAGCGGCAGCAACAACATGATGGGGCCACTCACTGTGCAGATAACTGGGGCCACTCACTGTGCAGAAAAGCTGGGGCCACTCACTGTGCAGAAAAGCTGGGGCCACTCACTGTGCAGAAAAGCTGGGGCCACTCACTGTGCAGATAACTGGGGCCACTCACTGTGCAGGTAGCTGGGGCCACTCACTGTGCAGAAAAGCTGGGGCCACTCACTGTGCAGATAACTGGGGCCACTCACTGTGCAGATAGCTGGGGCCACTCACTGTGCAGATAGCTGGGGCCACTCACTGTGCAGATAACTGGGGCCACTCACTGTGCAGATAACTGGGGCCACTCACTGTGCAGATAACTGGGGCCACTCACTGTGCCGAAAAGCTGGGGACACTCACTGTGCAGATAGCTGGGGCCACTCACTGTGCAGCAAAGCTGGGGCCACTCACTGTGCAGCAAAGCTGGGGCCACTCACTGTGCGGCAAAGCTGAGGCCACTCACTGTGCAGCAAAGCTGGGGCCACTCACTGTGCAGAAAAGCTGGGGCCACTCACTGTGCAGATAACTGGGGCCACTCACTGTGCAGATAGCTGGGGCCACTCACTGTGCAGCAAAGCTGGGGCCACTCACTGTGCAGATAACTGGGGCCACTCACTGTGCAGATAACTGGGGCCACTCACTGTGCAGATAACTGGGGCCACTCACTGTGCAGATAACTGGGGCCACTCACTGTGCAGATAACTGGGGCCACTCACTGTGCATCATAACTGGGGCCACACACTGCAGATAACTGAGGCCACTCACTGTGCACCCTCGGGTTATACACGAGTCAATAAGTTTTCCCAGTTTTTTGTGGCAAAAATAAGGGGGTCGGCTTATACTCGGATCGGCTTATACTCGAGTATATACGGTAATTTGCAATTGATCTTGGCTTTCACAGACCTGTTAGTTTTTCTTTATGAAGCCCTTCTACTCTGCACTCATTACCTGTATTAATTGCACCTGTTTGAACTCGTTACCTGTATAAAAGACACTTGCCCACACACTCAATTAATCACACTCCAACCTCTTCACCATGGCCAAGACCAAAGAACTGCCTAAAGACACCAAGGACAAAATTGTAGATCTGCACAAGGCTTGGATGGGCTACAGGACAAGATGCAAGCAGCTTGGTGAGAAGGCAACAACTGTTGGCACAATTATTAGAAAATGGAAGACAGACAAGATGATTGTCAATTTTTCTTGGTCTGGCGCTCCATTCAAAATCTCGCCTCATGGGGTAAGGATGATTCTGAGAAAGGTCAAGAATCAGCCGTGAACTAAGCGGGAGGACCTGGTCAATTATCTAATGAGAGCTAGGACCACAGTCTCAAATATTACTGTTAATATCACGCTATGCCGTCATGGAATAAAATCCTGCACGGCACACAAGATCCCCCTTCTCAAAACAGCACATGTCCAGACCCGTTTGAAGTTTGCCAATGACCGTCTGAATGATCCAGAGGAGGCATGGGAGAAGGTCAGGTGGTCAAATGAGACCACAATAGAAATTTTTAGTATTATTATTATTTATTATTATTATAGCGTCATTTTTTCCATGGCGCTTTACATGTGAGAAGGGGTATACATAATAAACAACAAGTACAGTAATCTTAAACAATACAAGTCACGACTGGTATAGGAGAAGGAATGAGAGAGGACTCTGCCCATGAGTGCTCACCATCTATAAGGGATATATCAGCGGTACTGGTTTGGAAGAAGAAGGATGAGCACAACCTTAAGAACACTGTCCCAACCGTGAAGCATGGTAAGGGAAATATCATACTGTGGATGTGTTTTTCGGTAAAGGGGACAGGACAACTGCACCGTATTGAAGGGAGGATAGATGGGGTCATCTATTGTGAGATTTTGGCCAGCAACCTTCTTACCTCAGTAAGATCATTGAAGATGGGCCGTGGCTAGGACTTCCAGCATGATAATGATGTGAAACACACAGCCAGGGCAACAAAGGGTTTGCTCCGTAAGACGCATTTCAAGGTCCTGGAGTGGTTCAGCCAGTCTCCAGACCTGAACCCAATAGAAAATCTTCGGAGGGAGCTGAAACTCATGGGCGGACATACCGCCGGTTCAACAGGTGCGACTGCAGCGGGGCCCAGAGCCTCCAAGGGGCCCTTCAAGGCGGCTAATGATGAGGGCAATCTGGCCGGGTTCTCCGGGCCCGAGGCTCCGGGGGTGCCTGGCCAGATTGCCCTCATGTGTAGCCGTGGTACAGTGTAATATGCCACAAAAAAAACAATCTCAGAATCGGTGGGATCAGTTTAAGCGTTCCAGAGTTATTACATCATAAAGTGACACTGGTCAGAATTGTAACATTTGACGTGGTCATGAAGGTGAAAACGGGCTCAGTAGTGATGGGGTTAATGCACAGCAATACAGAAGAATGGCAGTGCATTAGACCAGAGAACAATATGTAAAATGTTCACTTTCTATGATGGGACAAAATAAAAAGGTAAAAAAATAATTGAAAAAATCTTCACAGAAAAATCTTTGACTATTAAAAATGCTTTTTTATGTACAAAAAAAGCCGCCACTATATAGTATCACTGTGTGTGGAATGAGAAAATAGAAAACGGTCTTAGGAGCACAGGAAAGAGACTCAGACAAGAGATGGGTTTAAACCACAACGCGTTTCGACGAAGGAACCGTCTTCATCAGGTCAATGAAGACCGTTCCTCCGTCGAAACGCGTTGTGGTTTAAACCCATCTCTTGTCCGAGTCTCTTTCCTGTGCTCCTAAGACCGTTTTCCATTTTCTCATTGCTCCTATCCTCCATTGGAGGCTTTCGGCTGGAGCTGCGGTGGAGACCTGACATCCTTGTCTGCCCCTGGGTTGCTTCCTAAAGGCCCCTTTACATTTAGCGATGCACCAGCGATCCCGACAACGATACGACCTGGTCAGGATCGCTGGTGCATTGCTAAATGGTCGCTAGTGAGCTGCCAAACAGGCAGATCTCACAGCGATGTAGCGACGCAGCAGCGGTCATTACTTACCTTTCAGACGAGGCGATCCTGACGTCCTGCTGCCCGCGTCTACACATCGCTCGTCGGCGCCAGCAGGAAGCCCAGCACAAAGCGCCCAACGAGAAATGGAGCTGTACGATCTCGCGCGATCAGCGACAGACAGCGGGGGAGCCGGTCGGAGGTAAGTATCACACATAGCGATATCGCTAGCAATATCGCTGCTGCGTCACAAAATCGGTGACTCTTTAGCGGTATCGCTAGCGATATCGCTATGTGTAAAGGCCCCTTTAGTGCTCCTTTATGACCGCTTATCACTGACTCTTACTGTGTTTGGAATGGCTGGAGATAAAACTGTCCCATTATATAACCCATAAGGTGACTACCGTAGAAAAGGATAAATAAGTATAAACATGCACTTTATACTTCAACTCATGCAGTGAAAAACAAACCCTCATATACCACTGTTAACAAAAAAACGTGTAGGTCTCCAATTATGAGGATACTAATCTAAAAACTTGCTTTAAAAATAAAATAGCTTATAGTGGGCAAAAGAAGCAAAACAAAAACTTTTATAAATCTGGTATTGCTGAGAACGTACTCACCTGAAGAATAATGTTTGCTTGTGCACCTCTGTATGGCGATCAAACATGCTATTATTGCTTTTGGGAGAACGTGTATATCACATTGTGGGATCCATTTTTTCCTAATACTTGTTGTAAAGATAGAAAATTTGGGGCCAAAGCAACATTTTAGTAGAAAAATTGGATTAGGCCGGAGTCAGACACAACGTATAAAAATACGGTCCGTATTTTACGGTCGTAATAGGCAGAAATGTTCCCTGAACAGTGATCCCTATGTCATCCGATTGTAATGCGAGAAAGCAATTTTCTCGCATCTAAGCATCCATGTGACATCTGTATTGCATCCATGTCGCCGGCTTGCAAAACGGACATATAATGGACCCCAATGACAGGTTTTAAAACACAAGTGAAAGAATAGATATAGACACATAGAATATATATATATATATATATATATATATATATATATATATATACATGTAATTGAGACACAAATACTGTGTATATATATATTTATATTTCATAGAGTTCTACATAGCATTATAGTCGCTAAATCAACTGCCAGCTTCTGTAAAATCATTACAGAACCCGACATGAAATGACACGTGGTTTACATACAGTAAACCATTTCATTTCATTTAGTTTTAAAAATGTTTTAGACTAATAATTAGATTAGGGTAGGTGTGAAAAATTTGGGACATGTAGGTGTTAAATTAATGGGTAAATTAGTTGAAAAAAAAGTGTGGGCTTCCGCGGTATTTTCTCCGCCAGAGAGGGAAAGCCAGTGACCGAGGACAGATATTCATAGCCTAGAAAGGGACCATTGTTTTTGCCCCCCCCCCGGCTACAAACATCTGGCCCCAGCCACCCCAGAAAAGGCACATCTATTAGATGCGCCTTTTCTTGCCTCTCTATTCCCATTGCCTTTAATAATGGAGATGTGTCAATAAGACAACTATCAATTATTAATCCCACAGTAATAAAGGGTTAAAAAAGACACACACACACACACACACACTAATTAAAAATTCTTTTAATGAAGCCGGGAACTCCACGCTACTATGTGTATATATCTATTATTTCAATTCTTTATTAAAAAATAACCTGTCAGTGTGATTTTACAGTACACCACACTGAATTGCCGGCTTTTCTAAAGGAGACCGGTGCGTATTTCTTGCAAGTCACACGTGTGATCTGTGTGTAATTCGTATTTTTCTCGCCCCCATAGACTTGCATTGGCGTATTACGGCCGTAATACGGTAACAATCGCAGCATGCTGCGTTTTTCTCAGCCCGTATAGTACGGGCGAGAATTAATCGGCTGATGGGAGTTGCCCCATACATTAACATTGGTCCGAGTGCAATGAGATTTTTTTCTCGCATAGCACTCGTCCGTATTTCTCGCTAGTGTGACTCCAGCCTTATACCTAGGTTAAAATAAATTACCAATCTTTCTGTGTTCAGAACACAATAAAGATCCATCTAGAAAATTTGGAAGCTTTTTAAAAAAGAATAATGTAACTTAACTGCCTCCGAACCTGCACTGACCTCACAGTTCCAGTCTCTATAATGAGTCTCATTGTCGTGATATAATTGACGGCATCCACCCATTACATGCTGCATGAACATACAATCCTTTGATCGCATTGAAAATTCACTGTACAACTTATGTAGTACAGTGCATTGTCTAACCCGACAGTGTTTGACTGACAGGAAGCCTATTGGACATGGCCGGTGATGGAATTTGATAGGATGAGGTGTATGCCAGACCCACAGGCATTGCAGCCATCGACAACTTACAGACATTCGTGCAGTGGGGATTGCCAGTAGGATTACAGAAGAAGAGTTCTTCCCCTGTCAAATCCCTTAAAGGGAATCTGTCCCTCCTGGACGCTTTTAAGCTATTACTATGGGTATACAGGTAATAGAATGGTTAAACTAGTCTTACCTGTATGCTGTGGTGTAGATATTAAGAAAAGCACTTTTATGAAATGATTTTTAACAAGGCATGCGGTGCCTTGAAGAAATCCCTACTTCCTCTCTTCATTACAAAACCACATCACTCCCATACATGTCACACTGCCTTGTGACGTGCAGTTGCATTGCCGTAATCCTGTGCATGCACCATGCACTCACACGGTTATTGGTACCTTAACCGCCCTTCTATGGGCAGTGTCTTTATCCAGTTTCTGCGCTGGCGCCGGAGAGTCACTGCACAGTAGCGATATTGAGAGCGGCATCTGAATTGTTAAAGTGCTGGGATCAGAGTTAAGTCCGGTCTCGGCACATGCGTCAGGAGCTCAGCTGTGTATAGGCGGTCTCTGCTGCAGATAGCACAGGCACAACTCCAGTGCCTGCACCATCCAAGAGACATAACTCTTTACATCATTGAGGAAAACTACTTTTAATCTAGATGTACAGTTACATCAATGCGTTGGAAGGGGTTAAGTCATCACCTTGAAGATAATGATGAATGCCTAGAGCTATTGTACAGGTATCCTGCCCCTGGAGGAACAGGTTTCTCCAAAATAGGACTCATTTAATATGTTGGAAATACGTGGGATGAAGCTCCTATCTAATCCAGCCAGAAACCTGGTGTGAGGGGTTCGGGATAAATTGAAAGACGGAACTTATTTCTTAATTTTTCACTGTATTTCAACAAGTTTCATTTTTTGATAGCGGTCACCTAGATTTTTTTAAGGGAACGGTGCTCAGTCTTTGTTATGAATTAAACCCAACATGCAAAACCATAAGGACGTTTTGTGATAGAGGGAGAGGTCCGTGAGCCCTGCACCTTCACGTCTCCTAAATCGTATGAAGATCATGTCCTGATCTAAGAGTAGACGCTCACCAAACAAATTTCCTGGCCAAACTGCAGAGAGATAGGGTGTGTGCACACGCTGTGGATTGGTCTGCGGATTGATCCGCGTGGATTTTGCAAAATCCGCAGGTATCTGCGGATTAGCCTGCGGTTTTGCCATGCGGTTTATCAACTCTACAATGGAGGAGACGGTAAACCGCAGCAAATCCGCGCAAAATCCGCACCGTCTGCACTGCGATTTCCTTTTCCCATAGGATATTATGGTACTGTAAACTGCTGCGGATCCGCAGGGCCAAAACCGCTGCAGATCCGCAGCAGAATCCGCAGCGTGTGCACACACCCTTAGTGACAGACAGGAGAGGGAATTTAGGAGTAGTCTCCGAAACACATAATAGTTATAGACAATATAAAGATAATATTCTTTCACTATAATAAATGATGCTGGAGAATGTTTTTTTTGCGATCAATAATTTACTTTTAAATAATACTGCTCTTTCTGAATAATAATTTTTGCTTATGGAGGGTTGTGTGAATATTATATAGTCCAGAATAATTCCAGTGTACATTTACCTCTAGATTGAATGCTCTGAGGATCAAACTCTAAATCCTCAACATTATTCGGCGGTGAGGTGTTTTTCAATCCTTCGCTCACTGCTTCAACCATCTGTTCGGAGGTAGGAGTATCTGTAGCATTTTCAGAAACTATATCCATGGTGGTGATTATAGAACCTTCCCTGCAGGACGAAACCAAAGAGTCAGGTTAGAAGTTCTGAAATATCCAGTATACTGACAGCAGAATTGGGGATATAGAGGGTGAGAATAATTTCATGGGGAAGTCTCTTATACACTGAAAACTATAGGGGAGATGTATTATATAATGCAGCTGAATTCTGGCTCACTTTGCTCTTTTTTGATTTACATCGTATTTACTGTGTTCTAAATACGTTTATCTCCTTGACTGACAAGAAAGCCTGGCTGGAAAGGGGATGTGTTCTTAGTGCAGCTCTGTGCTTCAAAAAATATGAACACAATTTTAAGGCAAGTTTTTAGCACAGAGTAAGCCAGATGATAGGTGCTGATTGGCAAAGAGAAAAAATATATAGTGGCGTCATCAATATTTTGTGACATCTTACTTCACTCCTGATGAATGGCTCTCTAAAATGGGAAACGCATCAAGCTGTTAGAGGTGATATGTATTGGTAACTGTGGGGAATGAACATCTTTAATCCCTTGAATGTTCACGGATGATATCCCTCCTTTGAAGCAAATGTCCTGATCTTTTACTGTGATCATCTCATACGGGGACAATCTTGTGTCTTTCTATCTGTTGCTGGAAGGTGATGTCTATTTATGGTGTCTAGTGTGATGGATGACTTACACCATCACTGGATTGCTCTGGCTTTGTACCTGCTACAATAAGAGGGACACTAGTAGTCTGGGGTACCTTCCCTAAGGAGAGGTGACAATGAGCGGGGCGCCTATCTTGCATTTCCTATTAGGGTGCCACCTCTGTGGTTAGGTTGGTTTGTATTGAAGCCTTTATATGGAGAGTACAGACAATTATAATTTTTGGTGTATCTGTGACACTTTCACCTCAATACTTCCCATTTATGTTAAAATTAATATTGATAACTCTGCCCCTTTATCTTTCCCATTGAAGTCATTGCAGATTTGCATTTGACATTTATTTTACTCAGGAGGTGATAAGTAACTTTCTTTCTTACATTGCACATTTTGGGTTGGTGACTGCCTCTGTCTTGGATTCCTCCCCTGGACAGGTGTCTGTTTAGTATAGGGTCCTATCTGAACAGGTCGTCTTGTTGTGACAGGTTGGCAAATATCATTTTCTGTTACATGTTTTGTGACTGATTGCTATTACATTGCAGTCACACATGTGCCCCTCCTGCACATACCATATAATAATGGGAGGCTCTAATCAGCTTAGTTTTTTCGTGTCCTTCCTACACCAATCATTCTCCTGAGGAGATATCACCGGAGCCATATTATAACATTTTCCCATAAATGTTCCCACAATATGTACTGCAGAGCTGAACTTTACCTACGGACAGGAATTTGCTGCCATAGTCAGGCATTCTGATGGTTATAACTAGTAAACTTTGTCCACCTGGCGTTCACCGCGGTCTACAAGTGTCACGTCCTCTTCATTATGAAGTTGTATAAAGCTCAGACCTCTACAGTACCTCAATACCAATTCTGCCTGTTGTGCTGATGTAGCAGAAAAGGGGACATAAGACCTCTATAGTGTTTAACACATGGGTAGCAAATACCTAAAATGTATCAGTAATCCCTCATGTAGTATCAGACTAGGATGTGAAATGTCCAAATGTGGCTAATAGTGGTGATGTCCCTGGATGATGAATTTCCTCCCAGATCATTATCACTGTGTCCTTCACAATCCTATACTATAAGTACTTACCGAAATCTCAAGTTGATTATATAGAAGTTAACCCTGAAATATGGCTGTATAAGTACCAGTACCTGTAGAATAAGATCAGAGGAAAAAAGAGTGAGATCTCCAGTAATGTGATCGTGGGATCACCCCCATCCTCCTGTGTTATAGCATCCAGTGTGATATGAAGCAGGCCATACTCTATAGATCTTACTGAGGCGACAGGTGATGGAGGAAACGGCACGAATATTGCTGAAAATATACCCCTGCTCATATCAGGAGTGGATCTAATTTTTTTCATTAAGAACAGTGTAAAAAAAACTCTTTTGTTAATACATGTGATGTATAGAAATATGATCCCCATAAGGCCAAGTTCACACGCTCAGTATTTGGTCAGTATTTTACATCAGTATTTTCCAGGCAAAATCAGGAGAGAAATAATCTGAGAAAAAGTACAGTATATTAGAAAGGTGTCACCACTTCTGCATTTTTCACCCACTCCTGGTTTTGGCTTACAAATATTGATGTAAAACACTGACCAAATACTGAACGTGTGAGCGTGACCTTATAGGGATGATCAGATGTGAGAATATAATCTGCCATATCTGACAAAACATATTCATTCTGTGAACATGTACGGACCACTCCTTAATCATAAACCGGTAAATATAAATGTGGAGATGCATTCATTGTTACTTACTATTCTGATTATTTGATTGCTCAGTGCTTCATAATCTGGAGACGATGTGTCCAGGAGCCTCTCGTTAAACGTGATATTAGTAATTCTGAATCTTAACGGACAAACCAAATCAGCAGCTGGAGTTGTCTTGGTCTGAGTAGTTGTTGGATGCTTAGCAGTGGTAAGATGCTGTGTGGTAGTTGGAGGCTTTGTGGTAGTAGGAGACTCAGTGGTAGTTGGAGGCTGGCTGGTAGTGGGAGGCTGTGTGGTAGCTGGAGGCTCTGTAGTAGTGGGAGGCTCTGTGGTAGTGGGAGGCTGCGTTGTAGTTGGAGGAGCTGTGGTAGTGGGAGGCTCTGTGGATGTTGGAGGCTGTGTGGTAGTTGGAGGCAGTGTGGTGGTTGGAGGCTGTGTGGTAGTAGGAGGCTGTGTGGTAGTTGGGGGTTGTGTAGTAGTTGTAGGCTCTGTAGTAGCATAAGGCTGTGTGGTATTTGGTTGCTCTGTGGTAGTGGGAAGCTGTGTAGTAGTTGAAGGCTCTGTGGTAATGGGAGGCTCTGTGGTAGTTGGAGGCTGTGTTGTAGTTGGAGGCTCTGTAGTAGTAGGAGGCTGTGTGGTAGTTGGAGACAGTGTGGTAGTTGGAGGCTCAGTGCTGGTGGGAGACTGTGTGGTAGTTTGAGGCTCAGTGCTGGTTGGAGGCTCTGTTGTAGTTGGAGGTTCAGTGGTAGTGGGAGGTTCTGTGGTAGTGGGAGGTTCTGTGGTAGTGGGAGGCTGTGTGGTAGTTGGACGCTGTGTGGTAGTTGGAGGCTGTGTGGTAGTTGGAGGCTCAGTGCTGGTGGGAGCCTGTGTGGTAGTTGGAGGCTGTGTGGTAGTTGGAGGCTCTGTGGTAGAGAGAGACTCTATGGTAGTGGGAGTCTCTGTGGTAGTTGGACGCTCTGTGGTAGTTGGAGGCTGTGTGGTAGTTGTAGGCTCTGTAGTAGTAGGAGACTGTGTGGTAGTTGGAGGCTGTGTGGTAGTTGGAGGCTCTGAGGTAGTGGGAGGCTGTGTGGTAGTGAGAGGCTCTGTGGTCGTCGTAGGTTCTGTGGTAGTCGGAGGCTCTGTGGTAGTCGGAGGCTCTGTGGTAGTGGGAGGCTGTGTGGTAGTGGGAGGCTGTGTGGTAGTGGGAGGCTCTGTGGTAGTAGGAGGCTCTGTTGTAGTTGCAGATTCAGTGGTAGTTGGAGGCTCTGTGGTAGTGGGAGGCTTTGTGGTAGTTGGAGGCTCAGTGCTAGTCGGATGCTGTGTGGTACTGGGAGTCTGTGTAGTACTTGGAGGCTGTGTGGTAGTTGGAGGATCTGTGGTAGTGGGAGGCTCTGTTGTAGTTGGAGGTTCTGTGGTAGTGGTAGGCTCTGTGGTAGTTGGAGGCTGTGTCGTAGTGAGAGGCACTGTGGTAGTCATAGGCTCTGTGGTAGTGGGAGGCTCTGTGGTAGTGGGAGGCTCTGTGGTAGTCGTAGGCTGTGTGGTAGTGGGAGGCTCTGTGGTAGTCAGAGGCTCTGTGTTAGTGGGAGGCTGCGTCATACTGAGAGGCACTGTGGTAGTAGGAGGCTCTTTTGTAGTTGCAGATTCAGTGGTAGTTAGAGGCTCTGTGGTAGTTGGAGGCTGTGTTGTAGTTGGAGGCTCTGTAGTAGTAGGAGGCTGTGTGGTAGTTGGAGGCTCAGTGCTGGTGGGAGACTGTGTGGTAGTTTGAGGCTCAGTGCTGGTGGGAGGCTGTGTCGTAGTTGGACGCTCTGTGGTAGTTGGAGGCTGTGTGGTAGTTGTAGGCTCTGTAGTAGTAGGAGGCTGTGTGGTAGTTGGAGGCTGTGTGGTAGTTGGAGGCTCTGAGGTAGTGGGAGGCTGTGTGGTAGTGAGAGGCTCTGTGGTAGTCGTAGGCTCTGTGGTAGTCAGAGGCTGTGTGGTAGTTGGAGGCTGGGTGATAGTTGGAGGCTGGGTGGTAGTTTGAGGCTCTGTGGTAGTTAGAGGCTCTGTGGTAGTTAGAGGCTGTGTGGTAGTTGGAGGCTCTGTGGTAGTGGGAGGCTGTGTGGTAATTGTAGGCTCTGTGGTAGTGGGAGGCTGTGTAGTAGTGGGAGGTTCTGTGGTAGTGGGAGGCTCTGTGGTTGTGAGAGGCTGTGTGGTAGTTGTAGGCTCTGTGGTAGTGGGAGGCTGTGTAGTAGTGGGAGGCTGTGTGGTAGTTGTAGACTGTGTGGTAGTGGGAGACTCTGTTGTAGTAGGAAGCTGTGTGGTAGTTGGCTCTCTGGTAGTAGGAGGCTGTGTGGTAGTTGGAGGCTCGGTGGTAGTGAGAGGCTGTGTGGTAGTTGGAGGCTGTGTGGTAGTTGGAGGCTGTGTGGTAGTTGGAGGCTGTGTGGTAGTTGGAGGCTCAGTGGATGTGGGAGGCTGTGTGGTAGTTGGAGACTGTGTGGTAGTTGGAGACTGTGTGGTAGTTGGAGACTGTGTGGTAGTTGGAAGCTGTGTGGTTGTGGGAGGCTGTGTTGTTGTGGGAGGCTGTGTGGTAGTGGGAGGCTGTGTGGTAGTTGGAGGCTGTGTGGTAGTTGGAGGCTGTGAGGTAGTGGAAGTGGTAGTGGAAGTGGTAGTGGTAGTGCTGGTAGGAGGCTCTGTGGTAGTTGGAGGCTCTGTGGTAGTGGGAGACTCTGTAGTAGTGGCAGGCTCTGTGGTAGTGGGAGGCTCTGTGGTAGTGGGAGGCTCAGTGCTGGTGGGAGGCTCACTGCTGGTGGAAGGCTGTGTGGTAGTTGGAGGCTCGGTGCTGATGGGAGGCTCAGTGGTAGTGGGAGGCTGTGTGGTAGTGGGAGGCTGTGTGGTAGTGGGATGCTCAGTGGTAGTTGGAGGCTGTGTGGTTTTTGGAGGCTGTGTGGTAGTGGGAGGCTGTGTGGTAGTGGGAGGCTGTGTGGTAGTGGGATGCTCAGTGGTAGTTGGAGGCTCTGTGGTAGTTGGAGGCTCAGTGCTGGTGGGAGGCTTAGTGGTTTTTGGAGGCTGTGTGGTAGTGGGAGGCTGTGTGGTAGTGGGAGGCTTTGTGGTAGTGGGAGGCTCAGTGGTAGTTTGAGGCTCAGTGGTAGTTGGAGCCTGTGTGGTACTTGGAGGCTCAGTTCTGGTGGGAGGCTGAGTGGTTGTTGGAGGCTGTGTGGTAGTGGGAGGCTCAGTTCTGGTGGGAGGCTGAGTGGTTGTTGGAGGCTGTGTGGTAGTGGGAGGCTTTGTGGTAGTGGAAGGCTCTGTGCTGGTGGGAGGCTCTGTGGTAGTTGGAGGCTCAGTGCTGGTGGGAGGCTCAGTGCTGGTGGGAGGCTCAGTGCTGGCTGGAGGCTGTGTGGTAGTTGGAGGCTCTGTGGTAGTTGGAGGCTCAGTGCTGGGGCGAGACAGAGCGATTGTTTGAGTTTGTGTGGTAGTGAGAGGCTTTGTGGTAGTGGGAGGCTTTGTGGTAGTTGGAGCCTGTGTGGTAGTTGGATGCTCACTTCTGGTGGGAGGCTGAGAGGTTGTTGGAGGTTGTGTGGTAGTGGGAGGCTTTGTGGTAGTGGGAGGCTCAGTGGTAGTTGGAGGCTCTGTGGTGGTGGGAGGCTCTGTGGTGGTGGGAGGCTCTGTGGTGGTGGGAGGCTGTGTGGTAGTGGGAGGCTGTGTGGTAGTGGGAGGCTGTGTGGTAGTTGGAGGCTCTGTGGTAGTTGGAGGCTCAGTGCTGGTGGGAGGCTCAGTGCTGGTGAGAGGCTCAGTGCTGGTGGGAGGCTGTGTGGTAGTTGGAGGCTCAGTGCTGGTGGGAGGCTGTGTGGTAGTGGGAGGCTGTGTGGTAGTGGGAGGCTGTGTGGTAGTGGGATTCTCAGTGGTAGTTGGAGGCTCTGTGGTAGTTGGAGGCTCAGTGCTGGTGGGAGGCATTGTGGTAGTTGGAGTCTGTGTGTTAGTTGGAGTCTGTGTGTTAGTTGGAGTCTGTGTGTTAGCTGGAGCCTGTGTGTTAGTTGGAGGCTCAGTGGTGGTGGGAGGCTGTGTGGTGGTGGGAGGCTGTGTGGTGGTGGGAGGCTGTGTGGTAGTGGGAGCCTGTGTGGTAGTGGGAGCCTGTGTGGTAGTGGGAGGCTGTGTGGTAGTTGGAGGCTGTGTGGTAGTTGGAGGCTGAGTGGTGCTGCTTGGAGGTTGAGTGGTGGTGCCGCTGCTTGGAGGCTGAGTGGTGGTGCCGCTGCTTGGAGGCTGAGTGGTGGTGCCGCTGCTTGGAGGCTGAGTGGTGGTGCCGCTGCTTGGAGGCAGAGTGGTGGTGCCGCTGCTTGGAGGCAGAGTGGTGGTGCCGCTGCTTGGAGGCAGAGTGGTGGTGCCGCTGCTTGGAGGCAGAGTGGTGGTGCCGCTGCTTGGAGGCTGAGTGGTGGTGCCCCTGCTTGGAGGCAGAGTGGTGGTGCCGCTGCTTGGAGGCAGAGTGGTGGTGCCGCTGCTTGGAGGCAGAGTGGTGGTGCCTCTGCTTGGAGGCTGAGTGGTGGTGCCGCTGCTTGGAGGCTGAGTGGTGGTGCCGCTGCTTGGAGGCAGAGTGGTGGTGCCGCTGCTTGGAGGCAGAGTGGTGGTGCCTCTGCTTGGAGGCTGAGTGGTGGTGCCGCTGCTTGGAGGCTGAGTGGTGGTGCCGCTGCTTGGAGGCAGAGTGGTGGTGCCGCTGCTTGGAGGCAGAGTGGTGGTGCCGCTGCTTGGAGGCTGAGTGATGGTGCCGCTGCTTGGAGGCGGAGTGGTGGTGCCGCTGCTTGGAGGCAGAGTGGTGGTGCCGCTGCTTGGAGGCAGAGTGGTGGTGCCGCTGCTTGGAGGCTGAGTGATGGTGCCGCTGCTTGGAGGCTGAATGGTGGTGCCTCTGCTTGGAGGCTGAGTGGTGGTGCCGCTGCTTGGAGGCAGAGTGGTGGTGCCGCTGCTTGGAGGCAGAGTGGTGGTGCCGCTGCTTGGAGGCAGAGTGGTGGTGCCGCTGTTTGGAGGCTGAGTGGTGGTGCCGCTGCTTGGAGGCTGAGTGGTGGTGCCGCTGCTTGGAGGCTGAGTGGTGGTGCCGCTGCTTGGAGGCTGAGTGGTGGTGCCGCTGCTTGGAGGCAGAGTGGTGGTGCCGCTGCTTGGAGGCAGAGTGGTGGTGCCGCTGCTTGAAGGCAGAGTGGTGGTGCCGCTGCTTGGAGGCTGAGTGGTGGTGCCGCTGCTTGGAGGCTGAGTGGTGGTGCCGCTGCTTGGAGGCTGAGTGGTGGTGCCGCTGCTTGGAGGCAGAGTGGTGGTGCCGCTGCTTGGAGGCTGAGTGGTGGTGCCGCTGCTTGGAGGCTGAGTGGTGGTGCCGCTGCTTGGAGGCTGAGTGGTGGTGCCGCTGCTTGGAGGCAGAGTGGTGGTGCCGCTGCTTGGAGGCAGAGTGGTGGTGCCGCTGCTTGGAGGCAGAGTGGTGGTGCCGCTGCTTGGAGGCAGAGTGGTGGTGCCGCTGCTTGGAGGCTGAGTGGTGGTGCCGCTGCTTGGAGGCTGAGTGGTGGTGCCGCTGCTTGGAGGCTGAGTGGTGGTGCCGCTGGTTGGAGGCTGAGTGGTGGTGCCGCTGGTTGGAGGCAGAGTGGTGGTGCCGCTGGTTGGAGGCAGAGTGGTGGTGCCGCTGGTTGGAGGCAGAGTGGTGGTGCCGCTGGTTGGAGGCAGAGTGGTGGTGCCGCTGGTTGGAGGCAGAGTGGTGGTGCCGCTGGTTGGAGGCTGAGTGGTGGTGCCGCTGGTTGGAGGCTGAGTGGTGGTGCCGCTGGTTGGAGGCTGAGTGGTGGTGCCGCTGCTTGGAGGCAGAGTGGTGGTGCCTCTGCTTGGAGGCTGAGTGGTGGTGCCGCTGCTTGGAGGCTGAGTGGTGGTGCCGCTGCTTGGAGGCTGAGTGGTGGTGCCGCTGGTTGGAGGCAGAGTGGTGGTGCCGCTGCTTGGAGGCTGAGTGGTGGTGCCGCTGCTTGGAGGCAGAGTGGTGGTGCCGCTGCTTGGAGGCAGAGTGGTGGTGCCGCTGCTTGGAGGCAGAGTGGTGGTGCCGCTGCTTGGAGGCTGAGTGGTGGTGCCGCTGCTTGGAGGCTGAGTGGTGGTGCCGCTGCTTGGAGGCTGAGTGGTGGTGCCGCTGCTTGGAGGCTGAGTGGTGGTGCCGCTGCTTGGAGGCTGAGTGGTGGTGCCGCCGCTTGGAGGCTGAGTGGTGGTGCCGCCGCTTGGAGGCTGAGTGGTGGTGCCGCCGCTTGGAGGCTGAGTGGTGCTGCCGCTTGGAGACTCTCTGCTAGTTGCAGTTGGTCCTGTGGTCGTTGTCTTCGTGGTTACATCTGCAGAAATAAAATATGACATTTACAAACTGTTTTGCTCCTTTTGTTATTTGTGGATCTCACTATAAAATCTCCATGAATCTCATCCTGGATTATAGAGAGAATTATACAGATGATTCGTATAGTTACTCACTAATTACTTACATGGTCACTATTCTGATTGTTGGAGCTGTGAGAAGACTTTGTACTGAGATCTCGGTTGGATGGAATTCACCATCCACATCAGTGTCCACATTTAGTAGATTTGATTGAATCTTGTGTGAACAATGATGTGAATTCAGATTCAGCCACTCGCTGCGGTGATGTAGTGGAGGCAAATCTGCTAAAGCTCTGCCCTCCTGCATTGGCGCAATATGTTGAAATGGCAATTGGCCTTATAGTAGTCATTTTCAGCTGTATGCAGCCGACAAAACAGTTATAACTTAAATCATGAATGATTGTAATATGATCAGTCCAATTCAGCAGCCTCAGGCCTATAACTTCAAATATTAACCCCTTCACGAACCATGACGCCTACGTAGGCCTCATGAAAAGCAGTGCTAATACGACACATAAATCACCCTCCTGCGGGTCGGTGACCGGGGTCACTGAAAGGTCACCCGACCCGCATGCGCGCGCACACACAGGATGCTTTGTGCTTCACCACAGGGGGCGTGGCTTAGCCCCCACGTGGCTACGATCGCTCTGATTGGCTGTTAAAAGTGAAACAGCCAATCAGAGCGACAGTAATATTTCGTCAATGAAATTTTTTGAAATATTATAATCCAGCCATGGCCGATGCTGCAGTAGCATCGGACATGGCTTGGAGTCACTAACCTGACCCCCCCACACCGGCTGGCAGGGGTGATCGGTCCCCGCCAGCCGGTGGACTGGAGCACCTTGGGCCCACCAGAGAAAATCATTCTTGGGGCCCACTATGTAGCTACATAGAAATAAATACAAAACCACCAATTGTGCGGTAAAACATGCTAATATCAGGGCATAATATAAGGCAGTACACGTCTTAATTATGTAGCAGGGGTTGGCGTAGAATCATAGAGGGTTAGCCACCTCATAGAATATAATGTAGCCTCCCTCATAAAATATAATGCAGCCCCCCTCGTAGGGTATAATGCAGCCCCCCACAAAATATAATGCAACCCCCTCATAAGGTATAACGCAGTCCCCACCATAGAATTTAATGTAGCACCCTCATAGGGTACAATGCAGCCCCTCTCAAGTAGTATAATGCAGCATCACCACAGAATATAATGCAACCCCCATAGAGTATACTGTAGCCCCCTAATAGGGCATAATGCTGCCCCCCTCATATAGTATGATGTAGTCCCCTGAGAGAATAATGCAGCCCCACCACAGAATATAATGCAGCCCCCCATAGAGTATACTGTAGCCCCCTCATATAGTAATATGTAGCTCCCAAAATATAATCTAGTATGATGTAGCCCCCCAGAATATAATGTAGTCCCCTGAGAATAATTCAGTCCCCCGCAGAATATAATGTTGCCCCCTCATAATGCAGCCCATCTCCACCCCCATCATTGTCCTCATCACCACCTCCATCATTGCCTTTTCCCCCACCATCCCTATAATTCTCCTCCACCACCCCATCACTGCCCATTCCACCACCTCAATCATTGCCTCCTCCCCACCATCATTGTCCATTTCATCACCTCCATCATTGCCTCCCCCACCACCATCTTTGCCCATCACCTCCATCATTGCCTCCCCCACCTCCATCATTGCCCATCACCTCCATCATTGCCTCCCCCACCAATCATCATCCATCACCTCCATCATTGCCTCCCCACACCATCATTGCCCATCACCTCCATCACTGCCTCCCCACCATCATTGCCCATCACCTCCATCATTGCCTCCCATCACCTCCATCATTGACTCCCCACCGCCATCATTGCCCATCACCTCCATCATTGCCTCTCCCACCACCATCATTGCCCATCACCTCCATCACTGCCTCCCCCACCATCATTGCCCATCACCTCCATCATTGTCTCCCCCACCGCCATCATTGCCAATCATCACCATCATTGCCCATCACCTCCATCATTGCCTCCCCCACTACCATCATTGCCCATCACCTCCATCACTGTCTCCACCTCCATCATTGCCCATCACCTGCATCATTGCCCATCACCTCCATCATTGCCTCCCCCACCACCATCATTGCCCATTCACCTCCATCATTGCCTCCCCCACCGCAATCATTGCCAATCACCTCCATTATTGCCTCCCCCACCACCATCATTGCACATCACCTCCATCATTGTCTCCCCCACTGCCATCATTGTCCATCACCTCCATCATTGCCTCCCCACCGTCATCATTGCCCATCACCTCCATCATTGCCTCCCCCACCGCCATCATTGCCCATCACCTCCATCATTGTCTCCCCCACCACCATCATTGCCCATCACCTCCATCATTGCCCATCACCTCCAGTATTGCCTCCCCCACCGCCATCATTGCCCATCACCTCCATCACTGCCTCCACCTCCATCATTACCCATCACCTCCATCATTGCCTCCCCCACCTCCATCATTGCACATCACCTGCATCATTGCCCATCACCTCCATCATTGCCTCCCCCACCACCATCATTGCCCATTCACCTCCATCATTGCCTCCCCCACCGCAATCATTGCCAATCACCTCCATTATTGCATCCCCCACCACCATCATTGCACATCACCTCCATCATTGTCTCCCCACTGCCATCATTGTCCATCATCTCCATCATTGCCTCCCCACCGCCATCATTGCCAATCACTTCCATCATTGCCCATCAACTCCATCATTACCTCCCCCACCGCAATCATTGCCAATCACCTCCATTATTGCCTCCCCCACCAATATCATTGTCCATCACTGCCATCATTGCCTCCCCACCATCATTGCCCATCACCTCCATCATTGCCTCCCCCACCAGCATTGCCCATCACCTCCATCATTGCCTCCCCCACCAGCATTGCCAATCACCTCCATTATTGCCTCCCACACCACCATTGCCCATCACCTCCATTACTGCCTCCCCACACCAATATCATTGCCCATCATCTCCATCATTGCCTCCCCCACCAATATCATTGTCTTTCCCCACCACCCCTCTCACACTCACACAACAGCGGTCCGCATCACTCACTCACACTCTCACAGCACCGCATCTCAAACACACACCACCGCACCACACACACACAGCACCGCATCACTCTTTCACACTCACACACCACACCACATACACACATGCAGCAGACACACAGCACAACTCACCTCCCCGCAGCACATCCCGGAAGCCTCTTTCTCTCCAGCAGCTTTCTCTCTGAGACAGCACATTGGATGATGACGTCATCCAGCTGGGCTGTCTTAGACAGGAAACGCCCAGAAAGCAGGACGCCGGGATGTGCTGCGGGGAGGTGAGTTGTGCTGTGTGTCTGCTGCCTGCGTGTGTGTGAGTGTGAGTGATGCGGTGCTGTGTGTGTGTGGTGCGGTGGTGGGGATGGTCTGCCCGCTATTAAAGAGGAATGGTATTCACTCCTCTCCACGCCCATAGGAGTCACTTGTGGGGGAGGTCCAATGTTTAGGCATACAGGGACTCTCCAAACGCGACATGGCAACCACTAAATATTCCAGCATATTTTCCATTCAAAAAGTCAAATGGTGCTCCTTCCCTTCCTGACCACATATGAGGTATCAGTGTACTCAGGAGAAATTGCCCAATAAATTTTAGGATCCACTTTACCCTGTGGCCCATGTGAAAATGAAAAAACTGAGGCTAAAAGAAAATTTTGTGAAAAAAAAAGTACTTTTTTTTTTTACGGATCAATTTGTGAAGCACCTGGCGGTTCAAAGTGCTCACTATGCATCTAGATAAGTTTCTTGGAGGGTCTAGTTTCCAAAATGGGGTCACTTGTGGGGGAGCTCCAATGTTTAGGCACATAGGGGCTCTCCAAACACAACATGGCAACCGCTAAATATTCCAGCATATTTTCCATTCAAAAAGTCAAATGATGCTCCTTCCATTCTGAGCCCTGCCGTGCGCCCAAACAGTGGTTTATGACCACATATGAGGTATCGGTGCACTCAGGAGAAATTGCCCAACAAATTTTGGGATCCATTTTATCCAGGTTACCCATGTGAAAATGAGAAAAATTGATGCTAAAAGAAAATTTTTGTTGGAAAAATTAAAATGTCCATTTTTTCCTTCCATGTTGCTTTAGCCCCTGTGAAGCACCTGAAGGGTTAATAATTTTCTTTATAATGGTGTCACTTTTGGGTATTTTCTGCCATATAAACCCCTCAAAGTGACTTCAAATGTGAGGTGGTCCCTAAAAAAAATGGTTTTGTAAATTTCGTTGTAAAAATGAGGAATTGCTGGTCAACTTTTAACCCTTATAACTTCCTAACAAAAAAAAATTGTTTCCAAAATTGTGCTGATGTAAAGTAGACATGTGGGAAATCTTATTTATTAACTAGTTTGTGTCACATAACGCTCTGGTTTAACGGAAAAAATTTATTTTTATAAATTTTCGCCAAATTTCCGTTTTTTTCACAAATAAATGCAAAAATTATCGACCTAAATTTAACACTAACATGAATCCCAATATGTCACGAAAAAACAATCTCAGAATCGCTAGGATGCGTTGAAGTGTTCCTGAGTTATTACCTCATAAAGGGACAGTGGTCAGAATTGCAAAAAATGGCCAGGTCATTAAGGTCAAAATAGGCTGGGTCATGAAGGGGTTAATAAATCATCACTGAATTATGTCATCTACATATTTTTCATTAGGATCAAGGGGACTATCAGATTCTTCTTGCTTTTCATTTTATTTGATAGATTCCTCATGCGGATTCCATACTTGCCAGACATAGGGGTCTCTGTGCTCTGAACGGTTGCAATATATAGTTTTGATTAGCTAATAAAGGTATTACTTATATCAGGGGTCTAAAACTGAAGTGAGGTCTGGGTCCACTTAGAAAAATTCCATTATGGCACTGTGCATTGTAAGGCTATGTGCCCAAGTTAGCGTTTTTAAACGCTCAGGAAACTGATCCCCTTCCCAGAAAACGCGCGTTTTATTTCCGCGCGTTTCTTTTGTGTTTTTTGCACAAAAAACGCGCGTTTTTGACGCGCGTTTTCTCGGAACATTGGAAATGGCTAAAAACGCTCAGCTATGCGGAAATTAATGACCATGCTGCGTTTTTAGCCGCTAAGCGCTTCCTGAGCGTTTAAAAACACATGCATTGGCACAAAATGCCAAAAATGCATTAAATTTAATAGGAAGCTTCTTTTAAGCGTTTCTGCAGCGTCTGAGCCGGCTCAAATGCTGCGGAAACGCTTACAAAAACGCAACGTGGGCACACAGCCTTAAACTTTGGTAGGGATGTTAGAGTTAGTTCGGCTAAAGTTTGCTCTGTGTAGCTGCTACATCACTGTGTCATACAAGAAAATATGCATCTCTGATGTGTAGTGGCCTCTGCCAGGTCCTGCAGCACAACTCATGATCAAAAGGTTAGGCGCTGTTCTGCAATACTCGGCAACAGCTACTACACATTGAATGGAGCTGGGATCAGTATCTGTGTTTAATGCGTTTACATCCAGTGGCCGCCGGACCTGTTTTCAGCTGATCAGTGGGGCTCAGATCATGTCTGCTACAGCACGATACTCACACAGCCTGTACTCGCTTGAGGGTGTTATTCACGTAATCCTCAATGCCATAAAAAGGCAGCTCTGAGTAATACATTGATTTCAGACTCCAGTAGGTGCAGGCTGAGCAGGTATAAGCTGCAGGCAGGGGTCACACTAACCGACGCAAAATACGTGTCGTAGTTTACATGCGTAATACGGAGAAATGTCCCCTAAATAGTGCTCCATATGTCATCCGTAATCAAGGTGTGGTCGCGTATTTTGCGCATGTAAGCATCCGTATGTAATCCGTATGGCATCCGTATGCCGAGATTTTCTCGAAGGCTTGCAAAATGGACATATAATGGAGCCCAATGACAGGTTTAACCCCAATCGAAAGTGTAGATATATATATATATATATATATATATACACAAACACATGTCATTGAGATATATATATATGTATATATAATGTACATTTCATAGAGTTCTACATAGCAGAATAGCCGCAAAATCAATTGCCGGCTTCTGTCAAATCATTCCCCAACCCGACATGAAATGACACATGGTTTACATACAGTAAACCATTTTTTTAGATGTCTTTCACTGGTAATTAGATGAGGGTTTGTGTGTAAAATTTGGGAGGTGTAGGTGTTAATTTTTTGTAAAAAATTGCGTGGGCTCCCGCGGTAATTTGTCAACGGTAATTTGTCAACCAGAGAGGTAAAGCAAATGAGTGAGGGCAGATTTAAATAGCCTTGAGTGGGACCATTGTTTTTGGCCCCCCTGGTTACAAAAATCTGCCCCCAGACACCCCAGAAAAGGAGCATCTATAAGATGTGCCTTTTCTGGCACTTATCCTCTCTATTCCCATTGCCCTATAGTGGTGGCTAATGGGTTAATAACAAATGTCACCATTCAATTGCCGCTACAGGGCAAGAGGTGTTTAACTCCTTCCTGATATTTGCAGTATATATACACATCATGGTCGGGAAGTACAGTACTTCTCGACCGATGCAGTATATACGGTAGGGAAAATAAGTATTTGATACACTGCCGATTTTGCAAGTTTTCCCACCTACATAAAATAGAGAGGTCTGTAATTTTTATCATAGGTACACTTCAACTGTGAGAGACAGAATCTGAAAATAAAAAAAAGAAAATCACATTGTATGATTTTTTAAATAATTAAATAGCATTTTACTGCATGAAATAAGTATTTAATCATGCACCAACCAAGAAGAATCCTGGCTCTCACAGACCTGTTAGTTTTTATTTATGAAGCCTTCCTACTCTGCATTCATTACCTGTATTAATTGCACCTGTTCGAACTCATTACCTGTATAAAAGACACCTGTCCATACACTCAATCACACTCCCACCTCTTCACCATAGCCAAGACCAAAGAGCTGTCTAAGGACACCAAGGACAAAATTGTAGACCTACACAAGGTTGGGATGGGCTACAGGACAAGATACAAGCAGCTTGGTGAGAAGGCAACAACTGTTGGCGCAATTATTAGAAAATGGAAGAAAGACAAGATGATTGTCAATCTTCCTTGGTCTGGCACTCCATGCAAAATCTTGCCTAGTGGGGTAAGGATGATTCTGAGAAATGTCAAGAATCAGCCCAGAACTACATGGGAGGACCTGGTCAATTACCTAAAGAGAGCTGGGACCACAGTCTCAAAAATATATAAAAAGAATAACAAAAAGTGTGTATATAAATTTTACCACACGTGGAATGACATGAAAAAAACAGTTCCTGAATACCTGGTCTTTTTATTCTACTTCCCAAAAATTGGAATAGAAAGCGATCAAAATGTCATGTGTCCGAAAATGGTAACAATAAAAACGTCAACTAGTCCCGCAAAAAACAAGCCCTCGCATGACTCCGTCTGCCAAAATATGGAAATATTAGAGTTCTGAAAATATGGCAAAAAAAAGTTGTTTTTTTTAAAAAAAGCACCTTTTAGTGTATGACCTCAGTCAAACAAAAAACACAATATAAATCTGGTATCACTGCAATCGCACCAACCCGATGAATAAAGTCTGGAGTTTTCACATTACTGGTAGCATAAAGGCTCTGTAGAAGTGAAAGGGATCCTCACCCCCCCCAAACAAATTCAGCAAATTCTGCGTGCCCAAATTGAAATGTCCCTTCCCTTCTGAGCCCTAGTGTGCCTAATCCACAGTTAGCATCCATGTTTGGCCTTTCTGTAGTGATGACAGCATGCCTTATTTACAGGTGCATGAGCTAGGCACAATGTACAGGAGCTACAAAGTACTGGTCACTAGGACATACTGAAGACTACAATGTACTGGTCACTACAACGTACTGGAGACTACAACAGAAGTTTGTAATTTTCACTCAGCAACATCCACTGCTGCTTGTTTCTGGAAAACACCCATGGAGTCAAAATTGTCACTACACTTGTAGATAAATTCACAAAGGGGTATAATTTCCAAAATGGGCTAATATGAGGGGGGATTCTGCTCTTCTAGCACTTAGGGGTTCTGTATATGGAGTCTCTAAACTATTCTAGGAGAACCCAAATAGCAAATAGCACTCCGTTCCTCCAGAGTTTCGTCGTATGGCTAAGCAGTATTGTACAGCTACACATGGGGTATTGCCTCGTTCAGCAGAAATTGTGGGCCAAATTTTGGTGCCATTTTTGTCCACTCCCTCTTGTAAAAATGTAAAATCTGGGGCTAAAAAAAAAAATTGTGGTAAAAATGTAATTATTTTTTTCTTTGCTGCCGAATGGTATAAAATTCTGTGACTCACCTGTGGTGTCAATATAATCACTGAACCCCTAGATAAATTCATTGAGTAGTGTAGTTTGTAAAATGGGATCTCTTATGGGGAGGGTTCTGCTGTTCTGGCACCTCAGGGGCTTTGGCCATGTGTTATGGCATCCTCAAATGAGTCCAGCAAAATCTGAACTCCAATATGGCGCTTCTACACTTCTGAGCTTTGCACTGTGCCACAAAAGTAGTTTTAACCACATATGGGGCATTCAGGAGAAATTGGGGTCCATTTTCTCCTATCCTTGCAAAAATGAAACATTTGGGGCTAAAGCAATATTTTTGTGGGGAAAAAATGTTTTTTAATTTTCACAGAACAACGTTGTAAAATTTTGTGAAGCACTTGTGGCTTCAAGGCGCTCTCCACACATCTAGATAAATTCCTTGAGGGGTCTAGTTTTCAAAATGGTTTCACATGTTGGTGTTTTCCACTGTTTAGGCACATCAGGGGCTCTCCAAACGCGACATGACACCCGTAGACTATTCCATCAAAGTCTGCATTCCAAACATCACTCCTTTTCTGAGCCCTGCTGTGCACCCAAAAAGTAATTTTCCCTCACTTATGGGGTATCTGCGTACTCAGGAGAAACTTCACAACAAATTTTGGGGTCCATTTTCTCCTGTTACCATTGTGAAAATAAAAAAAATTGGGGCTAAAAAAAACATTTTTGTGGGATAAATGTGATGTTTTTAGTTTCACAGCTCAACATTATAAACTTCTATGAAGCACCTGGGGGTTCAAGATACTCACTACATATCTAGATAAGTTCTCTGAGGCGTCTAGTTTCCAAAATGGTGTCACTTGTGGGGGGTTTCCACTATTTAGGCACATCAGGGACTCTCCAAATGCGACATGGCATCTGATAATGATTTCAGCACATTTTGCATTCAAAAAGTCAAATGGTGCTCCCTCACTTCCAAAACCTGCCGTGTGCCCAAACAGTAGTTTTCATCCACATATTGGGTATCAGCATACTCAGGACAAATTGCACAACAAACTGTATGGTTCAATTTCTCCTGTTACCCTTGTGAAAATGCAAAATTTGGGGCTAAAACATTTTTTTGAGAAAAATTAGATTTTTTTATTTTCATGGGTCAACGTTATAAACTTCTGTAAAGCACCTGGGGTTTCAAGGTGCTCACCACACATCCAAATACGTTCCCTGTGGGGTCTAGTTTCCAAAATTATTTCACTTGTAGGGGGAGTTTCCACTGTTTAGGCACATCAGAGCCTCTCCAAACTCCACATGTCCGCTAATTATTCCAGCAAATTTTACATTAAAAAAATCAAATGGCGCTCCTTCCCTTCCAAAGCCCTGCCCTGTGCCCAAACAGTGGTTTTCCCCCACATATGGGATATCAGCGTGCTCAGTAGAAACTGCACATCAAATTTTGGGGTCCATTTTCTCCTGTTACCCTTGTGAAACTAAAGGCCCTGTCACACTAAGCAACTTACCAGCGATCCCGACACCGATATCAAGGTGTCAGGATCGCTGGTAAGTCGCTATGTGATCACTGGTGAGC
Source organism: Dendrobates tinctorius (assembly GCF_039654945.1). Taxonomy (NCBI): domain Eukaryota; kingdom Metazoa; phylum Chordata; class Amphibia; order Anura; family Dendrobatidae; genus Dendrobates; species Dendrobates tinctorius. The sequence goes on from NW_027361806.1 coordinate 8,085,170, forward strand.
TGTCACACAGACAGCTTCACCAGCGATCAGCACAGCGATGCTGAGCGCCCGGCATCGCTGGCCATCCCTGTCAAAAATAGAATCAAAATTAAAAATATAGTTATTTTCACCTTCCGACGTCCCGTTCAGCCATCCTGCCTCTCTCCACGCTCCGGTCCCAGTGATCCTTTGCGAGAATGACCGCGAGATGTCACGGTCTCGAGGGATAACAAAGTCTCGTGGTCATTCGTGCAAAGGATCACTGGGACCGGAGCGTGGAGAGAGGCAGGATGGCTGAACGGGACGTCGGAAGGTGAGAATAACAATATTTTTTATTATTTTTTACACCTGATCGCTGGTCTCCCGCCTGTCACACACAGCGATGCGTGCTGGCCAGCAGGAGACCAGCGACCAAAGAAATGTCCAGAGGTTTCTTCCAGTGATCAGCGATACCGGCAGGGGGGCCGCTCGCTGATCGCTGTCACACACAGCGATCTCGCTGGTGAGATCGCTGTTACGTCACAAAAGTTGTGACTCAGCAGCGATCTCGCTACCGAGATCGCTTAGTGAGACGGGGCCTTAAGGGGTGCAGTTTTTGGAATGGTGTCACTTTTGGGTATTTTCTGTCATATAATTGGTTTTGTGAATTTTGTTGGAAAATTTTTAACCCTTTAACTTGCTAGTCAAAAAAAAGTTTCAAAACTTGTGCTGATGTAGTGTAGACATATGATAAATTTTATTTATTAACTGTTTTGTGATGTAACAAAACATAAAGAAAATTGCAAAAAATTTTCACCAAATTTTCATATTTTTTTTTTACAAATAAACGCAAGTCTTATAGAAGAAATTTTACCACTGCCATGAAGTAGAATATGCCATGAAAAATCAGTCTCAGAATCAGTGGGATCCATTGAACCGTTCCAGAGTTATTACATCATAAAGTGACACTGGTCAGAATTTTACCATTTGACGTGGTCATGAAGGTGAAAACAGGCTCAGTGGTGATGGGGTTAATGCACAGCAATACAGAAGAATGGCAGCGCATTAGACCAGAGAACAGTATGTAAAATGTTCACTTTCCATGATGGGACAAAATAAAAAGGTTAAAAAAAATAAAAAATAATCGTTGAAAAATCTTTCACTATTAAAAATGCTTTTTTGGAAATGACTGGATTTAAAACTGTCCCATTATATAACCCATATCGTAAATACCGTAGAAAAGGATAAATACGTATAAACATGCACTGAATACTTCAACTCATCCAGTAAAGAACAAACAATCATATACCACTGTTAGCAAAAAAATGTGTAGGTCTCCGATTATGAGGATGATAATCTAAAAATTTTCTTTTAAAAAAAAAATAGCTTCTAGTGGGCAAAAGAAGAAAACAAAAACTTTTATAAATCTGGTATTGCTGAGAACGTACTCACCTGAAGAATAATGTTGGCTTGTGCACCTTTATACGGCGATCAAACATGCTATTATTGCATTTGGAAGAACGTGTATATTACATTGCGGGATCCATTTTCTCCTACTACTTGTTGTGAAAATGGAAAATGTGGGACTAAAGCAACATTTTAGCAGAAAAGTTGGATAATACCTAGGTTAAAAAAAAATTACCAATCTTTCTGTGTTCAGAATACAATAAATATCCACCACGAAAATTTTGGAAGGTTTTTAAAAAAGAACAATGTAACTAACTGCCTCCGAACCTGCACTGACCTCACAGTTCCAGTCTCTATAATGAGTCTCATTGTCGTGATATAATTGACGGCATCCACCCATTACATGCTGCATGAACATACAATCCTTTGATCGCATTGATAATTCACTGTACAACTTATGTAGTACAGTGCATTGTCTAACCCCACAGTGTTTGACTGACAGGAAGCCTATTGGACATGGCCGGTGCTGGAATTTGATAGGCTGAGGTGTATGCCAGACCCACAGGCATTGCAGCCATCGACAACTTACAGTCATGCTGTGGGGTTGCCAGTAGGATTACAGAAGAAGAGTTCTTCCCCTGTCAAATCGCTTAAAGGGAATATGTCCCCCCTGGTCGCTTTTAAGCTATTACTATGGGCATACAGGTAATAGAATGGTTAAACTAATCTTACCTGTATGCCTCATAGCTGTGGTGTAGATATTAAGAAAAGCACTTTTATGTTAATGATTTTTTCCTGGCTCCGGGGTGTGCGGTGCCTTGAAGAAATCCCTACTTCCTCTCTTCAGTACAAAACCACATCACTCTCATACATGTCACACTGCCTTGTGACGTGCAGTTGCGTTGCCGTTATCCTGCGCATGCAACATGAACTCGCGCAGTTATTAATACCTTAACCACCCTTCTATGGGCAGTGTCTTTATCTTCCCAGGCTACAACAGTTCCTCCTTAAGGCGACCACCAGTAATGGAGAAACAGTCCAAGTTAACTTGAATATTCTCTTTACTTAATACTTCACACGTTACATCCACAGTTGTCACATCATGATATTCACTTGTTTCCTCATCTTTCCCTGCTTGGCTGTCGCTTCTGTGCAGTACACGCCCGGACTGGACCGTCCTAGACTGCTACCCAGTTCCTTCCTGGCATGACCTCGCCATGATGACAATTCCTTTTGCCTGATTCGCCCCAGACTCAAAATCATCAGTCACCAGGTTTGGTTGCCTCTGGTAAAGCATACGGCCCCGTCTGTACCGATTTTGTCAAAGCTCCAACTTCCTTCATCTCCTCAGTCCAACCAACTCCTGCCCTAAAAGCATCCGCCCAGGCGATAAGTCGCCACATCTTTCCTTTCCTGTACTGGCCCACTGCTATGACACACAGTGGCCATGGGTAACGTGGGATGCAGCGCATTAACGTTATGTGGCTGCCGAGCTGTCTGGGCCTATCGCCCATCTGGATACTTTGACACCCCGGCCCCGTCTGACCTAACTTCCTAGAAACATCTATCTTACTACCCGGCAGCCCCTCCTACACTTAACCCTCTATAAACATCCTATAAGCTATACCTACAGTGCCCACTAGTATGCCCCCATCTAGTGGCCAACAACAGAACTACACCAACCCTATATTTAAGAACTATAATACTAAAGTGCCCTCCTCTAATGTTCCCAGAAAGGATGCACTTTACTTACCCTAAACTGTACATGAACATTAGTCACATTACATTATCTACACTATGACACTAAGAAACAAAACATATTACTGTTCTCCAAAAGCTGGTAGCACATATATAAATGTGGCAGTACCATAAATATACGCAATAATACATAGTTCTATGTAGCAGTACCACAAGCATTTGTCATAGACATTATCAACAGATAAAAGACAATTAAAAGAAAGGAAGCAAGGTTTTCATTCTATCTCACCCCCTTACACTAGCACGCCCACAACAACAGTTAGGCTAGGTTCACATTGTGTTAATGCAGTCCGTTCAATGCATAGCGTTGACGGACTGCATTAACGCTACTGTCATATTGTGATCGCGTTTAGTGATCACGCTAGCGCAGCTTCCCTGTCTGTGCTAGCGGTGACGGACCCCCGAATGCTACAGCCTGCATCCAATAGTCCGTCACAGAATGACGGCACATCGCTAACGCATGCCGCTTATGGCATACGTTAGTGATGCGCTACATAATGGCAGCCTATGGCAGCGCTAACGCATCCATTCCATAGCGTTAGTGCCGCTATGTAACGGATGCCATTGGCGCATTGCCATTAGCGCAGTGTGAACCCAGCCTTACTTTCAGCCTGCACAGATGTAATACTCTCACAGCACAAGTCCACACACTCAGCCAGGACTCTCACTTTCACGTAACTCGCTGGGACGCTGAGGACGAGTGCCTCACCCGTGGCTACCGCCCCAACTCCGCATCACAATCTGAGCAGTTAAATTGTTGACAATAGCCATCCTGCTGAAGGGGGTGTCAATAATATAGACATTGTATATCACGATTATCAGTAGTGTTTGAGCTCTGTGCGGTGGTATCTACATTGTGCAGCACTGCTATTTTTTTTTTGCAGTGTTGAATTAATTTTGTTTTCAATTCTATTTATATATTCTTATCTCGGGAAAAAAAATAGAAAAGTAAACCTCAACTGAAATGAAGGAACTGAATAATAGATGGCCGAGAGATAAAAGAAGATTATGCCGCTGCTATAAGGGACCATCATGATATAGGTTGGGCCCCATCCTGGTAGGTCCTGCCTACTTTACTGTTGGGTGCTGAGAACTTGTGCAGGACTCACCCCTCCAGAGCAATGGCACCAATAGCAAGCAAAATATTGTAACTTCCATCAAATCCTCTAGAAAATTTGGTGGGAGACTGTGTGGTAGGTGGAGGTTCAGTGCTGGTGGGAGGTTGTGTGGTAGTTGGAGGCTCAGTGCTGGTGGGAGGCTCTGTGGTAGTTGGAGGCTCAGTGCTGGTGGGAGGTTGTGTGGTAGTTGGAGGCTCAGTGCTGGTGGGAGGCTGTATGGTAGTTGGAGGCTCAGTGCTGGTGGGAGGCTCTGTGGTAGTTGGAGGCTCAGTGCTGGTGGGAGGTTGTATGGTAGTTGGAGGCTCAGTGCTGGTGGGAGGCTCTGTGGTAGTTGGAGGCTCAGTGCTGGTGGGAGGCTCTGTGGTAGGTGGAGGTTCAGTGCTGGTGGGAGGTTGTGTGGTAGTTGTAGTGTCAGTGCTGGTGGGAGGCTGTATGGTAGTTGGAGGCTCAGTGCTGGTGGGAGGCTGTATGGTAGTTGGAGGCTCAGTGCTGGTGGGAGGCTGTGTGGTAGTTGTAGTGTCAGTGCTGGTGGGAGGCTGTGTGGTAGTTGTAGTGTCAGTGCTGGTGGGAGGCTCTGTGGTAGTTGGAGGCTCAGTGCTGGTGGGAGGCTGTATGGTAGTTGTAGTGTCAGTGCTGGTGGGAGGCTGTGTGGTAGTTGTAGTGTCAGTGCTGGTGGGAGGCTGTGTGGTAGTTGTAGTGTCAGTACTGGTGGGAGGCTCTGTGGTAGGTGGAGGTTCAGTGCTGGTGGGAGGTTGTGTGGTAGTTGGAGGCTCAGTGCTGGTGGGAGGCTGTATGGTAGTTGGAGGCTCAGTGCTGGTGGGAGGCTGTGTGGTAGTTGTAGTGTCAGTGCTGGTGGGAGGCTGTGTGGTAGTTGTAGTGTCAGTGCTGGTGGGAGGCTCTGTGGTAGTTGGAGGCTCAGTGCTGGTGGGAGGCTGTATGGTAGTTGGAGGCTCAGTGCTGGTGGGAGGCTGTGTGGTAGTTAGAGGGTCAGTGTTGGTGGGAGGCTGTGTGGTAGTTGTAGTGTCAGTGCTGGTGGGATGCTGTGTGGTAGTTGGAGGCTCAGTGCTGATGGGAAGCTGTGTGATATTTAAAACATGGTTCAGAACTTTTGATTTTTTTATTTAAAATTTCTCAACTTACCAGTAGTCTTTTGTGCGTCAGCTCCCAGGCTCAAAGCTGAATACAGAAAAACACAGATTATTTATTAGCTGTATGATGTGAAATGTTAGCTACATATCATCTACATTTACAGGTGCTTCTCACAAAATTAGAATATCAAAAGCTAATTTATTTCAGTTCTTCAATACAAAAAGTGAAACTCATATTATTTAGAGTCATTATAAACAGAGTGACCTATTTCAAGTGTTTATTTCTGTTAATGTTGAGGATTTGTCACTTGTGACACCGCTCTCACCTGGGGGCGGGACCTCGGTCCAGACGTCACCTCTTCCGGAGTCGCGGCTGCTCCGGGGATCCCGTCGGGTGCGCATGTGCACCTCTCGTACTTATTTCCATGTTTGCACCATGTTCTTTGTGCACACGCGTGCTCTTCTCAGCTCTGCCTCCAGGCCTGTCCTCTCTATAGTTTTGGAGTACCAGACCCGGAAGTTCTAGTGATCATGTGCTAAATCAGGCTTCCTCTTCCTATGGGAGGTGCCTGATTATTGTTGTGCTTCCTGGTTTGGTCTGCCTTGTCCTTGCCTGGCTGTGCGCAGTATTCGGGTCTTCTGCCTTGTGCTCAGTTGTGCCTCCTGGCACTCGCTCTGATCCTGTACTCTGCCTTATGCTCAGTGTGCCTCCTGGCACACGCTCTGATCCTGTATTCTGCCTTGCGCTCAGTTGTGCCTCCTGGCACACGCTCTGATCCTGTATTCTGCCTTGCGCTCAGTTGTGCCTCCTGGCACACGTTCTGATCCTGTACTCTGCCTTGTGCTCGTTGTGCCTCCTGGCACACGCTTTGGCCCTGCACTCTGACTTATGCTCTGTTGTGCCTCCTGGCACACGCTCTGATCCTGTACTCTGTTCCTGTACTCTGTTGTGCCTCCTGGCACTCCTTCTGTATACGGCCAGGGTCACACTAACCGACGCAAAATATGGTCCGTATTTTACATGCGTAATACGGATGAATGACCCCTAAATAGTGCTTTGTATGTAATCCGTAAGCAAGGTGTGGTCGCATATTTTGCGCATGTAAACATCCGTATGTAATCCGTATGCCGAGATTTTCTCGCAGGCTTGCAAAATATACATATAATGGAGCCCTATGACAGGTTTTCTAACACAAATGAAAGAATAGATATAGACACATAGAATGCATATATATATATATATATATATATATATATATACAGTCATGGCCAAAAGTTTTGAGAATGACATAAATATTAATTTTTACAAAGTCTACTGCTTCATTTTTTCTAATGGCAATTTGCATATACTCCAGAATGTTATAAAGAGTGATCAGCTTAACAGCAATTACTTGCAAAGTCAATATTTGCCTAGAAAATTAACTTTATCCCCCAAAACACATTTCAACATCATTGCAGCCCTGCCTTAAAAGGACCAGCTAACATCGTTTCAGTGATTGCTCCATTAACACAGGTGTGGGTGTTGATGAGGACAGGGCTGGAGATCAATCTCTCATGATTAAGTAAGAATGACACCACTGGACACTTTAAAAGGAGGCTGGTGCTTGGCATCATTGTTTCTCTTCTGTTAACCATGGTTATCTCTAAAGAAACACGTGCAGTCATCATTGCACTGCACAAAAATGGCCTAACAGGGAAGAGTATCGCAGCTAGAAAGATTGCACCTCAGTCAACAATCTATTGCATCATCAAAAACTTCAAGGAGAGAGGTTCCCTTGTTGCCAAAAAGGCTCCAGGGCGCCCAAGAAAGACCAGCAAGCACCAGGACCGTCTCTTAAAAGTGTTTCAGCTGCAGATCGGGCTACCAGCAGTGCAGAGCTTGCTCAGGAATGGCAGCAGGCTGGTGTGAGTGCATCTGCACGCACTGTGAGGCGGAGACTCTTGGAGCAAGGCCTGGTCTCAAGGACGGCTGCAAAGAAGCCACTTCTCTCCAGAAAAAACATCATGGACAGACTGATATTCTGCAAGAGGTACAGGGAGTGGACTGCTGAGGACTGGGGTAAAGTCATTTTCTCTGATGAATCCCCTTTTCGATTGTTTGGGACATCTGGAAAACGGCTTATTCGGAGAAGACCAGGTGAGCGCTACCACCAGTCTTGTCTCATGCCAACTGTCAAGCATCCTGAAACCATTCATGTGTGGGGTGGCTTCTCAGCCAAGGGAATGGGCTCTCTCTCAGTCTTGCCTATAAACACAGCCATGAATAAAGAATGGTACCAGAATGTCCTCCAAGAGCAACTTCTCCCAACCGTCCAAGAGCAGTTTGGCGATCAACAATGCCTTTTTCAACATGATGGAGCACCTTGCCATAAAGCAAAGGTGATAACTAAATGGCTCAGGGAACAAAACATAGAGATTTTGGGACCATGGCCTGGAAACTCCCCAGATCTTAATCCCATTGAGAACTTGTGGTCAATCATCAAGAGACGGGTGGACAAACAAAAACCTTCAAATTCAGACAAAATAAAAGCATTGATTTTGCAAGAATGGACTGCTATCAGTCAGGATTTGATCCAGAAGTTGATTGAGAGCATGCCAGGGAGAATTGCTGAGGTCCTGAAGAAGAAGGGTCAACACTGCAAATATTGACTTGCTGCATTAACTCATTCCAACTGTCAATATAACCTTTTGTTACTCATAATATGATTGCAATTATATTTCTGTATGTGATAAAAACATCTGACAAACACACATAAAAACCAGAGGGCAGCAGATCATGTGAAAATATAATATTTGTGTCATTCTCAAAACTTTTGGCCATGACTGTATATATATACACACACAAGTCATTGAGACACACATATATATACAGTATATATTTATATTTCACAGAGTTCTTCATAGCAGAATAGTCGCTAATTCAATTGCCGGCTTCTGTCAAATCATTCCCCAACCCGACATGAAATGACACATGGTTTACATTCAGTAAACCATTTCATTTCATGTTTTTTTTATATGTCTTTCACTAGTAATGAGATGAGGGTTGATGTGTAAAATTTGGGAGGTGTAGGTGTTAATTTAAGGGGTTAATTTGTTGTAAAAAAATGTGTGGGCTCTCGCGGTAATTTGTCAACCAAAGAGGTAAAGCAGGTGAGTGAGGGAAGATTTTAATAGCCATGAGAGGGACCATTGTTTTTGCCAACCCCTGGCTACAAAAATCTGCCCCCAGAAATGGCACATCTATAAGATGTGCCAATTTTTGCACTTATCCTCTCTATTCCCATTGCCCTGTAGTGGTGGCAAATGGGTTAATATAACAAAGGGTTAATGTCACCATTCGATTGTAATGTTTTTTTTATACGTCTTTCACTAGTAATGAGATGAGGGTTGATGTGTAAAATTTGGGAGGTGTAGGTGTTAATTTAAGGGGTTAATTCATTGTAAAAAAATGCGTGGGCTCCTGTGGTAATTTGTCAACCAGAGAGGTAAAGCAGGTGAGTGAAGGCAGATTTTAATAGCCATGAGAGGGACCATTGTTTTTGCCCCCCCCCCGGCTACAAAAATCTGCCCCCAGACACCCCAGAAATGGCACATCTATAAGATGTGCCAATTCTTGCACTTATCCTCTCTATTCCCATTGCCCTGTAGTGGTGTCGGATGGGTTAATGTAACAAAGGGTTAATTTCACCATTCGATTGTAAGGTGACATTAAGCCGATTAATAATGGAGCGGTGTCAATAAGACACCCATCCATTATTAACCCTATACTAAGAAAGGGTTTAAAACCACACACAGACATTAATTAAAAAGTCTTTTAATGAAATAAATACACCAAGTTTTTGACAATTTTTTATTACTCTATTAATCCCCAAAAAAACCATGACCTGCAAAAAAAATAACATAAAAAAGCAACTATATCCTTACCTCTCCGCTGCTCAGTCATGTCCCACGCTGCATTCTTTCACAAGGGGTTAAATAGTTTACAATAAGGACTGGTGCTAATGTGACCAGCCTCACTGTAAACTACAGCAAGAATGACTTAGATCAGCTCTGCGCAGGCTCACTGGCTGCCTGGAGATGACCTAATTACCGTGGGAAAGTTTCTGACTTTTTTCCCACGGTCATTAGTTCATTCTCAGATCATCCGGGGACTCCCTCTAACGTCACTGAGGCTGCGGGGAGTCCCCGGCTGATCTGAGAATGAACTAATGACCGTGGGAAAAAAGTCAGAAACTTTCTCATGGTAATTAGGTCATCTCCAGGCAGCCAGGGAGGCTGCGCAGAGCTGATCTAATTCATTCTGGCTGTAGTTTACAGTGAGACTGGTCGCATTAGCACTGGTCCTCATTGTAAACTATTTAACCCCTTGTGAAGGATTGCAGCGTGGGACATGACTGAGCAGCGGAGAGGTAAGGATATAGTTGCTTTTTTGCTATTTTTTTTGCAGGTCATGGCTTTCTTGGGATTACCAGAGTAATAAAAATTTGTCAAAACTTGGTGTATTTATTTCATTAAAAGACTAAAAAATTAATGTCTGTGTGTGGTTTTTAACCCTTTGTTAGTATAGGGTTAATAATGGATCGGTGTCTTATTGACACTTCTCCATTATCAATCGGCTTAATTGTCACCTTGAAATCGAATGGTGACATTAATCCTTTGTTATATTAACCCATTCGCCACCACTACAGGGCAATGGGAATAGAGAGGATAAGTGCCAGAATTGGCACATCTTATAGATGCTCCATTTCTGGGGTGTCTGGGGCAAATTTTTGTAGCCGGGGGGGCAAAAACAATGGTCCCTCTCATGGCTATTAAAATCTGCCCTCACTCACCTGCTTTACCTCTCTGGTTGACAAATTACTGCGGGAGCCCACGCATTTTTTCACAACGAACTTACAGTAAATTAACACCTACACCTCGCAAATTTTACATATCAACCCTCATCTCATTACTAATGAAAGACATATAAAAAAACATGAAATGAAATGGTTTACTGTATGTAAACCATGTGTCATTTCATGTCGGGTTGGGGAATGATTTGACAGAAGCCGGTAATTGAATTAGCGGCTATTATGCTATGAAGAACTCTAAGAAATATAAATATATATATGTGTCTCAATAACATGTATGTATGTGTGTGTGTGTGTGTATATATATATACATATATATAATGTGTGTGTATGTATTCTATGTGTATATATCTATTCTTTCGCTTCTTTATTAAACCTGTCAGTGTGATTTTACTGTATCGCGCACTGAATTGCCGGCTTTTCTAAAAGACACCGGGTGCTTATTTCTCGGAAGTCACACATCTGGTCCGTGTGTAATGCGTATTTTTAGCGCACCCATAGACATGCATTGGCGTACTACGCTGACAATCGCAGCATGCTGCGATTGGCACGGACCGTAGAATACGGACGAGAAATATACGGCTGATGGGAGCTGCTCCATAGAGAATCATTTATCCGTGTGTAATGCGTAATGTGTAATGTAATGTTTTAACGCCTCTCACTCGTCCGTATTTCACTCTAGTGTGACCCTGGCCTGACTCTACTCTCTGACGTGCTCCTTTGCATGCGCTCTGCTTTGCTCGCTTCCGGGCGTGCTTGTCTGTGCACGCCATACATGCTCTCGAGTACCCGCCTTGCACTATCCTGTATCTAGCGCACTCCCGTGTACACGCCTTGTATTGTCCTGTACTATCTCCATGCCTCCGTATATTTGTCCTGTACCTTGTGTGCCCCTGTGTCCACGCGTTGCACGTTCCTGCAGACACATTCACTTGTGTCTCCTGTGAGCCGGCCACCTGGTGCCAGCAGTTGTGGTACCTTACCCCCTCGGGCTTGCCCCTGACACTCCCTGTATAGGGGGTGGTCCTCACTAGGCCAACTCGCCCTGGGAGGGTTGGTGCCACGACCCAGAGGGTCTACTCCAGGAGTCGTCACAGGATTATGACTTACATCTAATGAAAACCCAAAAGTAATTATCTCACTAAATTAGGATAATAAAAAAAAACACCTGTAAAGGCTTCCTAAGCTTTTGAAAAGGTCCCTTAGTCTGTTTCAGTAGGCTTCACAATCATGGGGAAGACTGTTGACTTGACAGATGTCCAGAAGGCAGTCGTTGACACACTCCACAAGGGAAGTAAATTTTGCATTTCATTTGGAAACTGCGGTCCCAGAGTCTGGAGGAAGAGTGGAGAGGCCACAATCCAAGCTGTTTGAAGTCTAGTGTGAAGTGTCAACAATCAGTGATGGTTTGGGAAGCCACTTCATCTGCTGGTGTAGATCCACTGTGTTTTATCAAGACTAAAGTCAGCGCAGATGTCTACCAGGAAATTTTAGAGCACTCATGCTTCCCTCTGCCGACAAGCTTTTTAGAGATGGAAATTTCATTCTCCAGCAGGAGTTTGCACCTGTCCACACTGCCAAAAGTACCAATACCTGGTTTAACCTCTTTCTGACAGCTGACGTACTATCCCGTCCATATGCCCTGACACAATTAGACCATGGATGGGATAGTATGTCACGGCGATCGGCCACGCTCATGGGGGGACCATGGCTGATCGTGGCCGGATATCAGCTGATTCTCACATCTGACACCCAACACTAAGTGCCAGGAGCGGTCACAGACTGCTCCTGGCACTTTAACCCCTGGAACACTGCGATGAAACAAGATCGCAGCATTCCGATGCTGGCAGAGGGGCTTATAGCCCCTCTGCCTTTGGATCAGAGACCCCGCGGCATAACGCGGGGTCCCAATCGCTCCCACGGTAACCCGATGTTGTCATGACAACATCTGGTTTACCAGAGCTAAGAAACTTCCTGTTATGCGCAGTGCATGACAGGAAGTCTCAGGTCAGAGTGCACAGAGTGCAGCGCTGACATCTTGTGTAGCATGCAGATGCTGTTTCATCTGCATGCTATAGAAGCGATTAGCCTGCACAAAATGAGTGTTCTAGTAGGACTAAGTGTAAAAATTAGAATTAAGTAAAAAAAAATTTAAATAATTGTAAAAATATTTTTTTAAATAAAAAATAATACAAAATAAATATTTATTCTATCATTAAATCAATATTTGAATAAAAAAATCTAAACTATAAAAGTAAACATAGATTTTATAATATAAAACCACCAAAACATAAAAAAGATATAAATGAGGTATCGCTGTAATCGTACTGACCTGAAAAATAAAACTGACTAATCAATTTTACTACACGTGATACGGTCTAAATGCCCCCAAAAGAAATTCATGAATTTTTGGTATTTGCGCATTCTGTCTCTCAAAAATTGGACTAGAAAGCGATCAAAAAATGTCATGTGCCCGAAAATGCTGCCAATAAAAATGTCAGCTTGTCCCGCAAAAAAACAAGACCTCACATGACTCTGTGGGCCAAAATATGAAAAAATGATAGCTTTCAAAATCTGGTGATGCAAAAACTATTTTTTTGCAATAAAAACCGTCTTTTAGCGTGTGACAGCTGCCAAACATAAAAACCCGCTATAACACCTCTTTCACACGTCCTGATATTTCCAGTACCGGAGATATCGGTGTCCGTGTGTAATACATGCGGCACACGTGTGGCATGTGTGTGCCACATCAGTACCACAAGGACGGACGCCAGGGAAGAAGCAATACAGTAAGTGCTGTTTCCCAGTGCCGGGTGCTGAACACGGCTCTCGTCATTCTCCCCTGCTCTACCGGCGATTGGCGCGAGCAGGGGAGAATGATGAGATTTACATTTCACCTCTTAACGACCGCCGATACACCTTTTAATGGTGGCAGTTAAGAGTACTTAAACCACAGCACCGCTTTTTAATGGGGCTGAGGTTTAAGGTTATAGCGCCCCCCAGCGTCAGAATTTCTCTGGGGTCTCGGTTGCCGGGAGTTGCCGAGACCACAGAGAACATGATTTGAGTCGGTTTTTACTTACCCCGGTGTTGCGATCGCCGTTATTAACGGTATAACGGCGACCGCAAAAAATGTCAGATTTTCCATTTAATTTTTCTCTCCTCTAATGTAATCACACATCAGAGGAAAGAGAAATAGGGTCCTCCGATCACTCCCCTTAGTATCTCCGTTGTCCCTGCAGGCCCCCCTGAAGTCCCCCAGGCCACCCGCTTCTTCCGGGAGAAAATGTGCAGTGCGCTCGCCGAGATCTGCTGGCCGGCACCCATGAACCATAGGAGATTTTTTCCTATTGGTTCATTTTGATCACTGTGATAGACCCTATCACAATGATCAAAATAAAAAAATAGTAAATCAAACCCCCATTTATCACCCTCTTAGTGAGAGAAAAATAATAAAATAAAAAAATGTATTAATTTCCATTTTCCCATTAGGGTTAGAGTTGAGCTAAAGTGAGTTGGGCTAAAGTTAGGGTTAGGGTTTGGGCTAAAGTTAGCATTGAGGCTAAAGTTAGGGTTGGGGCTAAAGTTAGGGTTAGGGTTGGGGCTAAAGTTAGGGTTAAGATTGGGGCTAAAGTTAGGTTTAGGGTTGGGGTTAGGGTTGGGATTAGTGTTAGGGTTGGGATTAGGGTTAGGTTTGTGGTTAGGGTTATGGCTAGGGCTGGGATTAGGGTTAGGGGTGTGTTGGGGTTAGGGTTAGAGTTAGAATTGGGGGGTTTCCACTATTTAGGCACATCAGGGGCTCTCTAAATGCGACATGACATCCGATCTCAATTCCTGCCAGTTCTGCATTAAATAAGTCAAGTGGTGCTCCTTCCCTTCTGAGCTCTGCTGTGCGCCCAAACAGTGATTTACCCCCACATATTGGGTATCGGCGTACTCAGGACAATTTGTACAACAACTTTTGGGGTCCAGTTTCTCATGTAAGCCTTGTGAAAATAAAAAATGGGGTCTAAAATATCATGTTTGTGGAAAAAATATGATTTTTTTATTTTCACACCTGGGCATTATAAACTTTAGCGAAACACCTGGGGGTTCAGAGTTCTCATCACACATGTAGATAAGTTCTTTGAGGGGTCAAGTTTCCAAAATGGTGTCACTTGTGAGGGGTTTTTACTGTTTAGGCACATCAGGGGCTCTCCAAACTCAACAAGGAGTCCGATCTCACTTCCAGCCAATTTTGCGTTGAAAAAGTCAAATGGCGCTCCATCCCTTCCATGTTTTGCCATGCGTCCAAACAGTGGTTTACCCCCACATATGGGGTATCAGCATACTCAGGACAAATTCCACAATAACTTTTGGGGTCCAATTTCTCATGTTACCCTTGGGAAAATAAAAAATTGGGGGTGAAAAGTAATTTTTGTAGAAAAATATGATTTTTACGGCTGTAAGTTATAAACTTATGTGAAGCACTTGGGGTTTCAAAGTGCTCACCACACATCTAGATAAGTTCCTTAGGAGGTCTAGTTTCCAAAATGGTGTCACTTGTGGGGGGTTTCCACTGTTTCGGCACATCAGGAGCTCTCCAAACGCGACACGGCATCCAATCTGAATTCCAGCCAATTTTTCATTGAAAAGTCAAATGGTGCTCCTTCCCTTCCGAGCTCTGCCATGCACCCAAACAGTGGTTTACCTGCATATATGGGTATCAGCGTACTCAAGACAAATTATACATCAACTTTTGGGGTCCAATTTCTCATGTTACCCTTGGTAAAATATAAAAAATTGGATCTGAAGTAAAATAAAATTGAAAAAAAGTTAAATGTTCATTTTTTTTTTTAAACATTCCAAAAATTCCTGTGAAGCACCTGAAGGGTTAATAAGCTTCTTGAATGTGGTTTTGAGCACCTTCAGGGGTGAAGTTTTTAGAATGGTGTAACTTTTGGGTATTTTCTATCATATAGACCCCTCAAAGTGACTTCAAATGTGATGTGGTCCCCAAAAAAATGGTGTTGTAAAAATTAACCCTTTCCTAACAAAAAAAAAATTTGGGTTCAAAAATTGTGCTGACGTAAACATGTGGGAAATATTAGTTATTAAGCATTTTGTGAGACATATCTCTGTGATTTAAGGGCATGAAAATTCAAAGTTGGAAAATCGCAATGTTTTCAAAATTTTCGGCAAATTTCCGGGTTTTTTTCCACAAATAAACGCAAGTCATATCAAAGAAATCATGAAGTACAATATGTCACGAGAAAACTTTGCCAGAATCACCGGGATCCATGGAAGCGTTCCCGAGTTATTACCTCTTAAAGGGACAGTGGTCAGAATTGTAAAAATTGGCCTGGTCATTAACATGTAAACAACCCTTGGGGGTAAAGTGGTTAAAAGCAACAGTATCATTGTGCTTGACTGGCCAGCAAACTCACCTGACCTTAACCCCATAGAGAAGCTGAAGGCTGCTATCAAAGCAACCTAAGCTTCCATAATACCTCAGCAGTGCCACAGACTGATCGCCTCCATGCCACGCCACACTGACGCAGTAATTGATACAAAAGGATCCCCGACCAAGTATTGAGTGCATTTACTAAACATACATTTCAGTAGGCCAACATTTTAAAATCATTTTTCAAGCTGGTGTTATAAAGTATTCTAATTTACTGAGATAATGACTTTTGGGTTTTCATTGGCTGTAAGCCACAATTATCAATATTAAAAGAAATAAACACTTGAAATAGATCACGATGTTTGTAATGATTCTGTATAATATAGGAGCTTCACTTTTTGTATTGGAGAACTGAAATAAATTAACTTTTTGATAATATTCTAATTTTGTGAGAAGCGCCTGCATAGCTGCCTTTTTATGTAACCAGTCTCATGGCTACATACTGCAAGACCATAGTATTTCTCATTTTTGTCTCTCAAAATCAATCAGACCATCAGTTGATGAAATTAGTATGAATTGACCCAGATATTTTGCTGATTAGAACCAATTCTCGTGTTCCTTATGTGCTATAATTATCCTTCTATAAAATCTCTCTATTCTATTAGAGTTGTCTTTCAGATACAGTTCACACGCTATAACTATTGTGATTAGGAGTAGAGATGAGCAATCTTGCTTGGACAACATTCGCCAATCTCAAATTCGGTACGAACATTGCCCATTTGGGTTCATGTTTGGATTCCCAAGCTTTTTTCCTTAACAACAGGGAAAAAGTTGGCCAAAGTTTGGTAAATAAATAAATATGAAAAAAGGACGTGGGGTTCCCCTGGATTTTTGATAACCGGCCAGGTAAAACTGACAGCTACAGACTGCAAACCTCAGATGTCAGCTTCAGCAAGCTTGGTTGCCAAGAATAAAGGTGTACCTGTTAGGAACGGCGGAACGCACTAAATAAAAATAAATAATAAAGTGCGTTAGCCGCTCGGGGTCCACCGTGCAGTAGGTGTTACACCGCTGCAAGATAATGACAGACGAGCAATATGGAGGTATAATGCGCACAGGTTAGACTTCACCCGAAGTGCGCAAAGCGGGCGCTGTTCAGACACAGAGGCGCCGCAACATAAACATACAAAAACGCTGAGGCTGTTAGTGTCACTGACCACAGGGAAATGCACACACGGTATCTGGTCACAGGAGCAGGACCCAAGGCAGAGGAGCTGCGTCCATCTAGACCTACCGTGTGTGCGGCGTCGCTACTGCGGATGCCAAGGAGGGCTGCACCTGCAGCGCGGCGTAGGGCACGGCCGCTAGTCGACAAAGCTAGGAGGCAGGCGCAATGTCGGACGCTAGAGTAGAGGTGCGGAGTGTACAGTGGCCTAGGGCTTGCCACTGACTGGCACTGACTGCTGCACTAATTCCCTAGCCACATGCGTAATATCAGAGGGAAGGGGTTTCAAATGAGTCAGTCACCAGAGTCATACATCCGTCACCATTCACACATTTAGCTTGAAAAGTCTATACTATACGGTCATGTGCACTTTTTATAGCCATGCGGGACCTTCCAGATCTCCGAGATGGACCAATGAGATCTGGAGCAGGACCTGGGCACATGACTCCCAATCTCCAATGGGAGATCGCCTCATGAGCATGCCCAGTAGGAGCAGAGAGGAACTTAGTCTCTGGAGTGGTCTGCTGCAAGGTAATCTTCTCTGCAGTAGATAGACAGCAGGAGACCGCAAAATGTGAGTCTCTGGATTCCTGCAGAGCAGGCGCAGATACCAGACGCCTAACAGTATCCATGCCGTATTTTTAAATTATTTAAATAAATATTTTAAAAAAGTGGCTTGGGTCCCCCCCCCATTTTTGACAACCAGCCATGCTAAAGCAGACAGCTGGGGACTGGTATTCTCAGACTGGTAAAGGGCCATGGATATCCTTCCCCCACAGCCTAAAAATAGCAGTCCGCAGCTGCTTCAGAAAAGGCGCATCTATACTGCTCAAAAAAATAAAGGGAACATTAGACACTCTTACTGAACAGTCACATGGATGTTAGTGACCTTCCTATCATTTCTACCTGTTGTTTATTCCATTGGCACAACAGCAGGAGAAATTGAATCACAATCAGTGTTGATTTCACAGAAGTATGACTGACTTGAAGTTACATTTTATTGTTTAAGTATTCCCTTTCTTTTTTGAGCAGTATATTAGATAGAGGACTCAATTTAACACCTGGATTTATGACTCACTGCATGGATACAATTCACACTTCCACCAGATGGACTCCAGATAACTAAGAACATCATTTCCACTGCCTCTCCATTTGTAAGAAAATACCTAATTTGATTTCCTTGGCTTATCTTTAGGAAGCATCACACCCCCCACCTCATGAACAAATGTCCTACTGTAGTATCCCTTAAATGTTGTGCTTTTTCTTATTAATCTACTTGTAATCCTGCCTGAAGAAGGAGCCTCTGTGCTCTGAAAGCTTGCAACATATTATTTTCTGGTTATAGAATCATAGAATCATAGAATCATAGAATCGTAGAGTTGGAAGGGACCTCCTGGGCCATCTGGTCCAACCCCCTGCTCAAAGCAGGATTCGCTAAATCATCCCAGTCAGATGTCTGTCCAGCCTCTGTTTGAAGACTTCCATTGAAGGAGAACTCACCACTTCTCGTGGCATCCTGTTCCACTCATTGATCACTCTAACTGTCAAAAAGTTTTTTCTAATATCTAATCTGTGTCTCCTCCCATTCAGTTTCATCCCATTGCTTCTAGTCTTTCCTTGTGCAAATGAGAATAAAGTTGATCCTTCTACAATGTGACAGCCCTTTAGATATTTGTAGACAGCTATTAAGTCTCCTCTCAGTCTTCTCTTTTGCAAACTAAACATTCCCAAATCCTGCAACCTTTCCTCATAAGACAGGGTTTGCAGACCGGTCACCATTCTGGTCGCTCTTTTCTGAACTTGCTCCAGTTTGTTGATGTCTTTTTTAAAATGTGGTGCCCAAAACTGGACACAATATTCCAGATGAGGTCTGACCAAAGAGGAGTAGAGGGAAATAATGACTTCACGTGATCTAGACTGTATGCTTCTGTTAATACATCCTAGAATTGCATTTGCCTTTTTTGCTGCTGCATCACACTGTTGACTCATATTCAGTCTGTGATCTATTAGTATACCCAAGTCTTTTTCACATGTGCTGTCACTTAGCCCTATTCCTCCCATTCTATATATGCTTTTTTCATTTTTATTGCCCAGATGTAGTACTTTGCATTTCTCCCTGTTAAAAACCATTCTGTTAGTTGCTGCCCACTTCTCCAGTTTATTTAAATCTTTTTGAATCCTCTCTCTCTCTTCTCTAGCATTAGCTATCCCTCCTAGCTTAGCCAATAAAGGTGTCACTACGAGAATGCTTTTGTCATCATTGGGCAGAAAAGTATCCACATGGATTTTTCTGGCAAACACGGTACCACAATATAATTTGATATTGTACATCGTGGAAATCTCTGAAACACGTGATTCAGACTGAACCTCTGGTGGAAGATTTCCTATAACGAGGCAGATGGAGGCACTGTGGACGCTGTCTGACCTGTGATCCGGCGGTGTCCTTCTTTGTAGGATTGCATAAATGTGCCGTCGGACACAGTTTTGTGCACTTCTGAAAAGAAGGACACCGCTGAACAGAGGCTAGACGGAGTCCAGAGTAACTCTGCTGCCTCATTATAGTGAATGGATCCCTCAAAATTTCATCTGAATCGTCAGCTTCTCCCACCGATGACGCTGCAATGTAGGAAAGAGGCGGAGGGAATTCATGGAGTCGGAGAGCCGCAGATAACTACTGCGCATGCCCAAGATTCCCAGCCCCGCAGTGTGAATAAACCATAAGCGACTGCGGGGCGGGATCTCTGGCCGCGCATCCATGCAGGCGCAATAGGAAGGCCAGGAAGTCGTGAGAGAGGACGAGCAGCGGTAACTACGCATGCCCAAGAATAAATAGGACAGCGCAGGCGCCAGAATTTGAAAAGAGCGATGTGGAGGCGGAGCCAAAAATGCAGGACGACATGAGTGACGGATGTGAGGCGTCTCTGTCAGATGGGGAAAGACCTGCCCCCCGTCAAATATCAGGTATTGCTGACCAATTTTATAAACTATTATTTCTGCGGTGGAAGGTACCCTAAATAAAAGAGCCACCTTGACAGAATGCAGCATTAGTGCTGCACAAGGTGGCTCTTGGCTCTTTTACTTAAAATCGCCAGGGGGGGGGTGACAGGTTCCCTTTAATAGCCTTAATAGCCTGGGAACCTTTATGATTATTGCTTCTTTCCCAGAATATTAAAATCATGCCCCAACCGTCGACTTTCCATCAACTGTTTATGAAAATTAGCGGGGACCCCACTCGTTTTTTTTTTTGTTTTTTTTATTTATTAACAAGTACAGTAAAATACACACCCAAGGTAACCTTAGTTTACACCCTTCAGGTGTTCCAGCAGCTCGAAATTTCAGTAACCATAAAATGTCCCTCAAAGTTTCATATGAGGTTTCCAGGCCTCGCAGCTGCTCTGGTAAATTAAATTCAAGCTACCGTGTCTCACGGTATTTATTTGTAGCACAATTGATGCCACTTTTCCTGGTGTCTTCCCCTAATTTTAGATGTTTTGGCAGCTTTTTGGCCCAATGAATGTGTTGTCTATGCGTTTCGTTTTGTGTCCCATTAAAGTCAATGGGGTTCGGGTATGTTTGTCGAATGGGGTTCGGGTATGTTTGTCGAATGGGGTTCGGGTATGTTTCACCAAACTGAACCTTGAAAGGTTCACTCATCTCTAATTAGGAGACAGATTTTTGCTCATGTCAGATCATAATAATGAGGCTTATGGACAGATGTGCTCATGTGTTTCTCCATCAGCTGTCATTTTTAGAGCAGTAGTATCTGGGCACTCTGTGAGAGAGGTTGTACGGAAGCAGCTCTTTACAAATGTGGAAAACAGAGCTCAACCTGTAATACCCCCAAATCACATTTCTATCACATTTGTTAAAGGTAAAATAGTTAACTAGTCAACTGCTTTAAGCCGACACCAACTCCTTCTCCTGTTTGTCACTACTTCAGTCATTTCTATATTGCAATTGCTCTGGGTGTCACCATACAATCTACAGACAAACATCTGTGGACAAGGACTTCATATCACATGACCTATACTATTATCAATAGGTGGAGGTTATACAACAGGAAGGACATACAGAAGTCTGTAAACTCCATGGCAATCCCAGAGCAAACATAATGCCACCATTGTAAGATCAAAAAAGGGAGAGAAACCCAAAAAGGTGCATAATATTAAATTACATTTACTCTTAACAAGCACACAATACGTTACAATTTTAACTTCTCCTTTACAGTACATTTAAAATAGTGGTAGCATTAAAAAGAGAACAGAGATCGGCGTCCAAAAAACATCAACCAATGAACCTGTAGCATGTGATCAGTATTAGTAGTGGAGACTTGTGTGAAGTAGCCTTAGTAGCTATAGGCGCAACTTCCCAATGTAAAATCTGTAATAGGCCCTCACCTATCATGTGTCATTTATAATAATGGTGACTCCTTTTACAGCAGAAGGGTCTGCAGTCTTCATGGGAGCCAAAGCCCTGGTGAAACTACTTGTACTACCGGCTCTGCATGTTCAATGCAACAGGTTCATTTTCATGTTAAATAGGTGAGATATAAAAATGGGGCTTTATCATATGACTACAGTTCACCATAGAAAATGAAATGAAATGGTTTACTGAATGTAAACCATGTGTCATTTCATGTCGGGTTGGGGAATGATTTGACAAAAGCCGGCAATTGAATTAGTGGCTATTCTGCTATATATGTGTCTCAATGACATGTATGTATATATATATATATATGCATTCTATGTGTCCATAGCTATTCTTTCGTTTGTGTTATAAACCCTGTCATAGGGCTCCATTATATGTCCATTTTGCAAGCCGGCGAGAAAATCTCAGCATACGGATGGCATACGGATTACATACGGATGTTTACATGCGCAAAATACGCGACCACACCTTGCTTACGGGTGACATACGGAGCACTATTTAGGGGTCATTCATCCGTATTACGCCTGTAAACTACAGACCGTATTTTGCGTCGGTTAGTGTGACCCCGGCCTTAAAGGGAACCTGATATGTCCAAAAATGCTATTTACCTGCAGTTATAGGGTTAATTTGCAGGTAAATAGCATTAAAATCATGCTTGGGTGTCTTACTGGAAGAGCAGCTACAAGCAGAAAATAAACGTATATCCTCCCTGTGCAGCTCACTTTCAGCCATTGAGGCAGAGCAGGGAATGCTAACAGTGACAGCTCACTATAAGGTGAGTGCGGCTGTGATCACTCCCTGCAGTTTGATTGACAGCCTGCTCTGCACTCAGATGCTGCGGATAATTCCAGAGAGCGCTGAAACACTTCCAATCCAGTTAGTTTTATTGATATTCTATAGAAGCTGCTGCATCTGGTCTTCAGGCTCTTTAATAGGTGTTGTGTCTCACACAGCCTTACAAGGTGAGCAGTTTTGCATTTATTCATCAAACTTTTAACCTGGATAAGACCCTATTGTGCTTTTGTATTTCTTTATTATAACTCATCCTATAGTGAGGGAATCAATAGGCTGTTTCTGATGATACTTTCCTTGAAAGCTAAAGGCCTTAGTGTTTCAAAAATGCTGATGGAGGGCCCTACACAATGATTCCAGGTTTCAAAACTTTTGGAATGTTTGAAAGGATGGAGGTGGTGCAAATTTGCGAAATTTTCTCTTTCAGGACCTACGTCTAGTGAAAAGATTTATCCACTTACCTGCTAGGAGCAGCCCGAGCTGGGCGAGCGCCTTCCATTTCATTCTGAGATCAGAGTCTCAGATCTTTTCCTCCTGTGTCCCCAGTATCTGTGAGAAATCCAGGTAAGGTTAGTATTAACAATCACACAGTCACAACTTAAATGCTTCCTTATAAAAAAAAAAAAATGAAATATTTTCCTTGTGACGCATGGTTATCACATTTTATTGCACCTTTTGCCTTAGAAAATTTGCCTAAATAAATAGAACATTTTTTTTATGACCTTTAAAAATGATCAGAAAACAGTTATGGCCTCAGTGAGTTTAGTAAGAATTCTTCATTCATTATTATGATCCTGAATTTATTCACATTGAGATATCTGTAAAATTACAGTTTCATAAAATTATCTTTTTGTTTCTTATTTTTTTTTTTTATTAATTTTCTCCTAAAAATAGTAGTTATGATGTCTTGTAACAAATTTGCTTAGAGATAGATAGATATAGATAGATAGAAAAATTTGAGCAGAGAGCAACACCTGAACAATGGCAATAGTTGGGTCACGGTGCAAGGCTGCACAGGTACATACCAGTCCTTATATTAGAGAAATCAAAGAAGCAGCACACCATCATTTTAGTGCCAAAAAAGCTATTTTAATAGCCCATTTGTGCGCAACTTTTCGGCTCTGTCTGAGACTTGAAAAAGGCTATTAACCCCTTCCCAACCGCTGACGGGATAGTACATCAGCGGTCGGTGAGCCCACCTAAAAGCCGCGACATGTCAGCTGTTATAAACAGCTGACATGTGCCCGCAATAGGCGTGGGTGGAATCGCGATCCGCCCGCGCCTATTAACTAGTTAAATCCCGCTGTCAAACGCTGACAGCAGGCATTTAACAAGCGCTGCCGGCCGGAAATGAGCGTGTCACTGACTCCCGTCACGTGATCGGGGTCAGCAACGCGTTGCCGTGACAACCAGAGGTCTCATAGAGACCTCTATGGTTGTTGCCGGCACATTGCTATGAGCGGCACCAGGTGGTCACCGCTCATAGCAATGCAGTAAATCTAAGCATCGCCTATATGTAGCAGAGCCGATCAAGTATGGCATTCTTCTAGCCTCCTATGGAGGCTATTGAAGCATACTAAAAGTAAAAAAAAAAGTGTTTGAAACTTTTTTTTTTTTATTTTTAATCACCCCCCTTTCGCCCCAATCAAAATAAAATAATAAAAAAATCAAACGTACACATATTTGGTATCGCCGCGTTCAGAATGGCCCGATCTATCAATAAAATAAAGGATTAACCCGATCACTAAACGGCGTAGCGAGAAAAAAAATCAAAACTCCATAATTAATTTTTTTTGGTTGCCGCGATATTGCATTAAAATGCAATAACGGGCGATCAAAAGAACGTATCTGCACAAAAGTGGTATCATTAACAACGTCAGCCCGGCACACAAAAAATAATCCCTCACCCGACCCCAGATCACGAAAAATGGAGATGCTACTGGTCTCGTAAAATTGCCCTCTTTTTTCTTTTTTTTTTTTGTTAGCAAAATTTAGATTTTTTTTCACCACTTAGATAAAAAAAATGAACCTAGTCCTGTTTGGTTTCCATGAACTCGTAATGACCTGGAAAATCATAATGGCAGGTCACTTTTAGCATTTAGTGAACCTAGCAAAAAAGCCAAGCAAAAAACAAGTGTGGGATTGCACTTTTCTTTGCAATTTCACCAAACTTGGAATTTTTCTCCCATTTTCGAGTATGCGACATGGTAAAACCAATGGTGTCATTCAAAATACAACTCGTCCCGCAAAAAACAAGCCCTCGCATGGCCATATTGACTTAAAAATAGAAAGGTTATGGCTCTGGAAAGAAGGGGAGCGAAAAACGAAAATGAAAAATCGAAAAAATCTCCGGTCATTAAGGGGTTAAAATAGCTTTTTTGCACTAAAATGATGGTGTGCTGCTTCTTTGATTTTTCTAGATAGACAGATAATAGATACAAGTATAGACAGATAAATATATGGCTAGATTGATAGTAGATATTCATGTACAATGACAAAGCTGTTGATTCGCTATTGTGAAATAGTCTTCCAAGTAGCTCCACTCATTATAGTGGATGAACCTGTTTATCTGAAGGTTGAATTCTGACCCACTCCTAAATTTAGAAATAGAAA
Source organism: Dendrobates tinctorius (assembly GCF_039654945.1). Taxonomy (NCBI): domain Eukaryota; kingdom Metazoa; phylum Chordata; class Amphibia; order Anura; family Dendrobatidae; genus Dendrobates; species Dendrobates tinctorius. The sequence continues at coordinate 8,109,790 of NW_027361806.1, forward strand.
AATACATATGTATGAAATATTAATTAGATACACATATAAATAGATTTACAGAAAAAGAGGAATAGGAAAATTTAGTAATATGACTAATCCTGAGTTACATCCTGTATTTTATTTCAGAGCAGCGCTGTCTATTCTGCTGGTGCTGTCACTGTGTACATACATTACATTACTGATCCTGAGTTACATCATATATTATACTCCAGAGCTGCACTCACTATTCTGCTGGTGCAGTCACTGTACATACATTACATTACTGATCCTGAGTTATATCCTGTATTATACTCCAGAGCTGCACTCACTATTCTGCTGGTGCAGTCACTGTGTACATACATTACATTACTGATCCTGAGTTACATCATATATTATACTCCAGAGCTGCACTCACTATTCTGCTGGTGCAGTCACTGTACATACATTACATTACTGATCCTGAGTTATATCCTGTATTATACTCCAGAGCTGCACTCACTATTCTGCTGGTGCAGTCACTGTGTACATACATTGCATTACTGATCCTGAGTTACATCCTGTATTGTACCCCAGAGCTGCACTCACTATTCTGCTGGTGCAGTCACTGTGTACATACATTACATTACTGATCCTGAGTTACATCCTGTATTATACTCCAGAGCTGCACTCACTATTCTGCTGGTGCAGTCACTGTGTACATACATTACATTACTGATCCTGAGTTACATCCTGTATTATACTCCAGAGCTGCACTCGCTATTCTGCTGGAGCGGTCACTATGTACATACATTGTATTACTGATCCTGTATTGATCCTGAGTTACATCCTGTATTATACCCCAGAGCTGCACTCACTATTCTGCTGCTGGAATCACTGTGTACATACATTACATTACTGATCCTGAGTTACATCCTGTATTATACTCCAGAGCTGCACTCGCTATTCTGCTGGTGGAGTCACTGTGTACATACATTACATTACTGATCCTGAGTTACATCCTGTATTATACTCCAGAGCTGCACTCACTATTCTGCTGGTGCAGTCACTGTGTACATACATTACATTACTGATCCTGAGTTACATCCTGTATTATACTCCAGAGCTGCACTCGCTATTCTGCTGGAGCGGTCACTATGTACATACATTGTATTACTGATCCTGTATTGATCCTGAGTTACATCCTGTATTATACCCCAGAGCTGCACTCACTATTCTGCTGCTGGAATCACTGTGTACATACATTACATTACTGATCCTGAGTTACATCCTGTATTATACTCCAGAGCTGCACTCGCTATTCTGCTGGTGGAGTCACTGTGTACATACATTACATTACTGATCCTGAGTTACATCCTGTATTATACAAATGTGCAAAAGAAAGAATCCCATTTGTACATACTTTCCATCCACTAATGCCCAGAGTCTATTCTATTATCAAAAAACACTGGCCCCTCCTCTTTAAGGCTTACCCTGACGTCGGCTCTTTTGAAGCACCAGTTTTAATCTGCACTAAACGCCCTACTAATATTCGCGATAAAGTGGTTAGGGCTGACATAGGCAGTAAACTTCCTACAACTACGCAGAGGCTACTTGCCCCTCGCCGTTGCGGCACATTCCCTTGTCTGAGTTGCGCAGCCTGTTCGAATGTGATTAGGTCAGACAGTATTACTCATCCAAGGACAGGTAAATCCTTCCCTATACGTGGCTACTATACATGTGATTCGAACTTTGTGGTTTACCTGGTAAAATGCCCATGTGGCCTCCTCTACGTAGGGGAAACAACCCAGCATGTTAAGGACCGCATTGCCAGCCACAAATCAACAATTAGGTGTCAAAAAAACTGGTTACCTTTACCTGAACATTTCACTAAATACCGACATTCAGTGGCACAATTAAAATTTCAGGTAATCGAGCATGTACCACGCCCAAGGAGAGGGGGCGACCATGTTAAATTATTAAGAGAGAGAGAAACCTATTGGATACACAAGCTAGACACTCTAGCCCCTAAGGGGCTTAATAGGGAGATAGACTGGCTCCTATAACTGCTAATAACCTTTTCCCTGCTTTTTCTGTTATTTTTCAGACTCGCTAACATGCTATTACCCTAGGTGAGTTTTGCTCCGCCCACTGGACTCTTATTTTGGATTTTTTATTTTTATTTTTTATTTTTTAATTTTCATTTTTTAGTCTTTTATCTTTTATTTTCTACTTTATTTTCTTCATAACCCTATATATACAATGCATGCATATTTAACTAGTTGCGCATGGTCAGCAACATTGTTGGTTTTTTATTTTTATTTTATTTTGTTTTTTCATTTTTTCATTCCCTGTTTTTATTTTTATTTTTATTTTTATTATTATTTTTTAATTTCATTCGCTTATTCTTTATTTACCATTTTTGTTATTTATTTTTTCCTTTTGCATATTCCATTTTCTTTTCATGGTTTATTGTTTTCCATATGCCTGCTTGTATATTAACTTTTCTTATTATTCTTTTGCAATACTATGATGCTGTCCACATGTCATACAATTATAGCCTCTACGCACTTTACACACACTATTCGGCGCTATCAGTTAAATTACAGGGACGCCAAATCTGCTGATCACCCTGACAACCATCACAGACATGCGCAGTGTCTATATTAAGACAGCGCGACGTCACTTCCGGTTCAGGGGTTTTACTTCCGGCCGGATGCGGCCACCTGGGCTCCCATATAAATACAGCCATATACTGAGGGTTATAGCATGACGCCATTGCAGCCAGGCGCGGGAGCGCCGCTTTACAGCACTATAATCACAGGTAACTCTCCCTCCAAATGACATCTATATTAGAGCGCTATTACATAGTAAATTTACTGATATTTTGCACATTATGCACAACACACATAGTAATGTAAGACGTCCTGCATTCTTCTAAGAACGTTGTTTAAACATGGCCATCTTGTGTGGATTTATTAATCTCATTATACTATTTAGACATTTTGTGGGCTAATACTTTTTGATGACATTACCATATACTTGATCAATAGGAGCATAAGTCTTCTCATCACAAGGATGGTAGTTATGCTTTTCCCCATAATGCTGATGCACTATACACCACACACAGATAACCAAACCAGAATAACTACGGTTACAACTTTATTTATTTTTCTATTTTTATTAACCATGATGTTGGCGAATTCCTTTCAGCCGTTTTACTTGGGCTATTCTCTTGGGAGTTCTCTTGCAATCTATTCAAAAGATTTGAAAACGGATTCAGGTAATCCTTTTCTTTCCCCCTATTCCCCTTATTCTATTGAGTATGGTACTAGCTTTCTGGGCTTTTGCTCCAGCTTCGTACATCCATGCTCTCTGTGAAAGCAGTATAATGTCTATGTATATATGTGTTTTTATCACTGTATTATATTTGGATAATGTGATGTTTATTTGGTGTTGTATATTCTCTTTTCTGTTTTTTCTGCAATTGTTTTTTGGTCTCTGTATATATTTTGATGTATTTTTCTCTATTTTGCAGCGATAAACTGATAAAGGCTCGGGCTGAGCCGAAACGTCGTTATATATATCGCTTCTATCTAGTGCTTTATATTCTTTTTTGGCTCCCACATCTTTTGTACATAATAAAATGAACACTTGTTGGCATTATATTTCTCTGAGTGTGCGGTGATTCTATATTATTATTGGTAATAGGACCTACAGGTCCGTTACACCTGCACCTCAATAATAAGACTTGAGTGCACGCTATTTTTCTTGATTATACCCCAGAGCTGCACTCACTATTCTGCTGCTGGAATCACTGTGTACACACATTACATTACTGATCCTGAGTTACATCCTGTATTATACCCCAGAGCTGCACTCACTATTCTGCTGGTGCAGTCACTGTGTACATACATTACATTACTGATCCTGAGTTACATCCTGTATTATACCCCAGAGCTGCACTCACTATTCTGCTGGTGCAGTCACTGTGTACATACTGTACATTACCTTATTTATTGTATACTGACCCTGAGTTATATCCAGTATCTTACTCTCCATGATTCAAGTTTCAAAGATCAAATTTTCAGCATTTGCTGCTTGTTCGGTGTCAGATGATATAGTAAAGTTCGCTCCCCCCTTGCATTACATGAGGTTTGCTAAGCAGTTAGAGAAGATATCTATCCATACACTTGCTGACTGTAGCCGGTAACAACATACAGCCAAGATGTAACAACTTCAGCTCCAGGATATAATCTGGGCTTTAAGAAAGGATATGTTTTTTGATCGGACATACATTTTCTTAATGTACTTTAACTGCAAAATATGTATTCATTGCATTATATATGTATATATCCTCCTAATAGTCCACATTAAAAGCACAGTGGACCATTGAGTTTGGATATGTAAATATTATTTGCTATCTTTTCTCAGATACTGTTCCAGGAGCTTTAAGTAAAATAACTTGGAATAAACAAATAATTTTCTAGGAATAAATGACAAAAACAATGAGATTTTCCATCCTCACCTGAGTGCTTATACCCCCTGTATATTCCTCCTGGCTGATAAAGGGAAGTGTGAGGCCTGGAAGGCGACAATGGCTTAAATAAAGGGGGCAGTGCCAACTAGTTACATGAGTCAGGTACCTGCACAGAATACCATCCCCTTTCCCTGCTCACACCTGACACTGGGATGCAGGAATAGCAGGACATCTCAATTAGTACAGTCATCACCATTATAAAATGGAATACAAGTATGTGAGGAATGAGAGAACGAAGCAGAGACAACCCCAGGCGGGGCCACAGCTCCTGTCACAATCCTAGACCCGGCGAATGTCACAGTTATTCTTGCTATATATAATTGTGACTGTCAGGATGTATAAATAGAAAAATACTTTTTTTTTTAACACATATTCTTTTTTAGCCTGTGTACGGAATGTTTCAGCCCAGTATACTTAGTCCTTTTTGAATACTTGAATCATTTGCATGCACAGGCTGATAAAAGCTGTATTGTTCACTTTTTCTGAACTACAAGGCTGTTTTTTTCTTAAAAATTGTCTCTGAACAGCCATTGAGCTCAGTGATTGGCTATAGCAGTGACTCATGATGTCCGCCCAACATCATTACTGCAGCAAAAATCTTGTCGGCTGCTTCCAATAACCCTGCTGCCTGTCAGCGGTCTTTAGGACTTCAGGTGTTTGCCTGCAGCTTCCATGGTATTCAGACTTTCTAATTACTCCAGAGTTCTGTCGGCAACCTGTTCCCGGTATTATCGGATATCTGCTGCGTATTTAGAGGTTTCCAGGGTGTCTCTCAGCTGCCTTCATCTTCCATGGTATATACTTTCTTACACCAAAAAATTGTCTGCTACCTGTCTGCAGTCCCTCCTGCTTGCCTGCCGCTTTCAGTAACCCTGATACCGGTTAGTGGCCTTCTGTACTTCATCTAATTGCCTGCGGCTTCCAGTAACCTTACTACCTGTCAGTGGACCTCAGGAATTCACCTGTTTGTTTACGGCTTCAATAACACTGCAACCTGTTAGCGGTCTTTATGACTTCATCTGTTTGTCAGCGGGTTTCAGGACCCCTTTAAGACTCTCAATTTGCCTCTATGTGTCCACCTGTGGCGTCCAGGACATTACATGTCTGCTTGTGGCTTACATGACCCTTTTAACACTTTCCATTTGCCTCTACGTGTCTGCCTGTGGCTTCCTAAACGTTTCCTGTCTACTTGCAGCTTTCAGAATCCGTTTATGACTTAGTTTGCCTTTGTAAGGAAGAGGAACAGCATCCGGTCTGGGTGAAAAATTGTATCAAAAATTTATTCTGCCAGTACAAATTACAACGTTTCGGCCATATTGTGGCCTTTTTCAAGTATAACATAACAGCACATATAGGGGGAATCTTACATACTCTGAAAAACAGGCATTGATTAATCTTTCAAAAAATACTGCTATTACGATAAAAGCTGCAGATAAAGGTGGTGCGGTAGTTGTTATGGATACGGACAAATATAAGATGGAGATTCTTGGCCAACTTTCTGATACTGCAGTGTATGTTAGATTGACTAGTGACCCTACCCCCCGTTTCTTGAGTGAATTGCGGCTCTTGGTAGATGAGTCCTTGCTTAATGGACTCATTGATCAGAAGCTATCTGAATATTTGGTGGTGGATGCTCCCCAGACACCAATACTATATACGTTACCGAAAATACATAAAAGTTTGGAGAATCCACCTGGGCGTCCCATAGTATCTGGGAGGGGGTCATTATGTAGTAAGGTTTCGATTTTTCTTGACAAAGTATTGCGACATTTTGCTACCTCAGCACGGTCTTATATTGTAGACATGAATGATTTTTTGCAGAAAATTAGTGATATTAAAGTTACTCCTCATATGATGCTTGCATCCTTTAATGTGGTTTCTCTGTATATGTCCATTGAGCATGATAGGGGTTTGGAGGCCGTCGATGTGGTGCTGACAGGCTCGGACATGGCGCCAGAGTGTGCACAACTGGTCCTAGCACTGTTAGGTTTCATCCTCAGGAGAAATGTTTTTCTCTTTGGGGATGACTATTACCTACAGTACTGCCATGGGGTCCAATGTGGCCCCAACCTATGCTAACATCTATATGGCGGTATTCGAGGACCGGTATGTGTACAATTCCATCTACTGGTGCCATGTCCGGGCCTGGTGGCGCTACATCGACAATATCTTCTGTATCTGGGATAGTAGTCTGGAGGATCTTCTTGATTTTCAAAATGAATTGAACAATGTATTCTCTGAGCTGAAGTTTACATTGACCCACTCTTATGATCAGGTCCAATTTTTGGACACGCTGGTCTATAAGAAAGATGAGTCTCTGTATACCGATCTTTTTGTAAAAGAGACAGATAGGAATAGTCTTTTGGTGTATGATAGTAATCACCCAAGACGGATGGTGGAGTCACTTCCATGGAGTCAGATGTTACGTGTACAGAGGAATGTCAAAGAGGATGATAAGTTGGATTTAAGATTGGACCAGATGTGTAAAAAATTTGTTAATAGGGGTTACCCGATGGATCGAGTTAATTCTTATAGAGTTAAGGCTCAAAATACATCGGTGGAGGATTCTAGTCGTAAGCGAACTAAAGGGCCTATGAGACGTGTTCCTTTTGTCTCAACATATTGCCCAGTTAGTGGCAGGATTGGAGGTATCCTGAACAAACATTGGAGCCTCTTACAAAAGGGTCTGCCTCAGATATCAGAATTTGTGGACAGGCCATTGCTTTCATATAGACGTGGATACAATCTTAAAGATAGATTGGTAAGGTCAGATATTGGTTCATCAAGTCAACGTACAAAGGACAATATGTCCTCCTAAGATGGGCAATTTCCCATGTTTGGGATGTGCCTGTTGTGGCAATATGTTAAAAGGTGATAGTTTCAATCACCCTCGAACAGGAAAAAAGTTCTCTATTAAAGAGAGGTATACGTGTTCATCAAGTTTTGTGATTTACTTGATTTTGTGCCCATGTGGGCTAATGTATATAGGAGAGACCACCATGGAGATTAGGGCTCGCATTAGTAAGCATAAGAGTACAATTAGGACTAAACTTGTGGAGTTTCCGATTCCGAAGCATTTTTTAGAGTGTAGACATTCAGTGAACCAGTTACGATTTAGAGTGATAGATGGGGTTCCTGTATTGAGACGTGGGGGTGATAGGGTTAAGATGTTGAAGAAAAAGGAGCTGAGATGGATATCGATTCTTGATACGTTGCAACCAAGGGGTTTTAACTTGGATTATAATCTACATACTTGTGTCACCTAATCCCTCACTTTGTGTCATTATTCTCTGTTATGGGTATATACTTATCTATGTGGCCTTTTATGGTCTTTTAATCAAATGTTTTATTATTTTATTTTTTAGTGTTTATAGGTGATACATTTGGATGGAGTGGAGGACACGGGGACTGAACAGTCCTGAATTACGAAGAGGATGTTGTCCTTTGTGAATTTTTGTCGTTATTTCTTGCATGCCAATCCCCGTGCCCTCTTTTCTGTTTTTCTCTTCTTTTTTTCTTTTTTGTAATTATCCCAATTTTGCTCCTTATATATTGTGAAACGTATGCTAATCTTGTAAAGTATGGAATATTATTAAAGTTACTATGGATATGGTTCCTTGATTCCAAATGTGGTATTACACTTGTTTTTGTTAATCAGCGCATGCGCGGGTTTGTGAGGGAGTGTGGTGTGTGATCGCGTGCTCTGGGCCTCTGCGCGTGCGCGGTCCTCCCCGGTGGGCGGTTCGTGTGGCTGATCCCTTGCATAGCACCGCGCATGCGCAGTGCTTTGTGACGGAGACGTCACGTGACCGGGTCTGCGGGGATGGGCGGCGCGCGCGCCGTGACCTGGTGGTGCGCGTCATCTGACTGCGCTCCTGATACAACCTGGCTCTGGCTGATGTTGTCATATGGGTGAGAGGGAACTCTGCCGATATATGGATTTGTGAGTCCTCATATGATTGTTCCATTGGGGTTGGCGCCACTATTATGTGATCAGGGATTGGCGGTTTATATATGGATATGTATTACTGCAAGTGATTGGTGCGTTATTTCTATGGATACCTTTGATGCATCACGACCATTGGTGGGCTGATTTGGGGATCGTTGTTTATATATGAAATGCTTTTGCAATATTTATAATATGATTGCGATTATTATTGTTAACGACTAGATAAACTGTGCTATTTAATATATATGTATCTGATGGATGTATTTATATGTATTTTATGTATGAATTTCTGTGATGGGTGTTACCTAAATGTTGATTGGCTGTGCCACACTATAAAAGGCCACCATATGTGCTGTTATGTTGTACTTGAAAAAGGCCACAATATGGCCGAAACGTTGTAATTTGTACTGGCAGAATAAATTTTTGATACAATTTTTCACCCAGACCGGATGCTGTTCCTCTTCCTTATTTGGACTATCGTTCATTTGGGTCTATGAACCTTTGAACCGGCATCCACCCCTCCATTGTGCTGTCAGCTGCTTTTTGCTGTTTATTGTTTGGACTCTGGCGGGCTTGCACCGGATTGAATATGGAAACTGCTAATCCAGAGGTGGGTGAACTGGATACTGCCATGATTTTTTCCTACACAGAGGATGATGCAAAAAGGATTTTGTCTGGAGCCCGGACAGATATGTCCTTTTTAAACAAACCTACTGCTGATATGCTTAAAAAGAAATATGAAACAGAAAGAAGGAAATGCATATCGTATGAATTGCATGCTACTACATTATGTGAACATTATATTCACAAAAATTGCCCAAACCAGCTATTAATATGTAATACTGGATATAGTACCACAACATACCAATGATTACTTTTGTGGTCACCTCATAGAACAATGTACAAGAAGTTTCCACACAATGGTACCTTGTAAAAAAGCCATCTTTATTTAAATACTAATGTCACAACATTAAAAAGAAAGGTGCTGGATCAATATGAGAGACAAAACGCATGTAAACACCATATAATATATTCATGGGAGGCTGCAACAACAATATGCAGTGTGAACACAAAAAAAAAAAAAATTCACTAGTTCAATGTCAAATATTGATTGACTATCATTAAAGAGTTGTTATACCCATATGCAGTGTGAGAACCAAGGAAGATTCACTTGCTCCATATCCATTATTAATTTATCATAAAAGGACTATTGAGTCAATTTGCAGTGTGTGCACCGAAGGAGATTTATGAAATTTCACTTGCTCCATACCAATTAGTCATCTGTAAAGAGGTGCAACACTAAAGGAGCATCCCGTCAAACTGATACTTCACAGTGCATAAAATAGGTTATAAAGTCTCATGAAACCAGTGTTTCACAGTGCATAGTTATAAACTAAGAAATATAAACACTATATAAGCGTGACAAAAAGTCACTACAACCTACCAATAGAGTTGAGCGACTTTTGGTTTTTTAGGGTTGAGTTTCGTTTCGTGAAACCCGACTTTTCCAAAAGTCGGGTCGAGCAAGATCAGCCGATTATAGGGAAAAGTCGGGGTCGTCCCGAAACACGAAACCCAATGTAAGTCAATGGGGAATAAAAGTTGGCAGTGAGAGGAGGACAGGAAACACACCTACAGTGCCCATTTGAATGCCAAAAGCATCAATTCTTCTTACTTAAGCTTGTCAACCTTAATTAACTTCATAATACAAGTTACGCACTGAAAAATGGGGGTTATTTGGCTAAAGTTGTGGGGGGTAGGGCTGGCTCCAGGTTTTCATGTGCCCTGGGTGAAAGAGCGGCCCTTTAACACATACCACAACTCATCATGCTCCGATACGGCAGAGAAATAGCGGTATAGTACAATGAAAAATACTTCACTTTTTACATCTCATGACGAGGCCCATCTATTTCTCCATACAGAATCATTGGTCCCATATAATGTTTGAAACAGTATATGATGAGCTCCACATAATGCTACAGTATATGTTGGTCCCCATGGATGAAGCTCCACTGTCTTATGGGCCCAAATAATGCTCCAAACATAATGGGCCCCATTTCTTATGCTCTAGTGTATAATGGGCCCTGCAAATGCTGCTCCAGTGTCTGATGTCCACCTTTGGAATGTTCCAGTGTATGGTGGGCCCCATCTATCATTCTCCAGAGTATAGTGCTCCCCAAAAATTGCTGTCCCAACATTGAAAACAATCAAATAAGTCTCCTCGCTAGGGAATCCCTGTACTAGTCTGGACTCCTCGTCGTTCCCATCTTCCATCTCACTGCACAGTATTTCAACCTTGCAAGTGCTGTGATCCTGAGCAAGCAGGGGGGGCCCACTCGTTGGCGACGGCACTGGCACAGGGCCCCTGATAGTACGGTGGTGTGTCTGATGGCGGGTGGGCCGAACCTGCACTTTTATCTGCAGCTTCCTCTTTGTCACCGTGTAAGATGGAACTGTATATGGGAAGGGTAACCTGAGTTTCATCAGGGTCAGATTCAGGCCGTGTAGCGTGCGAGGGGAATGTAGTGGTCTGGGTCAATGTACCAGCAGATTCATCGAGCAGTGGCTGGGCATCAGTGCACTTGTGTCGCCCCCAGGAGTACGGTCGCCACAGTGGCATTACCTTCCTCCTAGGGAGTGTGATGTCATGCTTGGGAGCAACGAAGGATCTCTCTAGCAGGTTAACTGATTGGGCGGCGCTATTCCCACAAGTCATGACCCTCCAAACAGCGTTCATGAAGGCAAAGTGTTTGTTTTACGTGGGCAGTATGGTTGCAAAGCTGAACCTTAAAGGAATGTCCAGAAGGGCACCACCAGGAGTGGAGCCTACGGTTAAATTCGACTCCACCTGGGAAGCCTCAACCATGCCAGCTACAGAAAAGATGCACACATTGCAAGCTTAATTCCGTTAACGAACGAGACTCCGTCATGCCCCGTTGTCCGAGTCCGGCTTACTAGAGGGACACATGAGGCTCTGGCACATGAGATTGGCCAATAACTGGTGTGTCATGCCCTTACATGTCCGTGGCTGCATGTGCGCTACACTGAAAAGGCCAGCGTTTGTCGCTTACAGTTGCAGATAACCCGCTGAACAACGTTAGTGATGGGGATCACTGATTACAATTATTACCCACGAACGATGATTTCCCAGTAAGTGCAGGTCAACCGCAGTTCCGGAATTAGGCCTAACCGTCATTCCTGAAAAAATGAAAAACTTACATGTGCAAACCACAGGTGCTGTAGCTTGCTTAACTGCTCGCCAGCCGTTCTCACGCCCAGTATGGATTACACGTGATTGCACAAAGGTGAGAAAGGGTACCGTATCCCCAGATAACATGTATGGATAGCATAGTGTACACATTCAAAATATATGTCTATACATCAGGAGGCAGGCTCAGACGGTGTCAGGCCCAGTATGGATTGCACGTGATTGCACAAAGGTGAGAAAGGGTTCCGTATCCCCGGATAACATGTATGGATAGCGTACACATTCAAAATATATGTCTATACATCAGGAGGCAGGCTCAGACGGTGTTAGGCCCAGTATGGATTGCACGTGATTGCACAAAGGTGAGAAAGGGTACTGTATCCCCGGATAACATGTATGGATAGCGTACACATTCAAAATATATGTCTATACATCAGGAGGCAGGCTCAGACGGTGTTAGGCCCAGTATGGATTGCACGTGATTGCACAAAGGTGAGAAAGGGTACCGTATCCCCGGATAACATGTATGGATAGCGTACACATTCAAAATATATGTCTATACATCAGGAGGCAGGCTCAGACAGTGTTAGGCCCAGTATGGATTGCACGTGATTGCACAAAGGTGAGAAAGGGTACCATATCCCCGGATAACATGTATGGATAGCGTACACATTCAAAATATATGTCTATACATCAGGAGGCAGGCTCAGACAGTGTTAGGCCCAGTATGGATTGCACGTGATTGCACAAAGGTGAGAAAGGGTACCGTATCCCCGGATAACATGTATGGATAGCGTACACATTCAAAATATATGTCTATACATCAGGAGGCAGGCTCAGACAGTGTTAGGCCCAGTATGGATTGCACGTGATTGCACAAAGGTGAGAAAGGGTACCGTATCCCCGGATAACATGTATGGATAGCGTACACATTCAAAATATATGTCTATACATCAGGAGGCAGGCTCAGACGGTGTTAGGCCCAGTATGGATTGCACGTGATTGCACAAAGGTGAGAAAGGGTACCGTATCCCCGGATAACATGTATGGATAGCGTACACATTCAAAATATATGTCTATACATCAGGAGGCAGGCTCAGACGGTGTTAGGCCCAGTATGGATTGCACGTGATTGCACAAAGGTGAGAAAGGGTACCGTATCCCCGGATAACATGTATGGATAGCGTACACATTCAAAATATATGTCTATACATCAGGAGGCAGGCTCAGACGGTGTTAGGCCCAGTATGGATTGCACGTGATTGCACAAAGGTGAGAAAGGGTACCGTATCCCCGGATAACATGTATGGATAGCGTACACATTCAAAATATATGTCTATACATCAGGAGGCAGGCTCAGACGGTGTCAGGCAAAGTATGGATTTGACAGCCCAGACTACACAGCGGAGGAGCAGGGAGAGGTAAAGATTGCAAATGCTGGGGCCCTGCCCAAGCAAGGGGAGCCCACTCGTGGGCGTCGGTAATGGCACTGGGCCCCTCATAGTACGTAGTAGGGAGTATTAGAAAGTGGCATATGTTGATGTTGGACATTCAGCTGATGCAAAAGGCGAAATAGGTCAAGTCCCAGGAAGAGGTGGACCAAAGCAAGCCATTTTTCTGTCACCCTATGTGTCATCAGGGGAAGGTGGGACAAAATCCTTGGAAACCCATGCATGGTTCATTTTAATGAAGGTTAGATCATCCACATTTTGGGTTGACAGACGGGTCCTTTTTTCTGTCAGGATTGATCCAGCTGCACTGAAGACTCTTTCCGATAGCACACTTTCAGCTGGGCAAGAGAGCTCCTGTAAGACATATTGTGCCAAATCAGGCCAGGTGTCCAGTTTAGCGGCCCAATAGTCAAAGGGGAATGACCTGTGTAGGAGAACATCGATATGAGAGGAAAAGTAGTTTGTAACCATATTTGACAACTGCTGTCTCCTGTCACTTTCCATCGATGCAGTATTACCAGTTGTGTGAGTGGTACTTGAAAAATCAGTCCACAACATTGTCATGAAACCCCTGTCTCCAACGCCGCTTCTGCTGTGTGCACCATGAACACCTCTGCCAAGCTGCCCCCGGCCCGTAGGGCTCGTGTGAGAACCATCACCGCTGCTGTGTGCTGGGAATGCCTCAAGCAACCGATTTACCAGAGTTGCTTGTTTATTATCCAGTATTAGGTCAAGGTTCTCCTGTGGCATGATGTTTTGTAATTTGCCTTTATAGCGTGGATCCAGGATGCTGGCCAACCAGTAGTCGTCATCGTTCATCATTTTGGCAATGCGGGGGTCCCTTTTTAGGATCTGCAAGGCATAATCTGACATGTGGGCCAATGTTCCCGGTGTCAATGATGCACTGCGAGTGCTGGTTGGAGGAGCACTTTCTGGCAAATCCACATCCCTCCAGTCACGCACAAACCCTGTACCAGACCTTGCCACGCCAACATTTTCACTTGCCCCACGAGATGCATCCTCCTCCCCTAAGTAATCATCCCCATCATCCTCCTCCTCCTCCTCTTCTTCCTCCACCTCGTCCAGGAGAGGTCCCTGAGCAGACAATGGCTGAATGTCATCAAGGATTCCCTCCTCGTCAACATTGGCTGCAAACGCCTGCTCCTTAAGGTGCGTCAAAGTTTGCATGAGCAGACGCATAAGTGGGATGCTCATGCTTAGGATGGCGTCGTCTGCGCTTACCAGCCGTGTGCATTCCTCAAAACACTGAAGGACTTTACAGAGGTCTTTCAGCTTCGACCACTGCACACCTGTCAACTCCATGTCTGCTCTCAAAGTGCCTGGCCGTGTATCCTCCCACAAATGCATTATGGCCTGCCTCTGCTCGCACAGCCGCTCCACCATGTGCAGGGTGGAGTTCCACCTTGTTGCAATGTCAATAATGAGGCGGTGGTTGGGAAGGTGGAGCAATCGCTGCAGCTTCTGCATACGAACGGAGTGTACAGGCGACCGGCGGATGTGCGCGCACAGTCTTCGCACCTTCTGGAGCAGGGCTGTTAACTCCGGATAATTTTTGAGGAAGCACTGCACCACCAGGTTCAAGGTGTGAGCCAAGCAAGGTATGTGGCTGAGTTTTGAAAGGGCTATGGCTGCCACAAAATTACGGCCGTTATCACTAACCACCTTGCCTGCCTCAAGATGTACACTGCCCAGCCATGACTCAGTTTGTCGCTTCAAGTACTCGGCCAGCACCTCGGCGGTGTGTCTGTCGCCCAAACACACCATCTGCAACACAGCCTGCTGACGCTTTCCACTAGCTGCTCGATAGGGGGGACACCTCGTGTGCAACAGTGGCAGCTGCAGATGGAGTGCTCGTACGACTGCGCTCTGTGGACGAGCTTTCGCTTCTGGAGGAGGAGGAGGGTCGAACGCCTACAGCCAACTGTTTCCTATACCGTGGGCTAGGCAGCACTGTCCCACCACCGCTGTCCCCTGTGGACCCTGCATCCACCACATTAACCCAGTGCGCAGTGATGGACACGTAACGGCCCTGGCCATGCCGACTGGACCATGCATCAGTTGTGAGGTGCACCTTTCCACTCACTGACTGCTTGAATGCATGGACAATGCGGTCTTTTACACGATGGTGGAGGGCTGGGATGGCTTTGCGAGAGAAGAAGTGGCGACTGGGTAGGTCATATCGTGGTACTGCATAGGCCATGAGTTCGCAGAAAGCTGCGCTTTCCACCAACCGATAGGGCATCATCTCAAACGAGATTAGTTTGGCAATGTGGGCGTTCAAATCCAGTGTACGCGGATGAGAGAATGAGTACTTTCTTGACCTACTCATAGTGTCTGGGAGGGTGAGCTGGACTTGAGAGCTGCATATGGTGGAAGTAGCGGTGGACAGGGCGGACTGAGAGAGGGTTGATGATGGTGATGGAGTTGGTGTTCTTTCTGATGGCCTAGATTCAGTATTTCGTTGATATAACAGTGGGATTCCCTGACTGCTGTGGCATTGCAACGACACCTCAACATTTGCTGCTGTGATAACCGGTGGGCTTACAGTGGGGGAAACAATGTAGCGTTGCTGACTACCTTCTTTGTGATCAGTTGCACATGTGGCACTTGAGGTTTGGTGTTGTGTCCACGCTTGCAAGTGCATGGTGGTTAATTGTCTAAGCATGCAACTGGTATTCAAATTTTTCAGATTTTTCCCTCGGCTAAAGGTCTTTGTGCACTTCTTACAGATAACCTTGGCCTGATCATGAGGATTTTGTTCAAAAAAGTGCCACACTGCACTCTTCCTACTTTGGCAGACATTTTGCGGCCTAGCACGCTGTGATCTTTTGACCCTCTGGACAAGCTGTCCAGCAACTCTTTTGATTTTTGGAACCTGTCTTTGGAGTGCTCCGGGCCTGCCAGATAACAGCTGTTGCGATGTCGATGTCTGCTGTGGATGCTCCTCATCTGAGCTATTGGAAGCAGCACCCTCTTCCCCCAATGAATGCCAATCTGGGTCAACAACTGGGTCATCCATCACCTCCTCTTCAATGTCATGTGCACCTTCCTCTGTGTCACCGTGTATGGTGGTATAGTGTGCGGGAAGGGGCACCTGAGTGTCATCAGGGTCAGAATCTGGCTCTGTACACTGCGAGGACAATGTAGTGCTCTGAGTGAATGTACCAGCAGAATCATCTATCAGCGGCTGTGCATCAGTGCACTCCATGTCAGATTCATCTTGGCCTGGGTAATTCACCATTTCACTTGATAATCCAGGCATGGTATGTGAAAACAGCAACATGGAGTAATCAGTAGTATGGCCTGCGTCATCCTTCAATCTTGGTTGGGGTGAAGGACACAAGGAAAGGTGTGGTTCATGAACATGAGCCTCCAATGATGACTCAGTACTTTTACTTTTTACAACTTCAGAAGAGGAGGCGATAGAGCTGGAGGCTGAGTCAGCATTGTAAGACAAAACTTTTTCCTGATGCTCTGGCTTTAAAAGCGGTTTGCCAACTCCTAGAAAACTAAGCCTTCGAAGCCTTATGGAGCCAGACGATGACGCAGGCTCAACACCTCCTGCATTCGGTCCTATTTTGCTCTTGCCACTACCATCAGATCCACCACCAACACCATCATTACCAGCTGCCAACCCCCACCCAATTCCATGGCCTCTTCCACCAGCCTTCCTCATTTTTTGTAGAAATGTAGACAAAATCCAACGAACTATATAGTAATGTAAAACAAGGTACAAGGTGGACACTGGACACTTATGGATTGTGTGAGGCCCACTGAATATCAGAGCGCTATGTCACAGGCTCGATGGCACAGGTGTGAAAAAAGTGACTACAGGATCACAGAGATTTTGAATTTCTGCACACACTTGTGGACACTGGACACTTATGGATTGTGTGAGGCCCACTGAATATCAGAGCGCTATGTCATAGGCTCGATGGCACAGGTGTGAAAAAAGTGACTACAGGATCACAGAGATTTTGAATTTCTGCACACACTTGTGGACACTGGACACTTATGGATTGTGTGAGGCCCACTGAATATCACAGCGCTATGTCACAGGCTCGATGGCACAGGTGTGAAAAAAGTGACAACAGGATAAGGGAGATTTTGAATTTCTGCACACACTTGTGGACACTGGACACTTTTGGATTGTGTGAGGCCCACTGAATATCAGAGCGCTCTGTCACAGGCTCGATGGCACAGGTGTGAAAAAAGTGACAACAGGATAAGGGAGATTTTGAATTTCTGCACACACTAGTGGACACTGGACACTTTTGGATTGTGTGAGGCCCACTGAATATCAGAGCGCTATGTCACAGGCTCGATGGCACAGGTGTGAAAAAAGTGACAACAGGAGAAGGGAGATTTTGAATTTCTGCACACACTAGTGGACATTGGACACTTTTGGATTGTGTGAGGCCCACTGAATATCAGAGCGCTATGTCACAGGCTCGATGGCACAGGTGTGAAAAAAGTGACAACAGGATAAGGGAGATTTTGAATTTCTGCACACACTAGTGGACACTGGACACTTTTGGATTGTGTGAGGCCCACTGAATATCAGAGCGCTATGTCACAGGCTCGATGGCACAGGTGTGAAAAAAGTGACAACAGGATAAGGGAGATTTTGAATTTCTGCACACACTAGTGGACACTGGACACTTTTGGATTGTGTGAGGCCCACTGAATATCAGAGCGCTATGTCACAGGCTCGATGGCACAGGTGTGAAAAAAGTGACAACAGGATAAGGGAGATTTTGAATTTCTGCACACACTAGTGGACACTGGACACTTTTGGATTGTGTGAGGCCCACTGAATATCAGAGCGCTATGTCACAGGCTCGATGGCACAGGTGTGAAAAAAGTGACAACAGGATAAGGGAGATTTTGAATTTCTGCACACACTAGTGGACACTGGACACTTTTGGATTGTGTGAGGCCCACTGAATATCAGAGCGCTATGTCACAGGCAGAAATTGGCTAGTGTATCACAAACTACAAGGTGTATGTAGAATTGGGCAGAATAGGAATCTCCCTAGAATGTAGGTCTGTAAGAACGGAACAAGTCCTCCACTTATCCTTCCACAGTGACACACAGATAGCTTCACTGTGGCCGTGATAACAGCCGTTACACGGTACTGAGAGGAGCGTGCACGTACACGGCTGTCCGGTGTACGTAAAATTGTCAAGCTCCGTATTTTTTAAGTATACGGACTGACACACGCTGTCTCTCTATAGTTTTGAATGTGATCAAACAGCAAATATATTTAACTGCTTGAAAGCTAGACAAAACTAGTAGGTGCAGGTCTGTAAGAACGGAACATGTCCTCGACTTATTCTCACAGAGTGACACACAGATAGCTTCACTGTGGCTGTGATAACAGCCGTTACACGGTACTGTGTGAGGAGCGTACACCGCTGTATGGTGTGAAAAAATGCACGCTCAGTACCTCAGCAGGACAAAAAAAAAAATTGGGATTGCTTTTAAAAAAGCAGTTTGCAGAGCAGTGGGAAAACAGCAATGCAGCTGTCAGGAAGCCTTAGAAGGCAGTCTAACAACCAACACCGCTGATCCACCACAATATAGCCTCCCCTTGCACTGCACACACAGTGACTGGTGTGTTGTACAGGCAAAATCGCTAGCAGCAGAAGCAGTTTTTTTTTCTTCTTCCCTGCCTAACGCTCTCCCTACAGAATCAGCAGCAGCAACCTCTCCCTATGCTAAGATCGGCAGAAGTAAGATGGCGGTCGGCATGCACGCCCTTTTATAACCCCTGTGACGCCCACCAAAGCAAGCCAATCACTTGCATGCCCTTCTGAAAGATGGTGGTGACCCCTGCCTATGTCATCACGTTGCCCACAGTGTCCGTGGATCCTGATTGGCTGAAAAAGAGCGCAAAACAAACTTTTGAAACGCGACTTTGGCGCGTAAGTCGCCGACCTCGTGGCCGACCTCATCCTAGGGTCGTTTCATGAAACCCGACTTTGCCAAAAGTCGGCGACTTTTGAAATTTTTCGACCCGTTTCGCTCAACTCTACCTACCAATAAATAAAGGTGCTTACTGCAGCGACCCTCATGCCCCGACACGTGTTTCGCAATGCTTCATCAATGGAGGCTTATCAGGGAAAAGGAGGTTGTCCCATTTTTATACCCCAGCAACTACCACTATAGGCTAATTTAATTTTCGCACCTGATTAAAAACACACACTTCCTCATTGCTGACATACAACTGCGCCTGTGCGCTACAGGTCCTATGGCTCCTAAGATATAAACCGTGCATATACAGAGTCACATGGTTTTCAGCGGCCAATGAGGTTGGGGAACAGATGTCATGTGGTTACAGGAAGGTCCTGTGCTTTATTATGCCGATCAAATCTGATGGAAACCACTCATGTGCAAATCATCTAACTTTCACAAACAAATGGAAAGCTATACACACACTTCCATATTGTAGAAGCGCCACCGCACCTATGTACTCAAGGTCCTGAGACTCCTAAAGTATAGCCCACATGTGGGCAGTATAAGCTGGCTTCCAGCGGCCAATAGGATTAATGGGCAGATGTCATGTGATTACCAAAAGGTCCTGTGCTTACTACAACAACCTAATGTGATAAAGCCACACATGTTAAATAATATAAGTTTCATAAGCCTAAAAGTATATCCACATCATATGGTTGTATAAAACTTCCACACTATTCTTTTTTGCCATTTATAAACGTTACTATCGCGCTTACACGCATATAGGCTTTATATTATATTCAATCTATATATAAGGACATAATTAACACCCATAACAGAAGGAGTTGAAAGGATTATTCAAAATCCACCTATGCAGGCATATTCGGCGCATGTTTCGAACTATGGGGCCCGTGTAAAAATAAGGGATTTCGCAGTGGTCCCGCGGTCCCACGAAAACCGGGCACTACAGTCCCAGGTAATTCAAGGAAAAACGCCATGGACACACCACGCATGCCTTGCGGCCACCCACAGTACGGACATACGCACAGCCACGAGGCTAGTAATTCTAATGCATATAATGACATACTAGAATGTTTTCCTAAAGGCATAAATCATGCGATCAAGTAATCAACAAAGACCCATGTATCAGCCACCATGTCCCAACCCCTTATCCCACTAACATTATAAATGGCCATCTTAATAAAAACAACAACCAATGCGACCAAAAAAACATGAAAGCACATGACAAATGGATATCATTATCCTATATCATCCAAGGGAAGACAGGAAGAATTAGAGTGATGGAACCACATCCAAGTCCATCTTAACCCGGATTATCTTCATCATTCCGGACATTGTTGTGGACAATCTAACACTCTTTCAACTTCTTCCTTCTTCCATGTTTCTTTTTTTCTTCTTCCTTATTTCGCCATCCACAAGGACCAACAATAAAATGTGTTCAACAATGAGTGAAGCTAATAAATAAAAAACAAAATTAAAATCACGAACGAAAAACAGAATAAACACTCCTTATTTCTACCCACAATTGCATCATCAAACTTATAAAAAGGCGCTAAATCCAAAGGACTCATTTAAGCCCTGGGGTGTGAGAGTTCCCAATCTAAAAATCCAATGGCATTCTTTCTTAGCAAGTCTATTTTGCAAATCTCCACTCCTAAGACCCAAATCCACCAAATCAATACCTTTGACAGTCAAAAGGCTGGAATTACACTTCTGATACCTCCTAAAGTGCCTAGGAAGGGTTTTTAAATTAGATTCATCGTTGGTAGTCTTAGCTTTTTCTATGTCTAGGCAGTGTTCACGCACTCTCACTTTGAGCTCACGTGTAGTCATCCCTATATACACCTTGCCACAAGGGCATTCTGCAAAATAAATCACACCCTTCGATGAACAAGTAATGTGAGTCCTGATGTTAAACTTCCTAGATTTATCAAAATTGAAAAAGAAAAAACTTTTTTTCATATTAGCACACCCTTTACATAGGCCACAAGGAAAAAAGCCCTCACGTTTGGCACTCTTCTGTAATTTTTCCCTCCCATTTGGATCATAGGTGCTATGGACCAAAATATCACGCAAATTCGGAGCCCTTTTGGCAACAAAAGATGGAACAGATGGCAAAAATGTTTTGAGTACAGGATCTGTGAAAAGGATATTCCAATGCTTTACCACACATTGCTTCAAATCATCCCATCTACTGTTAAAGTTTGTAATAAATCTTACCTGCTGCTCTTCTTTATCCTGATTCTCAATAGGTAAATTTTTATGCAATAATTGTTCCCGTGGGGTATCTTTTGCTCATATATATCCTCTTTGGATTGCTCGACGACCGTATCCACGATCTTGGAAGCGCTCCCTCAGGACTTTTGCCTGTTCTTCGAATTGGGATTTTTCAGAGCAGATCCGCTTGGCTCTTAAAAATTGTCCAATAGGTATACCAGAAATTGTAGATCTAGGGTGGGCCGATGAAGCATGTAGGAGGGAATTGTTTGACGTGGGTTTTCTGTATATTGTAGTAGAAGGGCGGCCATTCGGGAGAGCTGTAATCAATAGATCAAGGAACTCGATTTTGCGTCCATACTTGTAGGACAATTTGATGTTCTGGTTATTAATATTCAACCTGTTCATAAATAGCTCTAACTCACAACTGGACCCCTCCCAAATGAAGAGGATGTCGTCGATGTAACGAATCCAATTATGGACTCGATCAACACCGACGACACCCTCCTCCTGAAAAATGGACCACTCCCATGCCCCCATAAAAAGATTGGCATACGAGGGGGCACAAGAGGCCCCCATCACAGTACTCCTCTGCTGCAAAAATATTTTTCCATAGCCGATTCAAGTCTATGGGACTTCCGGTATCGGAATAAGAAAAACCCTTTTCTCTCCTTGTACAGCCTCTCGGGGGGGTGTACGGACCTTCCAGGGGTCTGTGCCGACTACCTGGGGGTCTGTGCGGACTGCCGGTGGTCTGTGCCGGCCTGCCGGTGGTCTGTACCGACTGTCCGGGTGTCTGTGCAGGCTGCGGGGGGCTGTGCCGGCCTGCCGGTGGTCTGTACCGACTGCCCGGGGGTCTGTGCGGACTGCCGGTGGTCTGTGCCAGCCTGCCGGTGGTCTGTGCCAACTGTCCGGGGGTCTGTGCAGGATCGTCCGATGGGACTACAAGTCCCATCGGGCGATGCCTGCTACCATGACGGTGATTGACACATTAGCCAATGATGGGACAGTAGTAGTCCCATCATCCGGCTAATGTGTTGAATGTACAAAAAAAAAAAATACATACTACATACATACTACATGCTACATATATACTACATACATGCTACATACATACTACATGCATGCAACATACATACATACTACATATATACCACATGCATGCAACATGCATACTACATATATACCACATGCATGCAACATGCATACTACATATATACCACATATATACTACATACATGTAACATGCATACTACATATATACCACATATACCGGGGGGCTGTGCCGACTGTCCGGGGGTCTGTGCCGACTGCCCGGGGGTCTGTACCGGCCTGCCGAGGGGCTGTGCCAGCCTGCCGGTGGTCTGTACCGACTGTCCCAGGGTCTGAGCGGACTGCCGGGGGTCTGTACCAGCCTGCCGGGGGGGCTGTGCCGGCCTGCCGGTGGTCTGTACCGACTGTCCGGGGGTCTGTGCAGGCTGCGGGGGTCTGTACCGGCCTGCCGGTGGTCTGTACCGACTGTCCGGGGGTCTGAGCGGACTGCCGGGGGTCTGTACCGGCCTGTCGGGGGTCTGTGCCGACTGTCCGGGGGTCTGTGCCGACTGCCCGGGGGTCTGTGCGGACTGCCGGGGGTCTGTACCGGCCTGCCGGGGGGCTGTGCTGGCCTGCCGGGGGGCTATGCCGACTGTCCGGGGGTCTGTGCAGGCTGCGGGGGTCTGTGCAGGCATTGTCCGATGGGACTACAAGTCCCATCGGGCGATGCCTGCTACCATGACGGTGATTGACACATTAGCCAATGATGGGACAGTAGTAGTCCCATCATCCGGCCTATGTGTTGAATGTAAAAAAAAATAAAAAAATACATACTACATACATGCATGCAACATGCATACTACATATATACCACATATATAATACATGCATGCAACATACTGTACATATATACTACATATATACTACATGCAACATACATACTACATATATACTACATGCATGCAACATAATTATATACTACATGCAACATGCATACTACATGCATGCAACATACATACATACTACATATATACCACATGCATGCAACATGCAAACTACATATATACCACATATATACTACATGCATACTACATATATACCACATGCATGCAACATACATAAATACAACATATATACTACATGCATGCAACATGCATACTACATATATACCACATATATACTACATGCATGCAACATACATATATACTACATGCAACATGCATACTACATATATACTACATGCATGCAACATACATATATACTACATATATACTACATGCATGCAACATGCATACTACATATATACCACATATATACTACATGCATTCAACATACATACAACATATATACTACATGCATGCAACATGCATACTACATATATACCACATATATACTACATGCAAGCAACATACATATATACTACATGCAACATGCATACTACATATATACTACATGCATGCAACATGCATACTACATATATACTACATATATACTACATGCATGCAACATACATATATACTACATGCATGCAACATACATATATACTACATGCAACATGCATACTACATATATACTACATGCATGCAACATACATATATACTACATATATACTACATGCATGCAACATGCATACTACATATATACCACATATATACTACATGCATTCAACATACATACAACATATATACTACATGCATGCAACATGCATACTACATATACCACATATATACTACATGCAAGCAACATACATATATACTACATGCAACATGCATACTACATATATACTACATGCATGCAACATGCATACTACATATATACTACATATATACTACATGCATGCAACATACATATATACTACATGCATGCAACATACATATATACTACATGCAACATGCATACTACATATATACTACATGCATGCAACATACATACTACATATATACCACATGCATGCAACATGCATACTATATATATGCCACATATATACTACATGCATACCAAAGAATTTGTGTTTGCAATCATTTTCAGGAAGAAACTGAGTGTTATCTGACAGAATTGCAGGGGTGTCAATACTTTTGGCCACAACTGTATATATGTAGTATGTATGTATGTTGCATGCATGTAGTATGTATGTAGCATGTATGTAGTATGTATGTAGCATGTAGTATGTATGTAGTATGTATTTTTTTTTTTTTTACATTCAACACATAGGCCGGATGATGGGACTACTACTGTCCCATCATTGGCTAATGTGTCAATCACCGTCATGGTAGCAGGCATCGCCTGATGGGACTTGTAGTCCCATCGGACGATTCTGCACAGACCCCCGCAGCCTGCTCAGACCCCCGGACAGTCGGTATAGACCACCGGCAGGCCAGCACAGCCCCCCCCGGCAGGCCGGTACAGACCCCCGGCAGGCCGGTACAGACCCCCGGCAGGCCGCTCAGACCCCCGGACAGTCGGTACAGACCACCGGCAGGCCGGCACAGCCCCCCAGCAGGCCGGTGCAGACCCCCGGCAGTCCGCTCAGACCCCCGGACAGTCGGTACAGACCACCGGCAGGCCAGCACAGCCACCCGGCAGGCCAGTACAGACCCACGGCAGTCCGCACAGACCCCCGGGCAGTTGGCACAGACCACCGGCAGGCCGGCACAGCCCCCCGGCAGGCCGCTCAGACCCCCGGACAGTCGTACAGACCACCGGCAGGCCGGCACAGCCCCCCGGCAGGCCGGTACAGACCACCGGCAGGCCGGTACAGACCCCCAGCAGGCCGCTCAGACCCCCGGACAGTCGGTACAGACCACCGGCAGGCCGGCACAGCCCCCCGGCAGGCCGGTACAGACCCACGGCAGTCCGCACAGACCCCCGGGCAGTCGGCACAGACCCCCGGGAGGCCGGTACAGAACCCCGGGCAGTCGGCATAGACCCCCCCCGGAAGGTCCGAACTGGCGGCGCATCATGATGCGCACAGACCGCGCATCATGATGACGTCATTTCGGCAGCCAATCGGAGCCACAGCAGTGGCTCTTTGCATTATGGGAACTTCCGATTCCGATATCCGATATTGAAAAAATATCGGTACTCGGTATCGGAATTCCGATGCAGCGAATATCGGCCGATACCCGATATTTGCAGTATCGGAATGCTCAACACTAATCACGACCATTGGTGGGCTGATTTGGGGATCGTTGTTTATATATGAAATGCTTTTGCAATATTTATAATATGATTACGATTATTATTGTTAACGACTAGATAAACTGTGCTATTGAATATATATGTATCTGATGGATGTATTTATATGTATTTTATGTATGAATTTCTGTGATGGGTGTTACCTAAATGGTGATTGTCTGTGCCACACTATAAAAGGCCACCATATGTGCTGTTATGTTATACTTGAAAAAGGCCACAATATGGCCGAAACGTTGAAATTTGTACTGGCAGAATAAATTTTTAATACAATTTTTCACCCAGACCGGATGCTGTTCCTCTTCCTTATTTGGACTATCGTTCATTTGGGTCCATGAACCTTTGAACCGGCATCCACCCCTCCATTGTGCTGTCAGCTGCTTTTTGCTGTTTAGTTTGCCTTTGTGTCTGCCTGCTGATTCGCGGACGTCTCCTGTGCCCTTGCAGCTTCCAGAACCCCTTTAAAACGTTGCATCTATATGTCTGGACGTTTCCTGTCCATTTGCGGCTTCCAGGACCCCTTTATGACTTTCAGTTTGCCTCTTTGTGTCCGCCTGCCGCATAAATGACGTCTCCTGTCCACTTGCATCTTCCAGAATCCCTTTGTGATGTTTAGTTTGCCTCCAGTAACTCTGCTATTTTCCGCGTGCAACACCTGCCTGCTGCACCGAAGTCCGAGACCCGCGAGCCCACATGGACCTTGGGCTTAGGGGATCCACATTACCTCATGTGCCCGCTTTCTGGAACACTGATAGATACAAATCTGAAAATATTCCAGCTCCACGTGGATAAAAATATTGAATCTCTATTGTGACATTAAAGCTTCATAATCCAAAAGTATCAGATGAAAGAATCCAACGCATTTCAAGTGCAAACACTCAATTCTTAGCAGTGATATAAAATAAAATGTCATAAAAGGGGGTAACAAAAGTTATTAAGGATCTGTTGATTATCATAGAAACATATCCACATTCAGAGTCTTTAGAATAGAAAGGATTCATTATTTACCCAGACGTGAGGATATCAGAAGACGCCTACTGGATCGAGAAGCTTTCTGGATGTTCATGTAATAAACTGCAGGTGCTGAGGATGTTGCCATGGATCTGAGACAGACCAAGAGTTAAAGGTTTATATACAATGACTTTACTCTCCACACAGGGAGAAGCAGTAGGGGGTTAAAGGTGACAGTATAAAATAGTAGAACAGCATAAAACAGTTATGCAGGCATTGAAATGGTTAACCTCAGAAAAATAGAACCTATCAGTCCGAGGAAAGCTTGATTGAATAGGTATACTTCTCCCACGTTGGCACCGACAACAGCGGCACTTGTAGTCTCTAGAGTCTCTTTTCTAAATGAAGCTGGGACCTCAGGGGTTAAAACCAGGAGCATGGGGACACTGCGAACCTGAGTCTCCCCTGCTCTGAGTCTCTCTATGATACATCCACTGTCTCTCCACAGGAACAATGCTGCGCACCCTGGGAAGTCTCTCTGCCATGCTCAGGGGCCCCAGCTTGGCACTGCAGTCTCTGGGACTGCGCTCTCGGGTCACCGTCTCTGCACTGTCAGGGGGGAAGTCTCTTCTAGTCACAGAGGCTACCATGACCACATACTCTACACCTCGTCCTTTGGTCTCTGTCTCTGTGTGGGAGGTTCCTGTTCTCTGGGAGCGTGGTGCTGCATCCTGGCCTCTGTCCCACATGCTCTGCTCTGCCTCTGGCGCACTCTGCTCTGTGTCTGGCACGCTCTGCTTTCGCACCCTTTCCCTGCACAGCTTCTGTCCAGCACCTCTCCTCTCTTGTCACAGCCCCCCACGGTCACATGGTTCAGTCGGTCCGGGCCCGAATGTCTTCCCCCTGGCAACCCTGCTGTCTGGCTAGGTGGTTCCGGATACGGAGCAGGAAATGTAACCCCTTTTAGGCTCTTCTTCCTCTTCACCCCCTTACATTCACACTTGACATTACATCTCCTAAAGGTTTAAACCTATGAAAACAACTTATTTTTAATTAGAATATAATATTGTCTGCTTTTCTCCCTTTTTTGGGTCTTTATTTATAATTATAATTAATGTTATTTGCGCAATTGTTAGATTTTCAATATGGAATTTCTCTTTTAAAAGAGATGGATTACGCTGCTTACTTGCCTGGAGAGACATGTTTCCCACCTGTTTGACATAATTTTAATGGAAACCTTCTACCCTTTCTTACTCACCTGCTTTGCCATTTTATTTTAGATCATGATTAAGATCACATGCTTCCATTTGAAACCATGCTGCCTTTTTCTTCTATGATAATTTTAGAAAATTTGGTTTTAATATCACAATAAAGTATTTTTATTCTTGTGGAGCAGGAATATTTTCAAAATTGCTAATCAATTTAAAGCCTCATTTAGATGTCTGTGTATCACTGTCTGAGTACAGACCACGATGCATAGACCATGATGCACGGACAGGTCGCAAGTCTACTGGCATTAGAATAGCCAGAATATGATAATTTTAATTTGATGTCTCATTATAATAATGATTATGCCAACGTAAGATAATCAAATGTTAGTTTTGTCTGTACGGGGGTCTGATGTGCCCAAGTATCATTCAGTATGAGCTACTGTGATGGCTTTGGTGCAGTTTTGGGACATTCTAGTTGGAGTCTTCGATGTTTACAAAATTTCCCTAGTTTATCTTATAATGAGTCTCCCTCCTTTAATGGAATATTATTTTAATTATAACAAGTCTGTCATGTTGCTGGGCTGCTGCTGAGGGCAGAGCAAAGTAGTGTAGTGCACATGTGCCAATTTTACTTCAGGGCCATTGCCACTCTTGTGTACTCTCCTGGTGCATGTGTATTACAGTACTTTGCTCTGCTCTCAGCAGTGGAGAGTGAGGTATGCCTGCGCAGGAAAAATTTTTTGGACGCTGTGTGGATGATGTAGGACATGTCATATACATGGAGCAGAGCAGGAGGACAGCGATTGCAGGGAGACAGGAGGCGCCGAGCAAGGCTAGCGACGCCCATCAGACCAGACCGTGTCATATGAGGGCAGGGCTGGCTCCAGGTTTTCGTGGGCCCTGGGTGAGTCTCAATGGGCCCCATTAACACATACTACGATTCAAGATGCACAGTTAAGAAATATAGGTATAGTACAATTCCAAAGATTTCACTTACGTCTTACATTACATGAGTGATATCTGTTGAAAATTCTACAATAGCGCAGAAACCGGTGAATCCTCGGACTGCAGACTTATCATTTTAGACCGGACAGTATAGTCCTCCATACAGTATTATGGGCACCACATAGTCGTCCATACACTATTATGGGCCCCATATATTGTTCCATACAGTATAATGGGTTCCATAAAATGCTCCATACAGTATATTTAACCCAAATATAATTCTCCAAATAGAATAATGGGCCCAATATGATGTTCCATACAGTATAACGTGTTCCATATTATGCTCCATACATCATATTGGCTGCATATCATGCTAAATACAGAATAATAGGCCCCATATATTGCTCCATACAGTGTCTGCATACCCTTAATCGAGATGCAATCATGGTGAGCTGGATTTCATTTTATCAATGTTACGCAATGGTTGGGTTTCAAGGGAGGTACATGCTGGCCAGCAGAGAGGCAAATAAAGCAGCACAGTCAAAGCGGGGAGAGCAAACAAGGCCAACACTGTGACCAGGAGACCTTGGAAGATGAGGCCATTATCCTGATAGAATGTTCCTCCTTATATTCTCACTAGTGAGGGACAATAATTTTATAAGAATCTCTGACCTCTTCCTCCTTGGAGGAGAGAGAGAAGCTATACATCCAGTTGAGTAAAGTTATGTGCTCAGAAAACATCTTTTTAAGGCGGATTCCACCTGAAAAAGCACCACAGATCCACCAAAAAAGTGAATATAATGGACAGCAATGTAAAAAAGACATTGCTGTGCACATAATCAGTCTTTTGTTACGTCTTTTAACCATTTCAGCGTCTTTTCTTTGAACTTTTAACATTAAAGATGTAATCAGTTCATTCTTCCAAACAAAGCTGTCATGGTTTACCGCGGCAGATGGGAGCCAGAATTTGACAGCGTCTGATTTCTCCTTCTGCTGCACTGATTAGATGCACTTGACTTTCATATTAAATGGTGTAAATTTATTTTAGCAGTGCAGAGGCTAATCTGCTCAGTTGAGAGTTCCTGGAGCGTTAAGGCTCTCAGCTGTGCACTGTTAGCCACTCCAATCTTCTATATCGTAGGGTCCTCGCTAGCACTCATTGTCAGAGTAGCTTATGCTGCGTGGCTGGAGGTTGTTGTTGGTTATCATTGGAGAAGGCATGTGGTGAATTTATCTGAGACTGTTGCTAGGTTTTGAGTGTGTAATAATTCCCTTTTTTCTCCATTTTGGTTTAACCCCATCCTCCACACCCAGGTGCATTCCACTGTTGTATGTGTGATTATATTTATATGTTTGGTATTTTTCGTTACCACTGTTCGTATTACCTTGTTAGTTTGGTGGGTGTACTATGGTACACTACTACTCCCCTCTTCCCTTGGTGGAGGAAGGGTACAGACTGAGGACGGATCCAGGAGCTAAGGCAAGGTACGTGGCCCCAGCATCTTCACAATCAGAAGTAATCCGGGGAGCAGGGTGAGCTAGGGCGCACCTAGCATTGGGGGCAGGAAAGGAGCCTGGCGTCCAGGGACACCCGACAACAGAGTCATGACAGAAGCTGCCTGCTGTAATTAAAATCACAGGAAAAAGATGGCAGAAAAAAAATTTGGCAAACTCACCGGCAAAGTCACATAAGATAAAATAGCGACGACTTTTTCCTGAACTGGCTTCCCCTACAAAAACCTCAGAGGCTTTGTGTTTGGAATTAAGATATCATGTGTCTATACCCTAAGTACCCTAAGGAGAAAAAACAGTTGGCATAGCAGCACAATACATTTATGCTTGTCATAGACTGAGAAGAAGATGCTGTTCCTTGCTCTTACTGGAGTTATATCTGTCCCTCATTTGTAGATGTACCACATACTTTGGTAATGCTAAAGTGCATTTGATTCTGCCAAAAAAATGATTTTAATTTGAACTGGGAATATTGATTATAAGTAGATTGCAGTATATCGTAATGTAATAATGAATGCTACACTGTTCTTCATAAGAATGCAGTGCGGTATGTGATCGTTTCCTCCCTTTGTTAATTGATTTCTTTGCATTAACTTGTGACTAATGGTTTTTCTAGGAGTCTTCAGCCTTCACCCTGATACCCTGATCCATCTTGCCCCATGCCCATAGCTATATATAGGTTAAAGTTAATGTAGACAAAAAGTTACCTGTGTCAGGACATTGCTGCAGGCATAACTGCAGTTTCCGAAACCTTTTCTTATGTTGAGACCCCAATTAATCACTAATATGATGCACACAACTCACAAACAATGGTGAACTAGTGTCCAATGGGCCCCATAGCAAACTTGATTCTTCAATTTCAGTGATTGAATCTCATATGCACATCACATACATATACACATTACACACATAGTACACACATATACACATTAACTTCCTGGCTGATGTCTTGAGATGTTGGTTCAGTATTGCCACATAATCTTCTTTTATCATGATGCCATCTATTTTGTGATGTGTACCAGTCCCTCCAGCAGCAAAACAACCCCCCAACATGATGCTGCCAACCCCGTGTTTCACAGTTGGGATGGTGTTCTTAGGTTTCAAAGCTTCTCCCTTTTTCCTCCAAACGTAACGATGGTCTTTATGCCCAAAAAGTATAATTTTAGTTTCATCAGACCTCAGCACATGCCTCCAAAAATTATGGTCTTTGTTCCTGTGTGCTTTTGCAAACATTAATCTGACTTTTTATGTTTCTTCCGCCATCATCTTCACAAGATCTTTTGCTTTTGTCTCTGGGTTGATATGAATATGTCGGACCAAAGAATGTTCACTTCTGGGACATAGAACCCGTCTTCTTCCTGAGCGGTATGATGGCTGGACATTCCCATCTTGTTTCTACTTGCGTATAATTGTTTGTACAGATGATCGAGGCACCTTCAGGTGTTCTGTCCCCACATGAGGCGAATGGAGGTGTAGTTGATTGGGGCTGGGAGAGATTCCTACCTTCCATTTCCTCAATGCAGGGCAGACAGGACCATGTTGCTCCAGCGTCTGGAGAGATGATACACACCAAGGATTGTGAAGTCCAGACTTGTTTATTTGGAAATCTGGACATACAGAATATGATTGGTAATGCAGTACTTCTCCAGAAATGCAGGTGTAACAACCAAGATGGTACAGCAATAAAGTGTGAGCAAAGTGTGCAGCAAATTGAGCAACAAATGTGTGCAGAAATCTGAGAAAAACTGATGCCTTTCACAGCTCGGTACAGGCGTGTCTCTCCCTGGTGAAAATGAAACTAAGAATAGCTGCGCGCAGGAAGAGAAGGCGTGATCTGACCCGAAGTGGAAGGCATGTACTAGAATTAATTAGCTGCAGGCTGCTGTACAGAAAAAGGACAGCAGGTGGCAGCAGACCAAATGCAAGACTGTACACAAAGACTGGTAATATAACATAGTCCATGAAACCATATATGCATAACTTTAGACGGAACAGCACATCAGGTATCTTGAAATTGTACCCAAGGATGAGCCAGACTTATGCAAGTCCACAATTGTCTTCCTCATATCTTGGCTGATTTCATGAGACTTTCCCATGATGCTACACAAAGAAGCAGTGTGTGCTTCAGGTGTGCATTAAAATACATTCACAGGTGTTTCTGTAACGAATGGAAGCGGAGGCAGAGATGGTGAAGTTCACATTCGTTTTTATTTTTTAAGTGGAACCTCGGGACCACAGTCCGGGGGGCTCCGAAGGGGGCGTGACTAGTGAGCCCCGGGTACCCATAGTAAAGCCCCTCTGGCAGGGCCAGAATGGAATACCCGGAGGACACAGGTGCTACCTCCAGTTAGACCCCGAACACGTGGCAGCTGTACCAGCGGGACCAAAAGGGATAACAAAAGTTACAGCAGAGTCCGTAATGAGACGGGTCCTGGATCCGGGTAGTTGGTAAGGAGTCGATTCCAGTGACCTTCACACAGTCCTTGGACTGGGATGGCTGTTGGCAGAACGGGATGGCTTAGGCCCAGATGGTTGCAGATATAACCAGGTAACACAGGATACTGATATGCTGTGGAGACAGAGAGCATTAGACAATGTACAGAGACTGCAGACGCAGCGCAGACAGGTTAGCATGAGAACCGGATGTAGCAATGATAGATACTCGTTGCTCCGGTGCTCTCCCTATGGAGAAGAGGCCAGAAATAGCAGCCTGTGCGCTGCCATTGGTTAATTGCACTTTTTAATAATGCACGCCGCCCCTTTAAGAAGGCAAGAGAGCGGGCGGGCGTGCCCTAATAGCCTTAGCTACAGATCTCCTCACAGGACGCCAGGAGGAGGAGGGAGGCCAGAACGCTGAGCAGCAACATGAGATCCAGAGGAGGCCGGCTGCTGCCTAAGGGCAGCATGTGAGGCTCGAGGTGAGTGCCCAGAATGGAGAGCAGCGGCAGGCCTGGACGCAACGTCAGGACGGAGGCCAGGTGTAACAGTGGCAGACCTGGGCGTAGCGCCAGGACGGGGACCGGGTGTAACAGTATCCCCCTCTTTACACCCCTTCTTCTTCAAGCCTGCATAGAACTGTTTAAGGAGAAGAGGAGCCTGGATGTTCTCCCTAGGCTCCCAAGATCTCTCCTCAGGACCAAAACCCTTCCAGTCCACCAGGTAGTAGGTCTTACCCCTTACTTTTTTTACGGCCATGATTTTTTTACGGCCTGGTTTTACCTCAAAAACATCATCCTCCGAGACAGGGTCAGGAGTGGTACCCGGATCCTTAAAGAAGGGGCTCAAAACTACTGGTTTGAGGAGAGAAACATGAAAGGAGTTAGGCACATGTAGGGAAGTGGGCAACTTCAACTTGTACGAGACTGGATTGATCTGTCTCAAAATCTCAAATGGTCCGATGAACCGGGGACCCAATTTGTAGGATGGCATCTTTAAACGGATGTATTAGAAGAGAGCCATACTTTGTCTCTGGGGCGAAAGATAGGCGCATCCAAACGTCTCTTGTCCGCATGCCTTTTCATACGCTGGGAGGCTTTCTCCAGAGCAGTTTTGGTATCCCTCCAGACCTTAGAAAAATCTTCGGAGAAAGTATCGGCAGCTGGAATGCCAGATGATCCAGAGATGGGAAGAGGTATTCCGGGTTGCAATCTGAATACAATCTGAAAGGGAGACTTTCCAGAAGATTCACTTACTTGATTGTTGTAAGAAAATTCGGCCCAGGACAGTAAGTCTACCCAGTCGTCATGATGGGCGTTGACAAAGTGACACAGGAATCCAGCCAGGATTTGATTTGTCCTCTCCCCTTTCCATTAGACTGGGGATGGTATGCTGAGGAAAATTCCAGTTCAATTCTTACCAGTTTACAAACTGCTCTCCAGAATCTTGAGGTGAACTGGACTCAGACACGATGTGGAGAGGGAAACCATGGAGACGGAAGATGCGCCGGATGAACAGATCCGCCAACTCAGGAGCAGTTGGAAGACCGGGTAGCGGAACGAAGTGAGCCATTTTAGAGAAGCGATCCACCACTACCCACACCACAGAACAGCCAGATGAGATCGGAAGATCTGTAATGAAGTCCATTGCGATATGTTGCCAGGGAGCAGACCGAATTGGAAGAGGCTGAAGCCTACCTGCAGGTAGGTGCTTGGCCGTCTTGTTACGAGCACAGGAAGGACAGGCTGTGACGTACTCCAGAATGTCCTTAGCCATGGCAGGCCACCAGTAGTACCGGGAGATGAGTTGCAGAGTCTCTCTGGCCGGCGTGACCAGCCAACTTGGACGAGTGACCCCGCCAAAGGACATGAGTACGTTCAGAAGCTGACAAAGTCTTCCCGGGGGGAAGCCGGGCAAGATCAGCAGAAGCGACCGCGACTAACCTTGAGGGTTCAATGATGTGCTGCGGTTCTTCTTCTTGATCAGGAGGTAGAAAGGCTCTGGAAAGTGCGTCTGCTTTGACATTTTTGTCAGCTGGGCGAAAATGAAGAACAAAATTAAAACGAGCAAAAAACAAAGCCCAGCGGGCTTGACGAGGATTCAGCCTTTGCGCAGTTTGGAGGTAAGCAAGGTTTTTGTGATCGGTGTATATGACTACCTGAAGAAGAGCTCCTTCTAGAAGATGCCTCCACTCCTGTAGAGCCAATTTGATAGCCAACAATTCCCGATCTCCAACAGAATAATTCCTCTCTGCGGAAGAAAAAACCTTGGAAAAAAAAACACAGGAATGCATTCGCCCGGAGGACGATTTCTGGGTTAGTACAGCTCCCGCACCTACTGAAGAGGCATTGACCTCAAGAAAAAAAATTGTTCATTGGAGTTAGGACGATGAACAGGTGCGACAGCAAAGGCCTTTTTGAGAGAAACAAAAGCCTCCTCAGCCTCAGGAGGCCAATCCTTCGGATTTGTACCTTTCCGGGTTAGAGCTGAGATGGGTGCCACTCGGGTGGAGAAGTTAGGAATGAATTGTCTGTAGTAGTTGGCGAAGCCCAGAAATCGCTGTATGGCCTTCAACCCAGACGGACGAGGTCACTTGAGTACAGCCGACAACTTCTCTGGATCCATTTTTAATCCTGTGGAGGAAACAATGTAACCGAGGAAAGGCAAAGAGGATTGTTCAAAGAGGCACTTTTCAAACTTGGCATACAGTGCGATGCGAGACCAAGTCGGTAGAAAAAAATCAGAATGTCGTCTAGGTAGACAACAACACAGGTGTAAAGCAGATCCCTGAAAATGTCATTGACGAACTCTTGGAAAACAGCGGGTGCATTGCTTAGATCAAATGGCATTACCAGGTACTCATAGTGGCCTTCACGGGTGTTGAAGGCTGTTTTCCATTCGTCTCCATCTCTGATTCGGATCAAATTGTAAGCCCCTCTGAGATCCAGCTTGGTGAAGATCCTGGCCCCTCGGAGACGGTCAAACAGTTCTGGAATTAGAGGCAAAGGGTACCTGTTTTTTACCGTGATCTGGTTCAGTCCTCGGTAGTCGATACAGGGCCGCAGGGATCCGTCCTTTTTCTTCACGAAGAAGAAGCCTGCTCCTGCCGGTGACGATGATTTTTGGATAAACCCTCTGGCCAAGTTCTCCTGGATGTAGTCCGACATAGCCTGAGTCTCTGCCTGGGAAAGAGGGTAAACTCTCCCACGGGGAGGAGATGTTCCAGGAAGAAGGTCTATTGGACAGTCATACGACCTGTGGGGAGGAAGTTTTTCAGCCTCCTTTTTCCCGAAGACATCCGAGAAGGACCAGTAAGCGGATGGTAATCCAGGCAGGGTAGCAGGTTGGACCGGGGGTGAAACTGGTTCAATCCGGGTTAAACAATGGTCCGAGCAGTAATCTCCCCAATGCAGAATTTCACCTGTTCTCCAATTAAGGACTGGTTCATGTTTCTGAAACCAAGGCAAACCTAGAAGCAAGGGGTGAGACAAACCAGGGTACACATAAAAAACGGATTCTTTCAGAATGCATAAGACCTACCCGGAGTTCCACTGGCTCAGTCTGGAACTGGACGGGTTCGGTCAGAGGCTGGCCATCGACAGCGGTTACCCGCAACGGATTGGGAAGAGCTTGAACTTGTAAGTGGTAGCGATCCACAAGCGTCTGCTGGATAAAGCTTCCAGCGGCTCCGGAGTCCAACAAACAGATTCCAGAAAATTTTATTGCTCCGCAGGTCTCGGAGACTGAGATCTGCAATGAAGGAGAGGAACGTTCTCTACCTAGGGTGGCCTCTCCTACCGAGCCTAGGCACAGGAGTTTTCTGACTTCTTTGGACAGGAGCGGATCAGGTGTTCGGAACTACCACAGTACAGACAGCTTCCGTCTTTGCGACGCGCCTCCTGGCGGCGGCAGGCCAGACTTACTCGATCTACCTCCATAGCTTCGGGAGAAGAGGATGAGGTAGACATCTTGGAAGAATTAGAGTCCAGGTGGTAGGACCTCCTGTCACGCTTAATCTCTATGGAACGCTCCTGAACGCAGGTCAATCTGGGTCGCCAAGGAAATCAGGTCATCCAAGATGGTAGGCCTGTCCCGTCCTGCCAGCTCATCCTTAATTTTTCCAAATAGGCCCTCCCAGAAGGTAGCCAGCAAGGCCTCATTGTTCCAGGATAGCTCAGACGAGAGGGTGCGGAACTGAACAGCATACTGAGCCACCGTGAGGGTTCCTTGGCGTAAACGAAGCAGGGCAGAAGCGGTCGACGTGACCCGGCCAGGTTCATCAAAGGTCCTGCGAAAAGTTTCTATGAAAGATTGAAGATCATTAACCAGCGGGTCTCCTCTCTCCCATAACAGATTCAGCCAGGTGAGAGCCTCTCCTGCTAGATGTGACATAATGAAGCCCACTTTGGCACGGTCAGAAGCAAACATATGCCCCAATATTTCAAAGTGTAGGGTACACTGATTGAGAAAACCCCGACACTGAGTGGGATCACCATGGAAGCGGGTAGTAGACGCCAGGCGGGGGCCCTTGCTTGTCATGACAGCAGGTACCTGGGTGTTGCTAGGTGAATCAGGAGCAGCCGGGTTCGGCAGAGAATCCATGCGGGTGGACAGGTTACGTAGATACGTCGTGATCTTATCCTGTTGATCTCTTAAACGGGTCACCTCTTGGCACAACTCCAACGTCGGAGGCCTCTGGGGTCCAGCGGATTCCATAGCCGGAGCAATCTGTAACAAATGGAAGCGGAGGCAGAGATGGTGAAGTTCACATTCGTTTTTATTTTTTTAAGTGGAACCTCGGAACCATGGTCCGGGGGCGCCGAAGGGGGCGTGACAAGTGAGCCCCGGGTACCCGTAGTAAAGCCCCTCAGGCAGGGCCAGAATGGAATACCCGGAGGAAACAGGTGCTACCTCCAGTTAGACCCCGAACACGTGGCAGCTGTCCCAGCAGGACCAAAAGGGATAACAAAAGTTACAGCAGAGTCCGTAATAAGACAGGTCCTGGATCCGGGTAGTTGGTAAGGAGTCGGTTCCAGTGACCTTCACACAGTCCTTGGACTCGGATGGCTGTTGGCGGAACGGGATGGCTTAGGCCCAGATGGTTGCAGATATAACCAGGTAACACAGGATACTGATATGCTGTGGAGACAGAGAGCATTAGACAATGCACAGAGACTGCAGACGCAGCGCAGACAGGTTAGCATGAGAACTGGATATAGCAATGATAGATACTCGTTGCTCCGGTGCTCTCCCTATGGAGGAGAGGCCAGAAATAGCAGCCAGTGCGCTGCCATTGGTTAATTGCACTTTTTGAATAATGCACGCCGCCCCTTTAAAAAGGCAGAAGAGCGGGCGAGCGTGCCCTAATAGCTTAGCTACAGATCTCCTCACAGGATGCCAGGAGGAGGAGGCAGGAAGGAGGCCAGAACGCTGAGCAGCATCATGAGATCCAGAGGAGGCCGGCTGCTGTCTAAGGGCAACATGGGGGCTCGAGGTGAGTGCCCAGAACTGAGAGCAGCGGCAGGCCTGGACGCAGCGCCAGAACGGGGGCCAGGTGTAACAGTGGCAGACCTGGGCGCAGCGCCAGGACGGGGACCGGGTGTAACAGTTTCTCTAATGAACTCAGATGTTACCAAAAAATCAGAAGCTTCCAAACACATGACATCATCAGACATAGCAACCTTAGTGTCATGATTCATTTATGGATTCGTGGCAGCGCTGGTTCGACTATGTTTTAAATGTACATTTTTTGCTTTCAGGCCAGCAGGCGATAATGTAAGTTTCCCTTGCTGCAACTGCAGAGTTGCTAGGTCAGCTGACGTGAATGGTGACCACTCCCACCCCATCCTTTAAATAGTCAGCTGATGCATCAGCTGACTGCGGGAGATAGAGCATTCTATATTGACCAATCCTGGAGTAAGGTGATCTCAGGTTTCAGTAGTGCCTCTGCTGGTTTCTTGAGTTTGTGATCCTGGTGCCTTTCTTCTGCAGTTTGGTGCTTTGTAGCAGAGAAAGTTGTAAAGCTGAGTTTTGTGTTTTTACCTCATCTGTTTCGTGTTTGTCACTGTCCCCTGTGTTGTTCCATCTGCAGTGGTGAAGCTAGCGGCTTTGCCGGCCAGTGCACTAGCCAGGGCTGTGCGAGGTGAAAACAAGGGATAAGGTTCCTGACGGCGGTGGGGGGGGAAGGACCCACTTAGGGCATTAGGGGAGTGCAGGGGCAGGCTCAGGTTTGAGCAGGAGGAGACCAGCCCTCATTTCCCTATCAGTAGCGCTTTGCTCTCCCCATTTCCATCCTGTTGTGTGTGTCGTGCCGTCCGCTGATCAATCCCCTGGTGGGATTGTGACACTTAGTGTACGTAATCTTTTGACTTTGCTTTAAGCAATAAAATTGCCTTAAAACATTCTCTCTCTCATTATTCTGGCATTACACAAATATTAATAATTGTGCTAATCCTAATTAACCTAAAACAGGAAACGTTTATACTGATTTCATGTCAGATATTGAGAAAAATATGCAGCTGTGTCTTTTTATATAGTGTATGCAAACTTCTGGTTTCAACTGTATATTCACATTACACACGTCTTGTATTTAAAAAAGTGCACTCAAAGACAAGGTATAAGAATGTACAAAATAATTTTCTTCATTCTATTACAAAAAAATTACACATAAAACAGCAAGACCGCTGGGATAGGCGAAAACTTTTTTAAGGGGGAATTACCCTCTTAATGTGCACTGCACCATCACAGTCAACACGCTTACACGCTTACTACAGTTTTTGAATATCAATGTCAGGTAGACACTGGAAACCCCCATGATTAATGCCACTGATACAGCACTGGAGACTGACTTGCTAAACCACAAGTTTCGCAAGCAGTTACCTGGCAATGTCCTTTTTTTTTGTTTTATGTCCCTGTGAAAATTGTGTTTAAGAAAAAAAAAAAATCTCCATTCGCCAATTGGGTTGAACAGACGTGTCAGAGTTGATTAAATATTCAGAGATAAGAACAAAGCTGTTCATCGTTAATTGTGAACTTAAGTTCCTGGTAAACTTGCTGAGCACAATGGATTAACTTGTTTGTGAAGTTTGACAACTGTAATCTGACTAATCCCTAACTATATAAATATCTAGATATTTCCATTGAGTTCAGCTGTGCTGTAGCGGATATGAAAATTGTTTGTGCTACCTAAATGTCAGGTGAACACTGTGAAGGCACAAAAAGGGGTGAACAAAGTGGAATAGATCTGATATAATAATAAGTTCCGCAATTAGATGTGTTAAAAATTATTTTCTTGTGCTGAGATCATCTTGTAAATGTGCCCCAGCCATGTACTGTCTTATCTTCTGTGACCGATCATGCAGAGATGCTCCAGCTCTTGGTCAGGGGAGAAAGAATAAGAGAGTATACAGACAACACAGCAGGGGCTCGCAGCTGCTTCTTTCTGTGAGGTAACACATTTCCCTACCTGATCTATCACAAGAGCAAATGTTTCTGCTGCGTCTCCAGCCCTCTAGGCTCATCATAAGTCCAGTAAGTGATGTAGGAGCTCCTACGTATATT
This sequence comes from Dendrobates tinctorius, assembly GCF_039654945.1. Classification (NCBI taxonomy): domain Eukaryota; kingdom Metazoa; phylum Chordata; class Amphibia; order Anura; family Dendrobatidae; genus Dendrobates; species Dendrobates tinctorius. Next base: position 8,149,941 of record NW_027361806.1, read on the forward strand.
CTATATGTCTGTCAGCAGTCTAAATGTAATATATTCAATATTTGCATGCATCTCAGTGCTTGCAGACAATGGTAAATTCTTTTGTTTGTAGATGGGTAATTAGGCCTCTTTCACATCGGATCGACGGATCCGTTGCAGATTGTGAAAAACTGATGCGACGGATCCATTTTTTCGGCAGATCCGACTGACGGATCCGTCAAAAAAACGGATCGGCTGTGTCCGTTTTTTCATCCGTTTTATCCATTTTTTTACTGATAAGTTTTTAAAAACACACACAGACATAGATAGACAGATCTATAGATAGATATGGGATAGATAGATAGATAGAATACATATATATCCATAGATATACTGTATCTATGGATATATCTAAGGATATATATCTATGGATATATCTATGAATATATCCATAGATATATGTATAGATATATCCAGAGATATATCCATAGATATATGGCCATATATATATATATATATATTTTTTTTTTTTTTTTAAATGGCGTGGGCTCCCGTGCAATTTTCTGCGCCAGAGAAAGCCGACAGCCGGGGGCCAATATTTGTAGCCGGGGGGGGGCAATATCCATGGCCCCTTCCCAGGCTGTCAATATCAGCCCGCAGCTGTCTGCATAGCCTTTACTGGCTATTAAAATAGGGAGACCCCCCAAAAAATGACGTGGGGTCCACCTATATTTTATAGCCAGAAAGGCTACGCAGACAGCTGCGGCCTAATATTCATAGCCTAGGAAGGGGCCATGGATATTCCCCCCCTGGCTACAAATACCAGCCGCAGCCGCCCCAGAAATGGCACATCTATAAGATGCGCCAATTCTGGCACTTAGCCCCTCACTTCCCACTGCCGTGTAGCTGTGGGAAATGGGATAATAAGGGGTTAATGTCACCTTGCTATTGAAAGGTGACATTAAGCCAGGTTAATAATGGAGAGGTGTCAATAACACACCTTTCCATTATTAACCCTAGAATAGTAAAGGGCTAAAAAAAGACACACACACATTAATTAAAAATTCTTTTAATGAAATAATCACACCAAGTTTTGACATTTATTAATTTGCTAATCCAAAAAAAGACCATGTTCTATTAAAAAAAATTAAATAAAAAAACAATATACTTACCTTTCCGCAGTTTAGTCAGGTCCCCTGCTGCAATCCATCACAAGGGGTTAACTAGTTTACAATGGGAACCGGTGCTAATGCTACCAGTCCTGCTGTAAACCACTGCAGAATGAATTAATTCATCTCTGCACAGGTGCCCTAGTTGACCGAGGATGAACTAATAAACGTGGGAAAGTTTCTAAACTTTTTCCCACACTATCAGTTCACTGCCAGTCAGGCAGGGAGTCTGCGCAGCCTCAGTGACTTCCGCTGAAGTCAGTGAGGCTGCGCGGAGTCTCTGGCTGACCTGAAGTGAACTCGATAGCGTGGGAAAGTGCCAGAATTGGCGCATCTAATAGATGCACCTTTTCTGGGCAGCTGCGGGCTGCTATTTTTAGGCTGTGGGGGGCCAAGATCAATGGCCCCTTACCAGCCTGAGAATATCAGCCCCCAGCTGTCTGCTTTAGCAAGGCTGGTTGTCAAAAATGGGGGGGACCCCATGCAGTTTTTTTAAATTATTTATTTAAATAATTTAAAAAATAGCATGGGAAGCCCTCTATTCTTGATAACTAGCCTTGCTGAAGCTGACAGCTGAGGGGTACAGCCCCCAGCTGTGAGTGTTGTCTGGCTGGTTATCAAAAATAGGGGAAGACCCACGCCTTTTTTTATTATTTATTTATATTCAGCGCAGGAGTGGTAGATGAATACTTCCATCCACCGCTCCTGCTTTCACTGCAATTCGTAGTAGTAGCTGTCAGATGATGGGATCAGTTGTCCCATCAGCTGACACCAGTGACCAGAGGTAAACTGAGCATGCTCAGTTAAAAAAGCAGAACTCGTCGCCGGATTCCGTCATGTGACAGACTATGACTTTTCGACGGAGACAAAAAACGTTCCTTTGTGCGTCGTCTCCGGCCGATGGACAAAGAATTTCCGACGGATCCGTCGGACAACGGATGAAACGTGCGGCCATCTGTCGCAATCCATCGCTAATACAAGTCAATGAGAAAAAACGGATCCAGTGGCATCAGTTGCTGGATCCATTTTTTTCCAAATTCGACGCATTTTGACTGATGGCAAAAAACTGATGTGTGAAAGAGGCCTTAGATAGATAAAGAAAGTAGGCGGCATTCAATTATGGGAAACTATCATAAGTCAAGTGAAACTTTTAATAAGCCGTATGTGCAACAGGCAAAGTTTTGGCTCCACAGAGCCTTTATATGTGACATTATACAAGAGGTAACTTATTAATATTACTTCTCTCATTATACAGCATTTGTCGGCTCCCATTGACACAAATTAAACATAGAGGTCAGCAATGAAGCTTACTTATGAATCATGAGTGAAATATGAGCATAATGAGATAGAAAACAGAGTGTATGTATGTATAGAAAATTCTTACAGGGAGGAAAATGTAGAGAGGATAGCAGGTAGCGAAGTTGGAAAAATATGCAGCTTCTGTCTTAGACTGGGGTCACACTTGTGAGTGTGATGCAAGAAACTAGCGTGAGTCTCTCGCATCAACAACGGGCACTGCCGCCGGCACTCGGGACCGGAGTGTGTGGCTGCATAGAAATACATGTAGCCACACGCTCCGATCCGAGTGCCGGGACAGGGATAAAGGAAACGCACCACACCGTGTACACACAGAAGAATACAATAATGTGCAAGGGCAACCAAAAAATACAACACAGGGAGGCAAAATGGCAACAACGGAATATACTACACCAGAAACCGTATGCTCCTTAGACTACCACTCCAGACCGGTATCGCTAGCACAAGGCAAGAGCTATAGTTGGCGACGCCCATAGTCACGCAGGACAATTTAAAGACAGAGGGCGTGGCTAAGCCCTCAGCCAGAATGACAACCTGGTTAACCCAATCCAAGCCAGATCAGAAGACCAACCAGCGCCGCTGAAAACCAAGTGGTAGGATGGGGTATTACCGCTGTCTGCCGGACACCCTGGTGTGAACAGTGTCCGACATGACAACGCCGCTGCCCATCTATATTCCAATTCTTCCCATACCAGTACCTGCCCCTCCTGTGTGAACAGGTCTCTACCTATTCCATACACCACTCCTACCTGTCCGTGTCCCTGTGCCTTCCCAGTCAGCCGTACCCATCTGCCAGTGTCTCAGCCGTGCCCGCCTGCCAGTGTTCTGTCCCTACATGAGGCGAATGGAGGTGTAGTTGATTGGGTCTGGGAGAGATTCCTACCTTCTGTTTCCTCAATGCAGGGCAGACAGGACCATGTTGCTCCAGCATCCGGAGAGATGATACACACCAAGGCTTGTGAAGTCCAGACTTATTTTTTGGAGATCTGGACATACAGCGTATGATTGGTAATGCAGTAAGTTTTCCAGAAATGCAGATGTAATGACCAAGGTGACACAGCAATTTGTGAAGCAAGTTGTGCAGCGCATGTGCAGCAAATGTGATTCAGCAAAGTGTATGCAACAAGTTGGTAGCAAGTTGATTCAGCAAATTGGTCAAAAAACTGATGCCTTTCACAGCCCGTACAGGCGCGTCTCTCCCGGGTGAAGTGAAACTAAGAATGGCAGCTAACAGGAAGAGAAGGAGTGACTGACCCGGAAGTGGAAGGCATGTGCTAGAAATAATTAGCTGCAGGCTGCTATACAGAAAAAGACCAGCAGGTGGCAGCAGACCAAATGCAAGACTACACAGCATTGAAATAACACAATCTATGAAACCCTATAATCATAACTTTAGACGGAACAGCACAGCCAGTGTCTCAGCCGTGCCCACCTGCCTGTGTCTCAGCCGTGTGTTACGATTGAGTCACCGTAGGAGGCAAAAATAGCAATGCTAGCTAAGTCCAGAAAACCGGAGAAGTTGGCAGCTATCGGATTGCAGACCCCTGAACCTATCAACACAACTAGCAGTAGCCGTGGGGGGCTCCTACGATGCCCTAGGCCCCTCGATCACAGCCGGAGGACTACATAGCCTAAAGACAGAAAGGGAAATCTAAACTGCCCCAGAGCAGACCCCAAAGCAAAAGGCAGCCCCCCACATATAATGACGGTGAAGCAAGAAGAAAGAACAAAACACAGACAGAAAGATAGACTGAGCAAAGATGGGGCCCACGCTAGCTTAGATAGGAAAGGACAGGAAGGCTGCTGTCTGCAATCCGTGAAAAACCCTATGAAAATAAGAGCCAACAAACTGACAGTAAAAAAGGCCCTGAAGACGCTAGGCTTCAAAAAAGCTATGTCAGTACTCAGGAATATTCTGAAGACAGAGCAACAGGCAAAAGGAGATTCAGCTCATCCCAGCAGGGCATGGCAGAATCCAGAAAAGCAAGGAAAACAAAACACTAATGCAAAAAGGCAAAGAAGAAATCTTAGCTTTAGATGAGCAGGAATCAGACTGGTTTCCTAGAAGTCCACAGAGAAATCACCCGCAGGCCAGAAGGGCGTCGGCAGCCTTATATCCAGTCATTAACTCCACTCAGCCAGTCATCATCATCAGCCCCAGGTGTTTGACAATCAGGCTCACTACCTTTCTTCACCAGAAGAGGGAGTTCCTCGGGCCTCAGCAGTGAAGGGGAAAATGAACTCACAACAGCCGTGCCCGCCTGCCTGTGTCTCAGCCGTGCCCGCCTGCCTGTGTCTCAGCCGTGTCCGCCTGCCAGAATACCAGTCGTGCCTGTCATGCTCACCTGCCTCAAATTAGTCTAATTCACCGCACACTCAAACAGATTTCATGCAAATGGGGGAGACAAACAAGAAAATATAGCACACAGTAGAAGCGATATAAACAAGACGTTTCGGCTCAGCCCGAAAACTACTGTATGGGCACACGTCGGGGCTCGGAAGGGAAGTAGTGACGTTTTGGAATGCAGACTTTGATGGAATGGTCTGCGGGTGTCATGTTGCCTTTGGAGAGCCCTTAATGTACCTAAACAGTGGAAACCCCCCACAAATGAGTACGCGGGTCGGGGCTCGGAAGCGAAGTAGTCACGTTTTGAAATACCGACTTGATGGAATGGTCTGCAGGCATCATGTTATGTTTGCAGAGCCTCTGATGTGTCTAAACAGTGGAAACCCCCCACATGTGACCCCATTTTGGAAACTAGATCCCCTAAGGAACTTATCTAGATGTGTGGTGAGCACTTTGAACCCCCAAGGGCTTCACAGAATCTGTCACAGGCAGTTCTGCAGACTTCCTCTTGCCTGCGCTTTGCAGGCAGTGAGGAAGTCAGCTCCCTACAGGCCCCCGAAGGTCCCTGTCGCCATCTTGGATCCGGGGGCCTGTAGGGAAGGAGTCTCCCGCAGCAGCGCTGCACATTGCGCTGCCGTGGGGGGCTCAGGGAAGCACGGAGGGAGCCTCCTCCCTGCCGATGCTTCCCTTTAACCCCCGGTACACCGCGATCGTGTTTGATCGCAGTGTACAAGGGGTTAACGTGTTGGGGCGGTCCGTGACCGCCCCTGACACATTGTGCCGGGTGTCAGCTGCAATAATCAGCTGACACCCAGCCGCGATCAGCGGCGCTCACCACGTGGGCGCCGCTGATCGCATTAGACTTTCTATCCCGTCCTTGGGAATTAAGTCCCAGGGCACATGGACGGGATAGTACGCCTAATGGCAGAAAGGGGTTAATATATATATTGTTAATGACATATAGGTGCTAAGTTCATGAATGGTAGACTATTCGAAAATTAGGAAAAAAAACAAATAAAGAAAACCTCGAACTTGTGGTCAAAAAGGAAAATACCAGGACTGATAAATATTTCAATAAAATTACCTTTATTAAACGACAATGGTAAATGGTAGCACTACATCAAAAAATGTGCCTGTACTTGAAATATAAAATTACACATAAAATAATAAAAACATACAATGACAAAAAAGGACGGCGGACCAAAAAGGAGGGGTAAAAAAATGAATAAACACATATGAGTTACAGTCATATAAATAAGGCCCCAAATAAATATAAAAAGGGGCAGGGAGGGAGGACGAGGACAGAGTCATAAATTGTTGTCAGAAAAACCATAAGGGAATGTATTAATAAAATAGGATATGAAGTGTCAAGATGATTATGGTTATTAGATATCAATATTACCAATGCTATTTTCCCCCAAAAATACGAAAAAATATTACCGTATATACATATAATCATACAAAACAAATGTTGGAGAGCACTGGAGTGTATTCTTATGCACTATAAACAGGTACAAAGGACTTTAAATGAAAAGTGTAGCGGGCATGTGCCACAAAAAGTAAACCTGCAGTAGTGCATAAACCATAGGTGCATTTGTGAATAAAGTGCTTATGTGCAATAACAGTGGTGCAGGAGCAATAAAGAGGCCTATACCTTTAAGGTCCGCCATTCAAGTACAGAGCAGGCCCATCTGGGGATCCATTTGTCATTTTTTTCTGCTTTCCACCCGCAGTCTAATGGGCAGACCGAATGAGTTAACCAGAATCTAGTGACGTATCTCAGGTGATTTGTTTCTGAAAATCAGGAGTACTGGGTTACATATTTACTGTTAGCTGAGTTCATTGTAAATAATTGTTGTCAGGAATTGTCCAATAAGTCCCCGTTTTTCGTGGCATCTGGGTTCAAGCCTCAGTTTAGTTCTTTTAATCGCAATCGCCTTTCTAGATTACCGAAGAATGGTTTTCATCTTCTATTTCTACCATATGGCACGGGGTTACGAATAATTTGCGGAAGACAGGATCCGAATATAAGATTGTGGCTGACTGGAGACATTTGGAGGGTCGGGACCTGTGTGTTGGTGACTTGGTGTAGCTGTCCTCTAGGAACATTAAGCTAAAGGTTCCATCTTGGAAACTGGGTCCCAGGTTTTTGGTCCTTATAAGATCATAGCCATCGTCAATTCCGTAGCAATTCGCCTTGCCTTATCGCCTACCTTTATGATCCGTAATGTATTTCATAGTTCTCTCCTCAAAAAATATGTTGCTTCTCCTGTACCATCACCTCTACCACCATCTCCTCTCATTGTTGATGAGTTTCAGGTTGCAAAGATGTTGGACTCCCATCTTGTTCGCTGGTCGCTTTAGTGTCTGGTACATTGGAGGGGGTATGGTCCTGAGGAGAGGATGTGGGTGCTAGCATCTGATGTTCATGCTAGACTGGTCATGGCACACCCTGATAAGCCTGGTCCTGAGGTTCCAGAGGTCCGTCGTAGAAGAGGGAGTACTGTCACAGGGGTTACAGCGACAGTGTGGAGTAAGAAGACCGCAGCTCCTGATTGCTCCTACTCCAGCGCTGAGAAGAAGCACTTCTTCATTTTAAATGCGTTTATTTCTTCTGGCAGAACGGGTTAATCGGCCATGTTGGAAAACCCTGTGCTCACAGCTGTGCTCGGTTAGCCACTCCTTTTCCCTTTATAATCTGGGCTCTGTTACTAATCCTTATCAGAGCTAGCATTCGCTGCATGGCTATTGGTGGGAGAGGAGTACATAAGAGAAGGAGAGTTGAAGGAGTTATTAGCGACTGCTGTTTGGTTTGTATGCATGGTAATTCCTTATCCTTCTCTGTTTTGGTTTATTCCCCTAACTTCACACCCTGGAGCATTCCTGTGTTACGTGTGAGTGAATATTTTGCATACCTGGAGCTTTCTGTTAACCCTTGTCTGCATTGCCTTGTTTGTCGGGTTGGTGTACGACAGTGCACAGTAGCGCCCCTTCTTACTTGGGTGGGGGAAGAGAACAGACGGAGGGATAACTTAAGAGATAAGGCAAGGGCGAAGGCCCTGGAATCTTCACCATCTCATGAATACCAGGGAGCAGGGTGAGCTAGGGCGCCCCCTAGTGTTAGGGACAGGGAAGGAGACCCTGGTCCCGGGTTACCCGACAGCTGTGTCGTGACACTCTCTAGTCTGTTCAGGGGCATAGGCGTCTCTCCGTTTTTCCTGCTGTACACTGCACATCTTCCTTTTCAGGTGAGGTGTTGTGTCAACCTAAGCTCTCTATGAAGTAATTGTATAAAGTGATGGTTAGTCATAAACTCTAGGCATAATACTTAATACAGTAACAATTCTCCTTATTTTATGTACACTGTCTCTCTATTGGTCTTTCTTACCAGGTTTAATTCTAGAGAATACACGTTGATGATCATGAGTTGTAAATCAGAACATCAGAAAGTGCTCACAATGGATCTAATTATACATTGCATCAGAATGTGACTAGAAAGCAACACATAGTATAGACTGATGTACTGTAGGCTGTAATTAATGGTGTAACTTTAATGACCATTTGTGTAGCCGGCATCTAAGTGAATTACTTATAAAACTTTCATTGGTATTTAATATTATGTATACAATAACATTCAGCTTGAGATGCAACTCTGGTGACTGGAAGGTTATATAGCAAAAAATGTATCCGAGAGAAAGGACTCCAAGAAAGATTTATTGGATCAATGTGCACAAACCTGTTTACAGTTTCTCACAACATCCATCAGAAAACTGAGTGCAGCTCTGGAGTAAAATGCAGTATGTAACTCAGGATCATTAATGTAATGTATGTACACAGTGACTGCACCAGCAGAATAGTGAGCACAGCTCTGGGGTATAATACAGTATGTAACTCAGGATCAGTAATGTAATGTATGTACACAGTGACTGCACCAGCAGAATAGTGAGCACAGCTCTGGAGTATAATACAGGATGTAACTCAGGATCAGTACAGGATCAGTGATGTAATGTATGTACACAGTGACTGCACCCGCAGAATAGTGAGTGCAGCTCTGGAGTATAATACAGGATGTAACTCAGATCAGTAATGTAATGTATGTACACAGTGACTGCACCAGCAGAATAGTGAGTGCAGCTCTGGAGTATAATACAAGATGTAACTCAGGATCAGTACAGGATTAGTAATGTAATGCATGCACACAGTGACTGCACCAGCACAATAGTGAGCACAGCTCTGGAGTATAATACAGGAGGTAACTCAGGATCAGTACAGGATCAGTGATGTAATGTATGTACACAGTGACTGCACCCGCAGAATAGTGAGTACAGCTCTAGAGTATAATACAGGATGTATCTCAGGATCAGTAATGTAATGTATGTACACAGTGACTGCACCAGCAGAATAGTGAGTGCAGCTCTGGAGTATAATACAGGATGTAACTCAGGATCAGTATAGGATCAGTAATGTAATGTATGTACACAGTGACTGCACCAGCAGAATAGTGAGTGCAGCTCTGGAGTATAATACAGGATGTAGCTCAGGATGAGTAATTTAATGTATGTACACAGTGACTGCACCAGCAGAATAGTGAGTGCAGCTCTGGAGTATAATATAGGATGTAACTCAGGATCAGTACAGGCTCAGTAATGTAATGTATGTACACAGTGAATGCATCAGCAGAATAGTGAGTGCAGCTCTGGAGTATAATACAGGATGTAACTCAGGAACTGTACAGGCTACATGATATATACACACAGTGGGTCAACTAGAAAAACTGCAATGAATTTTCAAAGGAAGACATTTATTTATGAAGTTTTATTTCCTCAAACTGTCAGTATCGGAAAGAATAAGACATGATTGTGCCAAAACCGGGACACACTACTTGTCTTTTTGTATGGCTTTGGAATACTGTAGTGTAGGTGGCTACAATATGTGCTCCTTATGAATGGCCTCTGTGTTATTTGTTGTACTATGGAATATAATACAGCTGGGCTGTGGCAGGCGTTACGTTCAGGAGTCACTTTCTTACTTTCATTGCTCCATCAAGTCATTTGAAGTTAATGTAATCAATTAATAAAAACGCCCATTACAAAAACATCTAAGCAATGTCTGGAATTATTAGAGCCTTTAATAATATGCAAATCACTTAAACAAGTCAATAAAAGTCAATTACAACGTAATAAGGCGGATTTAATTGTGAACTGAGTTTTCTAGAACCAAATTGCTTTAGGTCATCTGAAACTTCTCTTTCAGGTTTCCAATAAATTTCTTGTCAATGTAAGGGGGTGAAGTATAAGAAGGACAAGAAAGGGTTTACCTCCTCTGCTCCATGCCCGGAACCATATAGCTGCATAGCTCCCAAGTGTCCCGGATTCCACGGGACAGTCCCGTTTTTGCCCCTTCCACCCGCTGTCCCGCCCGCGATACTATTTGTCCCGCACTGCAGGGAGACAAGTCGCACGCCCCTCCCCATACTCGCTGATAGGAACTGAAGGAGTTAAATTGAGTTCTGTCTATGTTGCATTCTCTTGTTTAAAACCTTATCTGTTCTTCGAGGAGATGTCTCAGACATCTCCCTTGTGAACCAAGGTCAAATACCTCTGCTTTTTCGCCTAAATGACTTTCTTTGTCGAAAACAAGTTGTAAAATCATTTGTACTGCGCATGTCTGTAAAATGTTTAAATTCTTTACTATAAAAGACGGAAGCCTAACTGATAAGCCAGAGGCGTCTTGGCAGGCATCCCGAGTGGTATTATACAGCTGGTGTCTGTGTAGTTCTTCTCGACGGAGCTGATTTAATTAGAGACATATGATGCTTCACACCTAAGAACATCGGTCCTTCAGATGAAAGAGTAATCTGAGGGATCCCGACAGTTTCCTGGCGCCCGAAACAGGGACCTGATATAGGCACCTCTCCAAGACTACCCGATCTACAGACCACTCCAGTTACTGATGAAATTGTGAACAGCAGACCTAAACACCTGGCCAGGTAAGAGATCAATTTTTCTCTTCTCTGCTCTTCATAATCTATCATTATAACTAAGGTCCGTATAAAGGGGAATCTAGTAGAGGAGGGGGCCGTAAAATCAGGTCCATATAAGAACTCTGAGGAAATCGGGTGTGACACGCATATGTAATTTCTGCTCGAATGAGAGGTTACTGTAGGTTCTGTCTGTGCACAGCTATTTTTAGAAAAAGAGCTGATGCAAATCAAAATGGGAGAGGTCTGACATTATGGAATATAAGGCTGGGTGAACAGTTCATACTGCGCAGCCCGGACGGACAAGTTTTTCACAATAGACGATTCCGCACTAGGAATAGAGGAGGTTGTTGAATGGCTACTTTGATTTGAAAGGTTGTGGAAAGTAGAAAAATAAGCTGCACAGTAGGTATTCGTTCAAAGAGTGGTGATATTGCCTAACTGGGTCATGTGACAGCGTCCTTTCGGGGAGGTCACCGCCTAAGCTTAAATCAACACCCTTTATGAATAAACCTTGTGACAGATAAGAGTGTGACCGAATGAGCACAGGACCGTGAAATGAGCCTGTGACAGGATATGACTGAAGAACCCCAGTAGATGGATACTTTATTTACAATCCTGTGTGTTGTGGGAGTATTTCTGTTCGGATGCTACATAGCATATAAGTACACGAAACACGTAGTACACCGAGGAACAGACACTCCATTTAGCCTGTTAGCACCTTAGGAAGAAGGTAACGAGGTATAGTAGAGCCTAGTCTTGAGCTTACCCAATACACCACCTAAGGCAGGGGACTAACAGGAAGACAACAAGAGAGACAGGATAAGAATAAAAGATAAGATGGGGAACAGTCAGGGAAAGATACCTGAAGAAGGAAATCGGTTATGTGATATAATTGAGGATAGATATGGAAGTAGTGCAGCAAAGAACCTGGAAAAAGTATTAATCAAATCCAAAGTGCAAGATAGGCAGGCTGTGTGAATCCTTGTATATATGTCTATGAGAACCTCTGAATAAGATGAGAGATGAGTAATTGAGTAAAAAAAAAAAAAAAAATCAGTGAATGAGCACGTATGAATGAATCATCACACATCATTTTTGTGTCAAGAGATTTGTGACCTTTCTAGTTGTGGTGGAATCCCGGACAGATGCGTTATAGATATTTCAAATCTACATCTGAGACTGAATGAATTGAGTAATGATATAGTTCGTGTTATATGTGGCATTACATTGTAAAGTTTCCTGAATGCATTTGGCCAGAAAAAGGGCAAGGCATGGTTAATCTCATTATACAGTTATCTGCCCTTACAGTGAAATCCCGTGATTTTGAGTTTCTTTGTGGAAATTGATTTTGATAAGTCTAAAGAACTACAGAATTCTGTGAAGGATGCTGCATTCTGACGGGAGGGGTGAAGGATGGCGCTGCGTAGTTTTTCTTCTCCCTTCGCTCTTATCTCTGCTGAGTGTGAGTTGTGCTCAAAATTCTCTGTAATTCTATCCGTAAGGTACACGCTGAAAGATTTGTGCATTTTAAAGCAACAGTACTTAATTGAAGATTGGAAGTTAAAAGTAAGATATGGTGCCTAATTTAGAAGGGAATTGTAAGTGATTGCTTGGTCATTAATGTGTTTGAACCTGCTTCTAGTTGTGTGATTGATTTGTATAGCAAATTGTGTCAAATTACAAGAGACAGAGAAGGAAGGAAGCAGTAAAACAAGTGGGACAAATATTGAAAAAGGCAAAAATACCAGAGTGTGAATGTTTGGATGTACAAAAAGGCACAGACAAGTGAAGAAAATAGCAAGTGAATAAATGATGCTTGAGAATGTGCAGCAGTATGGAAGGTGTATTATGAATGTTTGATTGACAAAGTGTAACCAGAGACCCAGACAAAACAGATGGACTTGTAAACACTGTGGTCAGACTCAGACAAACCCAGACTGAATAGCTACTTGTGTGACCTGTGCTACTGACCTAAGAGAATTGCACTAAATCTAATCCAGACAAGATCATAAGAAGCTGACATAATAGTGTGGATAGTGGGTAGTGGGGACATTGGCCCTTGAGGAGTAAGCTGACAGTAGACATCAGACGGCCAACCCCAGCAGGACCTAGAAGTGTGACTAGAATAAGAAAGATGCAGGTGTATTATCCCTGGAGCCCCTCTGACCAGCTAGCTTTGCTGAAGCAGCTGCCTGCCCCTGAAGACCAACCATTCCCGTTTTACAGACACATAAAGGAAGTACAGCAGACATATAAGTGTACCTGGGCAGACCTAGAGAGGTTGGTGAGTTTAAAGGCAGGTGACGCACTAGATCATATAATTAAGACACATACAGATGTGACAAAGAATCAGGCTTGGGGCATGGATGATAAATCTGCACGATCTGGGGAAACGTACTGTGAGTCACTAAGACAATGGGCTGCAGTGGAACAATCAGAGCAGTCTGTACTCCTGACTAATGTGACACAGCAAAGAGGAGAGAGAGTAGAGATATACCTTGGACGGTTACAGCTGAAATGGGCAGACATGGGGTACATTTGCATAAACCCACTTGATGTTAGAATACTGGTGAATGCATTCATTGACGGTATGAACAAAGACTTACGAGACGCAGTACAGACAGCCAGACCTGAATGGAGACATGTAGATCCGAAAGACCTCCTTAAGGTAGCTAAAGAAATTGAGCAAACAAGGACAATAAAACGACCTGTCATGTATGCTGGAGCACAAGGAAAAAAGTGGAGACGTAATAGGGAAGACATGTGAGATGACACTGACGATCCATGCCATACTCCTACAAGTTCAACCAAAACATCTGTCTATGGCCAGACAGCTCCGACTTGAGTGTGCTCTACTAATTCCTGAGTATGTCACTCCTCAAAAGATGTAACGTTCTGAATCCAGCCACCCTCCTGCCTGTGGATTCAGAAAAGGGGGAATTGGTGACCGTATTGGCAAGTGAGGAAGGATACTTTGACATGACGCATGAACATGTCTGCATAGAACTGATGAGTCAGGAGACAGTTGGGTTTGCACACATTCATGAAAAACCTGTTCCTAATGCAGACTTTGAGTTTCTTTTTTGTAGATGGCCCCAGATACCACCAGGATGGACGATTCTACACTGGATATGCAGTAGTATCCTCACATGAGGTAATCCGAGCGGAACCACTCTCTCCTCACATGTCGGCGCAGGAGGCAGAGTTGAAGGCACTCACTGAGGCGTGTAGAGCCGCTGCAGGTAAAGTCGCTAATATTTTCACAGATTCGAAGCCCATTAAAAATGCAGAGCTGGTGAAACAATTGATGGAGGCATTGATGTTACCAGTCCAGGTTGGCATTGTCAAGGTAAAAGCACACACAAAGGTGACTCCGTGGAGGTAGAGGGCAATAGAAGGGCGAACGAGGCTGCTAAAATAGCACAAGGCGGCCTAGAGAGAGCAGTGGACGGTGGCGGGGAGTCAGCGTATTCCAGCCACATTGGGTCTAGATGTCCTGAAATCCCTCCAGCAAAAGGCTGCCCAAACAGAGAAGGTACACCGGAGGAGACTGGGAGCTGAGCTGAACTCAAATGGAGTATGGGAGAATAAGGATAAAATGTGCCCACCAAAGTCCCTGTTCCCAATCATGGCGCAAGCAGCACATGGCCCCAATCACACCTCAAAAAGTCACATGTGTGCCATGGTAGATGCCTTCTGGATTGCTCCTGGCTTCAGTTGCGCAGCCGCGAAACTTGTACAATCATGCCTCATCTGTGCACAGCACAACCCAGGTAAAACAGTAAAAGTCCCTAAGAAAGCGACATCTAGGCCTCTCTACCCGTTTCAGAGACGGCAGATTGACGACATACAGCTACCAAGGTAGGAGTGTATGCAAATATCCTAGTATGTGTAGATCTCTTCTCTGGATGGCCAGAGGCCTACCCGGTGAAAACGGCTACAGCTCGAGCCACTGCAAAGAAACTGGTGATGGAACTAGTACCACGATTCGGTGTCCCTGAAACAATTGAATCAGACAGAGGTACACACTTTACTGCTGAGGTAATGCAAAATGTAATGCAAATGATAGGTGTAGAACAAGCATTTCATACACCCTACCACCCACAGAGTTCAGGGAAGGTAGAAAGAATGAACGGGACACTGAAATTGAAAATACAGAAAACCATGGAGCAGACCCATAGACCATGGCCAGAGTGTCTCCCATTAGCATTATTCTCAGTAAGGTACACACCCACGGGGAAAGCTAAACTGTCACCCTTCGAGATACTGTTTGGAAGACCACCGAACACAGGGTTGTACTACCCACAGGTCTTAACACTCAATGTGGATAATTTGACAAGTTATGTAATCCAGTTGCAAAAGCATTTAACTCAAATGCATTCTCTAGTTTTCTCTTCCACTCCAGATCCAGATAGTGTGGAAGGAACTCACTGTCTACAACCTGGTGATTACGTATATGTCAAGAAACACTCCAGAAAGACCCTTGAACCCCGATATCAGGGACCTTACCAAGTACTCCTAACAACGCCTACTTCTGTTAAGTTGGAAGGACGACCAACCTGGATCCACGCATCGCATTGCAAACTAGCCACAGGAATTAACAAAGCATAAGAGTGCATAATGTTTTGGTTTGGTTTTGTTGCATTATCTGTAATAATGGTAGCTGCGTGGGATAGTCTAAATTCTTCAATGTCCTTGAATAATAAGTTTATACAACATCATGAAAAAATACTAAATGATTGGTCAAATCATTTGCTGGATCTGCACACATTCACCAGTATCAGCCACTAGTATTCCGTTCCTTGTTATTCCTATGCCACCCGAGGAATTATTTGCCTGGACCAGTTGTTCTGATACACTTGCTAATAATGCCACAAATAATGTGAAGTTATGGAACACAACTGTTGGAATATCTATTGTGGGATGGGTAGGATACCCTTGGTGGCAGGGTAATCTTTCAGGAAGTAATACATACCTTCAATATCTGGCATATAAAGGGGGGGCTTGGGTACCCAGGAATAGAACTCGATTAACCTACCTGGGGCAAATTCCAATGTATGGCCTACAAGTTAGTTTTAATGTAACTTCCCACTCTACTGATGCCTTCAAACCAATACTGCTAGAAAGAAGGTTGCATAACACGTCCTGGGAGTATTTCAATTTATTTCCCCAGGGCAATAATGAAACTTGTTTTAATATTTCAGGTAATATACCTTGCAACGAGTCATCTGGATATGAGAAAGGAACTCCCACCTGTAGAAATCCCGATGTAGGGTAGTGTAGCCCTTTAGGACAACTTCCAAATTGGTGTATGCTTCAGAATGTATCTGCGTTCATAGATTTAGTTCATAGACTGGTATTACAACATTCAGCCCTATAGGACCTACCTAGTGACATGTACTGGATATGTGGAGACAATGCATATAAATGGTTGCCAGTAGGGGTAACAGGTGCTTGTACTCTGGGTCGTTTGACTCCAGCTACCTTTGTTATTCCGAATGACCAGTTGAATACTCAGAGCATACCTAAACACACGTTGTACAAAAGAGCTGCTGACAATACACCTCGCCTCTCTGGAAGACCACATATAGTGCAGATGAGTGTGGCCAATAAAATTGTCAGCTCTATTTTTATTTATCCTATGATTACTCAAATGTGGGATAAATTAGTCAGGGCTACAGATTACTTAGATGACCAAATATGGGATATATTGGATATATCGAACACCACCGTTGCTGTCCAAAATCAGCTCATCATAGCCACTAATCAGCATACCATAGTATTAGATTATTTAACTGCAGCGCAAGGAGGTATGTGTCAAGTCATCGGACCAGCTTGCTGTCATTATATAGATCCCAACAGTAGTTTAAAGTTAAGATCAAAAATAGAGGATGTTCAAAAACTTAGAGATCAGTACAATAAAGACAATGATCGTACTAAGGATAGTTGGTGGTCAGATACATTCTCCTTTCTTAATCCAGCTAATTGGTTTAAGGGTATTGGAGGCTGGATAACTGGGATTATACTAAGTCTATTACGTATTGTTGTTTGTATCTTCGTAATATATGTGCTATTGAAACTTGTTTTTTGGTGTATCTCTGTATGCAAGAAAAGATGTAGAAATAGATAAGGAAGTTTGACTGTAAACAACAAGAATTTAACTATTATTCCTTTGAGTCCTAGATTGACATCTCATTTCTGGCATGAAGGAGCGTACTCTTGCAATGATGGACGTGGCTTCAGTATCTGGGGGATGGAGAAGGTAGAAGACCTGTCTCCCTTGGGCAACCCGTCGGCCTGGGATAGTACCTGGTGAACGAGCCACTATCCGCTGTTGTTGCAGGATCCAGTGTTCCAGATTGTGGAAAATGAAGATGTCAAAGGGGGGAATGATAGGAACTGAAGGAGTTAAATTGAGTTCTGTCTATGTTGCATTCTCTTGTTTAAAACCTTATCTGTTCTTCGAGGAGATGTCTCAGACATCTCCCTTGTGAACCAAGGTCAAATACCTCTGCTTTTTCGCCTAAATGACTCTCTTTGTCGAAAACAAGTTGTAAAATCATTTGTACTGCGCATGTCTGTAAAATGTTTAAATTCTTTACTATAAAAGACGGAAGCCTAACTGATAAGCCAGAGGCGTCTTGGCAGGCATCCCGAGTGGTATTATACAGCTGGTGTCTGTGTAGTTCTTCTCGACGGAGCTGATTTAATTAGAGACATATGATGCTTCACACCTAAGAACATCGGTCCTTCAGATAAAAGAGTAATCTGAGGGATCCCGACATCGCCCTCCCAGAGACGCACCAAAGCCAGTCACAGCCTGCAATGAACGCTAGGCTGTAGTTAGGCTAGTTTCACATTAGCGTTTTTTTGCGCAGCGCATCGGGCGCATAAAAAACACAAAGAAAAACGCAAAACAAACGCGCTTTTTTTAGTGTCATGCGCACGCTGATGCGTCAAAAAAACGCAGCATTGCTTGTGTTTTACATGCGTTTTTGCATGCGTTTGCGTTTTTTATGCACATGCGTTTTTAGGTGTGACATTTTTTCCATTGTCTAGAGAACATTCTAGACTTGTTTACCTCAAAAACGCATGGGCAAAAAAACGCAAGCATGCGCAAGACCATGCGCACGCACGCGTTCACATAGACTTCAATGTGTTGTTTTTGCGCATTCCGTGCGCAAGCGTGCGCATGCGTTTTTTTTTACGAGACAGGGCGGACCAAAAAATGCAACATGTTGCGTCTGGCGCGCCTGGCGCGAAAGACAAAAAAACGCATGCGCACGAAAACGCACGTGTGCGCAAGACCATGCGCACGTCATGTTAAACATAGGTGCGCAGTGCGCATGCGCATGGGTGCGCACGATGCGCTGCGCACAAAAGCGCTAATGTGAAACCAGCCTTAGTTCTCTTCTCTGTGCGCACAGGACCTGTGATGAGGTCACAGGAGTAGAGGAGTCAAGAGTCACAAGATCATCATGTGACTCCTCTCCTGTGACCTCATCACAGGTCCTGTGCGCATAGAGAAGAGAACTAATTACAGCGTAGCATTCATTGCAGGCTGTGAGGGGTGTGTGCAGGACTCTGCTGTGCTGGTTGTCATGGTCCTGGATGAGTGAAGTTTGTGTGGGGTCAGGAGGGGTTTACAGGGAGGATGTAGCAGAGCCGTGTGTGTATGGAGCAGAGCAATGTGTGTACAGAGCGGAGCCGTGTGTGTATGAAGCGGAGCCGTGTGTATGGAGCGGAGCCGCGTGTGTACGAGGTGTACGGAGCAGAGATGCTTATAGAGCGGAGCTGCGTGTACGAGGTGTATGGAGCGGAGCCATGTGTGTACGGAGCGGAGCCGCGTGTGCATAGGTCCCAACCATCCCGATTCCCGCGGGACAGTCCCGATTTCGGGTCCGTATCCCACCGTCCCTGCCGGGAAGCTTTCTATCCCTCGATCGCAGTGTATGGCCGCAAAATACAGCACTCTGAGCCGCACATCACGTTCCCCCGTAAGTGAAGTACTGTAAGCTGACCGCCGGAAATGACTGCTGACCTCATTTCCAGCGGTCAGCTTATAGCATGTCACCACAGGAGGAGGTAATCGCTCGGGACTCCACGGGAGGACAGAGAACCGGCGGCGGCGCATCAGCGCTGCATACAGTACAGTATGTCACCTCTGGAGGAGGTAATCATTCAGGACTCCGCGGGAGGACAGAGAAGCGGCGACGGGCGGCGGCGCATCAGCGCTCCGTACCCGGCTCTCACTCTAACAGAGATGATCATCCCAGATCTTGCCTGTCTCTCTCTGTCACATGCTGCCACGGCGCATGGAGCGGCAGCATGTGAGAGCGAGACAGGCAAGATGGGATCTCATATGTTAGAGAGTGAGAGACTGAGCCGGGAACTGTATGGAGCACTCACTTGTCCACCGGGCCGGGGGGGAGGGATTGTTTACAGCCTGGCCAGAGAGTGACACAGATAGGGCTTAGGCGCTGCACTGTGCCAGCCATTTCTTTTCATATCATCCTCAGTGCTTTGGATGATGTGGAAACAAATGGCTGGCACAGTGCAGCGCCTAAGCCCTGTCTGCGTCACTCTCTGGCTGTAAACAGTGTCTCGCTTGGCTGTCATTCCTCAGGACTGAGAGATTAGTATATGGCCACTCACCTAGGGTCTTGACTGTCACTGCGATCTGCTTGGTAAGAGGAGGGGGCAGGTTGATGAGCACCACCAGGTCCACGTCCTGGTGCAGTAATACGTCATCGATGCGGCTGGTGTAAAAGGGCACAGTCATCTCCTTGGTGAGCTCCTCGGCCTCCTTCTGCGTCATGCCCCTTAAAGCCTTCACAGAAAACCCCTCCTCTTTTACCCAGTTTGCATTAATACTTTAATTCATTACTTTTAAATAAATTTATTTTTTTCTGTTTATAATTATTGTTTATGAAACAGTGTGATCAGCAGTGCTAAATGGGTGTGGTTGGGGCATGGATATGGGCGTGACTATTAAAATGGGCGTGGCCTAAAATTTGCACTACAGCCTTTGTCCCTTTTTGCCTTCTTCAAAAGTTGGGAGGTATGTAGCTGTGCAGTTTGGTTGCCAGGGGGAAGACTCTTGGACCTGGACCGACTGCATCTTGGGCCTGTCAGTAACAGTGGGGAGGAAGTGGTGCTGCACAGGAAGGAAGCTAGACAGGGAGCGGGAAAAGCGCGGCCGCAGACCTCAGAGCAGCTTGGGCAGTGGTCAGGACAAGATGCAGCCACGCTTCGGGGAAGAGAGAGAACTCCCATTCAGAGAGCAAATACCGGGGGACTGCACAGAAAGACTGCATCTCGTGACTACATGGAACCAGAGTCT
Organism: Dendrobates tinctorius; assembly: GCF_039654945.1. Taxonomy (NCBI): domain Eukaryota; kingdom Metazoa; phylum Chordata; class Amphibia; order Anura; family Dendrobatidae; genus Dendrobates; species Dendrobates tinctorius. The sequence continues at coordinate 8,170,058 of NW_027361806.1, forward strand.
GCAGTGACAGTAGAGGTGTGTCCTGACCCCCATGCAGAGATAGTGGCCCGTGCAGAGACAGCAACCTATGCAAAGATAGCAGCCCATGCAGAGACAGCGGCCCATGCAGAGACAGTGACCCTTGTAGAGACAGTGGCCTTGCGCGCAGCCCCGGTGCCCGCTGTGTTAGTACAGAGCCCCTGATTCCTGTGGAGAGGCTTAACTGTAGTGTTGGAGCGAAGGACTCGGAGCAGAGGGGACCCCGTTTGCCTCGTACCCTCTCTGGCTCCCGCAGTAACCCCTGAGACCCCAGCTGGGGATTATTAAAGACCACAGAGTTCACAGAGACTGGAGATGACAAGTGCCGCTGTTGTTCGGCACCAACGTGGGAGAAGTTCGACCCTTCAAGCAAGCCCCTTTCAGACTGAGAAGTTCTTTCCAAGAAATACCATCTATTACTGTTTATACTGTTTGCCTGTCTGAGAACCTGTTTCACTTTGCTTATACTCGCACTGTTATATTGCCAGTGTTAATCCCTGTAAATAAAACCCCCTTTAACTGTTGGTCCGTCTGTTGCGTGGTGACATACCCAACACCTGCACTTTATTACATCATCACACATGAGCACTGTGCCTGAGCTCTGGAATATTAATACAAAAGGATTAATCCTGATATTCAGGATTATTAAAAAAATACACTAATACTTTCTTTCAAGACACAACCTATTGATAGGTGTTCGTGCATTTCTGGAAGAAGGCAGACTTTTTTAAAAATCTTAGACAACCCTTTAAACCCTTAACCCCCTGGCCATTTTCCATTTTTTTTTTTTTTCTTTACTCCCCTTCTTCAGAAAGCCATAGTTTTTTGATTTTTTGGTCAATATGGCCATGTGAGGGTTTGTTTTTTTGTGGGACAAGTTGTACTTTTGAACAACACCATTGGTTTAACATATCGTTTACTGGAAAATGGGAAAAAAATTCCAAGTGTGCTGAAATTGCAAAAAAAAGTGCAATTCCACAGTTGTTATTTTTTTTTTACCATGTTCACTAAATACTAAACCTGACCTGGCATTATGATTCTCCAGGTCATTATGAGTTCACAGACACCAAACATGTATAGGTTCCTTGTTATTTAAGTGGTAAAAAAAAATCCAAAATTGAAAAAAAAAAAAAAAATCGCCATTTTCCGAGACCTGTAGCGTCTCCATTTTTCCTGATCAGGGGTTGGGTGAGGGCTTATTTATTGCGAGCCGAGCTGACGTTTTTATTGATATTATTTTGGTGTAGATACGATCTTTTGATCACCCGTTATTGCATTTTATAGCAAAGTAGCGGCGACCAAAAAAACATAATTCTGGCGTTTTGAATTTTTTTCTCGTTACGCCGTTTATCGATCGGGTTAATTCTTTCCTTATATTGATAGATCGGGTGATTCTCAACACAGCTATACCAAATATGTGTATAATGGATATTTTTTATTGATTTATTTTGAATGGGGTGATCTGAACTTGTATATATTTTTATTTTTTTAAATATTTTTAAAAACATTTTTTTTACTTTTTGCATACTTCAATAGTCTTCATGGAAGACTAGAAGCTGCAGTACTTTGATTGCCTCTGCTACACACAATCGATGATCAGATTGCCTGTGTGTAGCAGAAATGTTCACTTGCTCATAGCAATCTGGCAATAGCAACCATTGAGGTCTGCTGAAGATCTCTGGTTGTCATGCGTCCTTTTGACGGTGCGCAGAGCAGTGCCAAACGCAACCTGTTGCATTTTGGTTGTGCTCGGCGCACCGTCAAAAGGACGCATGCACCGCCAAACGCAGACTGTGCGCAGACTGCGCACGGCCTGCGCCCTCTGTGATGAAGATAGGGGACGCACGACGCATGCAACGTCTTGCGCCCGGAGGCGGAGATACTGGTGGAGGCGGGGCAGGGGGCGGGGCTTAGCGGCGGCCGTACGCAGGCCGTCACTGCGCTCAAAAGCGCGAATGTGAAACCGGCCTAAGAGTGTCAGCTTTATGTGATCTGATTCTCTTGGATGAGCGAATCATAGCACGCTGTCAGGAGATGATAGAGAACAAAATGTCTCCATTCTGTGAGTCAGTGGAAATAGGACTGCACTTGGATGCAAACGGATGATTTCCACGCACCCATAGAATCGAATAGGTGCATGCCATCAAATTTGCACAGCAAATCGCATAATGCTGCAATTTCTTTCACTGAAAAAAGAATCAGGAATCATCACTTCTCAATTGAATAACATTGGTCCAAGTTCAATAAAACATCGGATAACACTCGTCAGATGCATACGCTTGTGTGAACGAGCCCTCTAAGTGAGCCTCATCTTCGATCTATGTTTGGAATGAATATCAGTCACAAATAAGTCATATGTGAACATGCTCCAAAACTTGTCCTCATCTAATAATATTTGGGGACTTAACTCAGTTTTCAGCTCCCCAAAAGTCACGCACTCGCTACTTTGTCAAATGCCATTCGTGGTCCATCAACATCAGGATTGTGACCGCTGGAGTTAATAAGCAGTAGGTGATAATCTGGAGCCTTCATATTCCATTTAAGCAGTAGAAGCCAGACCAGTATAGAATTCCCATGCACCACTGATGAGTATGTGCTACTCAGCAAGGCCTCCTACTAGGTCCAAGACCAGCAGCAAATGCAAAGCTTTCCGAGGCACCATAGAGACCTTTATAAAAATCAAAGCCTTATGGCAAAATATTTAAAACATCACAGCAGTCAGGAGAGAAAAACAGAGAAATTTTTGGGCCAAATGGCCTTTCTCAAGCCTAAAATACACTCACTGTATTTTAGGTTTTGTTCTGTCCCCACATGAGGCGAATGGAGGTGTAGTTGATTGGGGCTGGGAGAGATCCCTACCTTCCGTTTTTTCAATGCAGAGCAGACAGGACCATGTTGCTGTTTTTCTGATCAGCGTCCAGAGAGATGATACACACCAGGGATTGTGAAGTCCAGACTTGTTTATTTGGAAATCTGGTAGGTTCTCCAGACGTGCAGGTGTAACAACCGAGGTGATACAGCAAATTTTGAAACAAGGTGGATCAGCAATGTGTTCAGCAATGTGTGGTCAAAAAACTGATGCCTTTCACAGCTTGGTACAGGCGCGTCTCTCCCAGGTGAAAATGAAACTAAGAATGGCAGCAAGCAGGAAGAGAAGGTGTGATTGACCCGGAAGTGGAAGGCATGTACTAGAATTAATTAGCTGCAGGCTGCCATACAGAAAAAGGACAGCAAGTGGCAGCAGACCAAATGCAAGACTGTATTCACGGTATGGAAAATAACACAGTCCATGAAACCATATATTCATAACTTAGACAGAACAGCACAGGCTTAAAGGCTATTTGGCCAAAACGCTCTATTTTTATCTCCGCATTGCTGTGATTTTTTTAAGTGCCAGAAGAAGCAAAGCAGGACCAGAGCATCAATGAGCACTGTTAAACTTCACTAAGCTACCACCATGCTTAACTGTAGTCATCACTGAGCCACCACCATGCTTCATTGTACAGTAGACATCACTGAGCCACCACAATGCTTCACTGTAGGCATCACTGACCCACCACAATGCTTCACTCCAGTTATAACAAAGGCCCTAGCATGATTCACTGTAGAAATAGTAAGAAAGAAAATCACAGAAGGGAAATAAGTGCGCTTCGCACTTACATGTGTGACATTGATTTAATTGACATAGGCAGTATGAAAAATTAAGTTCTCACCTTTTGTGCAATGCAAGCAAGCATAATAATGTGCAGACTGCTGCTGACTGGTCTGTTACAACATCACTTCCTCTGAGCGCAAAAAGTTACAGGCTGAATATTGACAACAGTGAGCCAGAGCGTTCTTCTTTCATCATTGTATAGCTCCTGTCGTGGGCAGTGCACACAGCAGTTGTATTCGGGTCTGATAGACGCAAACACAATTGAGTGCGGGGAGGGAGCGATGACCGGGGCACAGGCAGAGAGGGGTGAGTGGTATAAGTGACTGACATCGCTCACCTCCATACTTACGCCCAGTCTGTCACTGTGCTGGATGTCTGCGGCCACAGCAAGATGCCGGGAGACTGCAGACATTCAGCAATTTTTTTTTAAAGTGCGTCCCCCCCAGGTAGACAGAAGGTGGCACCCTAGGCAGGTTCCTACATTGCCTACCCCTCGTCCCGGTCCTGTTTGGGGTGTATTTATTTTTGCATCAACTAATTTGTGTAAAACTGAAGATCTTGTGATGAATGTTATATTAATAACCTTACATTTTATTACAGGTTAAAAAATGTTCTATGAAACACAGTCTTGTCAAAATTTTGGAAATTGTTCATGTATTCAGTGAGATATTGATTAAAATCTTACTTTTCAATGGGGGTGTAATGATTTATGCTATGTGGTGGGGCCAGTGTATAGTATACATTATGCTCATCCGTATGTTCACAGTGCTCTGCTGTGTTTTGCACTCACAGAAAGAGCAGTCAGAGAGAACAGGCTTGTGTTCAGGCTAGAAAAGAACCAGGCCTCGTCGCCCATAGCAACCAATCACAGCACAGCTTTCACTTTCCCTCAGCAGACATGGAAGCTGATCTGTGGTTGCTATGGGGGGATCAGTCTGGGTTGGTCAGTGAGGCCTCCGCTGCACAGTGAGTCTTTCCTGTGACATTGTTCATTGTGTATATTTTAACCCCTTCCTGACATGAGACGTACTATCCCGTCCATGGGACCCGGGCCCCTATGCCCATGGATGGGATAGTACGTCTACCGCGATCAGCGGCGCCCACGTGGTGAGCGCCGCTGATCGCGGCCGGGTGTCAGCTGATTATCACAGCTGACACCCGGCACAATGTGTCAGGGGCAGTCACGGACCGCCCCCGACACGTTAACCCCTTGCACACCGCGATCAAACATGATCGCGGTGTACCGGGGGTTAAAGGGAAGCATCGGCAGGGAGGGGGCTCCCTCCGTGCTTCCCTGAGCCCCCCACGGCAGCGCAATGTGCAGCGCTGCTGCGGGGGGCTCCTTTCCTGCAGGCCCCCGAATCCAAGATGGCAACGGGGGCCTTCGGGGGCCTGCAGAAAGCTGGCTTCCTCAGTGCCTGCAAAGCGCAGGCATGAGGAAGCCTTCTGCAGTGCATGTGACAGATTCCTGATCTGTCACAGTGATCTGTGATGTGACAGATCAGCGATCTGTCACAGGACAGTGATGTCCCACCTGGGACTATTTAATAAAGTAAAAAAAAAAATAAAAAAAAGTGTTAAAATAAATTTTAAAAAAATCGCCAAATAAATTAGAAAAAAAAAAAAATATTCCCCCAAATAAATCCATTTTTTAGAAATAAAAAAAACAAACAATAAAAGTACACATATTAGGTATCGCCGCATCCGTAACGACCCGCCCTATAAAACTGTCCCATTAGTTAACCCCTTTAGCGAACCCCTTAAAAAATAAAAATAAAAATCGAAGCAAAAAATAATGATTTATTATCATACCGCCAAACAAAAAATGTAATAACGCGCGATCAAAAAGACGCATATAAATATCCATGATACCGCTGAAAATGTCATCTTGTCCCGCAAAAAACGAGCCGCCACACAGCATCATCAGCAAAAAAATAAAAAAGTTATAGCTCGCTGAATAAAGCGATGCAAAAATAATTTTTTATATAAAATAGTTTTCATTGCATAAAACCGACAAAACATAAAAAAACGACCTAAATGAGGTATCGCTGTAACCGTACTGACCCAAAGAATAAAACCGCTTTATCAATTTTACCGCACGCGGAACGGTGTAAACGCACTCCCCCAAAAGAAATTCATGAAACGCTGGTTTTTGTTCATTCTGCGTCCCAAAAAACAAAATAAAAAGCGATCAAAAAATGTCACGTGCCCGAAAATGGTACCAATAAAAACGTCAACTCGTCCCGCAAAAAATAAGACCTCACATGACTCGGTGGGTCAAAATACGGAAAAATTATAGCTCTCAATATGTGGTGATTCAAAAACTATTTTTACAATAAAAAGCGTCTTTTAGCGTGCGACAGCTGCCAAAAATAAAAACTGCCATAAATAGTAAATCAAACCCCCCGTTATCACCCCCTTAGTTAGGGAAAATAAATTAAAATAAAAAAAATGTATTTATTTCCATTTTTCCATTAGGGTTAGGGCTAGGGCTAGGGTTAGGGCTAGGGTTAGGGTTAGGGTTAGGGTTGAGATTAGGGTTAGGGGTGTGTTGGGGTTAGGGTTGGAGTTATAATTGGGGGGTTTCCACTGTTTGGGCACATCAGGGGCTCTCCAAATGCAACATGGCGTCTGATCTCAATTCCAGCCAATTCTGAGTTGAAAAAGTCAAATGGTGCTCCTTCCCTTCCAAGCTCTGCCATGCGCCCAAACAGTGTTTTACCCCCACATGTAGGGTATCAGCCTACTCAGGTCAAATTGCAAAACAATTTTTGGGGTCCAATTTCTCCTATTACCCTTAGGAAAATAAAAAATTGGGGGCAAAAATATCATTTTTGTGGAAAAAAATGCTTTTTTTATTTTCACGTCTGAGCGTTATAAACTTCTGTGAAGCACTTGGGGGTTCAAAGTGCTCACCACACATCTAGATAAGTTCCGTGGGGGGCCTAGTGTCCAAAATGGGGTCACTTGTGGGGAGTTTCAATAGTTTAGGTACATCAGGGGCTCTCCAAACGCACATGACACCCGCAGACCATTCCATCAAAGTCTGCATTCCAAAATGTCACTGCTTCCCTTCCGAGCCCCGACGTGTGTCCATACAGTAGTTTTCTCCCACATATGGGGTGTCAGCGTACTCATGACAAATTGGACAACAACTTTTGGGGTCCAATTTCTCCTGTTACCCTTGGGAAAATAAAAAAATGGTGACTAAAAGATCATGTTTGTGGAAAAAATACGAATTTTTTATTTTCACGCCCGGGCGTTATAAACTTCTGTGAAGCACTGGGGGGTTCAAAGTGCTCACCACACTTCTAGATAAGTTCCTTGGGGGGTCTAGTTTACAAAATGGTGTCATTTGTGGGGGGTTTTCACTGTTTAGGTACATCAGGGGTTTTCCAATCGCGACATGGTGTCCGATCTCAATTCCAGCCAAAAACGTCAAATGGCGCTGCTTCCCTTCCGAGCTCTGCCATGCGCCCAAATAGTGGTTTACCCCCACATGTGGGGTATCAGCGTACTCAGGACAAATTGCACAATAACTTTTAGGGTCCTGTTACCCTTGGAAAAATAAGAATTGAGGGTGAAAAGATCATTTTTGTGGAAAAAATATGATTTTTTAATTGTACGGCTTTATGTTATAAACTTCTGTGAAGCCCTTGGGGGTTCAAAGTTCTCACCACACATCTAGATAAGTTCCTTAGGGGGTCTAGTTTCCAAAATGGTGTCATTTGTGGGGGGTTTCCACTGTTTTGGTACATCAGGGGTTTTCCAATCGCTACATGATGTCCGATCTCAATTCCAGCCAAAAACGTCAAATGGCGCTGCTTCCCTTCCGAGCTCTGCCATGCGCCCAAATAGTGGTTTACCCCCACATGTGGGTTATCGGCGTACTCAAGACAAATTGCACAATAACTTTTAGGGTCCTGTTACCCTTGGGAAAATAAAAATTGGGGTGAAAAGATCATTTTTGTGGAAAAAATATGATTTTTTAATTGTACCGCTGTACGTTATAAACTTCTGTAAAGCCCTTGTAGCTTCAAAGTTCTCACCACATATCTAGATAAGTTCCTTGGGGGGTCTAGTTTCCAAAATGGGGTCACTTGTAGGGGGTTTCCACTGTTTAGGTATATCAGGGACTCTCCAAACGTGACATGGCGTCTGATCTGAATTCCAGCCAATTTTGCATTGAAAAAGTCAAACGGCGCTCCTTCCATTCTGAGCTCTGCCATGCGCCGAAACAGTTGTTCCCCCCCACATATCAGGTATCAGCATACTCAGGACAAATTGCACAATAACTTTTGCAGTCCAATTTCTCCTGTTACCCTTGGTAAAATGAAAAAAATTGAACCTGAAGTATTTTTTTTGTGAAAAAAAGTTAGATGTTCATTTTTTTTTTAAATATTCAAAAAAATTCATGTGACGCACCTAAAGGGTTAATAAACATCATGAATGTGGTTTTGAGCACCTTATGGGGTGCAGTTTTTAGAATGGTGTCACTTTTGGGTATTTTCTATCATATAGACCCCTCAAAGTGACCTCAAATGTGATGTGGTCCTAAAAATAAAATGGTGTTGTAAAAATGAGAAATCGCTGGTCAACTTTTAACCCTTATAACTTCCTAACAAAAAAAAATTTTGGTTCCAAAATTGTGCTGATGTAAAGTAAACATGTGGGAAATGTTAGTTATCAAGTTTTTTGTGTGCCGTATCTCTGTGATTTAAGGGCATAAAAATTCAAAGTTGGAAAATTGCGAAATTTTCAAAATTTTCGCCAAATTTCCGTTTTTCCCACAAATAAATGCAAGTTATTTGAATGAAATTTTACCACTAACATGAAGTACAATATGTCACGAGAAAACAATGTCAGAATCACCGGGATCCATGGAAGCGTTCCAGAGTTATGACCTCATAAAGGTACAGTGGTCAGAATTGTAAAAATTGGCCCGGTCATGAACGTGCAAACCACCCTTGGGGGTGAAGGGGTTAATTTTGCTTCTAATAAAATGTATGTGATTATAAATATTTCTGTTTAGGAACTAGTGGTGCGGAGGTCAATTTTTGTGTATCGAAAAACACAAAACTATAAATTAGACCCTATAAGAGGAGACTGGGAACCATCCCCATCATGTGCAGTCTGTGGGACACAATAACAGCGGCCATGAGGAGGCGCAGACTCCACCATCATTTACCTCAATTTCAGGGTAAATTATAGTAAATTTATCAGGCCAAGGATGGATGGAAAAGTGGAAAACGTCGCCAGTTTCTGCACAAGTATGGCTTCTGTAATAATATGCTATAATTGATGTATACAGCCCTTCATAAAGTCCTCGCCATACTGTAGCAGGTCAGGAAGTTACTACCATGTTGTCATTTATATATCTTATATACATGGCGGTGGCCGGCGGAGCTACACATGACACCAACACCAATATCTAGCGGCAGTGATTGGCGCTGGCTATAACCACTGACAATGGTGTGTAACTGGCGCAGTCCCTGTCAGGCGTCCATACGGCACCCTTCACCCTACCTCTCCTTCCCCATGAATGACACGATTGTAAATGTCAATATATTGCCTTGACAGCCAGCCCCCATCGGTGCCATCTTTGTACCCCCATGAACCCAGCCTACAGCTGCTGATATCTTAGATACAGCGACTGAATACGCTTAATGTGTGCATAGACTTATATAGACCCGATGCGTGCCTAAAGAGTGTAACTTTGATTTTATACATCAGTATAACTTTTTTTTTACAACATAGGAAAGGTACAGACTTTTTTTTAACCCTCTAACTCCTTCCCGACCAACAATTTTCCAATTCTAGTTTTTGATTGTTTTTCTTCCCTTCTCCCAAGAGCCCAAAATTTTCTATTTTTTCTGTAGACATAGCCATCTGAGGGCTTTTTTTTTTCCAGAACGAGTTTTAAATTTAAATAACATTCATTTTATTATGTGATGTTCTGGAAAGCGGGAAAGAAATTCCAAGAAGCAGCAAATTTACAAAAAAAAGCCCAGGTCTGCAATTGTTTTTTTTGTGGGCTCTTGTTTTTACAGCATTCATTATACGGTACAAATGACCTGGCAATATTATTCTCCATGTCAACACGATTATGGTGATACCAAACATTCATATATATTTTTTTCTTTTTACTTAAAGCAAACCTGTCATCAGGATTTTGCTAAGTAACTACAGGCATTGTCAGGTTGGTGCTGTTGCACTGATCAAAATGATACCTGGGTTGAAGAAATCCGTCTTGTGGTTGTTGTTGTTTAATCTTTGTTTGCAGTTTTCAGTTAATGAGATTCTCGTACTTCAGGGCGGGCCTATGGGCAGGGCTTTATTTGGTGCTCTGGCCTCATCTTAATCCTTGTGGGCTTAAATGAAAAGTCACTGAACCTTTAGTGATCTGCCCCCTATTTTGAATACTGCACTTACCACCCCAAAGCATGAGAATCTCATTAACTGAAAACGGCAAACAAAGATTAAACAACAACTACAAGATGCATTTCTTCAACCCAGGTATAATTTTAATCAGTGTAACAGCACCAACCTGACAATGCTGATAGTTTACTTAGCAAAATCCTGCTGACAGGTTCTTATAAGTGGTAAAAAATTATTTGGAAATTCATAAAAATTAAATTTGCCTATGTTCGATTTTCAAAGAACCATACATTTTACATTTTTAGTTGATAGGGCAGAAAGAGGACTTGTTTTTATTGATACCATTTTGGGGTGGATACAATGTTTTCATCATCTCTTTTTGGATTTTTTCAAGTGTATTGGTGGTTGAAAAAAACATTTTCACTTTATTTATTACTAGCTTGGCCCGTGCGAAATTTTCTCACATTGGTCGTTGGGGGCGCAGGCAATTTCAGAAAAAGCAAGCTGGTCAAATGTAAATAGATGATGAACACAGAAAGGTAAATTTTGTATATGTAGCTTGGTAATACAATAAATTGGTTTGATAAGTAGAGGCCAATAAAATGTCTTGCAATTGAGGTGCCACCTGCAGGTCATTGTGTCTTTCTGTAGGTTTATGAAAATAAATGTTTAAACTGTATTTAGTGATAAAATCATGAATGTGTGGTTTGTTTGGCTCTTTTCTTACTGAAGTGAGCAAGTTTACCTTTCAAATGGTGTATCATTTGTGAGTGTGGGTTGAAGTAATCAGCGAAAAAGCAGTACATGTATACAAATATGTTTGCTTATGTGACTCACCTGCAGTGAAGTGTGCAATTCTCCATTGTGCCTGAAATAGGCTGGGCAAGCACTTGAGCAAGCTGGAAAGACCCCAAGGCAAATTTTTGGATTTGTTTGTGATGTCTGTAAGCAGCTTTGTGGTAGTGTGCTTTGGGGTAGTGTGCTGCCACCTGCAGGTAATTTGACCTTTCAAATGGTGTATCATTTGTTTGTGTGGGTGGAGTATGAACAGAGCAAGTCTGCAATTCAATAGGCAGTGCATGTTTACAAATGTGTTTGCGTATGTGCCTCACCTGCAGTGAAGTGTGCAATCCTCCAATTTGGCTAAAATAGGCTGGGCAAGCTGGAAAGCCCCCAAGATAAATGTTTGGATTTGTGATGTCTGTACGCAGATTTGTGGTAGTGTGCTTTGGGGTACTGTTGTGCCACCTGCAGGTAATTTTTCCTTACTGCAGGTTTATGAAAATTAATGTTTAAACTGTATTTTGTGATCAAATCGTGGATGTGTGGTTTGTTTGGCTATTTTCTTGCTGAAGGGGGCAAGTTTACCTTTCCTATGGTGTATCATTTGTGTGTGTTGGTGCGGTATGAACGGAGATTATAAAGTAATCACCGAAAAACAGTGTTTAGAAATAATAGAATAGATTACGCCATTTACTGATTTAGTTTATTTTATATTTTGATAGATCACATTTTTTGGATGTAGTGATAACACACGTGTATTTTTTATAATTTTTTCATCTCTTTTGTGTTGACTGGGGAAAAAGATATATACCGTATTTTCCGCTTTGTAAGACGCACTTTTTTTCCCCAAAAATTTGGGGGGAAAACAGGGGTGCGTCTTACAAAGCGGACATGCCTTACCTAGGCTGTGATCGGGGGCGTCCGGCGGTTGCTGGCCGCTGCTGCGGGTGTGTCCGGTGCCGCGTTGTGTGCCCGTCGATGCCCGGGGCTCTGCCAACATTGTGCGACAGGCCAGAGCCCCGGCATTTCCTCAGTTCCCTGTGTGCTGGTAAAAAGATGGCCGCCGGCGCGTGCGCAGATGGGATCTCGGGACCCAGTTCTTGAGAGATGAGATTTGAAATCTCATCTCTCGAGAGGTGGGTCCCGAGATCCCATCTGCGCACGCGCCGGCGGCCATTTTCCCTGGGTTCCCTGTGTGCGCGCGGTGGTGCCTGCAAAAAAATGGCCGCCGCGCGTGCGCAGATGGGATCTCGGGATCCAGCTCTCGAGAGATGAGATTTCAGATCTCATCTCTCGAGAACTGGTCCCGAGATCCCATCTGCGCACGCGCCGGCGGCCATTTTTTTTTTACCGGCACTTCAGCGCACATATACAGGGAACCGAGGAAATGCTGGGGCTCTGGTCTGTCGAACAATGTCGGCAGAGCCCCGGGCATCGATGGGCACACAACGCCGCACCGGAGCACCCGCAGCACCGGCTTCCAACCGCCGGACAAGTGGAGAAACCTGACACCAGCACAAGACTCTGCAGCAGCAACAGCACACATCGGAGCCCCCCCTCATCCCTGAATGCGGCCTGCAGCATCACTCCACGCCTGCCTCCTCCAGCAGCGAGCCTGGGACCCCTCTACACCGCAGCCACCAACCCCGGTAAGCAATAAGATGCAAGGATTATAAGAGGCACCACCATTTTATTAAAAAATATTTTTTTCTTATTTTTCTCCTCAAAAATTGTGGTGCGTCTTATAATCCGGAGCGTCTTATAAAGCGAAAAATACGGTATGTTTTAATATTTTAAAAACTATTTATTTTTGTATGTTTTTACTGATAGTTTGTACTATACACTGCAATTGACATCCACAGGCTGACTCTCATAAGATTGACATCATAACATCCACGGGGGTCTTCAGCAGACCCCTGGCTGTCAAGCCAACCTATCAGGTTTTTTTATTTTGCCATCTTCATAGATGTATGAGAGCTTGTAATTTATGTGACAAGCTTCAGTTTTGAATGACACCTTTAATTTTACCATATAATGTACTGAAAAACTAAAAGGTTTTTTTTTCATGAAATCACATCCAATTTGCTTGGACATTTAGGCCGTATTTACATATTGTGTAAGTGCTCCTGTTTTTCTGCTGTGTTTAACTGTCCAAGCACAGTGGATGTGATTTCATGAAATCTGTGCCCACTGTGCGTCTACAGACGCTGCTGAACTGTGAAGTTGTGTTGCTTTTTATCTCTATAGGCTTCTATGTAGCGCCTAAAAAAAAAAAAGCGCATAAAAAACTGCAGATACTTTATAAGTGCAAATCAAAGCTTTTCTGTACTATAAAAATCACATTAAAAACATTGATTAACACCTGCAACAAAAACACATCAAATAAGGGTGAAAAAGCCTAAAAAAATGCAACAAAATGTAATAATTAGAGAAGATCGTTATTCCGTAGTTTGGTTCTAACATCTTCAAAAAAACAGTGTTTATGCAATGTGTGAAACCAGTCTTACATACACCTAAAGTGAGATGTCATATAGTGAAGCTTACATAAAAATGAAACAGTCTTGGCTGCTACGATTGTGAATAAGTGAACAAAAAATAAATCCATAGGTCCCAACTAGAGATGAGCATGACGTACAAATGACGTTGAACCAGCCCGGGCTAATTAAAAGGTGTGCCAGGGATGCTGGAAGGAAAGAGCTTTGCATGCCTCCCATCTAGCCTCCAGGTAGCACTCACCTGGATGGAGTTCACTCATCACGATCCTCTCATCTCTAGTCCCAGCCATCCTGGATACAGTGGACAGTCCTAGATTTGGGTCTGTGCCCTGTAGTCCCGAGCATCTGCTGAATGTCCTTCACTGTCACCACCCCTCTCGCATCTCCTCCTGCTATGGTAAAAAGAAATGGTAAATAAGTCTAGCTATGGCCGTGGTCAAAATTTGCACATAGCACACTGTATCAATTGTATCTTTTACGCCAGTCACTCGTACACCTAAGCTCCGCCCTACTCACCATGTGTTTTGCTCTGCTCCATCCAATACCTGACAATCGCCCTGTGTTGCCTTGTGTTGGTTGTGAGTCATAGAGGGCGCAGCAGAACTCTGCAGGAATTTGTATCCACCCTGCAGAGATTTGCATCCCTGCCCTATGATATATCAGGTGACTTCACCTCGCCTGAACATTGGTTCCTGGCATGCAAGCACCACTCACTCTTAGAAAAACTCCACTTCTGCACCACGTGCTCACCAGTCAGACATTAACAGTTCCCATCAAACACCATATCTCATACATAGCCATCAGGTTTTGTTTAGGCCGAAAGTCTTTTTAAGCCAGCACCACAACTTGGTAGTCATTTTTGGCAGTACCCTACTCTACTCTAACCTACTAAACATTTCTTAAAATATCCAATACTCTTTTTAGGTATATCTTTATTTTTCTTTTAGGGAATGAGTCACATACATTTTTTAAAATGACCAATAATGACACAAACAATGGGCAAATACTGTCATACCGTGACCAAACCACATATTACCATCACATAGTGACAAAATAATACCACATACAGGGACAAATTCCACCACACCATGATCAGACCACATATTATTATTATTTATTTATATAGCGCCATTAATTCCATGGTGCTGTACATGGGAAGGGGGGTTACATACAAAGTTATAGATATCGTTACATACAAAGTTATAGATATCGTTAACAGTAAACAAATTTACAATGATGGACTGGTACAGAGGGGTGAGGACCCTGTCCTTGCGGACTTACGTTCTTGCCACCACATAGTGACCGAATAATACCAAATACATAGTAACATAGATAGCAAGGCTGAAAAAAGACATTTGTCCATCCAGTTCAGCCTATATTCTGTCAGAATAAATCCCCAGATCTACGTCCTTCTAAAGAATCTAATAACTGTAAGATACAATATTGTTACGCTCCAGGAAGACATCCAGGCCTCTCTTGAACCCCTTGACTGAGTTGCCATCACTACCTCCTCAGGCAAGGCATTCCAGATTCTTACTGCCCTAACAGTAAAGAATCCTCTTCTATGTTGGTGGTAAAACCTTCTCTCCTCCAGACGCAGAGAATGCCCCCTTGTGACCATCATCTTCCTTGGTATAAACAGATCCTTGGAGAGATATTTGTATTGTCCTCTTTTATACTTATACATGGCTATTAGATCACCCCTCAGTCATCTTTTTTCTAGACTAAATAATCTTAATTTTGCTAATCTCTCTGGGTATTGTAATTCCCCAATCCCCTTTATTAATTTTGTTGCCCTCCTTTGTACTCGCTCTAGTTCCATTACATCCTTCCTGAGCACAGGTGCCCAAAACTGTACACAGTACTCCATGTGTGGTCTAACCAGGGATTTGTACAGAGTCAGTATAATTCTCTCTTCAAGTGTATCCAGACCTCTTTTAATGCACCCCATGATCCTGTTTGCCTTGGCAGCCGCTACCTGGCACTGGTTGCTCCAGGTAAGTTTATCATTAACTAGGATCCCCAAAAATACAATGAACAAATACTGCCACACCATGAGCAGACTACATAATACCACCACATAGTGACTGAATGCTACAATACTGATCATTAATTAAAAAACACAATACTAATATTATTATGAGTGCCATTATACACAGAAGCTCTGTACATAGTATACAGTGTATAGTGTCAGTGTACAGGTAATAGTGATTCACCAGTGACATTATACACAGGAGCTCTGTGTATAGTGTCAGTGTACAGGTAATACAGGGATCACCAGTGACACTATACACAGGAGATCTGTACATAGTATACAGTATTTAGTGTCGGTGTACAGGTAACACACTGACTCACCACTGACATCTCTAGTAGAAGATATTCATCTTCGCTTTGCTTATTCATCCAGCGCAGACTGCCATCACTTCTTCCAGCCAGGACTCGTCTCTGCAGAAAATAACATAGTTAATTAGAACACATTCCCCATTTTTTCCCCAACTTGTACACTACACCAGATGAAGAAAAAAAGCGACAGTGTAAACCTGCTCAGTAACAGGAACCCTCCACTGAAAGCAGCATCCTCAAAAGGAAATACATCACACAGTAATAATATACCTTAATTAGCCCTTCTAGCAATAATGTCCCACATCCTGGCACCTTCCTGTAATAATGTCCCACCATCCTGCTCCAATATGTCTCCATCCTGCCCCCCCATATGTCTCCTTCCTGCCCCCATATGTCTTCATCCTGTCCCCCATATGGCTCCATCCTGCCCCCTATATATGTCCTCTCATCCTGGCCCCATATGTCTCCATTCAACAATCCATATGTCTCCATCCTGCCCCCTCATATGTTCTCCCATCCTGCCTACCCATATGTCTACATCCTGCCTCCATATATGTTTCATTCATCTTGGTCCCATGACTCATTTTACTCCTCATATGTCTCCATCCTGCCCCCTCATATGTCATCCTGCCTCCTCATATGTCTCCATCCTGCTCCCTCATATCTCCATTCTGCCCCCCATATGTCTCCATCCTGCCCCCATATGTCTCCATCCTGCCCCCTCCTCATATGTCTCCTCATACTGCGGATTTCATTAAAAAAAAAAAAAAAGTTTCTCCTCTTCCTGAACCCAAAAACGCTGATGCTCAGGCACATGACGGTGACGTCATACGCCGCCGACCTCTGATTGGCTAGAGGCTCCAATTGCAGTGCAGGAAGCGGGTCCTCCACGGCAATAGATTGCAACTGAATGTGCTTCCAAGGACGCAGGCGGCGCTTGTGCTATGTGCATCGAGCCTTTGCTGCATGCACTGACATCAGATTGTCTGACCATATCTTTGTCTTTGCCCTCCTGTACCATGTCCCTGTTCCTCTGACCCTCTGGTTAGCTGCTTCAGTCCTGGGGACTGCCCTGCAGTGGTACCTGTTGTTTACCGGCAGCTCAGTCTATCTTCACCATCAGTGGCTCTAGTGAAGAGCCAGTAAACATTTAGTGGGTCCACACCAGTGTTACATTTCCTCTTTCTGTTATGTACAAATTGGGAGGTTTGGTGTAGCAGCAACATTCTTCTGATTTCTTACAAGATCTGTTATAACAGAACGTTCACCCTATGATTGTACGTTTTGATTTTTTGTAACATGAACATTTATTGGCTCATCATATTATGATTGCTGCTAATAAAGATGCAAAAGGATTCCAACTGCAGGGCAGAAATCATATCCAGCAACAGATGACTCAGCCACTTGTCCTAAGGTGCAATGGTATATGTTAAATACAGGTTCTGCCCCCTGCTGGTCAAACAATGCATAACAGCAAGTGTATGTACCGTATATCTGTGTACAGATAAATATGCCTGTATACAGATATGCACCTCTATCAGCCATAACATTAAATCCAGACCAAGGGCACAGCATTGTTTATACAATGACACTTGATCCGACTGGTTCAGTGCATCTTCATAATGGCAGGCCTACGTTATTCAGTATACAGTGTTCAGTGCCTTCCAAAAGTAGATGTGTGAGCTGAAGACAGGGTCATGCAGTTTCTGTTACCCCTGGCTATGATTGAAAGTTGCGCACAGAGATGCAACTATGATAGAAAACTGTCAGAATACACAGAGTATCACATCTCCCTGTGTATAGGGCTACAGAGGAAGCTCTGGGAAAACGATTTCTGATCCATGGAGGTTGCACCATACAACTTACTGGAGATAAAGCGTCTGCTGCTATATTCTGGTGATAGATGCCACAGGGCTTCTTTTAAGATTTTGTTGAGTCCACACTGAACTTTGTTAGATATAGTCTGGGATTTTTAGGTTTGACAATGTAACTAACCATCGTTTTCCTTATCCAGATGTTTTAGCCTGATTCATCATTTGCGACTTTTCAAAATATCACAAAATGTTTGTGTAAGCAGGTTGCGGAATGTGGTGACAGACAGAAGGCAGAGCAAGGGTTAACAAATTTAACAGTTTAATGAAACGGAATTAACTCCTCGCAGGGAGATAAATGGTTAACGGGTATATAGAAAGAACGACAAGTGCAGAACAATAGCAGTCCAGTTATTAAACTTATTGTGTCCTTTATGCTCCTCCACCGCAGATGATCCCGCTGGGGTAGTAGCACCGGCAACGGCCAGAAAGATGTCCACAGAGAGGGTCCTTTGAACGGTGATCTGTCTACTGGCGGCAGCGGTCGGTCTCTGGTACCTTCCGTTGAGCCCCTAGTCCATGAATTCGTGTGGCCAAAGCAAACCAGGCCGCAGCACTCTCGGAGTTGAATGTAAGATGACGTCCAGCAAATGGCAGGGAAGGCCGCAAATGAGTGTCCGGTATTCGGCCTTCTCTCCTCCGCGTGTGTGCAGTACTCAGTCTATGGGTGCACGGTACCTTTCTCTCCCTCGGCTCCGCTGGTAATCACGGGAGCCGACAAACGCAGCCTGTCGCAGCGCCGGTGCTCAGAAGGTGGAGCACGCTGCTCACACTGCTGCGCGCTGCCTGTTCGCGTCAAACTGCCTGTCACTGCGTGCACTTTTGCTTTTATCACACCCCTCCTACCCGGGTCATGAGATTGGTCCAGTCCCTCATTCCTTCCCCCGGGGAACATTGGAGGCAGCATCAAGAATTCCGGACCCAGCTCAACACAGGTACCTGCAGCCTGGTCTTCCTCCTTACATTTGCACAATTGTACTCCAGTCCTTTACTAGCGTATACTGTACATTCTGTCTAATTTCAGTTTGGCTCATTTATTATGACAAAGAAAATATGGGAAAATTTTCTCTATCAAAACTTAAAAATAGGATCCCAGAGTGCACCACAGAGATGTGAGAGCCTAATACATCGCTTTATCCTTATCTTATACAAAACATGCTTCTTTTCATGTTACATCTTGTTTAATGACTATCACAATATCTAACGTTTATATTATCCTCCTCAGCCTTCTGTTGTTTTATTGGAAAAATTATAGTTTACAGAGAAGATTTATTACTAATCTGCATGTTTATAGTATTAGTATTGTGCTACCACCGCCTGCTCTTTTTTAAGGGCTTTTCCTACCTCAGACACTCATGACTTGCTCCCATTTGAAGCCTTCCTGCTGTAGTCAGTTTTTGTTTTCCAGACCAACCACTGACTCCATGGACGTTTTCTTGCATCATACTTTGAGTATATGATTTAGTCAGTTGGTCAGAGAAGCTCCCCTGAGAGGGATGGATGAAGGAAGTGCTGCAGCAGACCTCAGTGACCTGGGTCTGCTGGCACAGGAAGGAGATATTCAGGAAGCCTAATTCTCCATAAGAAAGATTGATTAGTACGAAATGTAAGGAGAACTAAGGATTAGGGTTAGAGCAGAGCCCTTCCTCAAGTTCTAAGCGCATGGCCGGGGTCCGGTCCCCGAGGTTGTATGGATACTAATGGTCCTGCAGCAGACACCGGAGGAATAGAAGTTGTCACCACTTTATTCCCACACAAGACTTGGGAGCACAACAGCAACGAGAGTGAGCCGGGACTTAGTAGCAAGGAGTCCCCGAAGCAGGCTACAGCTGTCTGCCATACAAGTAGAGTTCATAGGAACATCTGACAGGAGGAACTCCAGTGTAACTCAGTACTGAGAGTACTTCACTATAGGCGCAAAAGGGAGATGTTCAGAAAAGGCACATATGTTGGTGGAGTGTTGGAACGGAGAACTTCATCTTGCCTGGATGTTGACTGAGCTCCTGAGCCGGAGGACACGGCACGGATGCGGGCACCTGTACGCACAACAGACTGTGAGTAAAGCTTTGGAACTACATGCCCTGGTGTCCTCCGCTTATTCCTGCGCCAACACCCTCAGCACTGCTACATCTCTGTGCTCAACATCACACTGTGCCCCTCTCCTCCCTAACTCTCTATCTACACTGCCCTGGGACTACAGCCCTGCCTGTGGAGGGCTACACCATCATTGCTGCACCATACCATCGGTCCCAGAGGATCTGTCTGCAGCGTCGGCTTAACATCTCCATTGCCGAACACCACAGGTGGCGTCACGAATCATTCACTCATAAACCTTATCCCCAACATTCAACCCCTTTTACAATAAACGCCCAGGGCCACGGACCTGGTCACAGCTGCCGTGACAACTCCCATTGAAATCCACCGGGCCCGGCTCCGAGTTCCCTGGCGACCCCTGGGGGCGATCCATAAGCCTCCGGGGGCAGGGTCCTCTCCCCTCTGTATCAGTCTGTTATTGTTAATTTGCTTACTGTAAGTGATATCTGTAATTTGTAGGTAACCCCTTCTCATGTACAGCACCATGGAATCAATGGTGCTACATAAATAATAATAATTTTACCTATGCATTATAAGAGCTGAAAGCTGCACTGTGATTGGTTGCTATGGGGAGTAAAGGCAGATTTTCTTTTAGACAGAGTTCTTAAGAGTGTGGTGGTGTATTTACCACAATTCCTTTCGGCATTTAGTAGTTGTGGTGGATTAAACTTCTGTGGCTAACAATGTGATCGAAATGGCTACAAGGGGGTGTCGTAATTCAAACTACAACTTTTGCTAATTTGCAGCTGTTTTGCAGTGAAGAAAAAACAAAATAACATTACGGACTTTGAAAGAAAAGTGTATTATGCATACTTTGGTGTAAAGCTAGGCGATCAGGACAAGCCGTGGGCTCCACATGTAGTGTGTTTTGCTTGGGTAGAAGAACTAGAACATTGGTCTAAAAGGAAGAAGGAGAGCTTTTGTTTGGGCGTTCCTATGATCTGGAGGGAACCACAAAATCATAGTAATTACTGCTACTTTTGTACATGCAACGTGGAGGGATTCAACCTTAAAAATAAGAAGGAACTTACAGTGCCTTGCAACAGTATTCGGCCCCCTGGAACTTTTCAACCTTTTCCCACATATCATGATTCAAACATAAAGATACCAAATGTAAATTTTTGATGAAGAATCAACAACAAGTGGAACACAATTGAGAAGCTCAACGAAATTTATTGGTCATTTTAAATTTTTGTGGAAATGCAAAAACTGAAAAGTGGGGAGTGCAATATTATTCGACTCACTCCAGAAGTTCATTGTGGATCTCTGAATGATCCAATGTTGTCCTTAATGACTAATGATGATAAATATAATCCACATGTGTGTAATCAAGTCTCCGTACAAATGCACCTGCACTGTGATAGTCTCAGGGTTCTGTTTGAAGCACAGAGAGCATCATGAAGAGCAAGGAACACAACAGGCAGGTCCGTGATACTGTTGTGGAGAAATTTAAAGCCGGGTTTGGATGCAAAATGATTTCCAAAATTTTAGACATCCCAAGGAGCACTGTGAAAGCGATCATATTGAAATGGAAGGAGTATCATACCACTGCAAATCTATCAAGACCCGGCCGTCCGGCTAAACTGTCATCTCAAACAAGGAGAAGACTGATCAGAGATGCAGCCAAGAGGCCCATGATCACTCTGGGTGAACTGCAGAGATCTACAGCTGAGGTGGGACAGTTTGTCCATAGGACAACAATCAGTGGCAAGAAGAAAGCCATTTCTCAAAGATATCCTTAAAAGTGTTGTTTAAAGTTTGCAACAAGCCACCTGGGAGACACACCAAACATGTGGAAGAAGGTGTTCCGGTCAGATGAAACCAAAATCGAACTTTTTGGCAACAATGCCAAACGATATGTTTGGCGTAAAGGCAACACAGCTCATCAACCTGTACACACCATCCCCACTGTCAAACATTGTGGTGGCAGCATCATGGTTTGGGCCTGCTTTTCTTCAGCAGGGACAGGGAAGATGGTTAAAATTGTTGGGAAGATGGAGCCAAATACAGGACCATTCTTGAAGAAAACCTGTTGAAGTCTGCAAAAGACCTGAGACTGGGACGGAGATTAGTCTTCCAACAAGACAATGATCCCAAACATAAAGCAAAATCTACAATGGAATGGTTCACAAATAAACGTATCCAGGTGTTAGAACGGCAAAGTCACAGTCCAGACCTGAATCCAATCGGGAATCTGTGGAAAGAGCTGAAAACTGCTGTTCGCAAATGATCTGCATCAAACCACATTGAGCTCGAGCTGTTTGCCAAGGAAGAATGGGCAAGAATTTCAGTCTCTTGATGTACAAAACTGATAGAGACATACCCAAAGCGACTTGCAGCTGTATTCACGGCAAAAGGTGGCGCAACAAAGTATTACGTTAAAGGGGCTGAATAATATTGCACGCCCCACTTTTCAGTTTTTGAATTTCCACAAAAATTTAAAATAACCAATAAATTTTGTTCAACCTCACAATTGTGTCCTACTTGTTGTTGATTCTTCACCAAAAATATCCATTTGGTATCTTTATGTTTGAAGCTTGATATGTGGGAAAAGGTTGAAATGTTCCAGGGGGCCAAATACTTTCGCAAGGCACTGTATGTACCCAGACTCCGGTTAGTGATTTGCCCTGTGCCTCACGGTCCAGCAATAGCTGTCCCTTCACCTCCGGATAAACTTAAAGATACACCTGATTCAGAATATTAAGAACAAGAAGAGAAGGATTCTGATTATGACTTTCACGCTAGTCCCAACGAGCCACAGCTTTTTTCACAGTTCAAATTAAATGGTTTAGGGCTGAGCCAAACGGCTGTATTTCTCGTGCGAGAATCGCATCGCATCACACTGCATGGATTGCCCTCTCCTGACCTGAGAAAGACAGTGTGATATATTTCTATGTAGCTGTCAAGCTCAGGTCAGGCGAGCAGACAGCCAGTACAAGTTTTACCATGTGATTCTCGCACGAGAAATACGGCAGTCTGTCTCTGTCCTTAGTCAGGGATTTGGACCTTCCTAAAGTTTCTGCAGAACTTTCAGGCTCTAGACTAAAGAAAAGAACGTGCTAGCTCCTGGTATCTGTTTTTTCATGGTACAGAAGCAGAGAAAAGGAATTCCTTCCATACTTTTCTCAAGATGGTGCTCTAGTGTATTTGGAATGATGTTCCTGGGCTGATGGAAAAATTTAACATTGAGTACAATATGAGAGAGTGAAGACTCTTTATTGATTAATCCAATTAGGGAGAGAGACAGGGAGGGAAAGATTTTTCCAGATCCAAAGTTTGTGTCTCCATTGTTTTCAGTGGGGTCTTTTGGGTTCTAGTTCAAGTTCGGGAACAGTTCTGGTACCCGAACCGAACTTTGCACAAAGTTCTGGTCTGTTACTAGAATCGCAACTTCCACGGGTCCGCTCAGACCCTAATCAGAATATCAAGGAGATGGAACGACAATACCAAGGTAGATGGAACGTGCAACAACGTAACTGGTTGGTAGTAGAGTTGAGCGACTTTTGGTTTTTTAGGGTCGCGTTTCGTTTCGTGAAACCCGACTTTTCCAAAAGTCGGGTCGAGCAAGATCGTCCGATTATAGGGAAAAGTCGGGGTTGTCCCGAAACACGAAACCCATTGTAAGTCAATGGGGAATAAAAGTCGGCAGTGAGAGGACAGGAAACACACCAACAGTGCCCATTTGAATGCCAAAAGCATCAATTCTTCTTACTTAAGCTTGTCAACCTTAATTAACTTCATAATACAAGTTACGCACTGAAAAATGGGGGTTATTTGGCTACAGTTGTGGGGGGGGAGGGCTGGCTCCAGGTTTTCATGTGCCCTGGGCGAAAGTGCGCCCCTTTAACACATACCACAACTCATCATGCTCCGATACGGCAGAGAAATAGCGGTATAGTACAATGAAAAATACTTCACTTTTTACATCTCATGACGAGGCCCATCTATTTCTCCATACAGAATCATTGGTCCCATATAATGTTTGAAACAGTATATGATGAGCTCCACATAATGCTACAGTGTATGTTGGTCCCCATGGATGAAGCTCCACTGTCTTATGGGCCCAAATAATGCTCCAAACATAATGGGCCCCATTTCTAATGCTCTAGTGTATAATGGGCCCTGTAAATGCTGCTCCAGTGTCTGATGTCCACCTTTGGAATGTTCCAGTGTATGGTGGGCCCCATCTATCATTCTCCAGAGTATAGTGCTCCCCAAAAATTGCTGTCCCAACATTGAAAACAATCAAATAAGTCTCCTCGCTAGGGAATCCCTGTACTTGTCTGGACTCCTCGTCGTCCCCATCTTCCAACTCACTGCACAGTATTTCAACTTTGCAAGTGCTGTGATCCTGAGCAAGCAGGGGGGGCCCACTCGTTGGCGACGGCACTGGCACAGGGCCCCTGATAGTACGGTGGTGTGTCTGATGGCGGGTGGGCCGAACCTGCACTTTCATCTGCAGCTTCCTCTTTGTCACCGTGTAAGATGGAACTGTATATGGGAAGGGTAATCTGAGTTTCATCAGGGTCAGATTCAGGCCGTGTAGCGTGCGAGGGGAATGTAGTGGTCTGGGTCAATGTAAGAGCAGATTCATCGAGCAGTGGCTGGGCATCAGTGCACTTGTGTCGCCCCCAGGAGTACGGTCGCCACAGTGGCATTACCTTCTTCCTAGGGAGTGTGATGTCATGCTTGGGAGCAACGAACGATCTCTCTAGCAGGTTAACTGATTGGGTGGCGTTATTCCCACGAGTCATGACCCTCCAAACAGCGTTCATGAAGGCAAAGTGTTTGTTTTACGTGGGCAGTATGGTTGCAAAGCTGAACCTTAAAGGAATGTCCAGAAGGGCACCACCAGGAGTGGAGCCTACGGTTAAATTCGACTCCACCTGGGAAACCTCAACCATGCCAGCTACAGAACAGATGCACACATTGCAAGCTTAATTCCGTTAACGAACGAGACTCCGTCATGCCCCGCGGTCCGAGTCCGGCTTACTAGAGGGACACGTGAGGCTCTGGCACATGAGATTGGCCAATAACTGGTGTGTCGTGCCCTTACATGTCCGTGGCTGCATGTGCGCTACACTGAAAAGGCCAGCGTTTGTCGCTTACAGGTGCAGATAACCCGCTGAACAACGTTAGTGATGGGGATCACTGATTACAATTATTACCCGCGAACAATGATTTCCCAGTAAGTGCAGGTCAACCGCAGTTCCGGAATTAGGCCTAACCGTCATTCCTGAAAAAATGAAAAACTTACGTGTGCAAACCACAGGTGCTGTAGCTTGCTTAACAGCTCGCCAGCCGTTCTCACGCCCAGTATGGATTGCACGTGATTGCACAAAGGTTAGAAAGGGTACCGTATCCCCAGATAACATGTATGGATAGTGTACACATTCAAAATATATGTCTATACATCAGGAGGCAGGCTCAGACGGTGTTAGACCCAGTATGGATTGCACGTGATTGCACAAAGGTTAGAAAGGGTACCGTATCCCCAGATAACATGTATGGATAGCGTACACATTCAAAATATATGTCTATACATCAGGAGGCAGGCTCAGACGGTGTTAGGCCCAGTATGGATTGCACGTGATTGCACAAAGGTGAGAAAGGGTACCGTATCCCCAGATAACATGTATGGATAGCGTACACATTCAAAATATATGTCTATACATCAGGAGGCAGGCTCAGATGGTGTTAGGCCCAGTATGGATTGCACGTGATTGCACAAAGGTGAGAAAGGGTACCGTATCCCCAGATAACATGTATGGATAGCGTACACATTCAAAATATATGTCTATACATCAGGAGGCAGGCTCAGACAGTGTTAGGCCCAGTATGGATTGCACGTGATTGCACAAAGGTTAGAAAGGGTACCGTATCCCCAGATAACATGTATGGATAGCGTACACATTCAAAATATATGTCTATACATCAGGAGGCAGGCTCAGACGGTGTTAGGCCCAGTATGGATTGCACGTGATTGCACAAAGGTGAGAAAGGGTACTGTATCCCCAGATAACATGTATGGATAGTGTACACATTCAAAATATATGTCTATACATCAGGAGGCAGGCTCAGACGGTGTTAGGCCCAGTATGGATTGCACGTGATTGCACAAAGGTGAGAAAGGGTACGGTATCCCCAGATAACATGTATGGATAGCGTACACATTCAAAATATATGTCTATACATCAGGAGGCAGGCTCAAACGGTGTCAGGCACAGTATGGATTTGACGGCCCAGACTACACAGCGGAGGAGCAGGGAGAGGTAAAGATTGCAAATGCTGGGGCCCTGCCCAAGCAAGGGGGGCCCACTCGTGGGCGTCGGTACTGGCACTGGCCCCTCATAGTACGGCGGTGTGTCTGACGGTGGGTGTGCACCACCACCGTCAGAGACACTTGATTGCACTATGAGGGACCCTGTGCCAGTGCCCGCGCCCAAGAGTCGGCCTACCCACCTGTCCAGGGCAACGGCACTCGCACGGTGTTGTGCGCTAGGTGGTGTCCCCGGCCATGGGGGGGAGGCAGCACAGTTAGGGAGTTTTAGAAAGTGGCATATGTTGATGTTGGACATTCAGCTGATGCAAAAGGTGAAATAGGTCAAGTCCCAGGAAGAGGTGGACCAAAGCAAGCCATTTTTCTGTCACCCTATGTGTCATCAGGGGAAGGTGGGACAAAATCCTTGGAAACCCATGCGTGGTTCATTTTAATGAAGGTTAGATCATCCACATTTTGGGTTGACAGACGGGTCCTTTTTTCTGTCAGGATTGATCCAGCTGCACTGAAGACTCTTTCCGATAGCACACTTGCAGCTGGGCAAGCGAGCTCCTAAGGCATATTGTGCCAATTCAGGCCAGGTGTCCAGTTTAGCGGCCCAATAGTCAAAGGGGAATGACCTGTGTGGGAGAACATCGATATGGGAGGAAAAGTAGTTTGTAACCATAGTTGACAACTGCTGTCTCCTGTCACTTTCCATCGATGCAGTATTACCAGTTGTGTGAGTGGTACTTGAAAAATCAGTCCACAACATTGTCATGAAACCCCTGTCTCCAACGCCACTTCTGCTGTATGCACCACGAACACCTCTGCCAAGCTGACCCCGGCCCATACGGCTCGTGTGAGAACCATCACCGCTGCTGTGTGCTGGGAATGCCTCAAGCAACCGATTTACCAGAGTTGCTTGCTTATTAGCCAATATTAGGTCAAGGTTCTCCTGTGGCATGATGTTTTGTAATTTGCCTTTATAGCGTGGATCCAGGATGCTGGCCAACCAGTAGTCGTCATCGTTCATCATTTTGGCAATGCGGGGGTCCCTTTTTAGGATCTGCAAGGCATAATCTGACATGTGGGCCAATGTTCCCGGTGTCAATGATGCACTGCGAGTGCTGGTTGGAGGAGCACTTTCTGGCAAATCCACATCCCTCCAGTCACGCACAAACCCTGTACCAGACCTTGCCACGTCAACATTTTCACTTGCCCCACGAGATGCATCCTCCTCCCCTAAGTAATCATCCCCATCATCCTCCTCCTCCTCTTCTTCCTCCACCTCGTCCAGGAGAGGTCCCTGAGCAGACAATGGCTGAATGTCATCAAGGATTCCCTCCTCCTCTTCCTCCTCATCAACATTGGCTGCAGAAGCCTGCTCCTTAAGGTGCGTCAAAGTTTGCATGAGCAGACGCATAAGTGGGATGCTCATGCTTAGGATGGCGTCGTCTGCGCTTACCAGCCGTGTGCATTCCTCAAAACACTGAAGGACTTTACAGAGGTCTTTCAGCTTCGACCACTGCACACCTGTCAACTCCATGTCTGCTCTCAAAGTGCCTGGCCGTGTATCCTCCCACAAATGCATTATGGCCTGCTTCTGCTCGCACAGCCGCTCCACCATGTGCAGGGTGGAGTTCCACCTTGTTGCAATGTCGATAATGAGGCGGTGGTTGGGAAGGTGGAGCAATCGCTGCAGCTTCTGCATACGAACGGAGTGTACAGGCGACCGGCGGATGTGCGCGCACAGTCTTCGCACCTTCTGGAGCAGGGCTGTTAACTCCGGATAATTTTTGAGGAAGCACTGCACCACCAGGTTCAAGGTGTGAGCCAAGCAAGGTATGTGGCTGAGTTTTGAAAGGGCTATGGCTGCCACAAAATTATGGCCGTTATCACTAACTACCTTGCCTGCCTCAAGATGTACACTGCCCAGCCATGACTCAGTTTGTCGCTTCAAGTACTCGGCCAGCACCTCGGCGGTGTGTCTGTCGCCCAAACACATCATCTGCAACACAGCCTGCTGACGCTTTCCACTAGCTGCTCGATAGGGGGACACCTCGTGTGCAACAGTGGCAGCTGCAGATGGAGTGCTCGTACGACTGCGCTCTGTGGACGAGCTTTCGCTTCTGGAGGAGGAGGAGGGTCGAACGCCTACAGCCAACTGTTTCCTATACCATGGGCTAGGCAGCACTGTCCCACCACCGCTGTCCCCTGTGGACCCTCCATCCACCACATTAACCCAGTGCGCAGTGATGGACACGTAACGGCCCTGGCCATGCCGACTGGACCATGCATCAGTTGTGAGGTGCACCTTTCCGCTCACTGACTGCTTGAGTGCATGGACAATGCGGTCTTTCACATGATGGTGGAGGGCTGGGATGGCTTTGCGAGAGAAGAAGTGGCGACTGGGTAGGTCATAGCGTGGTACTGCATAGGCTATGAGTTCGCGGAAAGCTGCGCTTTCCACCAACCGAAAGGGCATCATCTCAAACGAGATTAGTTTGGCAATGTGGGTGTTCAAACCCAGTGTACGCGGATGAGAGACTGAGTACTTTCTTGACCTACTCATAGTGTCTGGGAGGGTGAGCTGGACTTTTGAGCTGCATATGGTGGAAGTAGCGGTGGACAGGGCGGACTGAGAGAGGGTTGATGATGGTGATGGAGTTGGTGTTCTTTCTGATGGCCTAGAATCAGTCTTTCGTTGATATAACAGTGGGATTCCCTGACTGCTGTGGCCTTGCAACGACACCTCAACATTTGCTGCTGTGCTAACCGGTGGGCTTACAGTGGGGGAAACAATGTAGCGTTGCTGACTACCTTCGTTGTGATCAGTTGCACATGTGGCACTTGAGGTTTGGTGTTGTGTCCACGCTTGCAAGTGCATGCTGGTTAAATGTCTAAGCATGCAACTGGTATTCAAATTTTTCAGATTTTTCCCTCGGCTAAAGGTCTTTGCGCACTTCTTACAGATAACCTTGGCCTGATCATGAGGATTTTGTTCAAAAAAGTGCCACACTGCACTCTTCCTACTTTGGCAGACATTTTGCAGCCTAGCACGCTGTGATCTTTTGACCCTCTGGACAAGCTGTCCAGCAACTCTGTTGATTTTTGGAACCTGTCTTTGGAGTGCTCCGGGCCTGCCAGATAACAGCTGTTGCGATGTCGATGTCTGCTGTGGATGCTCCTCATCTGAGCTATTGGAAGCAGCACCCTCTTCCCCCAATGGATGCCAATCTGGGTCAACAACTGGGTTATCCATCACCTCCTCTTCAATGTCATGTGCACCTTCCTCTGTGTCACCGTGTATGGTGGTATAGTGTGCTGGAAGGGGCACCTGAGTC
This sequence comes from Dendrobates tinctorius, assembly GCF_039654945.1. Taxonomy (NCBI): domain Eukaryota; kingdom Metazoa; phylum Chordata; class Amphibia; order Anura; family Dendrobatidae; genus Dendrobates; species Dendrobates tinctorius. The sequence continues at coordinate 8,199,301 of NW_027361806.1, forward strand.
TCATCAGGGTCAGAATCTGGCTCTGTACACTGCGAGGACAATGTAGTGCTCTGAGTGAATGTACCAGCAGAATCATCCATCAGCGGCTGTGCATCAGTGCACTCCATGTCAGATTCATCTTGGCCTGGGTAATTCACCATTTGACTTGATAATCCAGGCATGGTATGTGAAAACAGCTCCATGGAGTAATCAGTAGTATGGCCTGCGTCATCCTTCAATCTTGGTTGGGGTGAAGGACACAAGGAAAGGTGTGGTTCATGAACATGAGCCTCCAATGACGACTCAGTGCTTTTACTTTTTACAACTGAAGAAGAGGAGGTGATAGAGCTGGAGGCTGAGTCAGCAATGTCAGGCTGGTTTCACATTTGCGTTTTTTTGCGCTGGAAAAAAACGCATACCCGCGCATGCGTTTTTTCCCCTATATTTAACATGGGTGCGCATACCTGCGCGCTGGTAAGCGCACGTATGCGATTTTCATGCGCTGCGTTTTTTTGGGGTGTGCGTTTGTATTTTCCAGACGCAGCATGTTGCATTTTTTGGCCCTGCAAAAAAGCGCATGTGCACGTATGCGCACGTTTTGCGCTAAAAATGGCCATTATAGCCTATGGATGCGCATACGTGCGCACTGGCATGCTCATGTATGCGTTTTTTTGCACATGCGTTTTTTTTTGTTAACCATGGAATTTAGGGGTTTGGGTTAGAGTTAGGGTTAGTTAAGGGGGTTTAGGGTTAGGGTTAGGGTCAGGGTTAAGTATGGTTTGGTTAAGGGTTAGGGTCAGGGTTAGGGTTAAGTATGGTTTGGTTAAGGGTTAGGGTTAGGGTCAGGGTTAGGGTCAGGGTTAGGGTTAAGGTTAAGTATGGTTTGGTTAAGGGTTAGGGTCAGGGTTAAGTATGGTTTGGTTAAGGGTTAGGGTTAGGGTTAAGTATGGTTTGGTTAAGGGTTAGGTTCAGGGTTAGGGTCAGGGTTAGGGTTAAGTATGGTTTGGTTAAGGGTTAGGGTTAGGGTCAGGGTTAGGGTCAGGGTTAGGGTCAGGGTTAGAGTCAGGGTTAGGGCTAGGGTCAGGGTTAGGGTCAGGGTTAGAGTCAGGGTTAGGGTTAGGGTCAGGGTTAGGGTCAGGGTTAAGGTCAGGGTTAGGGTTAGTTAGGGTTTAGGGTTTGGGTTAGGGTTAAGTATGGTTTGGTTAAGGGTTAGGGTCAGGGTTAGGGTTAGGGTTAAGGGTTAGGGTCAGGGTTAGGGTTAGTAAAGTCATGGTTTGGGTTAGTGTGAGGGGCCACCTAATGTTGGAAAAAAACGCAAACGCGGTAAAAACGCACTAAAAACGCAAACGCATAAAAACGCTGCGTTTTTTTCATGCATGCTCATAAAAATGCTTGAAAAAAACGCAGCAGTTGTATGCTTTTGTATGCGTTTTTTCAATGCGTTTTTTGTGGGAAAAACGCGCTGCAAAAAAAAGCAAGTGTGAAACTAGCCTAAGACAAAACTTTTTCCTGATGCTCTGGCTTTAAAAGCGGTTTGCCAACTCCTAGAAAACTAAGCCTTCGAAGCCTTATGGAGCCAGACGATGACGCAGGCTCAACACCTCCTGCATTCGGTCCTATTTTGCTCTTGCCACTACCATCAGATCCACCACCACCATCATTACCAGCTGCCAACCCCCGCCCAATTCCACGACCTCTTCTACCAGCCTTCCTCATTTTTGGTAGAAATGTAGACAAAATCCAACAAACTATATAGTAATGTAAAACAAGGTACAAGGTGTCTATAGGACAGGGGAGATTTTGAATTTCTGCTCACACTAGTGGACACTGGACACTTTTGGATTGTGTGAGGCCCACTGAATATCTGAGCGCTATGTCACAGGCTCAATGGCACAGCTGTGACCAAAGTGACTAGAGGATAAGTGAGATTTTTAATTTCTGCTCACACTAGTGGACACTGGACACTTTTGGATTGTGTGAGGCCCACTGAATATCTGAGCGCTATGTCACAGGCTCGATGGCACAGCTGTGACCAAAGTGACTAGAGGATAAGTGAGATTTTGAATTTCTGCAGACACTTGTGGACACTGGACACTTTTGGATTATGTGAGGCCCACTGAATATCTGAGCGCTATGTCACAGGCTCGATGGCACAGCTGTGACCAAAGTGACTAGAGGATAAGTGAGATTTTGAATTTCTGCAGACACTTGTGGACACTGGACACTTTTGGATTGTGTGAGGCCCACTGAATATCTGAGCGCTATGTCACAGGCTCGATGGCACAGCTGTGACCAAAGTGACTAGAGGATAAGTGAGATTTTGAATTTCTGCTCACACTAGTGGACACTGGACACTTTTGGATTGTGTGAGGCCCACTGAATATCTGAGCGCTATGTCACAGGCTTGATGGCACAGCTGTGACCAAAGTGACTAGAGGATAAGTGAGATTTTGAATTTCTGCTCACACTAGTGGACACTGGACACTTTTGGATTGTGTGAGGCCCACTGAATATCTGAGCGCTATGTCACAGGCTCGATGGCACAGCTGTGACCAAAGTGACTAGAGGATAAGTGAGATTTTGAATTTCTGCAGACACTTGTGGACACTGGACACTTTTGGATTGTGTGAGGCCCACTGAATATCTGAGCGCTATGTCACAGGCTCGATGGCACAGCTGTGACCAAAGTGACTAGAGGATAAGTGAGATTTTGAATTTCTGCAGACACTTGTGGACACTGGACACTTTTGGATTGTGTGAGGCCCACTGAATATCTGAGCGCTATGTCACAGGCTCGATGGCACAGCTGTGACCAAAGTGACTAGAGGATAAGTGAGATTTTGAATTTCTGCAGACACTTGTGGACAATGGACACTTTTGGATTGTGTGAGGCCCACTGAATATCTGAGCGCTATGTCACAGGCTCGATGGCACAGCTGTGACCAAAGTGACTAGAGGATAAGTGAGATTTTGAATTTCTGCAGACACTGGACACTTTTGGATTGTGTGAGGCCCACTGAATATCTGAGCGCTATGTCACAGGCTCGATGGCACAGCTGTGACCAAAGTGACTAGAGGATAAGGGAGATTTTGAATTTCTGCAGACACTTGTGGACACTGGACACTTTTGGATTGTGTGAGGCCCACTGAATATCACAGCGCTATGTCACAGGCAGAAATTGGCTAGTGTATCACAAACTACAAGGTGTATGTAGAATTGGGCAGAGTAGGAATCTCCCTAGAGTGCAGGTCTGTAAGAACGGAACATGTCCTCAACTTATTCTCACAGAGTGACACAGATAGCTTCACTGTGGCTGTGATAACAGCCGTTACACGGTACTGTGTGAGGAGCGTACACCGCTGTATGGTGTGAAAAAATGCACGCTCAGTACCTCAGCAGGACAAAAAAAAAAAATTGGGATTGCTTTTAAAAAAGCAGTTTGCAGCTCAGTACCTCAGCAGGACAAAAAAAAAAAAAATTGGGATTGCTTTTAAAAAAGCAGTTTGCAGAGCAGTGGGTAAACAGCAATGCAGCTGTCAGGAAGCCTTAGAAGGCAGCCCAACAACCAACACCACTGATACACCACAATATAGCCTCCCCTTGCACTGCACACACAGTGACTGGTGTGTTGTACAGGCACAATCGCTAGCAGCAGAAGCAGTTTTTTTTTTCTTCTTCCCTGCCTAACACTCTCCCTACAGAATCAGCAGCAACCTCTCCCTATGCTAAGATCGGCAGAATTAAGATGGCGGTCGGCGTGCACGCCCTTTTATACCCCCTGTGACGCCCACCAAAGCAAGCCAATCACTTGCATGCCCTTCAGAAAGATGGTGGTGACCCGTGCCTATGTCATCACGTTGCCCACAGTGTCCGTGGATCCTGATTGGCTGAAAAAGAGCGCAAAACAAACTTTTGAAACGCGACTTTGGCGCGTAAGTCGCCGACCTCATCCTAGGGTCAGGTTTCGTTTCATGAAACCCGACTTTGCCAAAAGTCGGCGACTTTTGAAATTTTTCGACCCGTTTCGCTCAACTCTAGTTGGTAGTAAATGATGTATGTTGAGTCAGAAGTGAATACACGGCTTCTAAACCCTCTGACCAATACTGGTATATAAACTGTCCACGTAAAAAGTTACCAGCGGAAGCACTTACATTCACCTCCGCTCGGGCCATTAAAAAGCACACCCACACGACTCTGCACATTAACGCACGGGACATTTTCCTACCCGGGGACCCATAACCTTCACAGGTAAATTGATTCACCTTTTCATGAGATAACGGATTATTTCCTGCTGGTCATTTCTTCTTTATATTTCATCTTTATATGCCATCTTTGACCGCTATATCAAACTTACTGTGACCGCTTATTTATGCATGTACCATAGTTTAGGATAGGTGTGAGTGTGTATACATATGCACTCCCTCAATGTTACAATAGGCACTTTTTGTTTGCACATCATATCTGCTTCTCTGTTAGCATACCTGTATAGCCTCCAAACATTAAGGAAGCTCCATATTCCTAAAAGTGAATTTATGCATGAGTATTTTTGTTTTTCTTTTTTTCCCTTTCCCTTTTCTTTTGGCTACCATACCCTAACGCCTTTATTTTTCATCATTTTTATTTATAGATCATTGGATAATTATTTAGGCACATGTGTATATACTGTATAGATATATTATTTTCTGAACATTGACTTATCCGAAAATAAAACATTATTAGTTTCACAGATGTTTCTTGAAAAAGGCTGTGTCATGCCGAAACGTTGAATCATTTACATTTGTATTCACTTTGGGTCTATGATTGTGAATTTTTCATATTGATGCATTAATACATTTTTGACCTTGAGTGCCGGAGTTCTACCATTTTATTGATCTTTTTTCTCCAGAGCACTTATTTTGCAGTGAGCACCCCATTTTCTCTATTTTTTATTTACTATGAGAATTATGAAGTCACATTTACACGTTCAGTATTTGATCAGTATTTTACATCAGTATTTGTAAGACAAAATCAGGAGTGGAACAATCAGAGGAAAAGTATAATAGAAACACATCATCACTTCAGTATTTTTCATTCACTCCTGTTTATGGCTTAAACATACTGATATAAAATACTGACCAAATACTGAATGTGTGAGAGTGGCCTTGGGCCTCTTTCACACGTCCAGATATTTCCGATACCGGAGATATCCGTGTGTCCGAGTGTATACGTGGTACATCCGTGTGGCAACCATGTGCTGCACGTGTGCTGCATCAGGACCACACGGACGGTCGCAGGGGAAGAAGCGGCTACAGTAAGCGCTGTTCCCCTGCCTGTGGTGCTGAAGCCGGCTGTCATTATTCTCTCCTGCTCTGATGGCAACAGCGAGCAGGGAGAATGAATGAAACACAAACCGAGGTGGGATCCCCCTTAGTTTTTGAACCAACCAGGCAAAACTATATAGGTGCGGGCTGCTATGCTCAGGCTGGTAAGGGACCATGAATATGCCCCCCCCCAGCCCAAAAACAGCAGCCCGCAGCTGCCCAAAAAAGGCGCATCTATTAGATGCGCCTATTCTGGAGATTTGTCGTGTTCTTCCCACTTGCCCTGTATCAGTGGCAAGTCGGGTCAATAAGGGGTTAATGTCACGTTTCTATTGTAAGGTGACATGAAGGCCGGGTTAGGAATGGAGAGGCGTCAATAAGACACCTATCCATTACTAATCCTAGAGTTACTCAAGGGTTAAATAAACACACACACACACACAATAATAGTAAGAAATTATTTTAATGAAAGAATACACTACACAGTTTTAAAATCTTTATTATACTCCTAATCCCATATCACAGGCCTTGATCTCCTGGAAAAAATACAAAATAAAAAAGCAGCAATATACCCATACCTGTCCGCCATACAGTCAAGTCCCACGGCACAAGGGGTTAATCAGTTTGCAGCCGGAGCGCTGCTAATGCAGCCGCTCCGACTGTAAACTACTGGGGAATAAATGGAAGCAGCGCGCACAGGCTCAGTGACAAGCTGTGATGTCACTGAGTCTATGCTCGCTGACAGGTGACACCTGAACTCCTGTGACCTCAGCACCATCATTTTTCCACGGTGCAGAGGTCACAGGAGTTCAGCTGTCAGCGAGCACAGACTCAGTGACGTCACCGCTTGTCACTGAGCCTGTGTGCGCTGCCTCCATTCATTCCCCAGTAGTTTACAGTCTGAGCGGCTGCATTAGCAGCGCTCCGGCTGTAAACTGATTAACCCCTTGAGATGGATTGCGCCATGGGACTTGACTGTATGGTGGACAGGTATGGGTATATTGTTGCTTTTTTATTTTGTATTTTTTCCAGGAGAACAATGGCTTCAATATGGGATTAGGAGTATAATAAAGATTTTAAAACTGTGTTGTATTCTTTCATTAAAATACCTTCTTATTGTGTGTTTATTTAACCCTTTACTTACTAAAGGATTAATAATGAATAGGTGTCTTATTGACAGGTGACATTAACCCCTTATTAATGACAGAAAAAATGAAATATATGAAATGTGAATAGCATAATGGCTTTTGGAATTGCTATTCACATTTCATATATTTCATATTTGATATGCCTTAATGCAATTGAGTGCAACCATTTCCTTATTTTGATATGTAAGCTGTTTTTCGGTATGCACCTATTCAGAATAGGATGTGCCGTCAGTTTTTTCTGTCATTTGTATGTTAGCTTTCTGACTGATCACTCCGCCCTTCATCAAGCTGTGATTTTAATTACATCCAATCACCTTTTTGGTTCCTATCTTCCTATAAATACAGGCTTTATCTTGTTATTAGCCAGTAGTTCACATGAGGCAGTTAGAATAGGGACCCGTTCAATGAGATCACCTTGACGTTGGTGAATGGGCTCACATCTTTTGGCCAAATTTTGTGCTAAGTATCTCATATATTTTTTTCCATATTCCAAAAGCCATTATGCTATTCACATTTCATATATTTCATATTTGATTTTCCTTAATGCAATTGAGTGCAACCATTTCCTTATATTAACCCCTTATTAACCCCACTTTCCACCACTACAGGGCAATTGGGATAAACCCGACAAAGCTCCAGAATAGGCGCATCTGACAAGGTGGAACAAATCCAATTTCTAATAAATCACAGGCTAGTTAAATCTTATGATTTCTGCATTTGTGTATTTGTATATACAAGATGTAATCCAACATTTCATGCCAGATTATCAAAATATATTACGTTTCTTGCTTTGATTATCATATTTTTTTTTATTTATAAGGCCACAGATTATAAAAATGATGAAAATGACATTTATATGTACAGATATCACGTTGCTCTCAATAAAACCTTTAAAAAAGAGAAATCATTCAATAAATAGACATATAAGATAAATAAATGAAGCGCTCATGGGTGTGCTTGTGTTATTCATCATGTGCAGCAGACGGGTATGATATTGTATGTAGAAATGAACAGTTGTCCTGTTTGTCATATGATGTCATGTGTGTGATATCTGACCATCCATTGACAAGGCCAAAACCACTGTAGACATTAGTGCAAAGCCACAGACCTGCATTACATTTCTGACCCTCCTTTCATCCCAGACATTTACCAGTGACCACAGCTATGTGCATATTACATGTCTGCAAAATGTGGGTGGTCACCAATACTGGAAGTGAATCTGGGGAATGGCAGAATCGTGATGCAGGGTCTTACTAGGAGATTATAGAGCAGAGGACGTATAATAATGGTCTTCATTTGGCATCTTTCCAGCTGTGGAAACAATAACTCTTAGAATGGCCTGATAGTCACAGACTGTATGGAGATTGTTTCTCTTTTCTCTTGTATTGCTAGTTTTCAGGTTTTTGGATTTATCAGGATCTCTGGATCAGAAGTTGTTCTTTCATTACTGTTGCAATGTTCTGTGAGACATATTGGACGTCTCTCGTTGCTGTTTGTCCCTTTTTTTCTGGTTTATCGGTTGATCAGTGAATCGCACATCAACATCTCTGCATGAAAAAAAAAAATTACATCACTGAATAAGATGGATACAGGACTGATATACCCGCCATTGTCTGTAGATTTGTGCATAAGCATAATTCCCAGCTGTTCTGTATTTTTGAGATATAGCCACATAATATTTGTCAATGTGGGTGAGGTTAGTGCAAAGTGACAATAAGCACGGTGGCTCAGTGGTTAGCACTGCAGCCTTGCAGTGCTGGAGTCCTGGGTTCAAATCCCACCAAGGACAACATCTGCATGGAGTTTGTATGTTCTCCCCGTGTTTGCGTGGGTTTCCTCCGGGTACTCCGGTTTCTTCCCACATTGTGAGCCCCATTGGGGACAGCGATGACAATGTGTGAAAACTGTAAAGCGCTGCGGAATATGTTAGCGCTATATAAAAATAAAGATTATTATTATTATAATAATCCGACTGGATCCTGACACAGTCACTTAGGACATGTGGGTAGAAACCAACAGAAATTCTCTTACCTTTGCAACTGTCAAAACTTTAGGTGGGGATCCGAACTTTAGGCAAGGTAAAGGACACAGTAGTGAATCTGGCAGCCTGAAAATAAAAAATGAGATGTATCACACTGGTATGGAAAAGAAAACCTGAAAAACAGCCAAGAATTATATGTGCCACTATTTTGGACCCTGTGCACCCTGTACTTCACATTAATCAGGTAATGTCATGAACCACACGGATCAGTACAGCAGACGGCACAACAAACACCAACAAGAGGGATGGAAAAAGGGAGAGGTAAAGGCCTTAACAATAGGGAAAGGGGGATGGGGCACCTCCTAACACAGCCTGTGCCTATCCTTAAGCTATCCTAATGCCCTATGCGGGTCCTTCCCCCTCCCCACCGTCACATGCCTTGTCCCTAGTTGTCACCTTACTATACCCTTGTTAGTGCACTGGCCGGCAAGGACGCTAGCATCACCACTGCAGATGGTGTAAACACAGGGGGTAGTGACAAGCACGAGACAGACAAAGATAGGGAACAATAAAAATTATCTTTCAAACTTCTGCTGCAAGCTCCACACAGCAGAGGATACGGAACCAGGACCTCACTCAGATGATACCCGCTAGCACCAGAGAGCTCCCAACTCCTTGGCTTGTCTCCAGAGAAAAACTCTATCACCAACAGTCAGCTGATGTGTCAGGTGACTATTTAAAGGATAGTGGGAGTGGTCACCACCCACATCAGCTGACCAGCAAACACAGCAGCTGCCAGCAAGGAAGCTGACATTAACCCTTGCTGACCCAGAAGGAAAAACCATGTTTAAGTTAAGCAGAACCAGAGCTGTCACTACTTCCACAAAAGTCTTGACAAGTAATCCCAGTATTAAATGAAGAGGGCAGTACATTATAATAACCTCTGTGTCTTTAGGACCATTGCTCATTGTCAACATTCAGAAGCTTCTTTCCTGATCTAGTCCTGCTCCACAGCTGATGGACTTCTACAATGTGGATGAATGTATGCCACTCAGGATGTGGTGCTGAAGAATGGGGTCCACTCTGTATCAATAATTATTATATAAATACTTGGCACTCAAAAAAACAGGGAAAATATGGATTTTATTTATAAGGCAATCCCAAAAATAGTAGTAATGTTTCGACCCTACAACATGAGCCTTTATCAAACTCAGGTTGCAGAGAAAAACGCGAGTTCCATATAGTATTTGTGCTATGTGTTGCGAAAAAATCACGTGGTGCTATGTGAATAATTTTCCTGACTTTTTCTTCAAATTATTTTTATTAATTGTATAGGGAAGGGTTACAATATACACTTGAGTGCCGAGCTTCTACAATGTATCAGTCTAGGTAAGGCCTTGTGCACACACTGCAGATTCTGCTGCGGATCCACAGCAGATTTGGCCGCTGCGGATCCGCAGCAGTTCTGTAGACAGTGTACAGTACAATGTAAGTTTATGTGATTTACAATCTGCTGTGCACATGCTGCGGTTTTTCCACCGCGGAAAAGCTGCGGTTTTGAATCCACAGAAATAAATGACATGTCAATTCTTTCTGCAGATTCCGCTGAGGTTTGCCACCTATTCCATTGTCCTGGTGTCAAAAACTGCAGGTGAAAACCGCTGGCCAATCCGCAGGTCAGATACAAATCCGCTGGTGAATCCGCAGCGTGTGCACATAGCCTTAAAGCTATCAGCCTGGTCTAGGACAGGGAAAGGATTTATACTGCTGCTTCTCCTACAGTAGCTTAGAGAATTGTTTACACTGGATACATTGTATCAGTTTTATCAGGCGTGTGAAATACTAGGCCGGTGAGTCTGACTTCTATACCAGGAAAGATCTTTGAACAAATTATTAAACAACATGTATGTCAATACCTGGATAAGAATGAAGTGATTAAACAGAGTCAGCATGGGTTTGTAACTAATAAGTCATGTCAGACTAATTTAATTTCCTTCTATGATGGTATTACTGATTGGGTGGATCAAGGAAATGCTGTAGATATAGTATATCTTGACTTCAGCAAAGCATTTGACAAAGTCTCTCATACAATCCTTATTGAAAAAATGACTAAGTATGGAATGGACAAGGCAACTGTTAGGTGGATTCATAACTGGCTTAGTGATCGGACCCAAAGAGTGGTCGTAAATGGCTGCACATCCAGTTGGAAGAATGTCTCAAGTGGGGTACCACAGGGCTCTGTCCTGGGCCCTGTATTGTTCAACATCTTTATCAACGATTTAGATGAAGGAATTGAGGGTAAACTGATAAAATTTGCTGATGACACAAAGCTAGGAGGGATAGCTAATACTAGAGAAGAGAGAGAGAGGATTCAAAAAGATTTAAATAAACTGGAGAAGTGGGCAGCAACTAACAGAATGGTTTTTAACAGGGAGAAATGCAAAGTACTACATCTGGGCAATAAAAATGAAAAAAGCATATATAGAATGGGAGGAATAGGGCTAAGTGACAGCACATGTGAAAAAGACTTGGGTATACTAATAGATCACAGACTGAATATGAGTCAACAGTGTGATGCAGCAGCAAAAAAGGCAAATGCAATTCTAGGATGTATTAACAGAAGCATACAGTCTAGATCACGTGAAGTAATTATTTCCCTCTACTCCTCTTTGGTCAGACCTCATCTGGAATATTGTGTCCAATTTTGGGCACCACATTTTAAAAAAGACATCAACAAACTGGAGCAAGTTCAGAAAAGAGCGACCAGAATGGTGACCGGTCTGCAAACCCTGTCTTATGAGGAAAGGTTGCAGGATTTGGGAATGTTTAGTTTGCAAAAGAGAAGACTGAGAGGAGACTTAATAGCTGTCTACAAATATCTAAAGGGCTGTCACATTGTAGAAGGATCAACTTTATTCTCATTTGCACAAGGAAAGACTAGAAGCAATGGGATGAAGCTGAATGGGAGGAGACACAGATTAGATATTAGAAAAAACTTTTTGACAGTTAGAGTGATCAATGAGTGGAACAGGCTGCCACGAGAAGTGGTGAGTTCTCCTTCAATGGAAGTCTTCAAACAGAGGCTGGACAGACATCTAACTGGGATGATTTAGCGAATCCTGCTTTGAGCAGGGGGTTGGACCAGATGGCCCAGGAGGTCCCTTCCAACTCTACGATTCTATGATTCTATGATTCTCCTACAGTAGCTTAGAGAATTGTTTAGACTGGATACATTGTATCAGTTTTATCAGGCGTGTGAAATACTAGAAATACTTTCCCTAGACGTGAAATACATTTTAAGGAACCATGTTGCCATAATAACTATTTAATTCTGCAGATCTGAGCTTTCCTATAAGGGAGAGGGTTCTGAGAGGCTCTCCCGTTTAGGAAATATGCAGAAGGGTTTGTTATAATGAGAAAGGTATAAAATGCTCCCCAAACTAAGCAGGGGGTAATCATCATTATATTGATAGGAGCCCCAGTAATATTTGTCTACATACCACAATAAAGCATACAGGTACAATAACGATAGCGACAATGGCCAGAACAATTAGGGCAATCCCAAAGGCAGGGATAGAGGCTGGAGCAGCAACTCCTGTAGAAAAACAAAATGGAGCAAAATTATATACATAATATACACCCCCAGAAGCTTTAATGTAAAACGGCGTAGGGGTTGGGGAGGTGCGACTGTACTAAGTCTATTCTTGGACTGCATTGCCCTATTTACTCAGGTGAGGTACCTACCTTTATGGGTTATCTTTAAATGTTTGCCTACTACTGGTACTTATGCTATATGTAATTTAACCATTGGCAGGTTTACAAATATTTAGCATTCATGCTTCCTTTCATTATTCACAATGCCTATGGTTAAACATTTCCTTGTTTAATACACATGACTGCTAAGTCCTGTTTCTATATATAATAATTAAAAGTTTACAATAGCACTTTATATCTTGGCAATACTAAAACTTATTTAGCTTTGATACTACTATTTTTACCTGTCTAAATTAGGCTCCATTCATTTGGGATTGCTGTGGGGTCAATAAATAGCCTCTCTGCACTTCCCCCCAGGAGGTCTTTTCACCACCTGTTAATTAATTGTTGTTTGTATTGATTTTAATTATTCATGTTAATAAAATCAATTGCATCTATTACCTAAGCTAGAATCTCTTTTTTTGGTTGACGGCCAAAAAAACCTAGCTGTTAGTGTGGCGCCCCTGAGGGTTCTGTCGCCACAGAGGTACTGCACCTCAACCAGAGGTGCAATTTCCCACTTCCCAGGTAAGGTGGATGCATCTCACAGAACTCTAACACCTGCATCCAACACTCACTTATAGCAGCAGGGCATCCTGGATGGACCCTAAAGGGGGCTTTACACATAGCGATATCGCTAGCAATATCGCTAAAGCGTCACCGATTTTGTGACGCAGCAGCGATATCGCTACATGTGATACTTACCTCCGACCGGCTCCCCTGCTGGTTATCGCTGATCGCACGAGAACGTCATGGGCCGTTTCTCGTCGGCCGCTTCCTGCTGGCACTGACGAGCAACGCGTAGACGCGGGCGGAGGAGGTCATCATCGCCGCATCTGACAGGCGAGTAACGACCGCTGCTCCGTCGCTGGTGAAATCTGCCTGTTTGGCAGCTCACTAACGACCATTTAATGATGCACCAGCGATCCTGACCGGGTCATATCGTGGTTGGGATCGCTGGTGCATCAATAAATGTAACGGCACCCTAAGGGAGGATGATCTCATCTCTGCTGGGTAAAGAAAGGGTGTTGGGAGGTGGGTGGAGCTAGTATGTTCAGAGGGGAGAAGAGAGTTAGGCCGGGGTCACACTAACCGACGCAAAATACGGTCCGTAGTTTACAGGCATAATACGGATGAATGACCCCTAAATAGTGCTCCGTATGTCATCCGTAAGCAAGGTGTGGTTGCGTATTTTGCGCATGTCTGCATCCGTATGTAATCCGTATGGCATCCGTATGCAATCCGTATGGCAAGATTTTCTCGCCGCCTTGCAAAATGGACATATAATGGAGCCCTATGACAGGGTTTCTAACAGAAACGAAAAAATAGATATAGACACATAGAATGCATACATATATATATATATACACACAAGTCATTGAGAAAAACATATATATATATATATTTATATTTCACATAGCAGAATAGCTGCTAATTAAATTGCCGGCTTCTATCAAATCATTCCCCAACCCGACATGAAATGACACATGGTTTACATTCAGTAAAGCATTTCATTTCATGTTTTTTTTATATGTCCCTGACTAATAATTAGATGAGGGTTTGTGTGCAAAATTTGGGAGTTGTAGTTGTTATTTTAAGGGGTTAATTCATTGTTAAAAAATGTGTGGGCTTCCCATTGCCCTGTAGCGGTGGTGAATGGGTTAATCTAACAAAGGGTTAATGTCACCTTACAATCAAATGGTGACATTAACCCTTTGTTAGATTAACCCACTCGCCACCACTACAGGGCAATGGGAAGCCCACACATTTTTTAACAACGAATTAACCCCTTAAAATAACAACTACAACTCCCAAATTTTGCACACAAACCCTCATCTAATTATTAGTCAGGGACATATTAAAAAACATGAAATGAAATGCTTTACTGAATGTAAACCATGTGTCATTTCATGTCGGGTTGGGGAATGATTTGATAGAAGCCGGCAATTTAATTAGCGGCTATTCTGCTATGAAGAACTCTGTGAAATATAAATATATATATATATGTTTATCACAATAACATGTACTGTATGTATATATATATGTATTCTATGTGTATATATCTATTCTTTCATTTCTTTATTAAACCTGTCAGTGTGAGTTTACTGTATAACGAAAAAAGTGGTTTGTTATTTGTTAGCCATTAAAAGGTATCATACCCACAAGATTCCTATTTTGTTTCTCTCACTGAGAGCACTTTATATATTTTTTAGTTTACTGTATAGCGCACTGAATTGCCGGATTTTCTAAACGACACCGGGTGCGTATTTCTCGCAAGTCACATGTGTGTTCCATGTGTAATGCGTATTTTTAGCGCGCCCATAGACTTGCATTGGCGTACTACGGGCGTAGTACGCTGACAATCGCAGCATGCTGCGATTGTCACGGACCGTAGAATACGGCCGAGAAATATACGGCTGTTGGGAGCTGCCCCATAGAGAATCATTTGTCCGTGTGTAATGCGTGCTTTTAACGCCTCTCACTCGTATTCCTCGCCAGTGTGACCCCGGCCTTAGAGCTAGATCAGTCTTCCCTGAGGGGAGGAAGTGAGAGGACATGTGCAGCAGCTCCCTGTCAGCAGGAGGTGCTGGGAGGGAAAGAGACAGAAGAAAGCTCCCTGAAGAAGGAAGGGGTCTTAGGGGCACGGATAAGCAACCATACTTTCCGTGGGGCCCGATCCATAAGCGGAGGGACCAGGTTGCACGGGTTTGCTGGCACCCTAGCCTAGTGGAGTGAACAACGGACTCAACTAGAAAGCCGGAGGTACAGTGCTGTGCAATTTAATTGGGACAAAGCATTTTTTTAAAGTAAAATCGTAAGTTGGTTACCAGTCAGTGATTCAAACCAGTTTTAACTGCTTTGAACAGGCACTCACACCTGTTCAAAGCAGTTAAAACTGGTTTGAATCACTGACTGGTAACAAACTTACGATTTTACTTAAAAAAATGCTTTGTCCCCATTAATTTGCACAGCACTGTAGAGGCACCTTTAGTGTACCTCAGCCACAAGCCACAGTTATCTTCTCCGGAAAGGCAGGCATAAGGTAGCAAGGGAACGCAGAGAGGACGTTACCCGATAAGGTCCGCGGCTGCTGGCCTTTAGACACTGACTGTGAGGTGCTGGGAAGGAAGAGGAGTAGAAATCAGCACAGAGACACGGCCAGGAAAGGAACACATTGAGGGGAGTTCTGGAAAGGTGTTCTCCATCTGCCTGGAAGTTTGCTGAATCTCTCACCTGGAGGACGCAGCACCAAGTGGGCATCTGTGCACACCAGAGCTGTGAGTAAAGCTTTGGAACTGCATTCAGCTATGTCCTCTGAATTCTTTCTGCAAAGCCTTCTCAGCACTGCTACATCTCTTGCCTAATACTACATCATCATCTCCCTCAACATCTTTCATCTGCCCTGGGACTAAGCTTTGCCTGTGGAGAGCTATTGCAACCCTGCTGCATCCCACCATCAGTCCCAGAGGATCTGCACTGCAGCGCTGGTCACCTCTGACCAGATACCACAGGTGGCGTCACGAACACTTTACTATAAACTCTTTATTTCCCCTGTAAATAACCCTTTTATTGGACGCCCAGGGCCACGGACAGGGTCCCTGTCACTGTGACACATCCCTTTAAGAACCGGCCAGTACCGAGTACCCTCGCTGCCCTGGCAGGCGATGCATTAGCAAATGGGTTTTCAATATATTTTTTGTTAACCAAAAATACTTTAAAAATTACCAGTGCTATGTATCTGTGTTACTGGTCTCTTTACCTTGTGGCTGATTTGATGCAGTTGGAGCTGAACTTTGCATTGTTGCCGTTCCCAGAGTTGGTGTTGCCGGTCCTGGGGTTGTTGCAAGCACCTGGGTTGTCGATGAGGGCACTGGGTTTGTTGTTGCACGTCGTGTGGTAGTTGAAGGCTCAGTGCTGGTGGGAGGCTGTGTTGTAGATGGAGGCTCAGTGCTGGGGGGAGACTGTGTGGTAGTCGGAGGCTCACTGCTGGAGGGAGCCTGTGTGGTAGTCGGAGGATCAGTGCTGGTGGGAGGCTGTGTGGTAATCGGAGGCTCAGTGTTGATGGGAGGCTGTGTGGTAGGTGGAAGCTCAGTGCTCGTGGGAGGCTGTGTGGTAGTTGGAGGTTCACTGCTGGTGGGAGCGTGTGTGGTAGTTGGAAGCTCAGTGCTGGGGGGAGGCTGTGTGGTAGTTGGAGGCTTAGTGCTGGTGGGAGCCTGTGTGGTAGTCAGTGGCTCAGTGCTTGTGGGAGGCTGTGTGGTAGTTGGAGGCCTAGTGCTGGTGGGAGGTTGTGTGGTAGTTGGTGGCTCAGTGCTGGTGGGAGGCTGTGTGGTAGTCGGAGGCTCAGTGCTGGTGGGAGGCTGTGTGGTAGTTGGAAATTGTGTGGTAGTTGGAGGCTCAGTGCTAGTGGGAGGCTGTGTGGTAGTCAGAGGTTCAGTGCTGGTGGAAGGCTGTGTGGTAGTTGGAGGCTCAGTGCTGGTGGGAGGCTGTGTGGTATTTGGACGTTCACTGATGTTGCGAGACTGTGTGGTAGTTGGAGGCTCAGTGCTTGTGGAAGGCTGTGTAGTAGTTGGAGGCTCAGTGCTGGTTGGAGGCTGTGTTGTAGTTGGAGGCTGTGTGATACTTGGAATCTCAGTGCTGGGTTGAACCTGTGTGGAAGTCGGAGGCTCAGTGGTCGTGGGAGGCTGTGTGGTAGTTAGAGGCTCAGTGATGGTGGGAGGTTGCATGGTAGTTGGAGGCTCAGTGCTGGGGGGAGCCTGTGTGATAGTCGGAGGCTCAGTGCTGGTGGGAGCCTGTGTGATAGTCGGAGGCTCAGTGCTGGTGGGAGGCTGTGTGGTAGTTGGAGGCTCAGTGCTGGTAGGAGGCTGTGTCGTAGTTGGAGGCTCAGTGCTGGTGTGAGCCTGTGTGGTAGTTGAAGGCTCAGTGCTGGTGTGAGCCTGTGTGGTAGTTGGAGGCTCAGTGCTGGTGGGAGGCTGTGTTTTAGTTGGAGGCTGTGTGGTAGTTGGAGGCTCAGTGCTGGTGGGAGGCTGAGTTGTAGTTGGAGGCTTAGTGCTGGTGGGAGGTTGTGTGGTAGTTGGAGGCTCAGTGCTGGTGGGAGACTGTGTTGTAGTTGGAGGCTGTGTGGTAGTTGGAGGCTGTGTGGTAGTTGGAGGCTCAGTGCTGGTGGGAGGCTGAGTTGTAGTTGGAGGCTGTGTGGTAGTTGGAGGCTCAGTGCTGGTGGGAGGTTGTGTGGTAGTTGGCGGCTCAGTGCTGGTGGGAGGCTGTGTTGTAGTTGGAGGCTGTGTGGTAGCTGGAGGCTCAATGCTGGTGGGAGGCTGTGTTGTAGTTGGAGGCTCAGTGCTGGTTTGAGCCTGTGTGGTAGTTGGAGGCTCAGTGCTGGTGTGAGCCTGTGTGGTAGTTGGAGGCTCAGTGCTGGTGGGAGACTGTGTTGTAGTTGGAGGCTGTGTGGTATTTGGAGGCTCAGTGCTGGTGGGAGGCTGTGTGGTAGTCGGAGTCTCAGTGCTGGTAGGAGGCTGTGTGGTAGTTGGAGGCTCAGTGCTGGTTTGAGCCTGTGTGGTAGTTGGAGGCTCAGTGCTGGTGTGAGCCTGTGTGGTAGTTGAAGGCTCAGTGCTGGTGGGAGGCTGAGTTGTAGTTGGAGGCTGTGTGGTAGTTGGAGGCTCAGTGCTGGTGGGAGGTTGTGTGGTAGTTGGAGGCTCAGTGCTGGTGGGAGGCTGTGTTGTAGTTGGAGGCTGTGTGGTAGTTGGAGGCTCAATGCTGGTGGGAGGCTGTGTTGTAGTTGGAGGCTCAGTGCTGGGGGGAGCCTTTGTGATAGTCGGAGGCTCAGTGCTGGTGGGGGGCTGTGTGGTAGTTGGAGCCTCAGTGCTGGTGGGAGGCTGTGTCGTAGTTGGAGGCTGTGTGGTAGTGGGAGGCTCTGTGGTAGTTGGAGTCTGTGTGGTACTGGGAGGTTGTGTGGTAGTGGGAGGCTGTGTGGTAGTGGGAGGCTGTGTGGTAGTGGGAGGCTTAGTGCTGGTGGGGGGCTGTGTGGTAGTTGGAGGCTCAGAGCTGGTGGAAGGTTGTGTGGTAGTTGGAGGCTCAGTGCTGGTGGGAGCCTGTGTGGTAGTTGGAGGCTCAGTGCTGGTGGGAGGATGTATGGTTGTCGGAGGCTCAGTGCTGATGGGAGACTGTGTTGTAGTTGGAGGCTGTGTGGTAGTTGGAGGCTCAGTGCTAGTGGGAGGCTGTGTGATAGTTGGAGGCTCAGTGCTGGTGGTAGTCTGTGTGATAGTCGGAGGCTCAGTGATTGTGGGAGGCTGAGTTGTAGTTGGAGGCTGTGTGATAGTTGGAGGCTCAGTGCTGGTAGGAGGCTGTGTCGTAGTTGGAGGCTCAGTGCTGGTGTGAGCCTGTGTGGTAGTTGGAGGCTCAGTGCTGGTGGGAGGCTGTGTTTTAGTTGGAGGCTGTGTGGTAGTTGGAGGCTCAGTGCTGGTGGGAGGCTGCGTTGTAGTTGGAGGCTTAGTGCTGGTGGGAGGTTGTGTGGTAGTTGGAGGCTCAGTGCTGGTGGGAGACTGTGTTGTTGTTGGAGGCTGTGTGGTAGTTTGAGGCTCAGTGCTGGTGGGGGGCTGTGTGGTAGTTGGAGGCTTAGTGCTGGTGGGAGGCTGTGTAGTAGTCGGAGTCTCAGTGCTGATAGGAGCCTGTGTGGTAGTTGGATGCTGAGTGCTGGTGGGAGGCTGTGTTGTAGTTGGAGGCTCAGTGCTGGTTTGAGCCTGTGTGGTAGTTGGAGGCTCAGTGCTGGTGTGAGCCTGTGTGGTAGTTGGAGGCTCAGTGCTGGTGGGAGGCTGTGTTGTATTTGGAGGCTGTATGGTAGTTGGAGGCTCAGTGCTGGTGGGAGGCTGAGTTGAAGTTGGAGGCTTAGTGCTGGTGGGAAGTTGTGTGGTATTTGGAGGCTCAGTGCTGGTGGGAGACTGTGTTGTAGTTGGAGGCTGTGTGGTAGTTGGAGGCTCAGTGCTGGTGGGAGGCTGTGTGGTAGTTGGAGTCTCAGTGCTGGTAGGAGGCTGTGTGGTAGTAGGAGGCTCAGTGCTGGTTTGAGCCTGTGTGGTAGTTGGAGGCTCAGTGCTGGTGTGAGCATGTGTGGTAGTTGAAGGCTCAGTGCTGATGGGAGGCTGTGTTGTAGTTGGAGGCTGTGTGGTAGTTGGAGGCTCAGTGCTGGTGGGAGGCTGCGTTGTAGTTGGAGGCTGTGTGGTAGTTGGAGGCTCAATGCTGGTGGGAGGCTGTGTTGTAGTTGGAGGCTCAGTGCTGGGGGGAGCCTGTGTGATAGTCGGAGGCTCAGTGCTGGTTGGAGGCTGTGTTGTAGTTGGAGGCTGTGTGGTAGTTGGAGGCTCAGTGCTAGTGGGAGGCTGAGTTGTAGTTGGAGGTTGTGTGGTAGTTGGAGGCTCAGTGCTGGTGGGAGGTTGTGTGGTAGTTGGAGGCTCAGTGCTGGTGGGAGGCTGTGTCGTAGTTGGAGGCTGTGTGGTAGTTGGAGGCTCAATGCTGGTGGGAGGCTGTGTTGTAGTTGGAGGCTCAGTGCTGGGGGGAGCCTGTGTGATAGTTGGAGCCTCAGTGCTGGTGGGAGGCTGTGTCGTAGTTGGAGGCTGTGTGGTAGTGGGAGGCTCTGTGGTAGTTGGAGTCTGTGTGGTACTGGGAGGTTGTGTGGTAGTGGGAGGCTGTGTGGTAGTGGGAGGCTGTGTGGTAGTGGGAGGCTCAGGGCTGGTGGGAGGTTGTGTGGTAGTGGGAGGCTGTGTGGTAGTGGGAGGCTGTGTGGTAGTGGGAGGCTCAGGGCTGGTGGGAGGTTGTGTGGTAGTTGGAGGCTCAGTGCTGGTGGGAGACTGTGTTGTAGTTGAAGGCTGTGTGGTAGTTGGAGACTCAGTGCTGGTGGGAGGCTGTGTGGTAGTTGGAGGCTCAGTGCTGGTGGGAGGCTGTGTGATAGTTGGAGGCTCAGTGCTGGTGGTAGTCTGTGTGATAGTCGGATGCTCAGTGCTGGTGGGAGGCTGTGTGATATTCGGAGGCTCAGTGATTGTGGGAGGCTGAGTTGTAGTTGGAGGCTGTGTGGTAGTTGGAGGCTCTCTGGTAGTTGGAGTCTGTGTGGTAGTGGGAGGTTGTGTGGTAGTGGGAGGTTGTGTGGTAGTGGGAGGCTGTGTGGTAGTGGGAGGCTCAGTGCTGGTGGGGGGCTGTGTGGTAGTTGGAGGCTCAGGGCTGGTGGGAGTTTGTGTGGTAGTTGCAGGCTCAGTGCTTGTGGGAGGCTGTGTGGTAGTTGGAGGCTCAGGGCTGGTGGGAGGATGTGTGGTTGTCAGAGGCTCAGTGCTGGTGGGAGACTGTGTTGTAGTTGGAGGCTGTGTGGTAGTTGGAGGCTCAGTGCTGGTGGGAGGCTGTGTGATAGTTGGAGGCTGTGTGATAGTCGGAGGCTCAGTGCTGGTGGGAGTCTGTGTGATAGTTGGAGGCCCTGTTCTGGTGGGAGGCTGTGTGGTAGTTGGATGCTGTGTGGTAGTTGGAGGCTCAGTGCTGGTGGGAGGCTGTGTTGTAGTTGGAGGCTCAGTGATTGTGGGAGGCTGAGTCGTAGTTGGAGGCTGTGTGGTAGTGGGAGGCTCTGTTGTAGTTGGAGTCTGTGTGGTAGTGGGAGGTTGTGTGGTAGTGGGAGGTTGTGCGGTAGTGGGAGGCTGTGTGGTAGGTGGAGGCTCAGTGCTGGTGGGGGGCTGTGTGGTAGTTGGAGGCTCAGTGCTGGTGGGAGCCTGTGTGGTAGTTGCAGGCTCAGTGCTTGTGGGAGGCTGTGTGGTAGTTGGAGGCTCAGGGCTGGTGGGAGGATGTGTGGTTGTCGGAGGCTCAGTGCTGATGGGAGACTGTGTTGTAGTTGGAGGCTGTGTGGTAGTTGGAGGCTCAGCGCTGGTGGGAGGCTGTGTGGTAGTTGGAGGCTCACTGCTGGTGGGAGGCTGTGTGATAGTTGGAGGCTCAGTGCTGGTGGGAGGCTGTGTGACAGTCGGAGGCTCAGTGCTGGTGGGAGGCTGTGTTGTAGTTGGAGGCTCAGTGATTGTGGGAGGCTGAGTTGTAGTTGGAGTCTGTGTGGTACTGGGAGGTTGTGTGGTAGTGGGAGGTTGTGTGGTTGTGGGAGGCTGTGTGGTTGTGGGAGGCTGTGTGGTAGTGAGAGGAGCTATGGTAGTGGGAGGTTCTGTTGTGGGAAGTTGTGTGGTATTGGGAGGCTCTGTGGTAGTGGGAAGCTGTCTGTTAGTTGGAGGCTGTGTGGTCGTGGGAGGCTGCGTGGTAGTGGGAGGCTGCGTGGTAGTGGGAGGCTGCGTGGTAGTTGGAGGCTGTGTGGTCGTGGGAGGCTGTGTGGTAGCGGTTGCTGGTCCCGTAGTAGTTTGTTCTATGATCGGTTCCATTGTGGGTATTGTTGCTTCTGCAAAAATAAAAAAATTGACATTTACAAACTGTTTTTCTCCTTTTGTTATTTGTGGATCTCACTATAAAATCTCCATGAATCTCATCCTGGATTATAAAGAGAATTATACAGATCAGACCTGGGCAAAGTGCGGTCTGTGGGCCACATCCGGCCCTCTGTCTGTCTCAGTTCAGCCCGTGGACCGAGACAGCCGTGGGGATGAAAACCTGAGGTCTGCACCATGCCCTTCTGCCCGCTATATCTTGTCCGCTGTCTCTCGCCCGCTGTCAGCATTGGTGGAGAAGGGGCCTCTGGCCACTTCCTCCACCAATCAACGTGTGAAACAGCTGACGCGATGACGTCATGTCATCGCGTCAGCGTGTACCGCCGGAGAGTCAGCACTCCGGAGGCAGAGGCAGAAGCAGGGCGCCTGGGACAGGACCGAGGTGGGTATGTGGTGTTTTTTTCCCATGTGTATGAATATGGGGGTGAACATGGGGATACTATGGTGGTGACAGCACATGGGGATTCTATGGGGGTGACAGCACATGGGGATTCTATGGGGGTGACAGCACATGGGGATTCTATGGGGGTGTCGTGCAGCACATGGGGATTCTATGGGGGTGACATGCAGCACATGGGGATTCTATCGGGGTGACGTGCAGCACATGGGGATTCTATGGAGGTGACGTACAGCACATGGGGATTCTATGGGGTGTCGTGCAGCACATGGGGATTCTATGGGGGTGACGTGCAGCACATGGGGATTCTATGGGGGTGACATGCTGCACATGGGGAGGCTATGGGAAGGCTGTATACTGTCATGCAATATATGGGGAGGCTGTCTGGGGCTCAATCAGTATATCGGGAGGTTGTCGGGGCCTCTTGCAGTATATGGGGAGGCTGTGTGGGGCCTCGTTCAGTATATGGAGAGACTTTAGGGCTCATGCTGTATATAAGAAGGCTGTGTGGGGCTCATGCAGTATATGGGGAGGCTGTGTGGGGCTCATGCAGTATATAGGGAGGCTGTGTGGGGCTGATGCTGTACATGGGGAGGCTGTGTGAGGCTCATGCCGTACATGGGGAGGCTGTGTGAGGCTCATGCCGTACATGGGGAGGCTGTGTGAGGCTCAGGCCGCATATCGTGGAGCCTGTGTGGGGCTCATGCTTTATATGGGGAGGCTGTGTGAGGCTCATGCCACATATGTAGTAGGCTGTGTGAGGCTCATGCTGTATATAAGGGGCTGTAGGGGGGTTAAAGATATATAGGGGGGTGTCAGCATACTTAATTCTGCTCAATATTAAGTGATACAATTAATATTAATAAATTAATTGATTAGAATTAATTTCAAGCTATTGGTTCGGCTCTCCACAGTCATGTTCAGTTCATCTCCGGTCAGGTGGGGTGGCTGTGCAGGCAGCTTCTCAGTCATTCCTCCGTGGTTTACAGCCGGGACGGTTGAATTAGCACCGGTCCCGGTTGTAAACTATTTAACCCCTTGAGATGGATTGCAGCGTGGGACTTGACTGTACGGTGGACAGGTATGGGATATTGTTGTTTTTTATTTTGGATTTTTTTTTTACAGGAGAACGATGGCTTCAAATGGATTGGAAGTGAAATAAATATGGAAAAAATGTGTTTATTTATTTCATTAAAAGTCTTTATTCTTAATGTGTGTGGTTTTTTTTAACCCCTTTCAGATGGATAGGTGTCTTATTGACACCTTTTCATTATTAACTAGGCTTAATGTCACCTTACAATAGCAAGGTGATATTAACCCCTTATTACCCCATATGCAACCCGCTACAGGGCAATGGGAAGAGAGCGGGTAAGTGCCGGAATTGGTGCATCTTACAGATGTGCCTTTTCTGGGGTGGCTGGGGGCAGATTTATTTTAGCCAGGGGGGCCCAAAAACAATGGTCCCTCTCTAGGCTATTAATATCTGCCCCCAGTCACTGGCTTGCCCTCTCTGCTGGAGAAAATTGCAACATGAGCCCACGCCAGTTTTTTCCATGAATTAATCCTTTAATTTAACACCTACAGCTCCAAAATTTAACACACACACTACTAACATTATTAGTGAGGGACATATATAAATCTAACGGATGTGCAATGGTTTACTGTATGTAAACCAAGTCTCACATCCTGTTGGGTTCTGTAATGATTGTACAGATGCCGGCAATTGAATTTCAACCTATTCTGCTATCTATATCTCTATGAAACTTAAATATATACAGTATATATATATATATGCTAGCTGAAGAGCCCGGCGCTGCCCGGGCATAGTAACTAACTACGGTTAGTTATAACAAATTATAATGATTATTCTGGACCGTGAAGAAGGCGGGTTCTACCGCTGAAACGCGTAGTCCTATCTGCACGACTTTCCTGCGTTATTGCTGTTTTGAACTGCTTGGACCATTGCATTTTAATGGATTTATGAATAAAAAGAAAAAAATTTTTAATAGCATCCTGGATTGCTCACGTTATTGCTGGACTTTGCTTTGTCGTTGTTTATATATATATACACGAGTGTAGATCCCCGCCCACTCCGCATAGCAACATTCACTATATCCCACATCATCCCGTCAGCCAGAGCCACCGGACTACTACCCCTAATATCCCACATCATCCCGTCAGCCAGAGCCACCGGACAACTACCACTAATATCCCACATCATCCCGTCACAGCCGCCGGACTACTACCCCTAATATCCCACATCATTCAGTCAGCCAGAGCCACCGGACTACTCCCCCTAATATCACACCTCATCTCGTCAGCCAGAGCCACCGGACTATTACCCCTAATATCCCACATCATCCCGTCAGCATGGGGTCAGAACCAGAGCACTGAGTGGAACAGTCCTAACTTCAAAACCGGGGATCCCTTTAAGAGAGGCCAGGCATCAAAACCAGGGCGCTGAGTGGATTTGCCCTGACTTCCATACCAATGATCCCTTTTATAGAAGCTTGGGGTGAGAATCAGAGTGCTGAGGGATTTACCCTAACTTCCATACCGGAGATCCCTTTAAGAGAGGCCTGGGGTCAGTACCAAAGCACATAGTGGATTTGCCCTCACTTCCATACCGGGGATCCCTTTAAGAGGGGCCTTGGGTCAGAACCAGAGCGCTGAGTGGATTTGCCCTAACTTCCATACTGGGGATCCCTTTAAGAGAGCCTGGGATCAGAACCAGAGCGGTTGAGTGGATTTGCCCTGACTTTCATACCAATGATCTGTTTAACCCCTTCCTGACATCCGACGTACTATCCCGTCCACGGTACCCGGGCCCGTATGACCGTGGACGGGATAGTACGTCTACCGCGATTAGCGGCGCCCACGTGGTGAGCGCCGCTAATCGCGGCCGGGTGTCAGCTGATTATCACAGCTGACACCCGGCACAATGTGTCAGGGGCGGTCACGGACCGCCCCCGACACGTTAACCCCTTGCACACCGCGACCAAGCATGATTGCGGTGTACCGGGGGTTAAAGGGAAGCATCGGCAGGGAGGGGGCTCCCTCCGTGCTTCCCTGAGCCCCCCACGGCAGCGCAATGTGCAGCGCTGCTGCGAGGGGCTCCTTTCCTCCAGGCCCCCGAATCCAAGATGGCGACGGGGGCCTGAGGAAGCTGGCTTCCTCAGTGCCTGCAAAGCGCAGGCATGAGGAAGCCTTTTGCAGTGCCTGTGTCAGATCGCTGATCTGTCACAGTGATCTGTGATGTGACAGATCAGCGATCTGTCACAGGACAGTGATGTCCCGCCTGGGACTATTTAATAAAGTAAAAAAAAAAAAAAAAAAAGTGTTAAAATAATTAAAAAAAAATCGCCAAATAAATTAGAAAAAAAAAAAAAATATTCCCCCAATAAATCAATTTTTTGGAAATAATAAAAAAAACAAAACAATAAAAGTACACATATTAGGTATCGCCGCGTCCGTAATGACCCGCCCTATAAAACTTTCCCATTAGTTAACCCCTTTAGCGAACCCCTTAAAAAATAAAAATAAAAAACGAAGCAAAATATAATGATTTATTATCATACCGCCAAACAAAAAGTGTAATAACGCGCGATCAAAAAGACGCATATAAATATCCATGGTACCGCTGAAAACGTCATCTTGTCCCGCAAAAAACGAGCCACCACACAGCATCATCAGCGAAAAAATAAAAAAGTTATAGCTCGCAGAATAAAGCGACGCAAAAATAATTATTTTTTATATAAAATAGTTTTCATTGCATAAAACCTACAAAAACATAAAAAAAGACCTAAATGAGGTATCGCTGTAACCGTACTGACCCGAAGAATAAAACCGCTTTATCAATTTTACCGCACGCGGAACGATGTAAACGCACCCCCCCAAAAGAAATTCATGAAACGCTGGTTTTTGTTCATTCTGCTTCCCAAAAATAGGAATAAAAAGCGATCAAAAAATGTCACGTGCCCGAAAATGGTACCAATAAAAACGTCAACTCGTCCCGCAAAAAATAAGACCTCACATGACTCAGTGTGTCAAAATACGGAAAAATTATAGCTCTCAAAATGTGGTGATGCAAAAACTATTTTACAATAAAAAGCGTCTTTTAGCGTATGACAGCTGCCAAATATAAAAACCGCCATAAATAGTAAATCAAACCCCCCGATATCACCCCCTTAGGTAGGGAAAAATAATAAAATTAAATAAAAAGTATTTATCTCCATTTTCCCGTTAGGGTAAGGCTGTGTGCACACGCTGCGGATTAGGTTCGGATTCATCCGCGCGGATTTTGTAAAATCAGCAGGTGAAACCGCAGGTCAAAAGACCTGCGGTTTTACCTGCGGACTGCTCTGCGGTTTTGTCCTGCGGTTTTTCATCTCTTCAATAGAGGAGATGGCAAACCGCAGGAGAATCCGCAGAAAGAATTGACATGTCAATTCTTTCTGCGGATTGAAAACCGCAGATAATCCGCGCGGAAAATTCCGCACCGTCTGCACTGCGGTTTTTGATTCCCATAGGGAATCATGGTACTGTACACCGCAGCAGAAACTGCTGCGGGTCCGCAGCAGCCAAAACCGCTGCGGAACCGCAGCAAAATTTGCAGCGTGTGCACACAGCCTTAGGGTTAGGGTTAGGGCTAGGGTTAGGGCTAGGGTTAGGGCTAGGGTTAGGGCTCAGATTAGGTTTAGGGGTGTGTTGGGGTTAGGGTTGGAGTTATAATTGGGGGTTTCCACTGTTTGGGCACATCAGGGGCTCTCCAAATGCAACCTGGCGTCTGATCTCAATTCCAGCCAATTCTGAGTTGAAAAAGTCAAATGGTGCTCCTTCCCTTCCAAGCTCTGCCATGCGCCCAAACAGTGTTTTACCCCCACATGTAGGGTATCAGCCTACTCAGGACAAATTGCAAAACAATTTTTGGGGTGCAATTTCTCCTGTTACCCTTAGGAAAATAAAAAATTGGGGGCAAAAATATCATTTTTGTGGAAAAAAATGATTTTTTTATTTTCACGTCCGAGTGTTATAAACTTCTGTGAAGCACTTGGGGGTTCAAAGTGCTCACCACACATCTAGATAAGTTCCGTGGGGGGTCTAGTGTCCAAAATGGGGTCACTTGTGGGGAGTTTCAATAGTTTAGGTACATCAGGGGCTCTCCAAACGCACATGACACCCGCAGACCATTCCATCAAAGTCTGCATTCCAAAACGTCACTGCTTCCCTTCCGAGCCCCGACGTGTGTCCATACAGTAGTTTTCTCCCACATATGGGTGTCAGCGTACTCAGGCCAAATTGGACAACAACTTTTGGGGGTCCAATTTCTCCTGTTACCCTTGGGAAAATGAAAAAATTGGGGACTAATTGATCATGTTTCTGGAAAAAATACGATTTTTTTATTTTCATGCCCTGGCATTATAAACTTCAGTGAAGCCCTTGGGGGTTCAAAGTGCTCACCTCACATATAGATAAGTTCCTTAGGGGGTCTAGTTTTCAAAATGGGGTCATTTGTGGGGGGTTTCCACTGTTTAGGTACATTAGGGGCTCTCCAAAGGCAACATGACACCCGCAGACCATTCCATCAAAGTCTGCATTCCAAAACGTCACTACTTCCCTTCCGAGCCCCGACGTGTGCCCATACAGTAGTTTTCTCCCACATATGGGGTATCAGCATACTCAGGACAAATTGGACAACAACTTTTGGTGTCCAATTTCTCCTGGTACCCTTGGGAAAATAAAAAAATGGTGACTAAAAGATCATGTTTGTGGAAAAAATACGAATTTTTTATTTTCACGCCCGGGCGTTATAAACTTCTGTGAAGCACTGGGGGGTTCAAAGTGCTCACCACACATCTAGATAAGTTCCTTGGGGGGTCTAGTTTACAAAATGGTGTCATTTGTGGGGGGTTCCCACTGTTTAGGTACATTAGGGGCTCTCCAAAGGCAACATGACACCCGCAGACCATTCCATCAAAGTCTGCATTCCAAAACGTCACTACTTCCCTTCCGAGCCCCGACGTGTGCCCATACAGTAGTTTTCTCCCACATATGGGGTATCAGCATACTCAGGACAAATTGGACAACAACTTTTGGGGTCCAATTTCTCCTGTTACCCTTGGGAAAATAAAAAAATGGTGACTAAAAGATCATGTTTGTGGAAAAAATACAAATTATTTATTTTCACACCCGGGCATTATAAACTTCTGTGAAGCACTGGGGGGGTCAAAGTGCTCACCACACATCTAGATAAGTTCCTTAGGGGGTCTAGTTTCCAAAATGGTGTCATTTGTGGGGGGTTTCCACTGTTTTGGTACATCAGGAGTTTTCCAAACGCGACATGGTGTCCGATCTCAATTCCAGCCAAAAACGTCAAATGGCGCTGCTTCCCTTCCGAGCTCTGCCATGCGCCCAAATAGTGGTTTACCCCCACATGTGGGGTATCAGCGTACTCAGAACAAATTGCACAATAACTTTTACGGTCCTGTTACCCTTGGAAAAATAAGAATTGAGGGTGAAAAGATCATTTTTGTGGAAAAAATATGATTTTTTAATTGTATGGCTTTATGTTATAAACTTCTGTGAAGCCCATGGGGGTTCAAAGTTCTCACCACACATCTAGATAAGTTCCTTAGGGGGTCTAGTTTCCAAAATGGTGTCATTTGTGGGGGGTTTCCACTGTTTTGGTACATCAGGGGTTTTCCAAACGCGACATGGTGTCCGATCTCAATTCCAGCCAAAAACGTCAAATGGCGCTGCTTCCCTTCCGAGCTCTGCCATGCGCCCAAATAGTGGTTTACCCCCACATGTGGGGTATCAGCGTACTCAGGACAAATTGCACAATAACTTTTAGGGTCCTGTTACCCTTGGGAAAATAAAAATTGGGGTGAAAAGATCATTTTTGTGGAAAAAATATGATTTTTTAATTGTACCGCTGTACGTTATAAACTTCTGTAAAGCCCTTGTGGGTTCAAAGTTCTCACCACATATCTAGATAAGTTCCTTGGGGGGTCTAGTTTCCAAAATGGGGTCACTTGTAGGGGGTTTCCACTGTTTAGGTACATCAGGAACTCTCCAAACGTGACATGGCGTCCAATCTGAATTCCAGCCAATTTTGCATTGAAAAAGTCAAACTGCGCTCCTTCCATTCTGAGCTCTGCCATGCACCGAAACAGTGGTTCCCCCCCACATATCAGGTATCTGCGTACTCAGGACAAATTGCACAATAACTTTTGCAGTCCAATTTCTCCTGTTACCCTTGGTAAAATAAAAAAAATTGAACCTGAAGTATTTTTTTTATGAAAAAAGTTAGATGTTCATTTTTTTTAAAATATTCAAAAAAATTCCTGTGACGCACCTAAAGGGTTAATAAACTTCTTGAATGTGGTTTTGAGCACCTTAAGGGGTGCAGTTTTTAGAATGGTGTCACTTTTGGGTATTTTCTATCATATAGACCCCTCAAAGTGGCTTCAAATGTGATGTGGTCCTAAAAATAAAATGGTGTTGTAAAAATGAGAAATCGCTGGTCAACTTTTAACCCTTATAACTTCCTAACAAAAAAAAATTTTGGTTCCAAAATTGTGCTGATGTAAAGTAAACATGTGGGAAATGTTAGTTTTTTGTGTGCCGTATCTCTGTGATTTAAGGGCATAAAAATTCAAAGTTGGAAAATTGCGAGATTTTCAAAATTTTCGCCAAATTTCCGTTTTTCTCACAAATAAACGCAAGTTATTTGAATGAAATTTTACCACTAACATGAAGTACAATATGTCACGAGAAAACAATGTCAGAATCACCGGGATCCATGGAAGCGTTCCAGAGTTATGACCTCATAAAGGTACAGTGGTCAGAATTGTAAAAATTGGCCCGGTCATGAACGTGCAAACCACCCTTGGGGGTGAAGGGGTTAATAGAGCCATGGGGACAGAATTAGAGAGCTGAGGGATTTGCCCTAATTCCGTACAGGAGATCCCTTTAAGAGAGCCTGGGGTCAGTACCAAAGCATTTGAAGGCAATTGCCCTGACTTCCATTCCAGGGATCCCTTTAAGAGAGGCCTGGGATCGGAACCAAAGCTCTGGATGGATTTGCCCTGACTTCCATACCGGAGATCCCTTTAAGAAAGGCCTGGGGTCAGTACCAAAGCGCAGAGTGGATTTGCCCTAACTTCTATACCAATGATCCCTTTAAGAGACCCTGGGGTCAGAACCACAGAGCTGAGTGGAATGGTCCTAACTTCCATACCGGGGATCCCTTTAAGAGAGGCCTGGGGTCAAAACCAAAGCGCTGGATGGATTTGCCCTCACTTCATACCATTGATCCCTTTTAAGAGGGAAGAGGTGCCTATGGGATGGAGGATTTGTGATGGGGATATGGGCAGGGAGGGGGGGGGGATTCATTTCTGTCATGTACTCACTCCTCCTTTCTGGGGGCAGACAATGGCCGGGAGCTTATGCTCCCAGGGATGCTAGATTTCTCCCACCAGGTCAGTGTCTGCTGAGGTGTTGTCAAGTGGGAAAACTTGCTCATAGCAACCAATCACAGCTCAGCTTCTTTTAACCAGCTCTGGTGAAATGAGAGATGCTTAGTGATTGGTTGCAAGGAAAACTGTTGTTAATAGCAACCAATCAACGCTCTGCTTCTTTTGAACAGCTCTGGTGAAATGCAAGATGCTTCGTGATTGGTTGGTGATACACACATACATACATACATTCACTTTTATATATACAGATATATACCTATACTATGTGTATACATGTATTCTATCTATTTTATTTTAACCAGTCAGTGTGATTTTACAGTATCGATTTCCCTCGCATGTATAATACGGGTGAGAAAAAAACGGATGATGGGAACTGCTCCATAGATTAACATTGGTCCGAGTGCTATGCAATTTTTTTCTCGCATGGCACTCATCTGTATTTCTTTCTATTGCGACTCCGGTCTTAGGGGGATTCAGGTTCATGGGTCCTCGGCTTTAAAGGGAACCCGTCACCAGAAATACTGCTGTTAACCTGCAGATATGCTGTTAATCTGCCGATTATCAGTGTTAGGCCGGGGTCACACTGGCGAGGAATACGGACGAGTGAGAGGCGTTAAAAGCACGCATTACACACGGACCAATGATTCTCTATGGGTTTGCTCCCAACAGCCGTATATTTCTCGGGCGTATTCTATGGTCCGTGCCAATCGCAGCATGCTGCGATTGTCAGCATACTACACCCGTAATACGCCAATGCAAGTCTATGGGTGCGCAAAAAATACGCATTACACACGGACCACACATGTGACTTGCGAGAAATACGCACCCGGTGTCTTTTAGAAAAGCCGGCAATTCAGTGCGCTATACAGTAAACTCACACTGACAGGTTTAATAAAAAAAGAAAGAATAGATATAGACACATAGAATACACATATATATATATATATATATACACATACATGTCATTATGACAAACATATATATATTTATATTTCACAGAGTTCTTCATAGCAGAATAGCCGCTAATTAAATTGCCGGCTTCTATCAAATCATTCCCCAACCCGACATGAAATGACACATGGTTTACATTCAGTAACGCATTTCATTTCATGTTTTTTTATATGTCCCTGACTAATAATTAGATGAGGGTTTGTGTGCAAAATTTGGGAGTTGTAGTGGTTATTTTAAGGGGTTAATTCGTTGTTAAAAAATGCGTGGGCTTCCCATTGCCCTATAGTGGTGGCGAGTGGGTTAATCTAACAAAGGGTTAATGTCACCATTCGATTGTAAGGTGACATTAACCCTTTGTTAGATTAACCCACTCGCCACCACTATAGGGCACGAAAACCTTAGACCAGCAGGGCACCCACTATGACCCCTGCTTGGTTCATGAAGGGTGCTGGGAGGTGGATGGAGCTTAGTTTGCACTAGAGAGCAGTAAAACTGATAGGATGTCAGGATCAGTTCCCTAGAGGGGGAAGCAAAGAGAGGATATTTATGCAGCAGCCTCCTGTGAGTTGGAGCTGCTGGGGAAGAAGAGGAACAAAAGGATTAGTTCTTCAGAAGGATAGAAAGGAAAGGACGGAACATGTGGTGGAGAACTAGGACTGGAGCAAGAGCAGAGCCCTTTCCCTAAGTTTATGCGCCAAAGTCCGGGCGCCAGTATCCAAGGCTGTTTGAATGCTAATGGTTCTACAGCAGAAACTGGAGGAATAGAAGTTGTCACCACTTTATTCCCACCTAAGACTCGGCGACTCAGAAGCAACGTGTGTGAGCCGGGACATGATTGCGAGGAGTCCCTGAAGTAGGCTACAGCTACCTGTCATGCAAGTGGAGTTCTAAGTAACAGCAAGAAATAGGAACTTGAGTGTAATTCATAACTGCAAGCACTTTAGATTAGCGCTATTAAGGAGATGTTCAGTAAAAGCACAAACGGAAGGGAGTGATGGAAGGGAGTGCTCCATCTGCCTGGGAGTTGGCTGAGCCCCTCACCTGGAGGACACGGCACTGAAGGGGGCACCTGTGTAAGTCAGACATGTGAATAAAGCTTTGGAACTGCATTCAGCTGTGTCTCTGCCTTCTTCTTGCATATGCCCTTCAGCACTGCTACATCCCTTGCGTGCACACTACACCATCTACCTCAACATCTACTACAACTGTCCTAGGACTACAGCTCTGCCTGTGGAGAGCTATTACACCTCTGGTGCATCACACCATCTGTCCCAGAGGATCTGCACTGAAGCGCTGGTCCCCTTCTGACCAGATACCACTGGTGGTGTCACAAACTTATCTACACATAAACTTTATTCAGCATCAATCCTCTTATTTTACATGGACACCCAGGGCCACGGACTGGGTCGCTGCCACCGCGACACATCCCCTTTAAGACACCGGCCCAGTACCAAGTAAACCCCACAGCCCTGGGGGTGATCCATATAGTTTTTATTAGCATTAAAAAAAAGTGCACAAAACTGCTAAAAAAAAAAAAAGGTCATATGCACTGCAAATGCCAAAACACTGTGCACATGTTCAGTCTTTTTGAACTTCTTTCATCCTCCTTAGGCCATGTGCACATGCTGCGGTTTTTGCTGCGTTTCTGCTGCAGTTTTGACCGCAGCAGAACTGCAGCAGTTCTGCAGCCAGTGTACAGTAGCATGTTATCCTATGGGATTAACATTCTACTGTGCACATGCTGCGGATTTTTACCTGCGGAAAAGCTGTGTTGCTTTTTTTTTTCCGCAGCATGTCAATTGTTTCTGCGGATTCTGCTGCGGTTTGCCACCTATTCCATTGTCCAGGTGGCAAACCACAGGGCAAAACCGCAGGCCAATCCGCAGGAAAAACCACAGGTCATTTTACCTGCGGTTTTACCTGCGGTTCCGCAGATATGAATCCGCAGACGAATCTGCAGTGTGTGCACGTAGCCTTAAGCTTCAAAAGCCACAAAGCAGTTAAAACCTTAAATGTGCAACAAAAAAAGATACAAAAGACACCAAAAAGATGCTTCAGTAAAAACACCAAACACCTCCTGCATTTCCTGAAGCATCTTCCTATTGCAAAACTTAGCGGGTACCCGTTATCTAAAACAGGGTTCCCCAACTCCAGTCCTCAAGCAATTATCACCTGAGCAATACTTAGACTAAGTGCACACGCTGCGGATTAATCTGCAGATTTTTCTGCGCGGATTTGGCAAAATCCGCAGGTAAATCCGCAGGTCAAAAGACCTGCGGTTTATCTGCGGATTAGCCTGCGGTTTAGCCCTGCGGTTTCACACCTCCACAATGGAGAAGGTGTGAAACCGCTGTGGATTCCGCACAAAGAATTGACGTGCTGCGAATTTGAACCCGCAGCAAATCCGTGTGGAAAAATCTGCAGCATGTGCACAGCGTTTTTTGTTTTGCATTGATTTTCATGGTACTGTACAATGCAGAAGAAACTGCTGCGGATCCGCAGGGCCAAATCCGCTGCGGATCCACAGCAGAATCCGCAGCGTGTGCACATACCCTAAGGAAATCCTGAAAACATGATCTGTTGGTGGGCCTTGAGGACTGGAGTTGGGGAACCCTGGTCTGAAAGATGCTGTTTGCACATATCCAGAGTTGGGGAACCCTGGTCTGAAAGATGCTGTTTGCACATATCCAGAGTTGGGGAACCCTGGTCTGAAAGATGCTGTTTGCACATATCCAAAGGCTGCAAATATAATTCTTCACCAATAAGAATATTATTTATTTGAAATTTTCTGTCTTTTTTACTTGTATTATCTATATAGATTTTTATGGCCAATGTGAAATGCAGAAGCTTTAGAAAATAAAGATCTCCACCACACCTGGAAAAGGCATCTAGTCTCATGGGTGCCCCGTGTCCATGGCTAATCTTCACCTCTCTGTGTTTATACAGTCCTGGGCGCCACTGCAGATAAACTCTGTGTTAGCACCTTGTCTGTAGCAGCACCCAGGAGTGATGAGAAACGCAAGCTGCAGGAACATGGCGAGGAGAGTATCTACAAAGTCTGGTCTGGAGTTTCAATTCTTTGTGGACAAGTTGATTTTTATTGAAGTAAATAAAACAAGAATCAATGTATAAAAAGTGGTAAATGTGTCTGGTACGTCACCTTTTTACAGCAAAATATTAGTCCACTATAAACTTCATCAGCTGTTACGTGTGGATGCATGAACTAAATTCTTGTATTAGAAACTAATTCTAATACAATTAAGGCAAAAAAGGCCACAGACACAAAAGGAAGATGAAGAAAAATATGAGCTAATGCATAGGTTTAAAATAAATAAATGCGATCAGAGTCTGCAGAAAACTATCAGCGCAAATTCAACTTCCAAGTAGTTCTAAATGAAAGCTATAGTTTTCTCCATAAACAAGCAGTATAATGCTGGGTCCATATGAGTGTATGCAAAATACACTTTCCTATCTGAATAACTATAATGTGTCCATTAAACATGCACGATATACGGATGGTAACTCATATGTGATCTGTTTAATAGCCATTGACTTATAATGAGCGAGTCTGATCCAGAATATGGATTAAAAGAGAGCATGCTGCGATCTTTAACACATAGACCATCAGACCATGTGTAACACCCTTCATGTGAACCAGCTCTTGACTTACAGTGCATAGTGTGCTTGATACAACAAAAAGTAATAGGAGCGGAAGCTCACCAACGTGGTCAAATAACATATCCACTGAAATAGTGCTGAGCGGCAGGTGCAGTGTTCAGCCGGCAGATTTCAGTGGTAATAGGCAATGGAAGAGAAATACAGCACATCCATCCATAGAAAATATAAAAGAGTTAAGCTACTGTTGGTCCATTAGATTAGAAAAACACATACACATATAAAAACATAATCTGATGCATTTTGAACGGTGAACCGCTCTTAGGTCGGTATCACACGTCCTGATATTTCCGGTACCGGAAAAAAAATGGTGCCAGAGATATCTGTCCGTGTCTCGTGAATGTGATTTTTGTGGCACATGTTTGGCAACCGTGTGCAGCATCAGTACCACACGGACGGCCAGGGAAGTAGCGCTACAGTAAGCGCTGTTCCCCAGCGGCAGGTGCTGAATGTGGCTTTCATCCATCTCCCCTGCTCACTGGCAGGACAGCTTCAGCACCCGCCGCCTGGGAACAGCAGCTTACAGTAGTAGACAGTGTGCACTGTTCTCCGTGTGCATGTGTGTAGGATGTTTTGCGGCCCGTGTGTCCCGGTAAACATGGACATGTCTGCGTGTTTTGCACACGGACACATGGTCCGTGAAAACACGATGACATGTGCATAGACCCATTCATTTGCATACCAGTGTCTCTGGTACGTGAGAAAACTGTCACTACACGTACCAGAGACACTGACGTGCGGAAACGCTTAGCGGTAAAAAACGCAGCATGTTCATTAATTTTGCGGAATCGCCCGCGATTCCGCATACCATCCATTCTATGGGCAAAAACGCATGGAAAAACGCTTGACAATCGCGTCAAAAACGCGTGTCAAAAATCGCATGCGTTTTTCATTTCAAGGGCATGCGTTTCTGCTCAGGAAAAAAATGCTGCAAAAACGCAACGTGGGCACATAGCCTTAAAAAGTATCAGATAACAACAATTCATTCAGCATTTTTACTGCAATTTTCCCCATTAGGCTGGAGTCACACTGGCGATAAAAACGGTCGAATACAATGCAATAAAAATCGCATTGCATTCTAACCCATTTTATTCTATGGGACAGCTCACATCATGCGATTTTTTATCGCATCCGATCGTCGGACCGAGACAATCACAGCATGCTGCGATTGTCACCGATTTTCGGATCGGATTCCTCAATGCAAGTCTATGGATGCGATAAAAAAACGCATGAAAAACGCACCACACGTGTGACTTGCGATTAAATCGCACGACTTCTCCAAGTCAAAAGAATAGAGCATCAGGCATTGGCATTGGATGTCAATTTGATGCTTAGATGCGAATAAAATCGGTGCCTCGCCGGAAAATGGGATGACAGACGGATATCTGGCCAAGAATTCTTTGTGCGATTTCGTACCGTTAAAATGGGACCAATGTTTTATTGGTTGTGTGTGACTCCAGCCTTAAGATCAAAATGTCTTAGCATCAGAACTGAGTAATTTCCACTGCAGTTTTCTGACCATTGCCTGAATCTTTCATGCAGAAAAAAGTGTCAAAGCTACATGTGAACATACTCTAAGTGAGGGCACATATCTGTATATTAGGGTTTGCAACTCGAGACAAAAATTAATTCTAGGGATACACTGGAAAAGCTGCTCTCAGTCTTCCTGAGATTCTATATACAATTACATACAGGAAGTTTTCTGTAGAGGCTGAAGTCAGTGAGGCCAGAACCTCCACCTCACCTAAATCGTCCAAAAATTGCCTGCTCGAAAATCGAATATCATAAAAAGAGCCTGGTTGGTATTTATTGGGGGTCTGGTGTGGGGTCTGTTTTTGCTTTTGGAGTTAAGTTGTGACTGTGACATAGTTCTGAATAATCCCAGCGTAGACTTACCTCTAGACTGAATACTCTGAGGATCAATCAGTAAATCACCCATGGTGTTCGGTGGGGTCGTCTTTTTCAGTTCTGCAGCGACTTTATCCACCATCTGTCTGTGGGTCGGGGTTACTGTCTCATTTTCAAATTCTACATCCATGAAGGTCACTAAGGAACCGTTCCTGCAGAAAGGATCCGGAAGAGTCAGGTTAAAAGTGTGGAGCATCCAGTGTATTGTATGTGACAGTAGAATGGGGGATGTAGAGGAGAATTATTCCATGAGAAAGGTTCTCCTACACCAAAGCCTACATATTCTATGTAACTTATTTAGGACTAAAGGCCCCGTCACACACCGCGATCTCACTACTGAGATCGCTCATTTTGTGAAGCCACAGCGATCTCACCACCGAGATCGCTGTGTGTGACGGGGATCAGCGACCGACCCCCCCCCCCGCGCCGGGTATCACTGATCATGCACTATCGTCCTGGGCCGTTTTTTGATCGCTGGTCTCCCGCTGGCCAGCACGCATCGCTGCGTGTGGCAGCGACAGACCAGCGATCAGCGACGCTGGACG
Source organism: Dendrobates tinctorius (assembly GCF_039654945.1). Classification (NCBI taxonomy): domain Eukaryota; kingdom Metazoa; phylum Chordata; class Amphibia; order Anura; family Dendrobatidae; genus Dendrobates; species Dendrobates tinctorius. Next base: position 8,236,859 of record NW_027361806.1, read on the forward strand.
CTGGTTTCCAATATAAACATCGGGTATCTAAGAGCCACGCGGATCTTAGAAACCCGCTGTTTACCTTAGATACCAGCGTGCACGCTGGTTTCCAAGGTAAACAGCGGGTATCCAAGAGCAGCGCGGCTCTTAGATACCCAATGTTTACATTGGAAAAGGAAACCAGCTTGCTCACTGGTCCTGATCGCTGGAGTGGCTGTCTAACGATGTCCCAGTGATCCCATCCATGCCGGATCGTTGGTGGGATCGCTGGGACATCGTTATGTGTAACGGGGCCTTAACTTTGTTTCTTTGCATCCCGCCTCCACCAGTCATCCTCACACCCATCAACCTTCCATGAACTAGACATTTTCCTGCGACTATTCCTATTGCAGAGCTGCAGTCTGTTTTACCTGAGGACAAGAAGTTGCAGCCATACTTGTCCTTTTTGGTGGCCATCACTTCTGTATTTTTCATCCACTCCTGATTTTGGCTTACAAATATTGATGCAATGTACTGACCAAATATTGAACGCGTGAATGTGGCCTTAGACTGCATTCCCACGATGAGCTTTTAGTGAGTTTTTGACGCTGCAGAATTTCTGAACCATTTCTGCACCTATTATTTAAATTCGGTTACTTGTGGACTTTCATTGCATTTTTAACAAATTTTTTGACGCTGCGTTTTTTGTCTCTTTTTGGAGTGTGATGCTTTAAGGAAAGCTGTTTTTGATGCTTCCTGGTATTTGGCTTTGACAAAACTTTATTGATATACAAAGGTGTGGATTACATGGGTTTTTTTTATGTGTTTCTGCAGCGGAAACACGTTAAAATGTACGTGCATTTTTTGCCTGCAGATTTTACTAGTCTAATGCAAGTCCATGGGGAAAATTCGCACAGAAAACTTGGCATACCCGCAATAGAAATTGACTTTCTGTCGATGTGAAAAACGCACACCGCAGGTCAGTTTACTCTGAGTACAAAAAATCACAGTGGGAATGAGATTTCTATAAATCCCATCCACTTTTCTGAAACTGTAAGATGCTGTAATTTTGATGCAGGAAAAATATGCAGCATCAAAAACACACCAAAAGCTCATTGTGGGAACATAGCCTTACTTTCTTCTACATGGAATTACTGCATGATTCAATTCAGGGTTGGACTGAGCCACCGGAGAACTAGAGGATTGTCCAGTGGGCCCAGGCACTAACACCTGCTGGCATATAGGGCCGGCAGCTACCTAGGGCACCTGCTGCTCCAGGGGCCCTCAACCAGTGGCATGTTGCTAATAGCGGCACACCATGCAGCTGCTATGGGGCCCGTGAGTCAGGGGGGCCCACCTGGTGCCAGCGGAGCAGCAGCGGATTACAAGAGGCAGAAGCCGGCTGCTGCGGCTAAAGCCTGTCCCTGCTGCTAAAGAGAAATGAATATTCACTCTTCCCAACACCCACATGGGTGTGGAGAGGGGTGAATATTCATTGCACTTTAATAGCGGGCAGTGTTAGCCGCAGCTGACTGCTATCAGGGCCCGCAGCTCACACGGCCGCTATGGGGCCCATAAGTCAGGAGGTCCCTCTCCAGCGCTGCATCCCAATGTGCGCCGCATTCAACTATATTGGCATCATAGATGCCGATACAGTGGAAAGCAATAATGCAGGAGTGAACGTCAGATGACGCTCCCTCTCCCATCATTCCCCTCTGTCTCTTACACAGCAGGTGTGCGATGACGTCACTTCATTGCGTACCTGCTGCGTGTTGGGCAGACGACAGTGCAGCTGCTGATACTGGAGCAGAGCAGGAATCAGCGTGGGAACGAGGAGGAGAGGTGAGTATTGTGTTTGTTATATATCAAATATATATATATGTATATATATGTATATATATATATATATATATATATATATATATATATACACACTCACTGGCCACTTTATTAGGTACACCATGCTAGTAAGGGGTTGGACCCCCTTTTGCCTTCAGAACTGCCTCAATTCTTCGTGGCAGAGATTCAACAAGGTGCTGGAAGCATTCCTCAGAGATTTTGGACCATATTGACATGATGGCATCACACAGTTGGCGCAGATTTGTCGGCTGCACATCCCTGATGCGAATCTCCCGTTCCACCACATCCCAAAGATGCTCTATTGGATTGAGATCTGGTGACTGAGGAGGCCATTTGAGTACAGTAAACTCATTGTCATGTTCAAGAAACCAATCTGAGATGATTCGAGCTTTATGACATGGCGCATTATCCTGCTGAAAGTAGCCATCAGATGTTGGGTACATTGTGGTCATAAAGGGATGGACAGGGTCAGCAACAATACTCAGGTAGGCTGTGGCGTTGCAACGATGCTCAATTGGTACCAAGGGGCCCAAAGAGTGCCCAGAAAAAATTCCCCACACCATGACACCACCACCACCAGCCTGAACCGTTGATACAAGGCAGGATGGATCCATGCTTTCATGTTGTTTACGCCAAATTCTGACCCTACCATCCGAATGTCGCAGCAGAAATCGAGACTCATCAGACCAGGCAACGTTTTTCCAATCTTCTACTGTCCAATTTCGATGAGCTTGTGCAAATTGTAGCCTCAGTTTCCTGTTCTTAGCTGAGAGGAGTGGTACCCAGTGTGGTCTTCTGCTGCTGTAGCCCATCTGCCTCAAAGTTCGACGCACTGTGCGTTCAGAGATGCTCTTCTGCCTACCTTGGTTGTAACGGGTGGCAATTTGAGTCACTGTTGCCTTTCTATCAGCTCGAACCAGTCTGCCCATTCTCCTCTGACCTCTGGCATCAACATGGCATTTCCGGCCACAGAACTGCCGCTCACTGGATTTTTTTTCTTTTTCGGACCATTCTCTGTAAACCCTAGAGATGGTTGTGCGTGAAAATCCCAGTAGATCAGCAGTTTCTGAAATTCTCAGACCAGCCCTTCTGGCACCAACAATCATGCCACGTTCAAAGGCACTCAAATCACCTTTCTTCCCCATACTGATGCTCGGTTTGAACTGCAGGAGATTGTCTTGACCATGTCTACATGCCTAAATGCACTGAGTTGCCGCCATGTGATTGGCTGATTAGAAATTAAGTCTTAACACACAGTTGGACAGGTGTACCTAATAAAGTGGCCAGTGAGTGTATATATATATATATAAATCAGTGAGTCCTGGTGGCCATAAGACTGTAGGACTGCGGGGCTGGATTATATTCTGTGGGGGGGCTACAATATATTCCATGTGGGGCTTTATTATATTGTGTGGGGGGGGGGACTGCATTATACTTTATGAAGGGTGCTGCATTATTCCATATGAGAGGGGTTGCATTATACCCTATGGGGGGGCTACATTGTATTTTGTGGGGGGAGGTATGCATTATATTCTGTCTGAGGACTGCATCATACCAAATGAGGGGGCTGCATTATATTCTGTGGGGGGCTGCATTATATCCTATGCGAGCTAGCCATACCGTACAGAAATAAAAGGGCTAGGAACAGGAGAACACCAATGTGGCTAAATAAGGATGTAAAAAGGGCAATAAATAACAAGAACAAGGTTTTTAAGAAGCTAAAACAAGAAGGCAATGAAGAAGCATTAAAAAGTTATAGAAAAAAAAATAAAATGTGTAAAAAACCAAATACATTTAGCAAAAGTGGAAACTGAGAGACTCATTGCTAAGGAAAGTAAAACAAACCCCAAACTATTCTTTAATTATATAAACAGTAAAATGATTAAAATTGATGGTGTCGGCCCTTTAAAGAACAATGAGGGAGAAATCATAGAGAGCGATGTGGGAAAAGCAAATGTTTTAAATACTCTTTTCTCAACAGTGTTCACACAGGAAAAGGATTTGCCAGGGGAAATGCAGAGTGATAATGTAAACTCCCCATTAAGTATTACCTGCCTAACCCAGGAAGAAGTGCAGAACCGCCTTAGTAAGATTAAAATTGACAAATCACCAGGCCCTGATGGCATTCACCCTCGGGTATTAAGGGAGTTAAGTAATGTGATAGACAGGCCTCTATTCCTTATATTTAAAGACTCTATAGAAACAGGGTCTGTTCCTTTTGATTGGCGGCAAGCAAATGTGGTACCAATATTCCAAATGGGGTGTAAAAGGGAACCTGGAAACTATAGGCCGGTAAGCTTAACATCTGTTGTGGGTAAAATTTTTGAAGGGTTTCTAAGGGATACCATTATGGAATATCTCAATGTTAATAAATGTTTAACTCCATATCAACATGGATTATGAAGGATCGTTCCTGTCAGACTAACCTGATCAGCTTCTATGAGGATGTAAGCTCTCAAATGGACCAAGGAGAATCATTGGATGTCATTTATCTCGACTTCTCTAAAGCATTTGACACTGTCCCACATAAAAAGATTGGTAAGTAAGAGGAGAAAGCTTGGGCTAGGGGAAAATGTGTGTAGATGGGTAGGTAGCTGGCTTAGTGATAGAAAACAAAGAGTGGTTATTAATGGGGCATACTCAGATTGGGCCAGGGTTACTAGTGGGGAACCACAGGGTTCTGTATTGGGCCCCCTACTATTTAAAATATGTATTAATGATCTAGTGGATGGCTTACACAGTAAAATATCAGTATTTGCAGATGATACAAAACTATGTAAGGTAGTTAACTAGTGTTGAGCATTCCGATACCGCAAGTATCGGGTATTGGCCGATACTTGCTGTATCGGAATTCCGATACCGACTTCCGATATTTTTTCAATATCGGAATTCGGCATCGGAATCGGAAGTTCAAAATGATTGACAGCCTGACGTCATCATGATGCGCGGTGTGTGCGCATCATGATGCGCCGTCATTTCGGGCCTTCCGGGGGTCTCTGCAGGCCTGCCGGGGGGCTGTGTGGACTGCCCGGGGTCTGTACCGGCCTGCCGGGGGGCTGTGCCGGCCTGCCGGTGGTCTGTGCACCCTGTGGGGGTCTGTACCGGCCTGCCGGGGGGCTGTGCCGGCCTGCCGGGGGGCTGTGCTAATGTCCGGGGGTCTGTGCAAGCATCGTCCGATGGGACAACAAGTCCCATCGGGCGATGCCTGCTACCATGACAGTGATTGACACATTAGCCAATGATGGGACAGTAGTAGTCCCATCATCCGGCTAATGTGTTAAATGTTAAAAAAAAAAATAAAAATAAAATACTACATGCATGCTACATGCATGCTACATGCATGCTACATACATACTACATGCTACATACATACTACATATATACTACATGCATGCTACATACATACTACATGCTACATACATACTACATATATACTACATGCATGCTACATACATACTACATGCTACATACATACTACATATATACTACATGCATGCTACATACATACTGCATGCTACATACATACTACATGCTACATACATACTACATGCTACATACATACTACATATATACTACATACATACTACATACATGCTACATACATGCTACATACATACTGCATGCTACATACATACTACATACATACTACATACATACTACATGCATGCTACATACATACTACATACATACTACATGCATGCTACATACATACTACATACATACTACATGCATACTACATGCATGCTACATACATACTACATGCTACATACATACCACATACATACTACATGCTACATACATACCACATACATACTACATGCTACATACATACTACATATATACTACATGCATGCTACATGCTACATACATACCACATACATACTACATGCATGCTACATGCTACATACATACTACATATATACTACATACATACTACATACATACTACATACATACTACATGCATGCTACATACATACTACATGCATGCTACATGCATGATACATACCACATACATACTACATACATACTACATACATACTACATGCTACATACATACTACATGCATGCTACATACATACTACATGCTACATACATACCACATACATACTACATACATACTACATACATACTACATGCTACATACATACTACATGCATGCTACATACATACTACATGCTACATACATACCACATACATACTACATACATGCTACATACATACATACTACATACATACTACATGCTACATACATACTACATATATACTACATGCATGCTACATACATACTACATATATACTACATGCATGCTACATACATACTGCATGCTACATGCATGCTACATACATACTACATACATACTACATGCTACATACATACCACATATATACTACATACATACAATACATTCATACAATACATACATAGACATACAGTACATATAACATAGAGTAACATACTTACCAATACTTGTCACATTGTTCCCCGAAGCCATTGTCTTTTCCGGAATAAATATTAACATAACAAACCACAAAAATACTCACCCACGATCCGAAGCAGTCCACGAGTGTGTCCCACGACGATCTTGGGTAGAGAACGGCAGCATCAGATGATGCTGCCGTTCTCTACGGGCTGCAGGGATCCAATGACGGAAGGTAGGTATCCTTCCGCACTGTATTCCTCCGCCACTTAAAAAAAAAAGTCCCTAGTCTCACTTTATGCCATTGCTGCGTGGGAATTCACCCAATTCACCCAATTCACCAAACAATTTTGCCCCTATCTACATAATGGGGAAAAAGTGTGTGTATCAAGCCCAGCCCCTCATTATGATGTCATAATGGTTGCCATAGCGACACTGATGTCATCATAGGTTGCAAGCCCCGCCGCTCATTATGATGTCATAATGGTTGACTATGGGATGGAGGATGTGTGATGGGTATATGGGCACTGGACGATGGGATGGAGGATATGTATGACGGGTATATGGGCACGGGACTATGGGATGGAGGATATGTCATGGGTATATGGGCACTGGACTATGGGATGGAGGATATGTATGACGGGTATATGGGCACAGGACTATGGGATGGCGAATATGCATGATGGGTATATGGGCATGGGACTATGGGATGGAGAGTATGTATGATGGGTATATGGGCATGGGACTATGAGATGAAGGATGTATGATGGGTATATTGGCATGGGACTATGGGATGGAGGATGTGTGATGGGTATATGGGCACTGGACGATGGGATGGAGGATATGTATGACGGGTATATGGGCACGGGACTATGGGATGGAGGATATGTCATGGGTATATGGGCACTGGACTATGGGATGGAGGATATGTATGACGGGTATATGGACACAGGACTATGGGATGGCGGATATGTATGATGGGTATATGGGCACGGGACTATGGGATGGAGGATATGTATGATGGGTATATGGGCATGGGACTATGAGATGAAGGATGTGTGATGGGTATATGGGCACTCGACTATGGGATGGCAAATATGCATGATGGGTATATTGGCATGGGACTATGGGATGGAGAGTATGTATGATGGGTATATGGGCATGGGACTATGGGATGGAGAGTATGTATGATGGGTATATGGGCATGGGACTATGAGATGAAGGATGTGTGATGGGTATATTGGCATGGGACTATGGGATGGAGGATGTGTGATGGGTATATGGGCACTCGACTATGGGATGGAGGATATGTATGATGGGTATATGGGCACGGGCCTATGGGATCGTGGATATGTATGATGGGTATATGGGAACGGGACTATGGGATGGAGGATAATTATAATTTGCTATAACTAACCACAGTTAGTTACTATGCCCGGGCAGCGCCGGGCTCTTCAGCTAGTATATATATATATGAACAGGTGTCAGCCAGATACCCTAATTACTAACATGGTACATAAAGAGTTAAAGACACAAACCCACACACATATACACACACACATACACACACACAGTGACCAGCCTATGTAGGAGCATTAACATAATTAACCTACATATGCTGTAACAAAACAGCAACTGTCAGATATCTGTGTGAAATGCAATATCTGTTTATTTAAAAAAGATAAAATAAAAAAAATTGTGCGGATTTTCATAACCCGCAGAGGAAAAGCCGACGGCTGAGGGCTGATGTTAATATTCTGGGAAGGAACTCATAAAAAATAAAGGTTCCCAGGCTATTATTATCAGCTCACAGCTGTTTGCTTAGCCTTTACTCGCTAGTTTACAGGGGAACCCCAGAAAAAAAATTGACATGGGGTCCCCATATAAAATGGAACCAACAAAGGCTAGGCAAACAGCTGTGGGCTGATATTAATAGCCTGGGAAGGGGCCATGGATATTGGCCCCTCCCAGACTAAAAACATCAGCTCTCAGCTGCCCCAGAAAAGGCGCATCTTACAGATGCACCAATTCTGGCACTTATCCTCGCTCTTCCCTCTTGCCCTGTAGCAGTGGCAAGTGGGGTTCATATTTGTGGGGTTGATGTCACCTTTGTATTGTTGGGTGACATCAAGCCCACAGGTTAGTATTGGAGAGGCGTCTATAAGACACCTATCCATTACACCTATCCATTACATATCACTATGGATAGGTGTCTATAAGACACCTATCCATAGTGATATTGTATAAAAACAGACACCCACAATAAAGTCCTTTATTTGAAATAATTACACAGACTCTTTTATTGAATCTTAATTTACCATACTTACTGAACGCCTAATCCCCGATGCCCTCATCTCCTGCAAACAATCAAAAAATAATAAACCAACATATAATATTATCCTGTCCGACGTAGTCCATTTAATACCGAGTGTCCCATGGAGATGTCACCGGGCCGCCGGTGATACACTGACAGGAGGTAATCGCTTTCGCAGTGTATCACTGAGCCGCCGTGTTTGAGAGTTCATCAGAGTTCATCAGCTGATCAGCTCCGGTGCTCTCACAGCACTACCTCTGTGTGAGAACTTTCTCACACAGCGGTGCATAAGTGAGAGCACCGGAGCTGATCCGCTGATGAACTCCCGTGAACTCTCTCATGGCGGCTCAGTGATACACTGCATAAGCAATTACCTTCTGTCAGTGTATCGCCAGCAGCCAGGTGACATCTCCGTGGGACACTGTATAAAATGGACTAAGGGGCACAGGGAGTATATGATGGTTTATTACTTTTGATTGCTTGCAGGAGACATGGGCGTCAGGGATTAGGTATTTTCGAGTATGTATTTTGTATGTGAATATGTATGTAATTATGTAAATGTTTTGATTTTTTTACAACTGAACAGAAGTGGCAGATGATGAAACTATTCTCCCATCATCTGCTCATGCTGTCTCTGTATATGTGACAGCAGACAATGCCGGATGGGAGTAGTAGTCTCACCAGACAACATCTAAGTACAATCACTATGGGCTGTTGGTCTCATGGGTGCAGAGACCCGCAGACAGACAGACACACACACACACACACACACACACACCAGGAGACACCCGCAGACAGACACATACACACCAGGAGACACACGCAGACAGACGCACATATTTTCAGCCCACACACTCTTCCTCCTTCTGACATCATTTCCTTTGACAATTCTGCAGCGTTTTTGGCAACAAATCTGCAGAAAATACACAAACCTTTTTACACCTGCGTTTTTGCTGCAGATTTGATTGACTCAATTGAAGTCAATGAGTCAAAAACGCTGCAGAAATGCAAAAAGAATTGACATGCTGTAGAAAATAAAACACTGCAAATACGGACGGAAATTTACGGATCATGTGCACAACACTTAAGGATTGTCATTGCATTACCTTGCATAAATATTCCATTGCTGTTTTTGGACCATTTACAAGCGTAAAAAAACGCTGTGAAAACGCATCAAAAACGCATCGTGTGCACATAGCCTTATAGTCTGCAGATATATGAAGCCGCAGCACACGCTCAACCCACAGGTCATTATAAATTCTGCATGTTGTGCTGTCGATAAAGAAAAGGGGACAAAGGACACCTACATTATTCATTATGGGGGTCACTACATTTTAATATTAACCACCAGTAATCTGTCTTATGGGCCGATGCACGTGGCTTTTACACCTTTGTTCTAATATTAAAAATTGTTCTATGAGTGACTCTCTTTATTTTCACTATATTCATGATGTCATTTGCACCTTTTTTGTTTTTCTTGGTTGTGTTTGTGTTTTTCTTTCAGCATTATGGAGGTGGTTTTGGTCTAGATGTTTTATCCTTAGTCATCATTTTTTACTTTTCAAAACGTCACATTTTTTTGCGAAATTGTACCCTACAAAATCTGTTAAATAATTTTGAACACTTGGACACTAATGTGCAACATTTTAAGACTCATTTTAGCTTGTGTGACATTTTATTCTGAAAAAGCGAAAGAAAAAAAAACAAAAAAGAAGCATCTTTGAATTTCCATTAATTTATCAAATTTTGTGAGTCCATTTTGTTGAATTGTGGGCAAAATTGTAACAAATTCTTCACACTTATACTGTATATAATAAATATAATAAATACTTACATGAATTCTATGCTCCATAGGTTTTTATAGAAGGAAAAAAAGGTCTTTAAAAATCTCGGCACCTGTAGAGAGATGAAAGGAGAGAAGGATGAGAGCTCCAGTAATGGCAGTGGGAATACTCTCATCATCCTGTGTTGTAGCTTCTAGTCTGCTCTGCTGCGGTCTATACTCCTAGACATGACTGACACAGCAGATAATGAACATGTAACTACAGGAAGAGGAGATGGCACAAAACTTGTTGCAAGTCTATTACATCTGTTCATATCAGTCGTAGATTTCATTATTATAACTGTCAAACAGGTGAAAATGCAAAACATCAGTGATATCACGGTGCCTTTTAATGAATTTATTTCACCTCCCATCTTTTACTGGTTTAGAAAAATATCACTATTCAGCCTCATTCAGACGTCTGTATAAACAGTCTGACTGTCATCCGTGATTTGTTTCCAACTTTCATCTGTGTTTGGTCCGTGTGTCAGAGATTTTACCGTCAAGGTTCATCAGTTATTTTCACATATGAAAAAAATAGATTACAAAGCTTCTCCTATCTATAACTATGTTAATCATGGGCAGCCCATGGACAGCTCTCACCGATGCCATCCATGTGCTCTCCATGATTTTCACTGACCAAAGATTCTATGGGTAATTTTGATCTATAACTCAATCAACAATGGACATGTCCCTGGGATTTCTATGAGAACACAAAGTGCCCAAAAAAACACAGACATGTGAATAGCACCACAGATTTTAATAAGTACGTGTATTATCTTTGAAATTCACAGATGGAGCATGTACGAGATTCTTGGACATCTGAATGTGGCCTTAATGCATGTGATTTACAATAATCCATTAAACTAGATGAAAATCCCAACAGAGCACAAGGTCAGATGTAAGATTATAATCTGACGTATATCTGCCTGGATATACATGGTATAACAACAATTCCCTATGAAATATATATGGACAACATCCTAACAATGTGATTAAGGAAAAGATTATGGAAATTAATTCATTGTTACTTACTTCGTTTCTTATTTCAGTGGACTGTCTGTTATAGTCTTCAGATGATGTGTTCCTGAGACTGACCGTATATGTTCTGTTTACAATCTTGAACTGTAATGGACATATGTATTTAGCAGTAGTGGTTGTTGGCAGAATAGTTGTTGTAGGCTTAGTACTGGTGGGAGGCTGTGTGGCAGTTGGAGGCTCAGTGCTGGTGGGAGGCTGTGTGGCAGTTGGAGGCTCAGTGCTGGTGGGAGGTTGTGTGGTAGTTGGAGGTTCTGAGGTAGTGTGAGGCTCTGTGGTAGTTGGAGGCAGTGTGGTAGTTGGAGATTGTGTGGTAGTTGGAGGCCCTGTGCTAGTGGGAGGTTGTGTGGTAGTTGAAGGCTCTGTGGTAGTGGGAGGTTTTGTGGTAGTTGGAGGCTGTGTATTAGTTGGAGACCATGCGGTAGTGAGAGGCTGTGTAGTAGTAAGAGGCTGGGTGGTAGTTGTAGGCTCTATGGTAGTGGGAGGCTGTGTGGTAGTTGGAGGCCGTGTGGTAGTGAGAGGCCGTGTGGTAGTGAGAGGCCGTGTGGTAGAGGGATGCCGTGTGGTAGTGGGAGGCTGTGTGGTAGTTGGAGGCTGTGTGTTAGTTGGAGGCTGTGTGTTAGTTGGAGGCTGTGTGGCAGTGGGAGGCTGTGTGGCAGTGGGAGGCTGTGTGGTACTTGAAGGCTGTGTGGTAGTTGGAGGCTGTGTGGTAGTTGGAGGCTGTGTGGTACTGGGAGGCTGTGTGGTACTGGGAAGCTGTGTGGTACTGGGAAGCTGTGTGTTAGTTGGAGGCTGTGTGTTAGTTGGAGGCTGTGTGGTAGTTGGAGGCTGTGTGGTAGTTGGGGGCTGTGTTGTAGTTGGAGGCTCTGTGGTAGTGTGAGGCTGTGTGGTAGTTGGAGGCTCTGTGGTAGTGGGAGGCTGTGAGGTAGTAGAAGACTGTGTGGTAGTTGGAGGCTGTGTGGTAGTTGGAGGCTGTGTGGTAGTTGGAGGCTGTGTTATAATGGGAGGCTCTGTGGTAGTGGGAAGCTGTGTGTTAGTTGGAGGCTGTGTGTTAGTTGGAGGCTGTGTGTTAGTTGGAGGCTGTGTGGCAGTGGGAGGCTGTGTGGTAGTTGAAGGCTGTGTGGTAGTTGAAGGCTGTGTGGTAGTTGGAGGCTGTGTGGTACTGGGAGGCTGTGTGGTACTGGGAGGCTGTGTGGTACTGGGAAGCTGTGTGGTAGTGGGAGGCTGTGTGGTAGTTGGAGGCTGTGTGGTAGTTGGAGGCTGTGTTGTAGTTGGAGGCTCTGTGGTAGTGTGAGGCTGTGTGGTAGTTGGAGGCTCTGTGGTAGTGGGAGGCTGTGAGGTAGTAGAAGACTGTGTGGTAGTTGGAGGCTGTGTGGTAGTTGGAGGCTGTGTGGTAGTTGGAGGCTGTGTTATAATGGGAGGCTCTGTGGTAGTTGGAGGTTGTGTGGTAGTGGGAGGCTCTGTGGTAGTTGGAGGTTGTGTGGTAGTGGGAGGCTGTGTGGTAGTTGGAGGCTGTGTGGTGGTTGCAGGCTGTGTGGTACTTGGAGGCTGTGTGGTAGTGGGAGGCTGTGTGGTAGTGGGAGGCTGTGTGGTAGTGGAAGACTGTGTGGTAATTGGAGGCTGTGTGGTAGTTGGAGGCTGTGTGGTAGTGGGAGGCTTTTTTGTAGTGGGAGGCTGTGTGGCAGTTGGAGGCTGTGTGGCAGTTGGAGGCAGTGTGGTAGTTGGAGG